>NC_044035.1:269155550-269763295 GCF_901765095.1 Microcaecilia unicolor | reverse complement strand
TGATGTCCCTCTGCCTAATGTGATGAAGTGTCCAATTTCTGAGGATCTGAGTTACTGCAGGAAATAACTTTGTGAGATATTTGGAAAGTAGTTACTAGGACTAAAGGATGGATAAAATCAACAGTTCCACAACTTTTGTCAGTTTTCACAACAGATGGTTAATAAATTGTCTGAACTTGAAACTAAGATTGCATCTATGGATTCCAGACTGACTCAAAACAGTTGCCATGGCAACAAATGTACAATCTACTTCAGCGTCCTTTATTAAAGGTAGTCTGGTAATACATAGACAATTAGAATATTGTGAGAACAGAATGCTTTCTAGGACTTTACATTTTTAAAATTTTCCTAAATGCTGCCTTTTGTCTCCTGAGATTTTTCTGCGTAGATATTTGAAGAAAATATTACTTTTTTAAAAAGCTTGAAATATGATTATTTCTAATTGTTACTATGTACTTATTCATCAAGCTGGGTCAGTGGAAGGTGCCAGAGAGGTAGTGCCTGACAAATCTGACTCCTTTGATTAAACAACTTTTTTGGAGATGTCTCAGGACGTCATTAAAACTAGGGCAAATCTTTTGGCTACTTCTACTGAGCTGGAAAAGATTAATTTTTACTTGGGGCCCTGTTTACTAAGCTGCACTAGTATTTTTAGCTTCTGCTAAAAATTATCATGTGCTAACGCTAGAGACACTCATATGGAAGATTGAAATGAAAGTAGAAACATCTCTTATCTCCATACTATACCACACCATCAATTATATCAGAATCATATGGCTTTTCAGTTAATTTAAGTTGGAAAATGTTAAGATCTGACCAACTTTTACACTCTGAACCAAATTCACTGATCATCAAACTTTAGTAGATTTCAGCCTTCAACCAACATATTATCTTGTTTAGCATCATTTGATATGTCTTGTGGAGGCCGGGCAGATGGTTAAATGAGCCAGGCTGATGTGAAGGTACTCCAGCTCCTGAATTGTGCCCTTTCATGGCCCATAAGTCTTACTGAGGCCTCTTCTAACATGCTTTCCTGACAATGCTAAAAAAGTTAGACCATCGTCAGTGATCCTGTGAAATATGAGTCTTCAAAACCTCCTTCATTTGACAGCTAATAAAATAATAAAATCATACTTATATTGAAAGTCTTTCCTTTCTGCCAGTAAATTTATTAGCTTCTAGAAAAATCCTCTCAGGAAATTTCCTGTCAGTGTTTCCTCTGAACCAAAACTGACTCGGACTCCAAGCTTATTCCCTTGGCTGAATCCTTGATGCGTAACTGTTGCTATTGAAATGCGAGGCGGTCTCATTCCTAGGAATTCACATTCCTCTTGGTATTGCCTATGGCAGAGGAACTCAGTGTTGGATCTTCATGAGCCTGCAACTGTTTTGGTTTTCCAGGACATTGACAATTAATATTCATTAGATTATATCAACATACATAAGGCCTACAGTCCCGGTTAATTTGCATATATTAGTTGTCTTAAGAAATATTTTCCTAGGGTGATGTTTAGCCTACTGTGCGAAGGGAAGGTGGTTTATGAGGGGGGGGGGGTGTGAGGGGAAGAAGGTTTATGACTGGAGTGCTTGTGTCCCTCCCCTTAATAACCATTGTATTTTGGTGCCCTACACACACCAAATCTGAAAGAAAAGGTTGAAGGGAATCCTGGCATGCATTTTCTTCTTTTTTTTTTTTTTTTAATTAGAAATTGTTAATATTACATCCACCTAAAAAAACTAGGAAAATTACAGAAAAAAATAGCTACATTTATATGAACTGAACGAGCCAATTAGCGCCGATAATTGGGCACGGATCCTGGCACTAAGTGCAAACGGTGCCCAACTTGGAATGCCATTTGTAGAATAGTGCTTAGTGCACATTTATTTGGTTCCCAAATTTGGAAGCCATTTACAGAATTGAGTCCAAAGCGTATGCTGACAGACTTATAGATCTCATTATGTATACTTTCGAAGAAAAGTGAGAGAGGGGAGATATGATACAGACATTAAAATACCTCACAGGAGGTGAGACTCTTTCAATTGAAAGGGAAGCTCTGGAATGAGGGGGCTTAGGATGAAGGTGAAAGGGGATAGACTCAGAAGTAACCTGAGGAAATACTTCTTCATGGAAAGGGTGGTGATTTCTTGGAACGGACTCCCAGTGGAGGTGTTGGAGATAAAAACTGTATTTGAATTCAAGAGAGCTATAAGGGCGTGATAGGAAGAGTAGATGGCATGGATGGGAAGACTGGATAGGCTATATGGTCTTTATCTGCCTTCAGTTTTCTCTGTTTCGATCCTGGACCCTCATAGAGATTCCCTTCTCCCACTCATGCATCTTCCACTCTGGGCAGGGGAGAGGCACTCCAAATTTGCTTTGTTGCCTGAAATTTGAACTTATTAAAACAAACACCCGACGTGGCCACATTTCACCCATAAAGGCTGCATCAGGGGTAAAGCTGTTACACCAGACATATTAAATTGATCAAAAATAAACAGATAATAATAAAATTATAACAAACTGATTTCATTTACTAATTCAAAAATAAACTTCAACATTACATCCATAAAAATAGTCAAACAGCAATGATGATATAAAGGTACAATGAAAGGTAATAAAAGCAAAGAACAAACCACATGAATAAGTGTGTGAAATGTACATCAACTAATCATCTTGACTAAAAGTGCAAAAAGCAGCAGGCAAACCATCAACATTATGGTAATTATACACAGAACCATTTTAAATACAGAGGAAGAGAAATAGCACCAAAAAGGACACATACCTAAAGGAAATTTTAAAAACACTTTCCCTTATTAACAAACATGCACGTTCTCATACTACAGCCATCAAATCTGTGTGTTTTTATTAGTAAACCTGACTGTTGTAACACATCCTTACATGGAATTCACACTTTGGATATACAACGTTTACAGATCATACAGAATTCAGCGGTAAAGCTTAACTCCCTTATTTTTTGTTACATTTATACCCTGTGCTTTCCCACTCATGGCAGGCTCAATGCAGCAGGCAATGCAGGGTTAAATGACTTGCCCAGAGTCACAAGGAGCTGCCTGTGCCAGGAATCGAACTCAGTTCCTCAGAACCAAAGTCCACCACCCTAACCACTAGGCCACTCCTCCACATGGGTTACCAGTTGCACACAGTACTTACCCACAAAAATCCATCATTCAGAGCAACTGTTAACCCTTTTTTTGATTTTTGATATTCTATACTCCCTCTTAGCCTCTTTGATCATCACAACATAATCATTTAACAATTCCTTCTTTCCAAGTTACAAGAGTAGACACTATCCTGATCCTGGATTTTTAGTGTCACAGCCCTTACTTTATGGAATTCTATGCCAACATCTCTAAGGTCGGAACTTTTTCACTCAACATTCAAAACAACTTTAAAGACATTCTTACTTGAAGTGTAGTCTATAAAAACCTGTGTTTTTTTTTTTTTTTGGTTCCCTTGTCTTCGCTCCTGCAAGGATCTGGACATCAGCTACCGCCTCTTGCCATATTTGGCCTATTTTATTCTCTTAACTCTCCACCTATCCCTTTCTTCCTCCTTGCATTTTATTTCAGTATTTTATTATTATGTTGTATACCGCTCAGACGCTTTGCTCATGGGCGGTATATCAAGATGTATATAAACTTGAAACTTAAACTTGATATCTGGCTTGACACAGCCTTTTTGGGCAAAATGGGCCAAATTCTGTATAAGGTGCCTAAAATGTCTGCGTGGTAAACATTTACGCCTAAGCGAATTCTATAAGTGGTACCTAGATTTAGGTGCAGTATATAGAATATGCTTAGTTGATATCCCAGCACCTAAAATTATACACCTCCATTTACACCAACGAAAATCTCTGCACATAGATTTATACGCACTAGGCCACATTCTATAACTATGTGCATAAATTTGGGAATGCTCACGGAACGCCCATTTCCCCGCCCATAGCCATGCCTCTTTTGAACTGCATGCATTAAAATTTAGGCACAGTTCATTACAGAATGCATTTAGCGAGTTGTGCGCGTAAATTCTAATAATTGCCAATTAGTGCTCATTATTGCTTGTTAAATGCTGTTATCAATGCTGATTAGTGCGTCGTTATAGAATACGCCTGGATCTCAGCACAGATCTCAAGGTGCGCTATATAGAATTCAGCAGAATGTGGCCATGTCGTGTTTGTTTTAAGAAATTACCTACTTCCACGTCTGCTTCTAGTAGTTTGCGACTCTGCCTACATGCAGATCATTGCCTCTTTTGTGTGTTTCTGAAATTTGAACTTACATCACTGGTTCTGAGCAAAATATTTTATTTGTTGCATTTGTATCCCACATTTTGCCACCTTTTTGCAGGCTCAATGTGGCTTACAATATGCCGTAGTGGCGATCGCCATTTCCGGAATGAGAAATACAAAGTGGTATTGCATTAAGTTCATAGATGGTAGAGTAAATTATGGAGTAATTTAGATGATCAGTTCATTTCCGACTTGAGAACTAAGGTGGTAGTGCGTTAATGTTCGTTTTCTCTTTAGGTGACACAAACTCAACTTCAGTACATCCCTACTAGCAGTGTTCAGCTTGAGGTGGCCTTTTTTGAGACCGATCTGTATTTTAGCAGCTTATTAAGGTCAGCCAAGCATCAGCTTTAATGTTTCACAGGGGAAAGAAAAAAACTTTCCTAAAGGATGTTGCACCATTGGCCTTTGCCAATAATGCTTGCCAAGCAGAGCGGTCAGTGCCGTTAGAGAGAAGCGGGCTAGGAGCACCTATGGTCTCTGTGCAACTCATGCAAAAACATGCTTTGTTCCTAACTAGTCAATCCTATATTAGCAGCACTGCGCAGCAAGTGAAAACAGAATCCTAACAAGGATGTCTTTCATATTTATCATTGGGAAAGCCACAGGTCACGTCTAGAAATGACACAAATTAGGTGGCAGCTTTACAGAGTACTTGAATACCAGTAATTCAAATTAGTTTCAGTCTAATCCTCCCATTCACGGCACCGAGGGTGCCCTTTACATAGCAATTGTCACTGCAGAATACATAGAGTGATGACTCTTTCTTCCCCCTGGGATTTTGTTTGTTTGCACATAGAGAACAGTGAAGTCAGATGACGCATTGGGAGTGCAGTGATAACGTTTTTTGCAGGTGCTTCAAGAGGGACTTTAATTTCCAATCACCTCACAACCAGTTCATTCTCAAACTCAGAACGGAGACCAGTGGACAGGACACAAAGCAGCCAGGTGGCCCAGAGCCTTCAAGTGCTGCTGTTTTCAAATGCATGAATGGGCATCCCATAATATTTTGAGAGAACTGGCTGAAAGGAAGTTGCAGTGGCTTTAGAGCTCGTTGACTGTGCATATTATAAGTGCTTATCGATAAAGCAATATATTAAATTGTATAAGCAAATACATACATTTTGTTAATCCAAAAATTCATCTTTTAGGCATCATATGGCTAAGGGTTATGCAATGTTTTGAATTACATGGGCAATGTGCAATTGCAGACAAAATATCAGTGATCACTGTTTTTCAAGTGGGGGCCACTTTGGCAAAATAAATAAATAAATAAATAAAAAAAACTTGTGAGAGCCAGGACATCACTAGACATGTGGCTGGCACCCTGAACAGGAGAGTTCTCCTGTCACAATTCTCCAATCTGGGGAGTGGTGGAGGGGGGGGCAGGAAGTCCCTTCAGATGCTATGGTTAGCCCAGCTGCTCAGATAAAATCAGAGCAACTCATGTAACTACAATGAAGCTGGATTCTCCTCTCCTCTTTCTTCACCTGAGCCCATTTCCATCCCACTCTTCTTCTCTCCAATGCATGTCTCCTCATACAATCTTCACTGCACGCATACACTCTCTCTCTCTCTCTCTCTCTCTTTCTCTCTCGCGCTCTCTCTCTCTCTCTCATTCTCCCTCGGTGTCATCCTAGCCAGCCTCAATTCCCACCACCCTGTATCCCTTCCAAATTGACTCCACCCAGTTTGTTAATCCCACTTCATCTTCTCCAGAGGCCCCCTGCCTGCATTGTCTCTGAAATAGCTGTTCTATTTTCTTCTGGCACTGCAGCGGCTTTCAGTGAGTTTAAACTGCACAGTGCTCACATTCTGCACTGTTCTCACAGTCTGGCAAAAACAGCATGGGAGTTTGGGCGCTTTGCAGCTTAAACTCACTGAGAGGCACATGGTGCTGGAAGAAAACAGAACAGCTGCTCTAGTTAAGGTGGGGATAGGTGGCGTGGGATAATAAGAGTATTAGGGGAAGAGAATCAGGGAGCTGTACTTAGGTTTGATGGGAGTTGCCACCGATTCCTAGGTCTTACAATGAAGGTCACTGTTATAAATCCCAAAACAGTCTCTTTTCCTTCTTACGATTCTTTTTCACTCAGAACATGTTACAAAATGTAGGATAGTTGTCCCTCTCTTGTGAAATGAAATGAAAAATATTTTATTTCTATGAACAAATCCTCTCTGTTTAAATTATTATTTTTATAAGAACATAAGAATAGCCATACTGGGTCAGACCAATGGTCCATGTAGCCCAGTATCTTGTTTTCCAAACAGTGGCCAAGGTCACAAGTACCTGGCAGAAACCCAAATCATGGCAACACTCTATACAACTCCTCCATACTGTAGGATTGAATTTGTGTGTGCAGAATTCTAGACCTGGGCTGGTACCAGGTGTTAGGCACTGTTAGCAAACCTTCAAGCTTTTTCCTCCCCGCCCCCCCTCAATTCATAGACCCATCTCAAGATTTTGATAGTTAACAGTGGCGTCAAGATTTTGATAGTTAAAAGTGGCGTAGTTACGGGTGGGTCTGAGTGGGCACAGGCCCACCCATTCTTGCCTCAGGCCCACCCAGTCTAGTGGCCCCCAAAGCACCTCATTGGCGGTGCCTCATGCCTCTCTCTCTCTCGCCCTCATGGCAGTTGTTCGTCTCTCTCTGAATTACCTGCCCCGCCCCCATCTATCTACCTTTGAGCTATTGCCGGCAGCAATTCCTGTAAGCAACCTGCGCCAGCCTTGCAAGCTTCTCTCTACCGCATCCTGCCCTTGATGACATCATTTCCTGTTTCTTCACTGGTGGGGATGCTGGGTTAGCGTGGGAGCCCTAATCAGTACCTCAATGGGAGGTGGTAAATGCTTCCCCTGAAATGGCCGCATGGTAAGACAGCCGTTTGTGCATCAAAACCACGTGCTGACGCTAACGCAGGCCCCTTTTGCTGCAGCTTAGTAAAAGGACCCCTATGTGCAAATTCTATATTGGCAATTGTGCATACATTTGTCATTATAGAATATTATCACAGTTATGCACCTAGCTTTAGGCCCAAGCACTTATGCGAACTCAATGGCTCGTGCAAATGGTTGAGCCTAAATGGAGGCGAATGCCTTCACAATATTATGTAAGCCACATTGAGCCTGCAAATATGTGGGAAAATGTGGGATACAAATGTAACAAATAAATAAAATAAGAGTAGCTTTATAGGGTATAAATATTTTTAGTCAACAGGTTTAGAGTGTTAATGAATATGCATGAGAGAAATTTGCATGCCTGTCACTTCCATTATTTGCAAATCTCTCTCATGCATATTCATTAGGGATATCCTGAAAACTCGACTGGCCTGTAGACCTCTAGGACAGACTTGAGTATTCCTGCTGTATATATTGCTGGACTGGTCAGCATAGCATTTGTTTCCCCAGAGCAGTATTGAAGAGACTCTGTTCTCAGGTTTTTCAACACACACAAAAACACATAACAAAAGCCACTATTACCTTATGTGAAAATCCATCCTCTTAACATTCTGTCTTCAGACTTGCTTGTGCTTTGCAGTCACATAGCCAAGCAAGGGCTTTCACCTTTTCTTCAAAATGTTAGTAAAAATGCAGTTCTTGCCATCTGTCTACAGTAGTACTCTTGTTATAGCAGCCTTTCACTATGTCAGGAGGAGGCAGGGTTAAGCCAATGCACAATTTCTGCTGCTTTTTAATTTTTTCTTTTTTGGGGGGGTAGGGGACACCATTTCTTTTGCCCTTCTCTCCGAAACACACTCTAATGTAATGGCTACCTGAGTATAAGATCGCTGCAGGAAGCTAGCAAGAGCAATGGAAAACTGACTAGCTGATCCCTCATCCACAGTTAATCATCAGACTATGCCTGACCCAGACACAGAAGCGCAAGCCTGCCATGATAAGGAATGTGCACAGGAGGAGAGGCCGTCTGTGCTTGTTCCGCAATTATGAACCAGAAAAGCCTCAGGAAGATGGCTAATGATGACTTGATCATTTCTAAGCAACTGGCTATTTCAGTATTCCCCTGAACAAATTTTCCAAAAAATAAAACTTCCGTTTCATTCATCTGTGTTTTTAGTTCAAATAAAAATCACTAAAAATTAACCCTCGCTCACCACCTCTCAGGTAGGGTTTAAGTCTTTCAATTTCAAGGGTCAGACTGCTCTTATATAGGAGGTATCTAATTAATTTCCAATTTCTGAGTGCTCCCCAGGGTCATGCATCTCATTTTCATAGTATCGTCATCAGATGGGAGATTGCACTTTTAGGTCAGAATAAATCAGGAAAAGTTATATTAAGGTATTTAATAGGGATGTGCAGGCAAAAAAGAAATCAATTTTGTTTAATTTCCAGTTGTTCTCATTTTGCTTTTATAATTTTTCATTTTGCTTTTATAATTTTTCATTTTGATTGACTTTGTTTTTATACATTTTTATTTCAAGGTAACTTTTTAAATTAAGAGGTGGCTACTACTGCTGCCCAAACAAATAAACAAAAAAACAGTTTATAGCTAATCACCCAACCTTTTTTTTTATCATAACCCGAGCCCCCAATGATAACTCATGACTCCTAAGAGCATCACCTCCCCTCACCCCAGGACTAATGTTAGGCAATGTATCACCTTGCTACCCTTAAATGAAGAAGCAGCCAATTCTCTCTGGTACTTCCCAGGGATATCAGTCGTATAGTGTTGGGGCACAAGGAATCCCCCTTCACTCTAGAGGGTGACTGAAACTGAATCTGCTATCGAAATTTGCCACTTGGGTTTGGCCAAAAGGCAGATAAAGAGCATATGGCCTATCCAGCCTGCCCATCCATGACATCTACTATCCCTTCCTCTCCCTTAGATATCATAAGTTTTCTTGAAGTCAGATACAGGCTTCATCTTCACCACCTTCACCGGAAGGCCATTCCACAAATTAATCACTCTTTCCTTGAAGAAAGAGCCTAGTGGTTAGTGCAGTGGGCTTTGATCCTGGGGAACTGGGTTCAATTCCTACTGCTGCTTCTTGTGACTTTGGGCAAGCCAGTTAACCCTCCATTGCCCCATGTACAAAACAAGTACCTGTATATAATTTGTAAACCACTTTGATTGTACTCATAGAAAGGCAGAATATCAAATACAATCCCTTTTCCCTTAGGTTAGCCTGAGTCTGCCCCCATTCGACTTTACCCTATGCTCCCTCTTTCTGAAGCTTCCTTTCAATTGAAAGAGACTCACTCCTGTACTTTTAGGCCATGGAGATATTTAATTATCTCTAGCATATCTCCCCTCTCCCACATTTCTTGCAAAATACTGTAAAGCTCCCAGCCACGGAGGAGTGTGATAGGGCCCTCCTCCTGCCCTGCTCGATCTCTGCACTTTTACAGTTTGGAAGTTTTCTTTTTACCCTCCGCATTCTGGAGTTTGGAATTCCACAGGGTCCTTTGCAATCCACCAGACCACAGGAAAAACTATATTGTAATCCACAATCAAGGCTATCTCGCTCAACCTCTTCGCTTTTACAGTCTGGAGGTTTCCCTCTTAGCTGTCCCCTGCTTGGGACAATACTCCTAGGTGGGTGTGGTCCCTCAGTGCATAGGCGCCGACTCCGTGGGTGCTGTGGGTGCTTGAGCACCCCCAATATTTTGGGACCCGAGGCCAGGGGCAACCTCCCACAAGTGCTGGCGTGGCGCATCTCTCTCCTGTGCTGACCCCGACCGCAACGCCAACATGGACGCATTATCTTTGGTACTCAGTGGCAGCGCTCAGCTCCTGTCACCTTCTGGCCCCTCCTCGCTCTCCCCTGTGCTGACCACGATGCTGTCAACGGAAGGACGCTGATTCTCTCTCTCTCCTTCTGCTCTGCCTCTAGCTAGTACATTGGCTGCCGTCGTCGATACCGGAACTTCTCTCTCCTGTGGCCCGCCCCCTTCAGAGGTAAGAGGTAACTTCCTTCTTCCACAAGGGCGGGTCACAGTAGAGAGAAGTGGAAGGCACTCACATCTCACTTGGAGGAGTCAGAAGCGTGGTCACCCACGGTAGCTTCACTTACCTAAAAAGTAAGTAGTACCCGCCTTGTCCTTGATATATATATATATATATATATATATATATATATATATATATATATCAGATTTTCAGATGATTGTGCAGAGCCTGGTGTTGATGAGGATTGATTACTGTAATCCATTATATTTGGGGATGTCAACTGCAACGTTCCAGGCTCTGCAGGTCATCCATAATACAGCACACGTTTGATTATAGGATTGCCGAGATCTGCACATATCACTCCAGTTTTGAAAAAGCTTCACTGGCTGGCTAGTCTATCTTTATGAGAGATGGCAAGCTTTTTGTTGACACTGTTCCATTTGTCGGACCCATCGGCAGGTGTGGGATTGGGGCTGGCACACGAGCTTTGCCTTTTCCCCGTCCCAACATCTCCTGCAGGCTTTGGCACACGAGGGTTACCCAGTAGATTCCTTTTTGGAGAAGCTGAATTTGTAGCCTATTATCCTATAAGAAAATGTCTATTGAAAAGTATGAATAGTTTCATTGGCACCAATTTTGATAATGCTGGGAAAGAAAGAGGGGGAAAGAAAGAGTAATGCAGCTGGCTACTAGTGACATACAGAATTATGTTTAATGTTTTGTCCTTGATTCATCGATGAATATATGCTAGTGCGCCAGTATATAAATATATATATACACACACACACACACACACACACACACACACACACACACACTTATATATATATATATATATATATATATATATATATATATATATATATATATATATGTATAAATGTTTTTATGTTCTTATGTTTAATACTGATGATGTCATCAGGACAGGCAGGCACACGTGATAGTCAGCCTCACTAAACTTGTATACATATTTTATTTCTTTTCACTTTTCTTACATGCTGCTATCTTTGAAATGTAAATATATACATATATACATATTATTTATCAGTACTAAAATAACAAGTAAATGTGATTTTTCTACTTGGCCTATTCAGAGTTAAAAAAATATATATAATCATGGATTGTTGCCTAAACAAAATTTCTCCATGTTTACTCGGATTGTGTGTTGAAAATACAACATAGTCATTGTATATTCTAGAAAAGTTTATTTTCATAAATTAAACACAAAAGAAAGGTGAATGTAGTCTAAGAATATTTTTGGTGGTGGCAGTTGGAGGGAGAATATTGGATTGTGTTCATTCAGCACCCCCAATCATTTTGAAAAGTTGGCTCCTATGCCTCAGTGCGTCCCAGATTCCACCACCATTTCCCCCACACAGCTCCAAACTCCCTCTGAAACAATCCCTCTCTCTCTCTCCCTTCCCCTTTCCTATGGAAGGGAAGGATAGTCTCTGTGCGCTCCCTTCTCCCCCCCTTTTCTCTCAGGTTCCTTCAACTTTCCTGATTAGGGAGAGAGTCAGTGTTGCAGCACAAACCCCAATTTAAACAGTTCACTTTTCTGCTTCAACCTTTTTCCTCCTGTCCACCTATTACTGGGCCAGGGGAATGTAAGGGTCCCAACCTTTCACTGTCAGCACCAACTCCTGACAACCTCCCACTTGACCCAAGTTGACGCATTCGTTCCTTAATCCCACCTCTGATGCAGCCACCTTTTCCCTCCCTGCATCAGGCCAGAGAACCAGGTTGCCATCTGCCCTCTTAACTCTCTACCTTTTGCTTTGGCAAGAGCTGACACAGTGGCGCAGCCAGACCTGACATTTTGGCGGGCCCAGAGCTAATATGGGTGGGCACTATATATGAGCTCCTCATTGCCCTGTAGGCAGTGAAACATCTACCCCCCATCCAGAAGCTCACCACCAGACCAGAGCCATCATTTTGGCTGGTCATGGGGGTGGGCTCTTCACTGCAGGGCAAAAAAAGGTATATTTTAATCATTATATACATTTTTTGCCCTAGGCAGTGAAGTGCTTACCCCACCCAGAAATTCCCCAACAAAAAATTTTAATAGTGCTCAGGCCCCAGCTAGCTTAATTTAAAAACAATTACATGATGTTAAAAATTATGATGTAAAACGTTTAAAACAAAACGTATTTAAAATGTTATTACCTGAAGTGCTGGGCTGGGCTCAGTGGGCTGGCAGCTGCTTGGCAGTAAAGTTGCACCATGACAGTTCGATTGTACTTTTGTATCACACTCACTCACTATCTCGAGACGGACGGAGCAGAGCGAGAACGAGACTGAGTGCGCTGCTGCACACAGCCGCAGCATACCGCGTAGGATGGAACAACATCATGACTCCGAGTCATCAGCAGCATGCAGTGGCCTCAGCTCGAAAGAGGACATCACGCACGGGGTCACCACTAGAGGTAAAGCGCTGCCGCCTGCGACTGCGTGCCGTGTATGCCGAGTCTGCCTCTGCCTCAAGCCTGAAAGGTAGGTGGGCTGGCTGGATCAGCTGAGCGGGCGCTGCGGTACGCTATGGCTAAGAGAAGGCTGCTGCAGTGTGTGCGCTTTTCAACCGTGCTTGGATGGGCGGGCCTGAGTCGACATTGGATGGGCCTGGGCCCGCCCGTAGCTAAGCCCCTGAGCTGAGATATCCATAGGTTCCTCTTCCAGGTTCTCCTCTCTCTCTTTCTCCCCACCGTCCCCTGATTGCCATTCCATGGGTTCTTCTACCCTGACCCCTCCCCGCTGCTCTTCATTCCCCTGATTGAACTTACTCAGAGTCTCTTCCTTTCCCTTAGCCCTCTGGGACTGGTAGTGTGAATAATTCTTACTTGCTCTACTCTGTGTCTCCCTCTGGGGCTGCTGAGAATTGTAGTCCCTGGCTCTACTTGGTGTCTCCCTCAGGGGCTGCTGGGAATTGTAGTCTTTGGCTCTCACCATTTCCTCTGAGGAAGGTAACCAACCGCTGTCCCGAACGTGTTGGATCCTTGGGGACCGGAATCTACGGTGCCCACCCCTACGGGCAGACTCAGACCACCCCGAAGGAGCCCTTCTCTCCCCTTCCCTGGCCATTTCCCACTCCATGTCCTCATATTCTTCACAATACACACTTTAAGTCTGTCCCCATATGCTTTATGACAACCATTTTAGTAACTGCTCTCTGGACCAACTCCATCCTGTTTATATCTTTTTGAAGGTGCAGTCTCCAGAATTGTATACAGTACTCTAAATGAGGTCTCACCAGAGATTTATACAAAGGCATTATCACTTCCTTTTTGATGTTGGCCAATCCTCTCCTTATACAACCGAGCATCTTTCTGGCCTTTGCTTTCTACCTGTTTGGTCATCTTAAGATCATCACATAGATCACCCCAAAGTCCTGCTCCTCTTCTGGGAACAGAAGTACTTCACCCCCTAAACTCAGGTTTTTATAGCCCAAATGCATAACCCTGCATTTTTTAGCAGTAAATGTTAGCTGCTTAATTCTGGATCATTCTTCAGGCTTCACTAGGATGAGAACTGGGATTGCTCAAGGTAAGTTTTTAACATCACTGTACCAACAGGAGTCAAACGCACACTGAAGCAGCAGAGAACAACCACAGAAATACCCAAGCCTGCCCTGAGTTGGTTTTATTGGACTAATCAGGAAACAGGAATTAAGATTACCAGTAATACAAGACACAATTAGAAATGGGTCGACTACAGCTAGAGCCTCAAGAAGCAGAATAGCTCTACCTGCAAGACAGTTGCTTTGGGAGCTAATGGTCATTGGTTTGAGGCACATGCTTGGCAGTTACTAACATTAGTAGGGGAAAAGCCAGAAATGTAATGACACTGGAAATAAAAGTAAACTTTCAGGATTTTTCTGTTGTTTCGGCCTAGATATAATATTAAGGTGCTCATTTTCAAAGTACATAGACTTACAAAGTTACATAGAGAAATAGTTTCAAAGCACTTAGACTTACAAAGTTCCATATCAACCTATGGAAATTTGTAAGTCTAATTGTTTTGAAAATGAGCCCCATAGTAACCTATGTAACTTATACTATGAGTTTATCTTGTTGGGCAGACTGGATGGACCATACACTATGTCACTATGTAAGTCTATGTGCTTTGAAAATGAGCCTCTAAATGACGAGAGAAATGTTGTTTGCAATTCCTATCCTATTTCATCCCTAGTATTTAAAATGAATGGTAGCACAGCTGGACTGCAGTTTTTGTCTAGGCCTTACACTGAATGCACTTTAATGCTTCGATCTATCATGTTTTTTTAATTACAGTTATCTGGCTGGTTAGGTGGAAAGAGGACCAGAGATCTGTCTCTCCACAGTATTTTGAAAAAACTACAAAAAGCTGTC
This sequence comes from Microcaecilia unicolor, assembly GCF_901765095.1. NCBI lineage: Eukaryota > Metazoa > Chordata > Amphibia > Gymnophiona > Siphonopidae > Microcaecilia > Microcaecilia unicolor. The sequence continues at coordinate 269,748,712 of NC_044035.1, read as the reverse complement.
CATGTTTTACAAAACCTTCCTGTTGGATTCTCTTTCCATTCTGATTCAAACTAATGTACCTGGTTGCTTCACATGATTGATGAAGACCATGTACTAGGGCAGATCAACATTATATTGGGCTCTAGGCAAACCTACATTTATGGACCCCCTACCATGTACCTAGGGTTACCATATGGCTCCAGAAAAATGAGGACACACTGATCCAGTCCAGGTTTTGCTTCCATTGAAAGCAATGGATGTAAAACCCAGACTGGCTCAATCTGTTCTCCTTTTTCAGGAGCCATATGGTAACCCTACATGTACCCCCACTTACTGCTTTTCTATATTTCTACCCCCACTGCATCACATTCACTCTCTACTTCCCTGGGGACTTGCCTTATTGTCATTTCCCTCATAGTTCACCTCTCATGAAGTGGCTTAGAGGAAACTGCATGTCCTGGTTCTCTTGGGGGCAATTGCAATGGTAGTAGTACAGTGTGAATAGGCATAGGCACTGTGCAAGAACATACTTGGAGTGAAATAGCCCTAGTAGTTACAGCAGCAGCTGAGAACCAGGGAAACCAGAGTCCAAATCTTACCTCTCCCACTGATGCTCCTTGTGGTGTTGATGTAAATGTTCTGCTAGCTACTAACCTCCCTTCATTAAAACTGCTAGTTCGGAAACTTCATCTGGTCTAGAATTGCCTTAATCTGTTAGGCATTTACTTGGTGGGAGACTTGGCAGGGTAGACTTTGGGTCCTATTTTCCTGCATATACAACTTACTGGTCCTAGTGGGAAACTTCATCTTGTCTTGAGAAGGTGTAGACATCGCTCCAAGGTTGGTCTAGATCTCAAGAACTTAGCCAAGTCTAGGGTTTAAGCCAATCATTTGGAATTTCACATTTTAGACAGCAGCAGAAACATTTAGAGGAAATACTCATTTTTCTACTTGTACCTGTTAGGTCAGCAAGGGTCCTTGGTCACTCAACCTTTTTTCCATCAATCCTTTTGGAAGCACAAACATTAAACAGAGTTGTGCCCTGTCACTTGGGAGCCTCATACATGTGTTCTAAAGGGTCACAAAACCAGTGAGGTTAACAAAGGAAGAGAAAATTAGTGTTTTATGATTTACATGATTTATGAAGATTTTCCTCTCGAACTGTGAGAAAACCTTCAATGAATGGGACCCCTGAGATCAGATTTACTGAGTAGCACAGGTAGCCTACCCATACACAGAAGACATTGGTTTCCTATCTCTCCTTGCTCGGTCTTAGAAAAGATCCATGTTTTCTTCCTTCACTTAACTTGTCTTCACTTAACTACACTTCAGCAATAGCACATTTCGGCACTGAGACACTTCTGCACAGGCATATTTCGGCACTGGGACCCCGGTACATTTGAACATTGGGACATTTCGGCAGTGGGACAGTTCTGCAAAGGCACATTTCGGCACTGGGACACGGGCACGGGCACATTTTGGCACTGGGACACTTCAGCACAGGCATATTTCAGCACCTGCACATTTCGGCACTGGGACACTTCGGCACAGGCACATTTCGACACAGGCACATTTCGGCACTGGAACACTTCAACACAGGCACATTTCGGCACTGGAACAATTCAGCACAGGCACATTTCGGAACTGGGAAACTTCGGCACAGGCACATTTCAGCACTGGGTCATTTTGACCCTGGAACACTTCTATACTGACATATTTCGGCACTGAGACACTGAGGCACAGGCACATTTCGACACTGGGACATTTCGGCTATGGGACTCTTCAGTTCAGGCACATTTTGGCACTGGGACACTTCGGTAGTGGGACACTTCCACACAGGCACGTTTCATCACTGGGACACTTCGGCACAGACACATTTTGGCACAGGCACTTTTCGGCACTGGGACACTTCGGCACAGGAACATTTCGGCACAGGCACATTTCTGCACCGGGACACTTCGGCACAGGCACATTTTGGTAGCGGCACAATTCGGCAATGGGACACTTCGGCACAAGCACATTTTGTCACAGGTACATTACGGCACTGGGACACAGGCACAGATACATTTTGACACTGGGACCCTTCGGCACAGGCACATTTTGGACCTTGTACACTTTCGGACAGGCACTGGTACACTTCGGCACAGGCACACTTTGGCACACACACATTTTGGCACTGGGATACTTCGGCATAGGCACATTTCGGCACTGGGACACTTTGGCACAAGCTCATATTGGCACAGGCACATTTCAGCAGTGGGACACTTCGGCACATTTTGGCACAGGCACACTTTGGCACACACACATTTTGGCACTGGGATACTTCAGCATAGGCACATTTCAGCACTGGGACACTTGAGCACAAGCTCATATTGGCACAGGCACATTTCGACACTGGGACACTTCAGCACATTTTGGCACAGGTACACGTCGGCACAAGCAGAGTTTGGCACTGATACACTTCGGCACAGGCACATTTAGACACTGGGACGCTTTGGCATTGGGACACTTCCGCAAAGGCACATTTCGTCACTGCGACACTTTGGCACAGGCACATTTCGGCATTAGGACACTTCGGCAAAGGACTGATCTTCATTTGGTATCCTCAGGGTTTTCTAGTCTCACCTGTTGGGTTACCTGATGTTATTGATTACAATAGAAAAAGCTTACAGACAAAAATCATAAAATCCCCAAAACAAAATCAATATTTAATTTAGAGATTCTACTGCTCATTTCTAACCGCAGTGAGTTACAATCTTTTGTTTGGAAACATTTGCAATTTTACTTCCATTGTCACCAGTAAAGAACTAAACTTAGCAGAGAATTTTGTAAAAGGTAGCTTCTCTCAGATGTTTTAGATCTCTTGTACCCCTCCTGGTAAAGCATATGCAGCAGTTCAATGTGATTTGGGCCTAGTCAAGAAAAGCAGACAATGTCAAGTCATAAAAAGATATCACCTTATAGATATTTGTGGGCCTTTATTTCAGAATATTCAAGTGGACGTACAAGGCAACCACAGTGTATTATCCACAGTGAACTTCCTTAAGTCAAGACAGATATAGTCTGACTCTGCAACAGGAAGAGAGCACCAGAATACATCAGCACAAAATGCAGTAAGTATTACAAAGAGAAATCACAGGCATTGTTGTCTATTTATTGTGCCTGAAAAGTGTTGTTGCTCAAATGTAACAGATGTTTTCTATAGATAAAAGGATTAATCAGGCACACAAATGCCTACTGGTGATTGAATCTATGAACCTAAGGCTGCAGAAGGCTCACTTGTTGTGCTCTTGCCAAGTCATCACCAAAGAGAACCTTATGAATACTTGAGATTTGGGCTGGGGCCTGGCCTGGCTGAGTGATCCTTTGCTGTTTTTTTTTGTTTGTTTTACTAATGGGAATTGAGACTATGATCCCTGGGAGATAAAGGCTGACTTGTTGGTACTCCCACCAACCTAAGGCCCCTACTCTAGAAAACTTTGGTAAATGGGTTGGGGCCCAGCAAGGAACCTTTATTTTTAAGTTATCGGTCCTTTGCTAGGGATTGAAGCCATGATTACTTGGACTGTAGGCTGACTTACTAGCACCCCTACCAACTGTGGCGCTAGACTGTAGGTCCTGCCTCAAGGGAAATCTGAGGATACCTGGGGTTTGAGCTGGCGACTAGCTGGTGGATCCTTTTTGTAATTGACCCTTCTGTTGAAGATTGAGTCCATGACCTCTGGTACTGCAGGGTGATTTGCTGATGTTCCAAGCAGTTGAGCTAGGGCTCCTTGGCCTGGCTGAAGGCGCATTTTATTTTTTAAGTTTTAGTGGCACCTTCCCCATCTAATGGGAAATTGAAATCATTACACTTAGGGCAGCTGGATGACTTTCTGATGTCCTTAATAACTGTGTTACCAGGCTGGAGGCTGATATCCTACCCAAAAAGACTATTAGAGATATTTATACACACCGCTAACTCCAGACTCTGTTCCTTTTATCTTGCTGCACCATATGCCAGGAATAGACTTCTTGAGCCGGTACATCAAGCTCCATCTCTGGCTGTCTTCAAATCTAAACTAAAAGCCCACCTTTTTGATGCTGCTTTTAACTCCTAACCCTTATTCACTTTGTTCAGAACCCTTATTTTATCATCCCCACTTTAGTAATTCCCTTATCTCTTATGTGTCCTGTTTGTCTGTCCTAATTAGATTATAAGCTCTGTCGAGCAGGGACTGTCTCTACACATTCAAGTGTACAGCACTGCGTACATCTAGTAGCGCTATAGAAATGGTAAGTAGTAGTAGTAGTAGTAGTAGTAGAAACCAAGTCTGTGACAAGAACTGATACCAACCCAGCTGAGGAATTCTCAAGCAAGCAAGCAGAGAAATCCACTAAACATAGTACTGAAGTTTCAGAGGTCTTTATTTTTAACCTTTATAAACCTCAGGGTGAAATAGAGATTGAGCTTTTCAGCAGCAGTTCAAAACACATGAAGTTTCATGCTAGGCTACCAAACCTTACAGGATAGCCAATTTATGTCCTCCTCTCCTGGAGTTAGAACTCAAAAAAAGGCAAGGTTAGTCAATTAGGAGTTTTATGCAAATTGGGAGATCCCATCCACTGGCTTTTTCAGACAGTTCCTGGTCATTCTACTCTCTTATCGAGTGTTATTATTTAACTGCAACTTAACACTCAGTCTCTGAATTCAATCATGTAGCCAGGCAAGGTCTCTTCAGCTACATCAAAAAAGAAGTTCTTTTAATGTGTATAGGTCTGTCTAGCATTTCGAGCAGCCATTCCCAATCCAGTCTTCGGGGCACACCTAGACCCCATTGGGTGAATATCCATAATGATTATGCATGAGATAGATTTGCATCCACTGCTTTAATTGCATACAAATCTAACTCATGAATATTCACTGTTGATATTCTGAATACCCAAGGGGAGACTAGCCTGCTTATTTTCGACCTAAATCGGGAGATAGATGTTTATCTTGCAAAGGCGCCCAAATCGGTATAATCGAAAGCCGATTTTGAAATGGACAGAAAACACCTTGGTCTGACCACTTCAGGTTGCACATGACACTATACTGGAGAGAACATGGGACCCGGCCAACACCAATAAGTTCACCATATAAATCACGAGGAAAGGTTGATGCAACAGTATTCTGGACAGCTATCTATGGAAATCAATGGTCACCAACAACTGACTCTGAAGCATTCCTAACAGATTGGGATAAAAGAAGCACAACTGTACTAGTGGAAATAGCACCCTTGAAAACAACGACAGGGCACAGACACAAAATAGCCTCATGGTACGCTGAAGAACTGAAAGAGCTGAAAACCCACTGCAAACGGCAAGAACGCTCCTGGATAAAACACAAAAATGAAACAAAACCGCTTGGAGGGAAGCACGAAATAGGTATAAATTTAAAATAAGACAAGCCAAAAGGAAGACCTACAAAGAACAAGTAGGTCCAAACTACAGAGACACGAAGAAACTGTACAAACTCATAAACAACCTACTAAACACCAAACCACTGACAACAATGAATGATCATCCTCCATCAGCAGAGGAGCTGTCCAGAAGCCATCACAGATAAACTTGATCATTCACGAGAGGAATCTCCAATGGACAGAACATGGTCGGACTTTGCACTACCCACCAATGAGACAGTTGCCCAAGCTGTAAAAAAATTCTCCTCTGCCTACTGCATGCTGGACAAATGCCCCAACCACGTCATGAGCACAGCTCTTAACCGATTCATAGACCAACTCAAATCCCACTTGAGCTTCATGTTTAGAGAAGGCCATTTCCCAATGGAAAAGGGTAACATACTGCTCACACCAATTCCAAAAGATAACAAGAAAAGCTTAAAGTGTTTTTCATATTTACTGACTTCATGCCCAAACTCCCTTTATTGTTCCCAACCCCTCTACCTGACAAGTCTCACTCATTAGGAGTGTGTCACACTCATTTGAAGCAGTGGCGTAGCCAAGGGTGGGCCTAGGCCCACCCACTTTGGACTCAGGCCAACCCAGTAGCAGCACATCTATGATGTGGTTGGCAGGAATTCTGAAGCCCCACTAGCTGAAAACTCCCAACAACTGTCCCTCTTGCATACCGTGTAAATAGCAGATCTTCACCTGCAGCAATCAGCGACTGATAAATAGTGCTCACACCAGCCCCATAGCCTTCCCTCTGATGTATTCCCGCCTATGCAGAAACAGGAAGTTGCAGCAGTGGGAAGGCTGTAGGGCCAACATGACCAGTGTGTATTAGTTGCTTCTCACTGCCAGTGAAAATCTATTTAAAAGGTATGCGGGAGAGGGGGGATGTTTGAGACCATATGGCATGCAGGCGAGAGAAGGAGAGACCAAATCACCTGTAGGACTGGGTGGGGGTTCTTCTGCCCACCCATCTTGGGCCCAGGCCCACCCAAAATTGGGTGTCTGGCTAAGCCCCTGAAGGCTCTCTGACTTTCATACACTTTAAGATCCTTTTCTCACATATCAGGTCCTCAGTGTCTCTACATTGATCCTGCTGGCCACATAGAAGGGGGAAGGGAAGAGAAGGAGTGATGCTGAACACCGGGAGGTGGGGGTTGGTGGTTAGAGAATGATTGTGAACTGTGTTACTGAAGAAGTGGGATGAACTGTTTTGGAATGCCGTCAACTTTCAACTATAAATTTACTTTGCTATTTGGGAGCCCTGCTTACAGGTCTGAGTTATTTTTTTTAGAAGTGTGGTTGCACTCAGGACCTTCAAAATGTGGCTCTCCCAATTTCCCCACTCACAGAGAATTCACACCAGGTTTCTCAAAAGGTAGAATACCTTATCCATTAGAAACTTTGTAAACACTATAACATTGTTGTACTGAAAAAGCATTGGGATCATGATTCTATGAGAATTATGGAAAACAAAGAGGCTGTGATTACGTGGGACATTCCTATTCCAGCCAATAAGAAGTTTGGTGCAAGGAAACTGCACATTGTGGTAAAGGAGAAAAACACAAGAATGTCATTGATAATAAGAGGTGTCAATGCCAGGTGATTATTCTGTACATTATGTGGAGAGAAAGAAAGATTCTCAAGGATTAATAAATGCAGTCAGAGCCAAAGACAATGTGGCAGAACGATACAGAAATATTTCCTATTGTATAGGATACCACAGGCTTTATTAAAAGTGATTTTCAAGCATATCTGTATAGGTTGTCGATGCACAATACATCCTGTGACCTCCAGCAGGAAGCTCTCTTTGGTATAAGTAATACGGTGAACATTAACAGTACATTTGAGAGACTGAAATCATACTCCGCATACCCTGGCTTAGGAGTGAGATTCATTACTGCCAAGGTACGTGCAAAACTAAACAATTTGGAGACATTGACCCAAGAGAATTTGAATCTGGATAAGTGAGCCCTCTGTACAACAAAGAGATTGCCCAGCAGAGGGGCTGCATGATATTACAGGTGTATAGCCTAAGTATTTGTCTTTACCTATTCCACTGTTTGCTTTCCTGAAAGTCAGATTTTAAATTATTTGTAAGAATGTAGTTTCACTTCTTCACCTCTCTTAAAAAAAGCTATTAATCAACTCATTTTTGAATAGGTAGCCCTGTGAAGGGAATCATTAAGATATATCAGTTCAAGTAGCAGTGAGTTTATATACAGTGTCAGAGGTAGTAATTTAGTTACCAGAAGACAAATCCCAGAATACATCTAGCAAAAGAATGAAAGAGAAAGTTGACCTTATTAATAACAATGGTAAGCGTTCCAGAATAAGTCATTGTTCTGCCTCATGGCAAGTCCCATCAAATAGAAGTATCAAGAGAACACGCCATACCAATGTGTGAGCTTGTATTCAACTTTTTGTTGGAGAATACTACTACTACTACTACTAGTTGAGTTTTCCCTAGAGTCAACAGAAGAGTGAGGACCAGGCTGGGCTGCAGGGTGGATGGAACTGGTCCCTTAGTGAGGTCAACAAGGAGTTCTGATGACTGGTATAAAATTTCACCTTCCTGCAGCATGAGTGCGAGAGGAAGCCTTACCAGCGTGAGACACTATATTGGTGTTCCAATCAGGGAATCCCTGGAGTTGATGGATTCCATATTTACAGACTTTTCCACCTAGGGTTCGTTCTGATTTTCTGAATACTTTGACCATATAGTGTGAGTAATGTTTTATTTATTTATTGCATTTGTATCCCACATTTTCCCACCTCTTTGCAGGCTCAATGTGGCTTACAATACATCATGAATGGTGGAAATATATAAGAAAATATACATTTAGTATTACAGAAGGATCTTGGGTAACATCATAATGATAAAACATGATAGTAGTATAACAAGCAAATACTACTACTACTACTACTACTTAACATTTCTAGAGCGCTACTAGGGTTACGCAGCGCTGTACAATTTAACAAAGAGAGACAGTCCCTGCTCAAAGAGCTTACAATCTAATAGACAAGTGAACGGTCGGTCCGATAGGGGCAGTCAAATTGGGGCAGTCTGGATTCACTGAATATTGTAAGACAATTCTGGATGTATGTATAGGAGTTCACATCTGTTATCTTTGTGGTATGCCTTGTTAAAGAGATGGGTCTTCAGTAGTTTGCGGAAGTTAGTTAGTTCATAGATCGTTTTTAAGTTGCGCGGCAGCGCGTTCCAGAGTTGTGTGCTCAAGTAGGAAAAGGTTGACGCATGCGTTAGTTTGTATTTTAGACCTTTACAGTTGGGGAAGTGAAGGAATGTGCGGGATGATTTTTTTTAGCATTCCTGGGTGGCAAGTCTATCGGGTCTGACATGTAGGCTGGGGCATATCCATGAATGATTTTGTGAACTAGGGTGCATATTTTGAACGTGATGCGTTCTTTAAGTGGGAGCCAGTGTAGCTTTTCTCGTAGGGGTTTAGCACTTTCATATTTTGTTTTACCGAATATGAGTCTGGCTGCAGTGTTCTGGGCTGTCTGAAGGTTCTTGATTATTTGCTCTTTGCAGCCAGCGTAGAGTGCGTTGCAGTAGTCTAGATGACTGAGTACCATTGATTGTACCAGGTTGTGGCTTATTGGAAATCTCTGGATTCTACATTGGGGAGGAGGGGAGGGGGTATGGAGGGCCATTTTTTAAAAGATTCTTATCATATAATTGTTTTTGATGCTAATTCTGAATGTGTATTGTAGGCTGAAATTGTATCTATGAATGTGATGACAATAAATATATTTGATGTTATCATTTTTCTGTAATTCATTTGCTTTCTCCTTTAATATTATTGAGGAAGTACTTTGAAACTCCTTTCAGGAAACCCTGGATCTTTCTGGTATAGAATCTATAGGCATTTGCAAATCATATTATGCTGCTTCTAATGTTATATCTAGAAATGAAGCTCAAGAGGGAATTATTGTCTTGGAACTCTCAATAGATCTAACAGCTTTTCTAGAATCTTCTATTGATATGATTCCAACCAGGGCTACCGCCTTCTTTTATTTATTTCCAAGGCAGATAAGATTAACATTATGAAGAAGTACAGTATTAAAAAAAAATCCTTTCTTCTGTGATCAGAAGATTAATCTACTTCTTGATATTAGTAGAGTTACTGCACAGACAATTTTTATAGCTGAGACATAAGATTTTGTCCCCAGAGGCCTCTTAGATTTCCTTGCAAGTGCCTGGTGACTCATCAGGAAATAGATATCTTTTCTTTGATCCTTTACATTTGTAAATTTTCTGAAAGATAAGTAAGGATCAGCATGTGGTCATTTATGGTGGGTTGAGTTGTTTTGTAGAAAGTGTATTAGTTTGGGGTTAATTTAAGATGATTTATGGTTTCACTATTTCTCTCTCCCCATTATGTGAACTATAAATTAGATTATTATAGTTTTTATTTGTTAATTCTTGAATCCGATTTCTTACGTTTTCTTGAATTAGATTTTGTAAAATTGATGATTCTAAAATATAAAAAAGGTCAAAGTATCTGTAAGGCAATTCAGGAACTATTTGATCAATATGATAAAAGAGAGAGAGAGAGAGAGAGAGAGAGAGAAAGGCCCTGGCAGTATTTCTCAACAAAATGTATTTCTAAGGCATCCCTTCACCTTTTCACTGCATCTAAGTGCTACTTGAGGAGATCCTGAAATGGCTTGCCTTATAATAAATTACTCCTCTGTTCTGCTATAACCATGCTTTGATTTGGCTAGACCTCTTTTTCAAATGTATCCTTTTTGCTGTCTTTGAGGATGTTCTTAAGGGAGCCGTCCAGAGTTTGGGAGTATCCTTAAATTCTTTAAGCTTAGATAGGGTACTAGGTAGTCTTAAAGATATGCTGACTAGTTACAGCCTTCCTTAAATGCCCAGGATCTAGCTACAATCATCTAGACACAGATTTGTACTTGTATTTACTTGTAGTGGATTGTTTATGGAGGGTATTTGCTATTTCCTTATTCTATATTTCTGTTTACAAGCCTATAATATAGCATTGAAAAGGTATTTTCGAGGACTTTTGTATGAGTTGTGTAATTAGACAAGGAGGTTTTTTGTGCCAATGATAAAGCAGCCCTGCTCCCGATGCTTAATTTAGCCGGGAGCTTCGTGAGGCTTTTTCCTCCTTGTAATTTCACACTACCTAGAAGTTAGACTCTATAGGAGAACCTCCATTATATATTTGTGTAGATTCTTCCTCTCCAGTAGCCATTGGAGTAACTCTTCATGGGAGGCAGCACCAATCAAGTCCCGCGTTGGCAGTGGTATCAAGGATAGTAAAAAATACTGCTCAATGCACATTAACACAATAGTCTAGGTGCCCTTCTACCATTACACTACCCTCCACCTCCAATTCCCCCTAAAGACTGACCCTTATTGAAGCATTATATTAACTACTAGGTGCCAATTATAGACGTCCAACAATTAAGAAAAAATAAACAATAAAATATAGACATAGACACACAGAAATGAGTGGTAAACACAAGGGTGGGTTAGGATCCAAACTATGATGCTCAATTCTTTATTGAATCTATCTTGTTCCATATTGTCCAATCATATAGGCACTCTTTGTCCATCCTCTGATTCCTTCTCTGATGCTGGATGTGACAGGTGCTTGAGACGCTTATTCTGAACAACTCATTGCCATCCTGATGATTCTGTGAGTGTGCACTGCTTAGCAAGTTCTGTTTTGATATCTTCAGACAGATTCTCCACTCCCACCTGTTACAAAGCTTTGCAAGCTGCTACTGGAGTATGCATTCTCTTGGTAACCCCATTGATGGTAAAAATGAGACAAAAGAGGAATCCCAATTTGTACTTAAAATCCACAGTACGCAGGAAGGCTGTCACTCCTTTGAATTCTCGTCGGTGCTATAATGTTGTTGCAGCTAAGTCTTGATAGAGTTCCAATTTGATTACTTTCCATTGAATTGGGCCCATCTTTCTATCTGCAGTCAGAATTTTCTCTTTTATAGTGTAGTCATGAAAACATACAATTATAGCTCTGGGCTGATTATCTTTTGAGGCCCCAAGAGATCTGTGTGCTTTGCCAATTTTTATTAGTATTTCTGGGTCCAAAGGCAATTCTGAGGAGGTTAACAGGAATTTAGTAATCTTCTGGTACTCCCCTTGCTGATATTGCACCTCCTTGAACAATTCTCAGAGCGCCTTCAAGTTGGTACCTTGTGATTTATAAAAGGAGGGCAGGCTTTCCACATGGTCTTCACACTGTGTTACTCTGCTCTCCATTTCTTCCTGCCTGGCATCTAGATCACTATTCTTTTTCTTAATATCTGCTAAAGTGTCTTTCATATTTTGACCACTAACTGAAACTACGATTTGAGCTCTGTTATCCATTTGCGCATTTCACGTTGAGTAAACATGGCCCTCGCTCCATCAGAATTTGAGGCTGACTCATTTTCCACCTCTATCTGGTATCGCCATTTTGCCCTCACTGTATATATAGGCGCCCGGTATAAGAGGCTTGGACAGGCTAAGCCTCCCCTGCTGTGCTCTGAGGGGTTTAAATTGTTGATTTACCTCCATCCTCACAGCAGGAGCTGCAGTGAAACCCCTCTAGCCTTGTCCAGTTGTAGAAATTGGTTTATGGTTTGTTTACCTTACTGCTGGGAGAGTGGGGGGAGGAGGGGGGTTGGCTGGAGGTGTCCTGGGTTGCCAGGGAGATATTTAACGAGGATGACTTCCTGACCTGCACTGAGAACAGATAGCAGCAGAATCATACTGGGCCAGCATGATCAGAAAAAGTCACCAAACAAAGGTAGAAAAGATCATTTTATTTTCATTATAGTGTTTGGAATATGTCCACTTTGAGAATCAGGTGCTCAACATTAAAAGTTTATATTTATTTACTCATTTATGGCATTTTATCCCACATTAAACATGAATTAGGGTGTTTTGTGGCTCTACATGAGAATTATGATGATATGATCCCTTGTTTCATATTGTTGACGGTCTGCATTTTCCATATGGGTGGTATATTGGTGTATTAGGTTCTGCCCAGTGTAATATTTATGGTACAGTAAGGTTCTGAGTGTGTTTTTGCACAAAGTTGTGCATAGTGTTTTGCAGTTGAGCGATTGTGCTTAGAATATGCTTTGAGCAACCACTTTATTCTTTGACATATGATACATATCTAATATCTAAATTTAATAAAAGGTATTAATTGTGATTATTTTATTTTTTCTGTGTGTTATCAGACAATTATGGATATAAGCCCCGCCCCTGGCTCCACCCTAACCCCACCCCCTTTAGCCTCCCCAAACAGTTGGGCCACCGACCGCCTATGGACATGCAGCTTTTATAATCTGTTTTCTCAAGCTGAGTAGAAACTCTGCCAAATTCAGATTTCTTTCGAGTCACTATCCCCCTAATTCGGCAAAAATTGTGTATGCAAATTTGGGTGCAGGTGCAATTTAATAGAATAATGAGCCAATTAGTTCCTATAATTGGCTTAACAAGCAGTTATTGGCACAAATTGGATTTAATTGGCATTTACGCACAATCTGAAAAAGGGAGATCAGAAATGGGAGGGTCATGTGCATAACGGGGACATTACTAAAATTAGCACGTTATAGAATAACAGGGATATGTGTTTCCATGTTTCAGTTGGTGCAAATGGCTGCGCCTAAAGTTAGGCATGACTCTTGACCATAAGCACTAGTTTATAAACCGTGCCTATCTTTAAGCATGGCTTAGAGAACAGCAGTTTTTTTGGTGCTGATTTTTTAGGCACCATATATAGAATCTAGGTCTGTATGTTCCTCTTCACCAGCAGTTTTCTCATGAACAAAAAAAAGGGGGTCCAGAGGAGGTAGGTCTCCAATCTAAATCCTACCCGATGGGAGCTTCATGCCATCTCTTAGGCTGACGTTATTTCCTCCTCCTGCCAGAATCTTTGGCTAGTGCTGGTTTTTTAAGGGAAGCCGAACATCAGTATGGTCCAATATGAGGGAAATATCAAGGCCTATCCTCCAGTGGTTTGAGATGCAGCAAACAGCCTGCAAGAACAAAGGGGCCCAGTTGCCTTTATCTGCAAATAATGTTTCTGTTTCTTGTGAAAAAAAAAATGGAGGCATCCTGTAATAGTTTATGCAATAATAAAGCTATTTATAGTATTCCCATTGGGGAAGATCTAATGGTAAGCAGGGAAGGTATGCTGCATTTGCTCCCTGTTCAGCAGCTGAGTTATACAATTAGTATGAACATAACCCGAGCATCTAAAATGAAAATAAGCAGAGTGAAGCATGCAGAACACAACAAATATGAGATTTCAGTTAACACCTTGGTTTTCTTGCTTGTTAATTAGCGGTGCTGCTTCTTCATATTTTTGGGACAAATTCTCTTAATGAAGGGATGACTAACTGGTAACAAACTCATTTGTCACAGCTGTGCCTGAAAGATTCCACAGCTTCCCTGTTATTTAATATTTGGCATTATTATCTAAGGGAAGGGGCTGTATACAGAGGCTGAAGGTCCTTCATTCTCACAAAACTCATGATCTATACAGCTCTGCCTTTTGTTCACTTGTTTTTCCTACCTCAGCAATCAAACATTCATGTGTTCAAATATTTTAAAAAGCAACATTGAAGACATTATGTACCATTCAAACAATGAGCATCAGTTTCAAGGGCACGGGACACAATTGCCTTTCCAGAGAGGTGAGATTCTGAACATTCTCTTTCATCTTTGATGTAGTAAAAAGGTTGATGCTCAGCTGAGAGACTTAAGTTTCAAAAATTCCTTGCTTTACAATTAGTTGATTATTTATTCAGAGAAAGATAATTTCAACTACAGCAGGGCTTCCCCAACCTGTCCTGGGGACCCTACAGTCAGACAGGTTTTCAGGATATCCGCAAGGAACATTCATGAGATAAGTTTGCACATACCGGGTTTCAATGTAGACAAATTTATTTCATGCATATTCATGAAATCTTGACTGGTTGTACGGTCCCCCAGGAGAAATTTGGAAAGATCTGGTGTACCTGAAGTCCTGGTGGTCCAGCGGAGGTCATCAGGGGCAGGAGTGCAGCCTCCTCGCTCCTGCCCCTTGTGGCAGCTTTCTAAAATGGCTGCCACAGAAACTTATGGTACTTAGAGGGAGGGGTATTTTAGGGGGCTTCTTATTACTGAGGGTTGGGGGAGGGGGCATTGTTGTGAGGTGTGAGAGGGGGTTATGGGTTTTTAAAAAGTTATACAGATGCCAGCAATATTCAGCGTCGGCACCCGCATACTAAACAGCCTTATTTAGCACTGAATATTGTTGGCACCCCCATAACCTCAGGCTCCTCCCCAGCACCATCCCCAACCTGTCCACTTTTTGTTTGGATGGGCTGTGGAGATATTCAGAGGCACCTGCCTACTTAAATCACTTTGAATATCAGCCCATGTGTTTTCTGATACAATGGAAAAGGATTATTCCAGATGAAGGCTCATATGAAGCCAATCAACCTTTGGATAATAGATTTTTTTTCCCCCAAATGATGGATCAGGCCTAGAGAACATGCTTTTCTTTGTAGATCAGAGTTTCTGGTTAATGGATCTTCAGATATTGCAGAGGTTGTCAAGCAGTGTACCACAGCACACTAGTGAACACAGGTGAGGCGTAAAAACAGTTGAGTTTGGTGAGTCAAAGCCATCACTGCTGGTAGTCTTGCTATCTTCCCCGCTCCCCTGCACTACCTCCATTATGGCCTCCTGCCAACTGTGCTCCTAACTTGCTTCTGCCTCCTCCTCCGCTGCCAGCTTCCTTCTGAGGTTGAAATTGTGTGGAGTGAGTGGGTCTAAGACTATGTGGTCTGCTATGGTTCCATTTTGAAAAGGAGGCCAGCAAAGGAGGCAGCAGGACAAGGTAAGAAAGTGGAAGGATGGTGACAGGGTATCATGACTTTAAAAAAAAGTTGGGAACCACCGATCTATTGTAGGACACTGAGGCAGGCCCTGATTATGTTAAAATCACTTAATAGTTGGTGCTCTGTTATTAGTCAAGGTCAAAGGAGAGCTAGCACAGCCTTCCCTGACCACCCCACTCATGGGTAACACAAGCTGAAGCAGGAATAAATTATTTAGGAAAAAAGCATTGAAAATTGTTTAGAGACACTGATTCATTTTTAAAGGGTCACAATGTATGACTGTTTCTTTACAGATAAAGCAACATTAGTGGTAAAAATATTCAGCAGCAGCATTTGGTGTTTGAACCGTTCTGAGCCATTGCGAAACCCAAAGCCTAATAGAAACATATCTTTTATGAAAAGCCTGTGCTGGGGTGGGGGTGGGGGGGCAATTCTGTAGCAAGGCGCGTCCAGTTAGGTGCCCCAATAATGCACAATAGGAGTGTATTACTACTACAACAAATCATTTCTATAGTGCTACCAGTCGTACGCAGCGCTTCACAATTGAACATGAAGAAAAGACAGTCCCTGCTCAAAAAAGCTTACAATCTAGAGTGTATTCTCTATCACCACCTGGATGCCAAGGTGTTGTTACATAATACTAGCACACATAATACTAGCACACATTGAGAAATCCACATTTACACCAGTATTCTGTAAGTTACACGTGCAACTGAGAGCCCCACCCATGTCCCGCCCATCTATACGCTCCATTGCAGTTACACACCATCCCCCAGATTCTATAAAGGTTGACCAAATTTGGGCACGAATCCCAGATCTTCACGCAAACTAGTTAACGAGCTGTCAATTACTGATTTTAATTGGTACTAATTAGGATTTATGCACAGATCTGGCCTATGTGCTTTTCTACAATGCTGTGCACTTAAATTGTCCGACACCAACTGACAAGGGGGTGTCACCAGGGGAGGAGCATGGGCAGGTCAGGGGTGTTCCTAAAATTTAGGCACAGTATTGACTAGGGTTATTTATGTGCCCAACTCTCATTACTTGCACACAAGCATTTATATCAGGTTTTGGCAGACATAAGTCCTCACAGTCAAAGTTGGGCAGGGAAATATACACTATGGTCTACATTTGATAGATGGTGCTAAAAAAAAGTCAGCTCTGCAAAAAGCGCTATTCTATAAGCTGCACTTAAAGTTAGGTGTGGTTTATAGAATAATGCTTACACCCGGGAATCGCGCCTAACTTTACGCATGGCATAAGTACATAAGTATTGCCATACTGGAACAGACCGAAGGTCCATCAAGCCCAGCATCCTGTTTTCAACAGTGCCCAACCCAGGTCACAAGTACCTGGCAAGATCCCCAAAAAGTACAATACATTTTATGCTACTTATCCTAGAAATAAGCAGTGGATTTTCTTCAAGTCCATTTTAGTACATCCAAACCTTTTTAAAACCCTGTGATGCTAACTGCTTTTACTACATTCTCTGGCAACAAATTCCAAAGCTTGATTACATGTTGAGTGAAGAAAAGCCTTTTCTGATTCGTTTTAAATTTGTAGCGTAATCGAATGCCCCCTAGTCCTAGTATTTTTGGAAAGAGTTATCAAACGATTCACGTCTACCCGTTCCACTCCACTCATTATTCTATAGACCTCTATCATATCTCCCCTCAGCCGTCTCTTCTCCAAGATGAAGAGCCCTAGCTACTTTAGCCTTTCCTCATAGGGAAGTCATCCCATCCCCTTCATCTGTTTCATTGCCCTTCTCTGCACATTTCCTAATTCCACTATATCTTTTTTGAGATGCGGTGACCAGAATTGAACACAACTGAAATGTGCTGCAAATGTATGCAACATTAGGCACGTATCCCTATTATTCTATAACAATGTGCATTAATTTTAGCAACTTCCCCGTTCTGCCAAAGACCTGCCCAAGACATTTCTGTGTCCCCTTTTTCGTATTGTGCCTAAATTTACACACATGAAATCTAATTAAATTCTTGTTAAAAAGTAAATTATTGGTGCTAATTAGCTTTTTGTTCAATTAAACTGGGCACGCACAATTTTGGCAACGTTTATAGAATTAGGAGGCATGTGCTTTATAGAACTGGCACTTAGTGCAGATCTTAACAGCACCTAACTTTGGGTGCCAGTTACTGTCTGAATCTGCCCCCACAGCGCTTACATGTGCCCTTATAGAGTGGAGCTAGGGTGTCTTATATGCTTAAGTGCTACTTTTCTCTGCATTGATGTGCACAAGGGACACTTAGTTTAAAAAATTATCCTTCAGATATCTCTAGCACAAGAGTTTCCCAACCTTTTCAAGTCTTTTTGCATACCTATATTTTTAAAAAACTTGTTTGGCACACCGACATCCATAGAACAGGCAATGTGGACATGGGAGAAAACAAAAGGGGCCAAAAGAAAATGTAGGGGGGAGAGGACATGCTGTTTTCTGCATAAATAGGTCTGGCTATTCGTGCCCTATCTGTTGCCTGTTTCTCCCCACATTCCTGGGCTCACGCTGTATATAGGGAGAGGAGAGGCTTGTGTGACTATATATAGATTCAGAAACGCATTCTGGCATTTGTGTCGCTTGTTTCCAGGTGTAGATTGACCCTACAGGCAACTAGGCAATAGCCGGGAGCCCAGAGGGTCTGCGAAGCCTAGTAACTCTCTTCCCTCCCTGCACACTACAGCCCCCCGAGTCTCAGTGGGCTCTCTCTGGGCCTACTTTGAAGGGCCCTGGTGGTCTAGTTGCTTCTTCGGGGAAAGGAAACCCCCCCCCCCCACTCTTTCCTGCCCACTGCACTGCTCTGTCCAGCACCACCACAACTTCAAAATGGCTGCAGAGACCCATGAGACTGCCACAGGAAGTCTCAGCAGCCATTAAGAAGAAATGGTGGTGCCAGTTAGAGCAGCAGTGGCAGGGCCACTGAGAGACTAGGCCGGGCCCGGGGCAAGACCGCCCCCGGGGCCCCGCCTGCCCCTGCTGCCGCAGCCCCCGCCCCCCGAGGTCATTGTCGTCACCGCCCCCCTCTGTCTGACGTAACTTGCGCGAGGGCGGGACACAGGGAGGGAAGGCCCGAAGGGAGGCGATCTACAGACTGCCGCTGCTGCGCTTCTTTCACACGGAGCGAGGTCGAGGTGAGGCGCTATGATTTGAATTCCGGGGGGTCCAGCCCGGTGGTGGACGGAGGGGGGCAGGTGTAGGGGACTGCGGCGCTGGGCCCCCCTCGGAGGCCCGGGCCTAGGGAATTTTGTCCCCCCCGCCCCCCCTCTCGGCGGCCCTGAGCAGTGGGCAGGAAAGAGTGGTGTTCTTTCCTGCCCTTGAAGAGGCCACTAATCCACTTGTATAGGGCTGGGGGCTATAGTGTTGGGCGGGGGTGGGTGCTGGAAACAAAGGTGGGGGTGCTGGGACACTATCTAGTCAGTCAGGTTTTCAGGATACCCACATTGAATATGCATGAGATAAATTTGCATACAATGGAGGCGTGTGTGCAACTTTATTCATACATATTCATTGTGGCTATCCTGAAAAGTTGTCTTCCTGGGTGTATATCGAGGACCTGATTGTGAACCCCTTCTCTAGCCTGTACTGTACCAATATTGTGGATCTTTGCATGTGGAAAAGTCACATTTCCCATATAATGTTTCCTTGTGATAAGTACAGCAAGACATTTTGTATCATTGCAACATTCAGGAGCATTAACATTTCAAGGTCAAAAATATGGACATTTCTACACCAGCAGCAAATTCTTACCATGCCTACTTTACAACAAAGTTTTTGAGAGACGAGAAGCTGAAAAGGATCCTTTGCTTTTAGAATTATCATTACCCCAAACTCAGACATGATATAAATCTCTTTCTGTGTCTCATCACTGATACAAAATCAGTTTGGATTAAATGTGAACGAAGGTATGCTTCAAATAACCAGAGTGTAACCAGGATAGGTCTAAATATCTATAGCTGGATTTCAGATGTCTCCATAATCTCCCAGTTTGCATTGGTTCAGATGCAAATATTCTGAATGAACGTCCTAATTTCTGAATATCTGCAGCATCATGCTGATTAGAATATTCATTTATATAATATTCATTTTTATTATACAGTGGGGGAAATAAGTATTTGATCCCTTGCTGATTTTGTAAGTTTGCCCACTGACAAAGACATGAGCAGCCCATAATTGAAGGGTAGGTTATTGGTAACAGTGAGAGATAGCACATCACAAATTAAATCCGGAAAATCACATTGTGGAAAGTATATGAATTTATTTGCATTCTGCAGAGGGAAATAAGTATTTGATCCCCCACCAACCAGTAAGAGATCTGGCCCCTACAGACCAGGTAGATGCTCCAAATCAACTCGTTACCTGCATGACAGACAGCTGTCGGCAATGGTCACCTGTATGAAAGACACCTGTCCACAGACTCAGTGAATCAGTCAGACTCTAACCTCTACAAAATGGCCAAGAGCAAGGAGCTGTCTAAGGATGTCAGGGACAAGATCATACACCTGCACAAGGCTGGAATGGGCTACAAAACCATCAGTAAGACGCTGGGCGAGAAGGAGACAACTGTTGGTGCCATAGTAAGAAAATGGAAGAAGTACAAAATGACTGTCAATCGACAAAGATCTGGGGCTCCACGCAAAATCTCACCTCGTGGGGTATCCTTGATCATGAGGAAGGTTAGAAATCAGCCTACAACTACAAGGGGGGAACTTGTCAATGATCTCAAGGCAGCTGGGACCACTGTCACCACGAAAACCATTGGTAACACATTACGACATAACGGATTGCAATCCTGCAGTGCCCGCAAGGTCCCCCTGCTCCGGAAGGCACATGTGACGGCCCGTCTGAAGTTTGCCAGTGAACACCTGGATGATGCCGAGAGTGATTGGGAGAAGGTGCTGTGGTCAGATGAGACAAAAATTGAGCTCTTTGGCATGAACTCAACTCGCCGTGTTTGGAGGAAGAGAAATGCTGCCTATGACCCAAAGAACACCGTCCCCACTGTCAAGCATGGAGGTGGAAATGTTATGTTTTGGGGGTGTTTCTCTGCTAAGGGCACAGGACTACTTCACCGCATCAATGGGAGAATGGATGGGGCCATGTACCGTACAATTCTGAGTGACAACCTCCTTCCCTCCGCCAGGGCCTTAAAAATGGGTCGTGGCTGGGTCTTCCAGCACGACAATGACCCAAAACATACAGCCAAGGCAACAAAGGAGTGGCTCAGGAAGAAGCACATTAGGGTCATGGAGTGGCCTAGCCAGTCACCAGACCTTAATCCCATTGAAAACTTATGGAGGGAGCTGAAGCTGCGAGTTGCCAAGCGACAGCCCAGAACTCTTAATGATTTAGAGATGATCTGCAAAGAGGAGTGGACCAAAATTCCTCCTGACATGTGTGCAAACCTCATCATCAACTACAGAAGACGTCTGACCGCTGTGCTTGCCAACAAGGGTTTTGCCACCAAGTATTAGGTCTTGTTTGCCAGAGGGATTAAATACTTATTTCCCTCTGCAGAATGCAAATAAATTCATATACTTTCCACAATGTGATTTTCCGGATTTAATTTGTGATGTGCTATCTCTCACTGTTACCAATAACCTACCCTTCAATTATGGGCTGCTCATGTCTTTGTCAGTGGGCAAACTTACAAAATCAGCAAGGGATCAAATACTTATTTCCCCCACTGTATCTGTAAATCACCCTGACTAGCGCAATAACATTAAATGGTATTCAAACACTACAAAACTCTGACTCAGAATAGTTCAGTTTCAAACTGGGTCAAGGATGATGCATTACCTGAGGAAATTTGAAACAAATATTTGAACACTGGGCCTGGAACAACCAGACCTGCTCCCTACTACGGTATAAAAATTACCAGGTTAATGCAGTTTGGTGATCTTGGGTCTCAGCACAGTGCCCCCTTTCACTAGTAATCACCCCCCCCCCCCCCACAAGAATCTCATCCCTTCAAGATACACCCAAAGTGCATTGTAATTATATTCCCCATCACCCCTCCCCCCGGTATATGAGCCCTTGGAGTAACTCTAACCCTAATCATTAACTATGTGCTTAATGTTCTAAAGCCGCAAATTTCCAGAGAATAGACAGGTTGATTTAGGTCCATAACCAGACATTTGACTGACCTGACTATAATCAGTTACAGGGCCAGATGTATTTAAGGGTTTCCCCCATTTGAACCCCATTTTCATAGAACACAGAGATGGGAATAGAGATGTCTAGGTTGGAATGTGCTCAGTTTCGGTGGCATTTTGAAAAAGGATCTGCAACACAGAGCCTTTTCTAAATACCTGCAGGAGAGCACACACATTTCCTGGCACAAGCAGCGGGAGCAGCCATTTTACAGATACACATTGAAAAAGTGAATGGCGTGAACCCATCAGCTTCC
Source organism: Microcaecilia unicolor (assembly GCF_901765095.1). Taxonomy (NCBI): domain Eukaryota; kingdom Metazoa; phylum Chordata; class Amphibia; order Gymnophiona; family Siphonopidae; genus Microcaecilia; species Microcaecilia unicolor. The sequence continues at coordinate 269,726,970 of NC_044035.1, read as the reverse complement.
TTGTGGGGGTGTCAGCACTTACAAGTGGAAATGGCAAGTTTGCAACTTCCACAGGTAGCTGTTCCATTTTACAAAACTATATGTGTAGGTGGTGCTAATTAAGGGGGTGGAGAGGGGGAGGAGTTATCGATATGGGCTCCCATTAAGGAGTGTTATTTTATTGTTGTTAACCACAGTTATTGGTAAGTAGATCTCATTGAATAAAATTTGACCTGTGCTAAAATAGCACAAATTAATGGCAAAATACCAGTCTCAATGGTAGCCCACATTGATAACTTTCCCCCTTAGTGTGAAGAGTTTCAGGCTCTAATAACTAGAGCTGATATTGTGATGTCATAATCGGTAGTGTAGCCTTAGAGGGGGCCTTGGGGCCTGGGCCCCTCCAGAATTTTAGTGCTCCTTTAAATGACGGGTAGGGGTGCCGGAGCCCTGCCAGCCAACAAAATACAGTTCCGGAGCATCCCCTCCTCCTCGTGTTGTTTCTTTAGTGCAAGGCAGCGTGCCTCCAGCCACTGACCCAGGACTTCTTGCGCATGGAAGTCCCAGGTCGATGGCTGGAGGCCAACTTCTGCAATAAAGAAGCAGCGTGACGAGGAGAGGGAGCAGTTCCAGAACTATATCTCTTTGGCTGGCGGGGTCCCAGCATTCCCACCAGTGAAGGTATGTGTAGAACGTTGGGAGGGGGGGGGGGAGGGGGAGGGAATGCATTGACCCACCACTTCACCCCTAGGCATACTGAGCATACCCAAAATAGGAGAGCTGTTTACGTCCCTGGTCATAATGTCTCATTCCTCCAATGCCTAAGAACCAACCTCATCAGTGATGTCACAGTGGCTTGATTGTTCACTTTCATTACATATAGCAGTGATTTAGATTTCTAGACACATTTCTTTTTATGTTAAGGGGGGCAAATTATCAACATAGGTTACAGTGAACGTGTTATTTTACTGTTAGCCTCGGTTATTAGTAACTAGGTCTCATTGAAAATAGCACAAATTAGTGATAAAACAACATGTCTTAATGGTAGACCATGATAACAACTACACCTCTAAGTAGTGATGTCATAATTTTAACTTGGTTTCATTATTCTCTAATGTAAAGCTCTGGCTGAAATGAGCACTTAAAAAAAAAAACTAATGGATGCCTTTAAGTTGGTGTAAAACCTGATGTGGAAATTGTTTCCCAATACACGTGTATTCCCTTTATAAAATGGGAATATTGTATATGTATAGACAGTGGTGTGCTGGTAAATTTTTAACAACAGGCTCTCTCCCCGGTCCACCTCGGCGCCCCCCCATCCACCGCTGCACCCACCCACCCACCTCTGCGCCCCCCCCCAAAATTGCAGAGCTGGCCATAGCAGGGGGGGAGGGGGCAATGCATTACTTTCTCCAGGAAAAAAAATTAAATGATCCCAGGTTCCAATCTAATTCATGTTTAATATGGGATAAAATGGCATAAATAAGTAAATAAATAAATATAAACTTTTAACTTTCAGCACCTGATTCTCAAAGTGGACATATTCCAAACACTATAATGAAAATAAAATTATTTTTTCTACCTTTGTTGTCTGGTGACTTTGTTTCTCTGATCATGCTGGTCCAGTATCTGATTCTGCTGCTCTCTATCTGTTCCCTTGACTCCGTTTCCAGGGCTTCCTTTCCATTTATTTCTTTTCTTTCCTCCTTTCTTCTTCATTTCTGATCCTCCGCAGACTTGACTGTCCAGTGGATCTAGCTTCTTCCTATTTTCTCCATCCATGTGCAGTTTCTCTCCTCAATTCCTTTTCCCTCATCTAATCTCCTTCCTCTATCTTCCCTCCATGTCCAGCATTTCTTCTCTCTCGCTTCCCTCCCCTCCATCCATGTCCAGAATTTCTCTTGCTCTCCCCTCCATCCATGTCCTGAAACTCTCCTCTCTCCCCTGCCCCCCTCTCCCCATCCATGCCCAGCAGGTCTCTCCCCATCCATGCCCAGCAAGTCTCTCCCCTGCCCCCTCTCCCCATCCATGCCCAGCAAATCTCTCCCCTGCCCCCCTCTCCCCATTCATGCCCAACAAGTCTCTCCCCTGCCCCCCTCTCCCCATCCATGCCCAGCAAGTCTCTCCCCTGCCCCCCTCTCCCCATCCATGCCCAGCAAATCTCTCCCCTGCCCCCCTCTCCCCATCCATACCCAGTGATTCTCCTCCCTCCCCTGCCCTTCCCTCCCGCTCCCAAACATGTCCAGCGAACGATGTCCTTCGCCCCCACCCTTCCCTCCCGCTCCCATCTGTCTTTTTAAATTACCTCCGGCGAAACCGCTATTTAAAGCCCTGCTGCATGCAGGCCGTCTCTCCAGGATTCCCCTGCTTGCTTCGGTGATGTTCGTGCCCTTAGTCCCGCCTTCACGGAAAAAGGAAATGACGTCAGAAGGCGGGACTAAGGGCACGAACGTCACCAAAGCAAGCAGGGGAATCCTGGAGAGACAGCCTGCACGCAGCAGGGCTTTAAATAGCGGTTTCGACGGAGGTAATTTAAAAAGTCAGATGGGAGCAGGCGGGGAGGGTGGGGGTGAAGGACATCATTAAACATGCCTCAGAGTGGCAGGGGAGGTAAGCATGGCCTGTGATGGGGCCCTCCTGCCATGCTTACCTCCCCCAATGGAGCCGGCTCGCCCCCAACAACAACCGGCTCGCAAGAGCTGTCAAAATTTAACAAGCGGCTCTTGCGAGCCGAACAGAGCCGGCTCCAGCACACCACTGTGTATAGACTTTAATCCCACCCTAACCACACCCCCTTGAAATCTCTGCATAGTGTGAATCTCCACAAGTAGCAGCTTTCTGAAATTGGTATTGACATGTGTATGTGATATACGCAAATGTATGGAGCTACAAGCAAAAAAAAGCCTGTTTCTCCAAAAATGAAACTGGACCTAGGAAGGCTATTGTCTAAGTGATTTCTCATCTCTCCCTTACCCTCCTCTCCATGTCCAGCGATTCTCCCCTGCCCTGCCTTCCCATCCATGTCCAGCGATTCTCCCTCCCCTCCATGTCCAGCAATTCTCCCCTCCCCTCCATGTTCAGTGACTTGCCCCAGCCCCCACCTGCTCCCCTTTTAAGCACCCGAGTTCCAGTTCAACCCCAGCCCTCACCTGCCCGCCCTCTTCTCCCACAACAGCCCTCCTTTCCTTCCTGCTGCCCTTCCTTTAAAACTTTTATTTTACCTGAAGTCACAGCTCGCCTCCAGCCTTCCCTTTCCTTCTCTCTCAGGGTCCCGCCCGCCTCTGACATAATTTCCTCTTTCCGCAACGGCAGGACACTGAGAGGGAAGGGAAGGCTGGAGGCATAGTACATAGTACCTCATTTGCATACAGTTACGAACTCAGTCAGCCATCGAGGGATGCAGATTGATGAATTATTATATAGGAGATATACATGCAAATGTTTCTAAAATAATAGGTTTTGTGTCGTAAGAGGAAAATGCATGGTATGTCAGGCCCCTTACAGCACTGACACCAGAACCTGAGCTCAGCTGTTTCTCTGATGCTTGCTGACCTCCCACTACAATCAACTTGCAACAAATTTAGCAGCTGAGTTCATGCACTGAAAATGAATCTTCCCAGAGAAACAGATGGAAGAGCCTGGGTGGTATTTATGAGCACCATGTGGCTGTTTGAAGAACAAGGCTACACACCTGTTTTGTTTTATTTTTTAACTATAACATAAATGGTATCTTTTGGATAATACTCTGTCTTGTGGTGATTAAAACAGCGTGCTTTAAAAATGTCATGTTTCCATGCTTTCCTGCATATCAGATTTCCCATATGTTTAATCTGACAAATTTTTTCTGATTTTTAAAAAATATTTTTCTAGTGTTAAAGCATAGAGAAAGATACACGTAAAAAAAAAAAAAGAGCAGTCTCACAGATCCAGGAATAATATACATTAGAAACTTTAACAGAATATTGAATAGTAAATGTATTTATTCAAAACCAATAACATGTAGCATTTCCTTCCCTAACCACCCCTTCCCCAACGTAGCAAAACTTTCTATAAAGTAAAAACATGGCACTGTCCAGATTTTATTGTAATTGCTTATTACATGATATCCAGGAGACTTGTTTGGATGTTCACTTATTTATAATTTGTTTACATTTGCAATCTACAATACAATGATGGTATTTACTATCTTGCATTTACCATTAAGGAAATCAGCAGAATTCTGTCAATGCACTCATTGAATCTAGGTAACTCTCCTCCTCTCCTTTGCATAGTTAATTTGAGACCTGGAAAAGATGTCCAATTAGTCATTTGAAAAGCTAAACACTCTTTCAGTCTCTCCCAACAATAATCACCCCCCCCTCCCCAGGCATTAGAAACTCCTGAAATGGCAAAGGGCTAAACCTCCTCCAGGGCTGCAAGAAGCATCCAAGTTGAGTTCAAGCATCTGATTCAGGGATCCTCTGCCTTTGCTGGGCTCCTGCTTTGCAGTGGTACTATCAATAACTAAGAGTAGCCCTACTTGACTATTTCAGAGCATTAAAAAATAAATCCCATCAGAGGCATAATTATTCGGATCAGCATTGCAGGCAAAGAAAAATCTTGGACACAGTGGTGTAGTCAGAAGACAGTGGGAGGAATTGGTGAGAATGAGGCATTTCCTCTTCAACTCCTTCCCACCAAGCTTAAAAAAATTAATACCTTGGTTGGCAAAAGTTCCCAAGCCCCGACAGCTAAAGACATTCTCAGCCTGAACACCCAGGCCGTCAGAACACTGTGGCAGTCAGCAGCCAGGCTCCCAGCCACTGATGCTGGCACCCTGCGCATGCTCAGTTATCACATGAGAACTGAGCATGTGCAGGATGCAGGCGTAGGCTGCTGGGAGTGTGGCTGCTGACTGCCATCATGCCATGGTATTTTGACAGCCCAGGTGGTGGGCCGAGGCTCTCTGCCAGATACACCAATGGTGCAGGAAGCAGCTGGGTGGGCCTGAACTGAAAGTGAACAGGCCCATTGCCCACCAGTGACTAGTCCCTGCTTGGATAATCCCATATCCACAGGGATGATCATCTCTATTAGCACTGAAAAGGTTCTAATGCTTTTCCAAAATGGATAAATACAGTTGTAAGCTTGTGAAAAGTGGTCAGCTTTCAACTGCTACTTTGAGAGACATTTTAACCCATTAATATGCATCAGCCTGGATATTTTTTTTTTTGGGTGGGGGCAGGAAACAAAGGGCATGATATTAAGCTAGCACTTCACTTTCTCTGTATATTCAGTAGTGTTATCAGTTTAAACGGTGCACACTTAAGTCTTTAAATATTAGGCCTAAAGTGAAACAAATTGGTCACCTGATCACCAGAATGGAGACGCTGCCTGGCCCGCCTCCATAGATACAGTATGAGCAATGGCTCATCTGGGTCTGATCTCTATGCTGTACAGAATGTATTAATTCAGCATCAATTTTTTCAGGAGCAGACACCAGCAATTAATGAATAGATTAATAAATGTGCCTTCATCTGCACAAAGCTTACCAATATTTACAGCCTTGTCGATATTTTCATGGACGACATTGCCAGTGGATGGAGCAGAAATAAATTACTGCAGATCTTCCCAGGTTTACAGTGCTTTTGAGACTACTCAAGCAAGACAGCTAGATACGGTAATAGAAATGTTATGTTGGAAGCACATGGGGAGTAAAGCCAGCTACCCAGTCAAGCTTGTTAACTTCATTTAGTTAAAAAAAAAGAAGTAAGTTGCAGTTTACTTTCAAAGAGCTGCAATGACTTCAGCAGGTGAGTAAGCACAGTCAGGGTCAAAACACCAGCAGGGTGAGACTGAAAAAAAATATTGAAGCTAAAGAAACCCAGAAGTACATGGTGGCCTCTGGAGTATTTTGCTCAGCGGGAAAAGGTTAAGAGTTGCAGGCTGTATAATATGTAATTACACGCTGCTAGATCACCAGGCTTCCAAAAGTACTTGTTTTACAATCCTGTGGCTGTTGTACACACGTTTAGTGCCAAGTCCAGTTTCACCACTGTTAAAAGGGGCCAATATAGCACTGGCTTTGAAATCCCAGCCCTAAATTGTAAATTATGAATGTTTAGTACTAACAAATATCTCCACGCCTGGGGGTTAGTATTGATCCTGCAGACTTGGCCTATGGATGTTTTATGCAGTAGCCTCTGGGGGAACAAAACTGTAGAACAGGGCTTTCTAGAACCCAGAAGAGAGAGGCACAGGGCAAATATTTTTTTGGTTTATTTGAGTTAGTTTTTCTCAATTTTCAGACTTTTCACTTTGTTTCACATATTTTAAGAAAATGTTTTAATACCTTTCAGAACTTGTTAATGCATGTTAATTACCTCATTCCTTATTCACATGCTCATATGTGTTAAATTGATTTAGCACGAACTAAAGTTTAAGGCACACTAATGAACCAAATGCATGCCAGTGAAGGTACATCTGTACCCCACAACCACTGGTATTTCAAGATAACCACAAGGACTGTGCATGTGCTGGACACTTCAGCCACAGAATTTTGACGTTCAGCTCCAAACAATCATCAGTCATCAATTCAGTGATCACCTTAGTCTCAACACAACATTGTTTCACCACACCGGCATCTTCAGGAGACTAAAACAAACAGCTTGTGTAAATTTATGTATAGACATTGCCAAGATAGGGACAGTTTCGAGGATGGAGTAACGGTATACATTGTGTGGAGTGACTGGGAATTTCTCATCTCACTCATTGCAAACTGTGAGTTAATACACGTCAATAGTGGTTTCCACGAATGGACTACTCAAACATTTGTCTAACTTTATAAGCCTTTGTGATTACTATATTACAGCAGAATTCAAGCATGTATGGCTTCCGTGGGAGTTTGGGTTGGGCTACATTTTAAATTTTGTATTTTTTCTATTTGTTGTTAATAAAGTTGTTGAGATTGTTATATGCGACAGCTCAATGATTTAGTATTATAGTATTGTATGAAGTAATCATTCTTAGAGGACGAAAAAAGGGAAAAAGGCAAATTTTTAGAATTCTCCAAATATGTAAATTACTTTCTCAGGGGTCTCTCAGTATCTATCAATTATTCCACTAACAACTTTTTTTTTTTTTTTTTTGTGGGGGGGGGGAGGGATTCTTTTCACTTCTCCTTTTGAAATTCAAAAAGGCTTGCTCCTTTTAACAAGGACTAGGAGCAGTCAGCCTAACTGCTTCTTCTTCTGGATAGTACAAATGCACCATAACTATCTTCCACTTCCGGATGTTGTATTAGTCAAAAAGAAAATATCAGAAAAACATTGCCCTCTTTTCTGCTTACAAATCACATTCCCATGTTAAACCAACAGTACTTTGTTTCTCTTCTTGTTAAGGTTCTCATTCTGTGCTTCCCAGGAAGGTTCCTTTCCAGTTCCCCAGGCTGTGAACTTCTACTTTCCTGCTCTTCTCTCTCCTCCTCTGAGGTCTTCTTATGGGTCTTCACGGTATTAACCCCCACTCTTATTGGCTCTCTACCTACCAGTGGGCTTAATTCATTTTCTCTCATTAGGACTAGAAGATTCTTTCCTCCTTGAGCAAGGCACTCATATCTTGCCTTCTCCCGAGCTAAGATTAAACTTCCTTTGGCTTTCAGTCCTCCACATCTCCCACCCACTTCTTGGACAACCCTTCTAATGGGTCCTTCCTCCTGGGCTGGATTTTTCCTTAAAATGCCTTCACCTTTTATCAGGCTCCTTGATTACTCTGCTCTAGCACACAGCTTTACGAGACCTGTAGTTCCCCCTTCTTCTTAAGGGTAAAACAGCTTTTTCTCCTAGATGTTTTAACCTAAAAAAGAAATCGAGGTCATTTAGCTCTCACCTACTATGCCCTCGTGACAGGGCACAACCTGGACTGTCACAAATGTTAATTTATACAAACACTGTACTCACCCTTCAATATGCAGACTTGTGTTACTACTACTACTACTACTACTAACTAGCATTTCTAAAGCGCTACTAGGGTTACGCAGCGCTGTACAATTTAGACATAGAAGGACGGTCCCTGCTCAAAGAGCTTACAATCTAAAAGACAAGAGAACAATCTAAAGACAAGTGAACAATCTAGAGGACGAGTGAACAGTTAATCTGATAGAGTGGATAGATAGGGGCATTCTGTCTATCTAGAGCGGTTAGGCGCCGAAGGCAGCATAGAAGAGGTGAGTTTTAAGCAGAGATTTGAAGATGGGTAGGGAGGGGGCATGGCGTATGGGTAAAGGAAGATTGTTCCAGGCATAGGGTGAAGCAAGGCAGAATGAGCGGAGCCTGGAGTTGGCAGTGGTGGAGAAGGGTACTGAGAGAAGGGCTTTGTCCTGTGAGCGGAGGTTACGGGCGGGAACATAGGGGGAGATGAGGGTGTTCTCCAACTCTGCCTTTGTTTCCCCCCAGCACATGTGCAGGCCCTGGGGTCCTCCAGCCCCAAAATGACACTGCACCCATAAGTTCTTATACTTAACCTGGCTTCTGCACCTTGAAATTTGGAAACCGATTAAACTACAGTCCCAGGGGGCAGTCAGAGATCATTTTCACTACTACTACCCAGTATCCTGATTCCAACAGTGGCCAATCCAGGTCACAACTAACTGGCAGAAATACAAATCGTAGCACCATTCCAAGCTACCAACCCCAAGGCAAGCAGTGGGTTTCCCATGTCTGTCTCAATAGCAGACTATGAACTTTTCCTCCAGGAACTTGTCCAAACACTTTTTAACCCCAGATATGCCAACTGCTGTTACTACATCCTCTGGCAAAGAGTTCCAGAGCTTAAATATTCATTGAGTGAAAAAAATATTTCCTCCTATTTGTTTTAAAAGTATTTCCTAGTAACTTCATTGAGTTTCCCTTAGTCTTTGTAGTCCCAGTGGTATCTGGGGAGGCACTGTTTTTACCTGGATAAGAGCCACTGGATATTGTAACCATTATTTCCTATATGATTGGATAAGAAGACACAAAGGAAATGGTGCTGAATATTTTTCAAGCACATGCCTATATCCATGTATCAATAAAGCATATCTCTTGAACCTATTTTTATATAGGTGCCTAAGGGGCTGATTTTCAAAACACTTAGGGGGTCCTTTTACTAAGGTGCACCGAAAAATGGCCTGTACTGTTGTAGGTGCGTGTATTGGAAGCACGCGGCCCATTTTTCAGCGTGCCTGCAAAAAAGGCCTTTTTCTTGGCCAAAAATGCATGTGTGGCAAAATAACAATTGGCATGCATCCATTTTGGGCCTGAGACCTTATCGCCACCCGTCGAGTTAGCAGTAAGATCTCACGCATTAACAGGCGGTAATCATCAGTGCGCGTACACTGCCGATTACCGCCCGGTTAGTGCCACTCAGTAGAAAATAAAAAAATATTTTCTGACACACATAAAAAATGGAATTACCACACGAGGCACATGATAGCCAGGCAGTAGTTCCAAATTGACGCATGTTGGATGCGCATAGGCGCCTACGTGCCTTAGTAAAAGGGCCCCCTAGGGTCCTGTTTCTAAGGTGCGTTAGCATTTTTAGCGTGCACTAAAGCTAGAGACACCTACATATTCCTATGGGGATCTCTAGTGTTAAAGCACTCGCTAAAAACGCTAGCATGCCTACAGTACGGCTTAGTAAACAGGGCCCTAAGAATTACAAAATTTCCTAGGTTACTATCAGGCTCATTTTCGAAAAAGGACGTCCAAAAAGTGACATAAATTGGCACTTGGACGTTCATCTCTCAGAGACGTCCAAATCGGTATAATCAAAACCTGATTTTGGATGTCTCTAACTGAAATCCTTCGCAAGAAAGTCCAAATTTCAAGGAGACATATCGGAGGCATTGTGAAGGCGGGACATGGGCATTCCTAAGACTTGGACGTCTTTGACCAATAATCGAAAAAAGCAGAGACATCCATGACTACAACTTGGATGTTTTCACCCGGACCTGTTTTTATTATGAATAAGGCACAAAAAAGTGACCTCTCTTTACTCCCCCAGTTGTCACTAATCCCCCTCCCAACCTCAAAAAACATGATTAAAAATATTACTTGCCAGCCTCTATGCCAGACTCAGATGTCATACTCAGGTCTATGACAGCAGTATGCAGGTTCCTGGAGCAGTTTTAGTGGGTGCAGTGTACTTCAGACAGGTGGACCCAGGCCCATACCCCCCCTACCTGTTACATTTGTGGAGGAAACAGCGAGCCCTCCAAAACCCACCAGAAACCCTCTGAACCCACATCTAGGTGCACTCCTTCACCTGTAAGGGCTATGGTAGTGGTGTACAGTTGGGGGTAGTGGGTTTTGGGGGTGGATCAGCACACAAGGTAAGGGAGCTATGCACCTAGGAGCATTTTATGAAGTCCACTGCAGTGCCCCCTAGGGTGCCCGATTGGTGTCCTGGCATGTCAGGGGGACCAGTGCACTACAAATGCTGGCTCCTCCCACATCCAAATGGCTTGCATTTGGACGTTTTTGACTTGGACATCTTTGGTTTCGAAAATCGCCGAAAGTCAAAGCGTCCAAATCTAAGGACATCCAAATCCAAGGATGTCCTTGGTATTTTCGAAATGAAAGATGGACGTCCATCTTTTTTCAAAAATGAGCTTTTCCTCGCCTCCGGATCTGGACGTTTTACAAAGACATCCAAATCCCAACTTAGACATTTCTTTTGAAAATGACCCTCTATGTAACTTTCTAAGTCTAAGTGCTTTGAAAATACGCCTCTATGTGCTTTCCCCCCTCAAAGAATCCCAACATATGAATTCCAAAGCAGAAATTTACACCTGCTCCAAAAATGGTGTAAATGTGCATGTACACTTCTTGAGGATACCCAGGTATTTTTTGTAAAATATGCAGGCTTAACTACAACTCCGTCTCCGCTCTGCCCAAATTAGGCCATCAGGAATGCTTATGTGCAGATTGCATAAATACAGTCATTCCACAAACTTAATTTTTGTACACGTGTATATCCAGGCAAATTTATAAAAGCTCTTTTCATTTGGGGGAAAAAAAAAATAAAAAATGACTGCCAATATGTTCTTACACGTTTGCTTTGTTGTGCTAGTCAAGCCTTACATCTTCCCACCATGGCAAATCCTAATCAAATACATATTTAAATACATCCCTACTGAAATTAGTTTTCTTATTCCACTTAAGTCTTCCCCCATGTTTTATTTACATGTCTATTGTTTTTACAGTGTTGAAATTTGACCCCCTCACCTCCAATCTAATGGGAAATCTATGGTAGCTGTTTAAGCGCATGGTGACAGTTTTTAAATTGCTCACATTAACACAAGATGAGACATGCTGCTGGCTTAGGCATCAGCTTGGACACAGGTATTGTGATTTTATTAAGCACATCAGTTTCAGAGAAAGTTAAAAAAAAAAACATCCCCAAGAAATAATTAGTGGAATGACTTCTGAATTGATTTGCTGCACATTTGAATTACAGATGAATGTGCTTAAATCCAAAGAGGGTGGCATGACCAGCTGTGGATCATTACAACCATGCTTCATCACGGTCACATGTGCGCTGGAATTTTAAATTAAAATGCAATGGCATGACAAATGCATGATAGAATTTCGTTATTGAATGAGTACTCAAAGGCACATAGGAAAGAGCTGTTTGAGAAATATATGCCAGTTATCTTAAATTCAATTTTACAGGAAAAACACCTATTAAACTAGAGATATATAATCAACTCTAATCTATTCTCTGGTACAGTGAGTACAGCCTTCTGAATACCATTTCACACCACCTGTACAGATGCTGTTCAGTTCAAAAGCGTAGGACTGTCCGCTCTAACCACTGAGAAAATATTTTCAGAAAGGTAAACAATAGTGCTTGTTTTTGCACCACCGTTACTGTTGGAGAAAAGATCATACATAATGTTCTTTTGGATTGATGTATACTCCGTGCGCTTCCAGGTGTTGAGGCTGCCTGCTCCGCTCCTTATACTGTATCGTATTATAGGCTGGACACATCTGCTGGTGTCCTTCTTCCACCTGTCTTTCTTCTTCATAACCAAACCGTCTGCCATTTATCGTGCTCTACAACCAAAAGCATTTAAGTTAATGTGTCCTTTTATTTGCAACGTCTAATGGATCCATCTGCAGTCTGACACAGTGAGGAAGAAAATGTGTGTTTCGTCCTTCGGCTTTACTACCATTTGTCCTTTTCCCTACAGGTATATCAAGCTTGGTTTAGCTTTAGTTTACTCTAATAAACTTTCTATACTGCCATTTGGAGGAACCATCAGGGCAGTTCACAAGGTCAAATAGAAAACAGAATATAATACAGTCAATATAAACATAATATCAATAATAGCAAACAAAATCAATTCAAACACAAAATAAACCATCACAAAGCAGCAAGCATCAAAGCATATTTACACTATGCCCAGTGAAATCTAAACAGAAGTGAATCTGATAGATGCTTTGCATAGAAACAAAGTGTCATGGGAAGTAACTACTGGTCTATTTGAACCACTAATGTGGTGAGACATCTAATACATGCCTTCAAATACAGAACCAGCATGTGTTAGATTGTGGTGCCTTCAACTACCAAGTGATTCCCTCCCAATGCATTTAGCTCAGTTATCAGTAATGACTTTTAAATGGTCTATTGAATTTAGGCTCATAAGTACATAAGTATTGTCACACTGGGACAGACCAAAGGTCCATCAAGCCCAGCATCCTGTTTCCAACAGTGGCCAATCCAGGTCACAAATACCTGGCAAGATCCCAAAAAAGCTCAATACATTTTATGCTGCTTATCCCAGAAATAAGCAGTGGGTTTTCCCCAAGTCCATTTTAATAATGGTCTATGGATTTTTCCATTAGGAAGCCATCCAAACCTTTTTTACACCCTGCTAAGCTAACTGCCTTTACCACATTCTCTGGCAACGAATTCCAGAGTTTAATTACATGTTGAGTGAAGATTATCAATAGAAATCAAACAAAATAAAACATGGAAAAGAAAATAAGATGATACCTTTTTTATTGGACATAACTTAATACATTTCTTGATTAGCTTTCGAAGCTTCGAAAGCTAATCAAGAAATGTATTAAGTTATGTCCAATAAAAAAGGTATCATCTTATTTTCTTTTCCATGTTTTATTTTGTTTGATTTCTATTGATAACCTTTAAGAGTGGACTAACACGGCTACCACACCTCTCTACTATGTTGAGTGAAGAAAAAGTTTCTCCAATTCGTTTTAAATTTACTACCTTGTAGCTTCATCGCATGCCCCCTAGTACTACTATTTTTGGAAAGAGTAAACAAGCGATTCACGTCTACCCATTCCACTCTACTCATTATTTTATAGATCTGTATCATATCTCCCCTCAGTTGTCTTTTCTCGAAGCTGAAGAGCCCTAGCCACTTCAGCCTTTCCTCATAGGGAAGTCGTCCCATCCCCTTTATCATTTCCGTTGCCCTTCTCTATACCTTTTCTAATTCCACTATATCTTTTTTGAGATGTGGCAACCAGAATTGAACACAATATTCGAGGTGAAGTCACACCGTGGAGCTATACAAAGGCATTATAACATTCTCATTTTTGTTTTCCATTCCTTTCCTAATAATACCTAACATTTTATTTGCTTTCTTAGCCACTGCAGCACACTGAGCAGAGGGTTTCAACGTATCAACGATGCCTAGATCTACTTTCTCAAATCTGTAATCATAGGCCCTGAAGCCATCCACTAGTAGAGTTTAAAAAAGGTTTCGACTGCTTCCTAAAGGAAAAGTCCATAGACTGTTATTAAATGGACTTGGGGAAAATCCACTATTTCTGGGATAAGCAGTATAAAATGTTTTGTACTTTTTTGGGATCTTGCCAGGTATTTGTGACCTGGATTGGCCACTGTTGGAAACAGGATGCTGGGCTTGATGGACCTTTTGTTCTTTCCCAGTATGGCAATACTTATGTACTTACGAGAACATTGCCTCTGCATCCTCCCCGGCTGACCTGACCATCAAACTCAAGTGATCAAGAATAAATTGATAGACACTGCTCAAAATATAACTAACACTATGCATTGACATTGTGTACCCTTGGAGAAAGCATGTCAGTATAGCACCTTTTTGTTGCTCCTGATAAAATGTTCTAATGAAGAGCTAAAATGTAGTCGAGCTAGTAATTGATCATCAGATGACAGTGCAATGTGCTTCCCTCATCCAACTCCTTCCTGCCAAAAAAGCACATCTATTGCTTACCATGTGCCGTGGATTATCAACGTCCATTTCTTTGTATGGACTTTGCAAAGGGAAGAGCTCTTCTGTCTGCTGAAAAAAAAATAGAGACACAGTTGATACATACAGTAACATGGTAAAGGCAGGAAAATGAGGAAGAGAAATCAGATAAGAATAATTATATTTATTGATGTGTACTCAGAAATCAATTGCTAACATTTTAAATAACTTCAGTTTCCTATGGCAATATATCAAGTGTAACAATAAACAAACACACACTTTTCTGTTCTGATAGACACATTTAGAAAGTATTAATGAAATAATAATGACTTTTATAGTTGTACTGGACATCTGCAGTGCTGAGTGGAGGAGTAGCTTAGTGGACGTTGATCCTGGGGAAATGGGTTCAATTCCCATTGCAGCTCCTTGTGACTCTGAGCAAGTCACTTAATCCTCCACTGCCCCAGGTATAAATAAGTATCTGTATGTACTATGTGGTTGCAAAAAACATTCCCTTTCCCTTGTACAGTGGCAATAAGCATTTAGGCACAATTGGTGGCAATATTCAGTCCACTAAACACCTAAAGTTAGCAAAACATCTGTCCAAACTATGTGATGGTTTAACCGGGCATTGGTCTAAATATTGGCCAGTGCCAGGTTAACTTCTGGTCAGAGGACATAACGAGATATTCAATGCTCAGAGCCATGCATGCCCCGGCATTGACTATCTGGAGTTTAGTCAGCCTGCGGCTGGAAATGGCTTGCAAGTTGCTTACCGCCGTGGGCTGAATATTGACTCCAATATGTCCCTGCCATGAACAGCTTACAATCTACAAGGTATCTGAGGCAATTTGCCAAATTTCACAGAGTCCATGGCAAAAGTGAGAACTGATTTCTGGCTTTCCTGTGAATGCACCACTCTGTTGAGTTTGAACACTTCGGATATCCAATCAATTTATAACCA
The DNA here is from genome assembly GCF_901765095.1 of Microcaecilia unicolor. Classification (NCBI taxonomy): domain Eukaryota; kingdom Metazoa; phylum Chordata; class Amphibia; order Gymnophiona; family Siphonopidae; genus Microcaecilia; species Microcaecilia unicolor. The sequence continues at coordinate 269,711,806 of NC_044035.1, read as the reverse complement.
TACCATAGGGAAATAACTTTGCTGGCTCCATTTTTGAAAAAGGAAACCTGCTAAACAGTTTTTTCAACCCTTAAAGCTCCTACTTTATTTATGGCATTGGCATAATGTTTCTGCCCACAAGAACATATATTTCTAAGGTAGATAAAAGCTAAATAAAGACAAAAGAATCTATAAAAGTTGCAACATTTAAAATCCTTGTTATGAATTGGAAGTCAAAGTTTTCCTTAAACTGTAAACCTTTTTTTAAGGCTCAGTTTCCTTGTGCAAAATTTGATTTGATTATAGAACTGTGAAAATAGTATCATAATAATACACTAGATGACGGCAGACAAAGACCTGAACGGTCCATTCAGTCTGCCCAACAAGATAAACACATAGTATAAGGTATGATATATTTACTTGATCTTGATTTGTCCTTGACATTTTCAGGGCACAGACCATAGAAGTCTGCCTGGCACTCGCCTTGTTCTCCAGTTACAGAAGCTGAATCTGTCCAGCCATGATCAAGGCACAGACCGTAGAAGTCTGCCCAGCACTGGCTTCACTTCCAAATTACTGGTGTTGCCATCTGATCACCACTAAGCTTGTTTGGTTCCACACCTTCTATACAGCATTCTTTGTGTTTATCCCATGCATTTTTGAATTCCGTTACTGTTTTCATTTCCACCACCTCCTGAGGGAGGGCATTCCAGGTATCTATCACCATCTCCATGAAAAATATTCCCTGACATCAGTGGCGTAGGAAGGGGGGGGGGGCGGGAGGGGCAGTCCGCCCCAGGTGCATGCGCTTGGGGGGTGCCGGCCCCGCTGGTTCCCTGCTCTCTCTGCCCCGGAACAGGTTACTTCCTGTTCGGGGGCAGAGAGAGCAGGGAACCAGCGGGGTCGACGCAGCTCCGAGTGACGTGCACTCGGGGCGGATCGGCCCTCCCGCAGGTAAGAATGTGCTCCGGGGGGGGGGGGGGGGGTGCGCAGCGGCAACCCGCCCCGGGTGCCATTAGCCCTCGCTACGGCACTACCTGACATTATTCCTGATTTAGCTCCCCCCCCCAAAACCTCAATTCAGGCCCTCTAGTTCTACCACCTTCCTGTCTCTGGAAAAGGTTTCTTTGTAAACTAATACCTTTCAAATATTTCAACATCTGAATCATATCACCCCTGTCTCTCCTTTCATCCAGGATACATATATGTTCAGGTCCTGAAGACTCTCCTCATACGTCTTCCAGAAGAAAAGAAGAAGACTGTTCTGGCTAAAATTCTCCTTGGTGGATTTGTGGGAAAGAAGGAGAATATCAGGCATTATACAACAGTGATATCTCCTAGCAGATTTGAGAGCCCTTGTGCCAGGTTCTAGAAGAAACTGCAGTCCTCATATCTCAGCTGAGTCTGGGGAGATGAATGGGATAAACTGAGACAACTGTGAGTGAAGGCCTATTAGAGGCATTGCTGTGTTTCAGACAATTTTTGGTAAGGTTTACCCCCTACACTACCACCCCAGCCTCTAAAGCCCTTAGTGGGATCTAGACTTTGAAGTGGGCATGAATAGTTCAAATGTTTCCGGTTTTTGTTAAGTATTCTATAATATCCCTTTTTATTCCAACAGGCCATCATGGCTCCATAGTTCTGAACAAAACAACATATGGTATGTGGGAAGATGATGTAGCATATAAGCCCAAAAGTTGGACTCAAGGAAGTCTATATTTACACACACTTTAATTTGGTTTCGCACTGTGGACAGATGGAACTGAAATGACAGAAGCTGTCCAAGCAAACAACACACGAAGTAATGTGCTTCACCGTAAGTGATTTAATATATAGCAGGAGACATGCACATTCTTCAAAGAATCATGCTCCTATAATTGCTGGTGCTGAACTCAAGGCACAAACACTTGACTAAGAAATGCAAATGTTGTTTCCTTTGAAACTGGAGGGCAGATTGGCAGGCTGCAGGAAAGGATTCCAGACCAACAGTGTCTCTTCTACTCCACAGAGTCTGAATACCAGTTTACAATTCAGGATACCAGTCACTACCCTTGCAGGACTGATCATGCTGGTGCTTCCATTACGTACAAGACTGGATAGCACTTGTGAGAATCAATTTCTGAATAACATGAATGCTAATTCTATGAAAAACTATCATACAATCTGCACATCTCTGTACCTTGATTATTATTTTTTTTTGGGGGGGGGGGAGGGGGGAGAGTACGTTTTTTTAAATCAGCTCTTTTGGACCTTCAGTTCAGTTGAATGTGACCTCTACTGAGACATCTGTGTTGTAAACATTCATTTCCAACTATCCATTTTCCTCCTTCTTGTAACTAGCTCAGTAGTTCAGCAGCAGTCCTTGGTCAGGAGCCACAAGCATCACAGCTCCCAATTATGCATGCATTCTGACTCTGGCCACTAGGTGTCACTGTTGTATAGTGATTTAGATGCCCTGCCCTACAGGCTGTGAATGCTATACTTCCAGTATCCCCTGCCAGCTCAGAAGGTAAACTCAGATCTCTCACATAGCAACCTACTGGCAGGATCTATATAACCTTATAAATTCAGCTTTTGATAATTGCCTATAATTAACAAACATAAGATTTTTCTGTATTGTAAAAGTTGATTGCACAGCAGATTCTATTAGAATTAACACATGCATTTCATTTTTCAGTAGCTTAATAATAAGTCATCACAGTACAAACGTTGATTGGGGGGGGGGGGATTTTTAAGAAGAATTTTCTGCTTGTAGAGCCTGTTTTACACACAAAAGAGGCTTTTAATAAAATGATGAGATAGCACCCACTTATGCATATACCGGGTAGTGTTCCCGGGATTGACCTGCAATGTATATCCTAGATAATAAAACGCACCTCCAACATTCTGAAGCCGAGAAAGTGAAGCCTTCAAGCCTTGAAGCGTTCCTGCAATGTTCTGGAACTACGTGTCGTCAGTTGAGGAGATGGAGCCTTACAGAGCGCACAAATGCTTCAAGGCTTGAAGGCTTCACTCTCTCTCTCTCTCTCTCTCTCTCACACACACACACAAACTCTGTCTCTCACATACACTCTCTCTCATACATAGACTCACACACACACTCTGTCTCTCACACTCTCTCTCTCTCTGACATAAACACACACACACACACACACACTCTGTCTGTCTGTCTCTCTCACTCATTCCATCTCTCACCCACCCACACACTCTCTCTCAAACATACACACTCCGAGGAAAGGGGGGCATGGAACACGCTGGGGAGGAGAGAGAGGGGGGCATGGAACTCAGAGGGAAGGGGGGACCAAGAACTCGGAGGGGAGGAGAGAGAGAGAGAGGAAGGGAGGAGAGAGAGGGAGAGGAGGGGGGAGGGAGGGAGGGGGCTTGCACCTCGGACGGAAGGGGGGCCTGGAACTCGGAGGGGAGGAGAGGGAGGGAAGGAAGGAAGGAAGGAAGGAGGAGGTCATGAAACTCGGAGCCCCCCCACACACACTCACTCTCTGTCTCTCACATACACTCTCTCTCACACATCTGTGGTTAAAATAACTTGACTCCTGAAGCAGTTGCACGTGGCGCTGAAACGCAGGACTGTGTCAAGTCATTTTATTATTTTTCTTCTTTAAACCTCCTGTTTTGGAACCACACTAGTCTGCCCCCTTCTTCTCATTTTTGTTGCTGTGTTGTGGACCATTGTTAGGGGGGCACTTCTGCTGTTATTTGGCTTTTTGTCCACACTCTGACACCATAGATAATTGTAAAACGTGTCAAATGCACAGGGATTTTTGCAGTTGTTAGTAGGGGTTGCATTAACTTTATTGTGGGCTAGCATACAGATGAGTTACTGAATTGGCTCCTATTATTATTATTGGTCTACGGCAACTTCCATGTGTGGTGACCTGTAGTAAAGTTAGCATGAGCTGCATTAAATTGGTGCAGGTTATCACCTTTTATTAGATAACCCCATAAATAATCTAATGTTATGTCTAATATATCTGCTTCATAATCAGCCACCACAAAACTGAACCCCTTTCCTGTTCTCCTGGGTTAAGGTGGAGCTCATTTTCAAAATAGAAAAACATCCAAAAAGTGGCATAAATCTGCATTTGGACATTTTTCTCACAAAAATGTCCAAATAGGTATTTTCAAAACCAATTTTTAGATGTTTTTCTATGAAGTCCATCAGAAATGTGTTCAAATCACAAGCATGTCAGGGGCGTCTTAAGGGCGGCATCTGTGGGTTCCTAACACTTGGACGTTTTTCAGGCATAATAGAACAAAACAAAACTGTCCAGGACTAAAACTAAGATGTTTTGAGGTAAACCTGTTTTTATAAAGAATAAGGTACACAAAGGTGCCCTAACTGACCACAGAAGGGAACCAGGGATGACCTCTCCTTACTCCCCCAGTGGTCACTAACCCCCTCCCACCCCAAAAAATGTGATTAAAACATTACTTGCCAGCCTCAGATGTTATAATCAGGTCCATTAGAACAGCATGCAGGTCCCTGGAGTAGTCTAGTGGTAGGTGCAGAGCACTGCAGACAGATGGACCCAAGCCCAAACCTCCCCCTACCTGTTACACTTGTGGAGGAAACTATGAGCCCTCCCAAACTCACCAGAAACCCACTGTACCCACATATAGGTGCCCAATTCACCTGTAAGGGCTATGGTAGTGGTGTACAGTTGGGGGTAGTGGATTTTTTTTTTTTTGGGGGGGGGGGGCTCAGCAGACAAGATAAAGGAGCAATGTGTATATGGGAGCATTTTATGAAGTACACTGCAGTGCCCCCTGGGGTGCCCTATTGCTTTTCTGGGATGTCTAGGGGACCAATGTACTAAAAATGCTAGCTCCTCCAATATCCCACTGGCTTGATTTTGTGCGTTTTCCATTTGGACTTTTTTTTTTTTTTTCAAAAATGGGCCAAAAAAACAATGCCCAAATCACAAAACCTTGTTCAAAATTGTATTAAAAAAAAAAAAAAAAGATAGATGTTTTTCTTTTTTGAGAATGACCTTCTTTCCTATTCGTTGCCGGAGAACATGGTGAAGGCGGTTAGCTTGGTAGAGTTTAAAAAGGGGTTAGACAGTTTCCTAAAGGACAAGTCCATAAACCGCTACTAAATGGACTTGGGAAAAATCCACAATTCCAGGAATAACATGTATAGAATGTTTGTACGTTTGGGAAGCTTGCCAGGTGGATTGGCCGCTGTCGTGGACAGGATGCTGGGCTTGATGGACCCTTGGTCTTTTCCCAGTGTGGCATTACTTATGTACTTATGCATTCAGATTTTGGACATTTTTTGCAAAATGTCCAAAGTCGGACTTAGACGTCATATTGAAAATGCCCCTCTATGAATCTAAAACCACTAGTATCTCCAATACAAGAAATCTTTGGAAACTGTAATCACACACCACACAAATCCAAAGATAAGAACTAAGTGTATGCACACAGTGTATAAGTGAATGCCTTTAATGATGCAAATTCACATGTTATTTATATATATTTTGGGAGCCCTCGGACGATGCCACTTCAAAGCAATTTCATTAGTTTTTTGCTTAGCGGCCAGGCCTCTCTTCATTGGGTACTCCCTTTAATTAAACCTTAAATACTGTAAATGCTGTGACAAACACACTCCACTGGAGCCCAAAAATATATACGTGCTCAAAATTCAAAAGAAAAATAGAGAAAACTTATCTTGAACATTACTGCATGTCTCTCACTGTTAAAGTCCACTTCGGCTTCCCCTAAATTACGCCCGACGCCGCGGGTTTCAATATTTTCATCAGGGACTCGGGTTAAATTTGCCCGCCTTAAATCCTTAACAGTCTGTGCACGCAGACTCTCGCAGGCGGGCAAATTTAACCCGAGTCCCTGATGAAAATATTGAAACCCGCGGCGTCGGGCGTAATTTAGGGGAAGCCGAAGTGGACTTTAACAGTGAGAGACATGCAGTAATGTTCAAGATAAGTTTTCTCTATTTTTCTTTTGAATTTTGAGCACGTATATATTTTTGGGCTCCAGTGGAGTGTGTTTGTCACAGCATTTATTTAAGGTTTAATTAAAGGGAGTACCCAATGAAGAGAGGCCTGGCCGCTAAGCAAAAAACTAATGAAATTGCTTTGAAGTGGCATCGTCCGAGGGCTCCCAAAATATATATAAAAAAATATATATAAATAACATGTGAATTTGCATCATTAAAGGCATTCACTTATACACTGTGTGCATACACTTAGTTCTTATCTTTGGATTTGTGTGGTGTGCCTCTATGAATCTAAACAGGAGATTATATATATAAACACAACCTCCCTTAAACACAAAACATAACCTGGCAATACAGTAGTTGATGGAAGAAAAAGACAAATTACCTCCTCCACATTCCCCAGTTATTTCTGTCCACACTGTCAAAGATATATCCAAGCTGCTGCTCCTATCATGCAAGATGTTTCCTTATCCACAACAGGTTTAGTCTTCCTCCTCCTGTATATACTGTACCTTCTGAGGTACGTGAGTATGAAAGATTCCTTTTCCTGCTTATCCCAACATCCCCCCTACCCACAATGTGCCCTTCAATTAACCACAAAGCTTTGTAATAATCTGGATAGCCACCAATAGTAATAGAGTAATAGCCATCAATAGTAATATAGCTGCCACTTGAACATTCAGCCTCTTATGTTCCTGCATCCTTTCCAGATACCACCCTGTTGCCACCAACCTACTGTATCACCTAACACGATGAATGGATAGCTTGCACACAGACCCAGCTATACCAATACCTGCATTTCTGCTGGGATTTCCAGTTATTATTGATCTTGAAGTCAGACAGATAATACCAGCTTCTAGCTAATTCTATCAGTACAGAAAATTCTAGAAGTCTGAAACAAACTGCAGGATTTTTGCTTCAAAAAGAAGCACTTAGAGATGTATTGTTGATCTCTAAGAACATGAGAATATTTCCAAATCTGAAAATTTCTATAGGAAACAGAATAAATCCACCAGAACCCTTGACTTCCAGTCTCAGGAGCAGTATGAGCACTTTCTGTTTATCCCCAATGTCAGTGCTGTGTTTGAAGTAGACTGCTGCGTTATGTCCTCTGGTAGTAATAGTGGTACATTAAGTCATGATAAATAAATAAAACAAATCTCGTAGGTTTACTGCCTGCTTTTACCAAATCTCAGAATCTTGTAGGAGCTTTTCAATCCCCCATATTCTATGCTCTAGAACAAGGTCAGGCAATGGCAATCTTCACTGAAACAATCAGGTTGAATGCTGACAGAGACATCAATACTCTTTAGAACTAATCACCTCAGGTGTGCTAGGATTCATTCTCTATCTGCAGAGGTAAGAAGAGCGACAGCATGACCAAAAAGAAACGTTACATATCTTTTCATGCATTCATGTCAGTAGAAGTATTTCCAGTCCATTAAGGATATCAGAAAAGAAGGAAATACGGCCATCATTTTAGCTTGGCTTGCAAAGATGTCCGCTTTGGTATCAGATGATGTTAAAGAATCAATATTGCTCTAAGGTAATACCACCATCCTTTTGCCTTTGGAATTTTAAGTGCTGAATTTTTTATGATGGGTTTTATATAAGTACATAAGTATTGCCATACTGGGACAGACCAAAGGCCCATCAAGCCTAGCATCCTGTTTCCAACAGTGGCCAATCCAGGTTACAAATACCTGGCAAGATCCCAAAAAAGTACAAAACATTTTCTGCTGCTTATCCCAGAAATAAGCAGTGGATTTTCCCCAAGTCTATTTTAATAATGGTCTATGGACTTTTCCTTTAGGAAGCCGGCCAAACCTTTTTAAAACCCCGCTAAGCTAACCGCCTTTACCACATTCTCTGGTTTGATCTGAACTAGTTGCTAACTCAAGGGTCTTAACTAGAGGCAAGCAAGAGAAATAGCTACCTTAATGTAAAATGACTGAATAACTAGCATCAGTTGGCAGAGGGTAAAAATCCAGACAGATTGGCAAGGAGGAAAGAAAGGTGACTGGAAATGCGAGTGAAGGAGGTTCTCCAGAGAGAACCATGAGGGATGTAAATATGTTTGCCTGTCCTGGGTGCTACAATACTTAGTTGTGACTTTGGAACAGCTCATGCAATTACAGGGAGCCCCATTATTGAGTTATATTTCCACCCTTTCATCCATGCATCTCCTTAGTTTCCAGACAAAACATAGTAGCAGTATTCCTTTGATCCAGGGATATAGGGCAGGATAATCACTGTGTGTACCAGAAGAGACAAGGGCCAAAAAAAAAGCTCTGTAGATTATTAAATACATCGCTAATAAAGTACCATGAGGCAGGAAAACTGAGTCAGAAGCATTATGGGGTAACACAGAGCAAGACAAGGGAACAAGAACCTCACTGAAGTCTGCAGAAGTTTATCACTTTAGAAAAGTAGCCAGTGAAAACTTTCCTGCATCAGCCAGCTGTTCACAGGCTATAATCTGACTTTGCTGTAGCCCTTTCAAAACTAATTTACCCAGTACTCTCCATCTTTTAAAAATCACAATTGAGTTTTATCCTGGGTACCGCATTCCCTACAGCTTTGCTAACACTGACTTCTTTTGCTGGTTTCAGTAATTTGATTTTAGTTGAAGCCACTCATTCTCATCAGTGTTAGGATGATTGCAGTCTCCTGGGACTCGTGCTCTTGCCTTGCCCTTGATCTCTCACGTCAGAACAGTTTTCTGTGCCTTGAAAATCCACAGTAGCTTCAGATGATTACAAATACAGGGGCCAATATTCAGCCGGTTCAGTCGCTGGCTTAATTTATAATGCCGGCATTTAGTCTGTATATTCAGCTGGTAGCAACGTTGAATTCGTGGATGCTGCAGTGGCTTAACAGTGGCTGAATATTGTAGTAAACTAGATGAGTAATGCAGAAGAGTAGCCAGGTTTTGACATCAGGGGTAACAGACCTTTTGTAAAATAGGTACTGGTGTGAGGCTGCAGGCCCAATTTGCATAAGCGCCATTTCATTCAAAATCCGTTTGGGGGAGCAGCTGCTCCCCTTGCACCCCACCTAGTTACACCTCTGGACTAATAGTTAGAGAAGCAGGCTGAGAAACAGAGAAGTCCAGTTCAAATCACACTTTGACGCCACAAGATCTTGGGCAAAGTCCTCCTTTGCTTCAGGTACAAACAGATTATAAGCCCTCCATGGAGAGAGAATGACCTACTGAACTTGAATGTAACTCGCCTTGGACTACACCTGAAAGGTAAGAGCTAAATTCAAAACCCCTCCTTTCTCTGAATATTGTTACTATTCGGATCATTTTTTAGCCTACCACTACTCTTCCCCTAATTGGCCCAGTTTTGTATGGATAGAAATAGAGCAATTATGCGTTAGCTGATGAATGCATAATTGCCTCGGAATATTGGGTCCACAATGTTTCTTCCTCTTCTATCTAAACTACCAGCCATGGGGTAGGGTGTGTGAGAGGGGAGGGGGGACCATTGGTCTAAAAATATTATTTTCTTTCCTTCGTACTACTACCATCGTTCCTGTAATGGTGCAGACCATCTCTATGTATCAAATTTCACAGGAAAAGTTGGTTTCTTAATTTAGCCTCAGCCCCAGCGGCACAGTCTCTAACAAAAATCTGCTGAAGTGTACAACGGTGGCTAAGAAAGCAAATAGATATTATTAGGAAAGGAATGAAAAACAAAAATGAGGATGTTATAATGTCTTTGTATTGCTCCATGGTGTGACCGCACCTTGAATACTGTATGCAATTCTGGTCACCACATCTCAAAAAAGATAGAGTGGAATTAAAAAAGGTACAGAGAAGGGCGATGAAAATGATAAAGGGGATGGGACGACTTCTCTATAAGGAAAGGCTAAAGCAGCTAGGGCTTTTCAGCTTGGAGAAAAGATGGCTGAGGAGAGATATGATAGAGGTCTAAAAAATAATGAGTGGAGTGGAACAGGTAGATGTGAATTGCTTGTTTACTATTTCCAAAAATAGTAGTACTAGGGGGCACACAATGAAGGTACAAAGTAGTAAATTTAAAACAAATTGGAGAAAATATTTCTTCATTCAATGTGTAATTAAATTCTGGAATTTGTTGCCGGAGAATGTGGTAAAAGCAGTTAGCTTAGCGGAGTTTAAAAAAGGTTTGGATAAGTCCATAAGCCATTGTTAAGATGGACTTGGGGGAAAATCCACTGCTTATTTCTAGGATAAGCAGCATAAAATGTATTGTACTGTTTTGGGATCTTGCCAGGTACTTGTAACCTGGATTGGTCACTGTTGGAAACAGGATACTGGGCTTGATGGACCTTCGGTCTGTCCTAGTATGGCAACACCTATGTACTTATGTACACAGTTTGATGGTTCAAATACCAAGGCATGAGACTAGCAACAGAATGGCCCAAATTGTTCAAATGTAAAAACTTTCCAAAATGTTTAGCTCACTCGTGATATATAAAGGTCTCACTTGTTTATTAAAAATAAATAAATCTCTCTATTCTTAGTGATTTCCAATAACATGTAGATAATATACCTAAAACAAACTGACTCCAAAATCCAAATCACATGTAAAATGAAACTGTAAACCGCTTAGGTCTAAGCTGTATATAAATACTGAAATAAAAAATACTCTGAGCTCAGTTTTCGTCTTTGTCTCAGTACATCGAGCTGAGTGTAGTCGGAGAGATCAAGATCCCAAGAATTCAATAAATAGGAAGCATTTTAAAAATTCTTATGAAAATCTAATATACCATTTATTTATTTAAAGGCGTTATATCCCACATTATCTGCGATTCTGATCCTGCCTAATATTAGCAGGGAGTTGATTCCATAATTGTAGACCAACAGCAGAGAAAGTGTGATTATGGATTCTTGCTCTCTGTGTGATATGTAATGGTGGAATAACAACAAGCTGCTAATTTTATGAATGAAGATTTCTTGGTGGACCATAGTTAGCCAGTGGCACTAAGGAGTAGAGGCAACATTAAGTGCTTAAAGGAATGCATTATCATTTTGAACCTTACATTCCAACAGGTAACCATTGTAAGGCAAGACAGGGTAAATGTGTGAGGTTTGGTTCTAGTTAAGAGACATTTTGAACAAATTGTAGTGCTTTTATAGAAGACAAGGGTGGGGGTGGGGGTGTGCTAAATACAATACGTTGACCTAATCAACTGGAACAAGAGCTGTTACAAGACTGGATGAAAATCATCACGTGAGAGAAAAGCTCTATGTAGTAATCTCAGCTTATAAAAGGCTCTCTTGGGGGTCTTTTACTAAGGTTGGCCAAAACTGGCCTGCGCTGGTGTAGACGCGTGTATTGTATGTGCGCAGGATCATTTATTTATTATTAGATTTGTATCCTGCACTTTCCCACTCAAAGCAGGTTCAATGCGGCTTACATAGTAAAAGGAATACAGAATATTGTTAGAGAGGGTAAAAGTTAATTATACCAGAATAATAGACGAGATGAGTAGATAGAAAAAAGGCAATGGAGAGGGGAGTAAGGTGGGAGATGAAGTCTGGGTCAGTGTTGTTATCATGGGGGTATGTGTTAGGTAGATGGTTCATAAGATTAATCTGGATCGTTTGGATAGGCCTCTTTTTTTGGGCCAAAAATGGACGTGCGATAAAATAAAAATTGGTGCACGTCCATTTTGGGCCCGAGACCTTACCACCATCCATTGACCTAGCGGTAAACTCTCACACTTTAACCGGGCGGTAATGGTCTACATGCATACAATGCTGATTACCGCCTGGTTAGCGCCGTGAGCCTGAAATTTTCCGGCACGCTTAGTGGACGTGCGTAAAAAAAAATAAAATTACTGCCTGGGTCATGTAGTAGCCAGGCGGTAGTTCAAAATCGACAAGCGTAGGACGCATGTACGCCCCTATGCAGCTTAATAAAAAGGGCCCCTTAATCATTTGGATTCATTAAAGATTAATTTATGCAAATGAAAAGAGAGATTTCAGTGAGCGAGAGAGAATGAGTTTATAGAGAAAGTGAGAGTGGTAATACTCTGTTAAGATAATTTGAGCTAGGTAGATATAATATACTATCATTAGCATATATTCAGCAAGTTAATTAAGGATAACCTTATAGAGTGACTGTAAATATAAGTTAAACAGGGTTGCTGGAAGACCTGAACCTTATGGAACTTTAAAGCAGCCTGGACTATCTTTGTCAATTAACCCCCCCCCCCCCCCAAAAAAAAAAAAAACAAAAAACAAAAAACAAACAACAACTATTCATTCCTGCTATCTATGACAGTATTAAAGAGTGCTGAGATGTTCTTTCCTGATTTATTAACCAATGACCTACTGTAGAAGTCAACAGTGTTTCAGTACTGCAACCAATCCAGAAGCCAAACTGTTTCTTTCTTTATTTGTAAGGATGTTTACCGTTTTTTTTCGAAGAAATTTACTATTGCGGTAGCAGCAAATTTGCATCAATATGATCTTGTAATTGTTGGTGAATAGTTTGTCCAATTACGTTTTCTAATAAGGAAGAGATTGTATTGGACGATAATTAGGGTCTTTCTGATCAGTGGATGATTCCTTCAGTACGGTATTAATGATGACTTGCTTGAGGCAGGCTGAGAAGTATCTTTTGTATTAACAAAGCATTAATAATCTTTGCAGGTGCTCTCCATCTCATCTTTCAATGCTTTTGAGAATCCAAACTGGACACAAGTCAAAGGCAGATATTGAACTGGACAGCGTCTGCAGTAAGGTTATCACCTGGTTCTTCTGAATCATGGTGCAGTCAGGCCTTTTCTGTTCCAATCTATTTGATTGTTTTATCATCAGGTTGCATCATCTTAGATTTAAAACAGGCTGCTAGCTCATCACCTAAAACTAACAATGTATTATTTTTTTGAAAAGTTGAAGGTAGGGCTGGTTTAAGGGTATTAGTCATCCAAGGCAAGCATTCAACCTTCCCCCCTTCTCAATGAAGTGTTAGACCTCTAGCGCCCCCCTCCAAGATTTTGATAATTAAACTGAACAATCATGATCATCTCAACACAATCACTTCCCCCCCCCCCCGTTTAAAAAGCCACACTAGTAGCTGTTGGTGCGGTAATGCCAACACAGCCCTTTCACTTTGAATAGGTTGTGTCTGCATTGCCATGCGGTTTTGTAAACAGAAGGGTATGCTTGGTAAATATATACATAATGGGGAGGGAGATTTCCAAAAGCCATTTAGAAGAATAAATGGACTTTATAATAACTGCCCGTTGTTCTTGAAGTTAAAAATAAGTGCCGATTATTTTTGGTCTGGCTGTCAGGATCTATTGTTTTGCTTTGACTGCAGCTGCTCCCTCCCCCCTCCAGAAGCAGCTGCTGTAGTGGTTGGACATGCCCTAGTTAAGGACCTTACTGTTTGCTATAATTTCCTTGAATGACTTGCAGAATAAGATTCTCTTTTACATCTATCTATCTATCTATCTATCTATCTATCTATCTATCTATCTATCTATCTATCTATCTATCTATCTATCTAGTGTGTGTGTTCAACCAAGGACCAATACTGATTTATAACTGCTTTATAGGAGGCTAAGGCTTCATGCGACTTAAATTTTCTTCATTTTTGTTTGGCCTGTCTCAGCTTATACTTTTCTTTCATGATTTCTTTTGAAAACCATGGAAAATGTGTTTTTTTGTGTTAGAGCACGAGACTCCACAAACTGGTAACAATGTATTCCAGTTCAGCTTCCTGTAAACTTGGAGAAACCTCTAACAATTTTTTTTAATGAACTGCGTCCTTGGGAATACAAACATTGTTCATCTGTGCTACTCAATTTATTATGCACAGAAGGTGCCCACTGGAAGGTTAAATAGTCCTGATTGGACCAGGGTACAGGGCAGGGGCAGAGCCAAACCTCAGCGGGAAGGGGGTCCAGAGCCTGAGGTAGGGGGGACCAGTTTAGCCCGCCGCCAACCCCCCCCCCGCTGCCCCTCCCCTGCCACTTTCAACCCCCCTCCCACCGCTGCCCCTCCCCCATCGCCGCCACCACCGCCAGGTACCTTTGCTGGTGGGGGTCCCCAACCCCCGCCAGCCAAAGTCTTCTTCAGCGCAGGACATCAGGAGTCTCAGCGGCGGTTGTGGGAGGGTCGGCGGCAGGGGGGGGGTCAAAAGTAGAGGGGGCCAAGGCTAAATCTATGGGGGGCCATGCCCCCATGGCCCCACCTAGCTACACCCCTGGCCCCACCTAGCTACACCCCTGGTACAGGGTAATTAAAGGCCTCTTATCATGCTGCACTAACGGGTCCCATGTGACAATACTGACAAAGCCCATTCAAAGTAAATGGGCTTTTGTCAACATTACCGCACCAGGGACCACTAGTGCAGTTTGAGAAGAGGCCCTAATAGAGCAGGAAACATTCCCTGTAGCCTAGCCTATGCCTATCTTATCTGTTCCCTTCTCCAATACTGCCAACTCCAGACTTCGCGCCTTCTGTCTCGCTGCACCCTACGCCTGGAATAAACTTCCTGAGCCCCTACGTCTTGCCCCATCCTTGGCCACCTTTAAATCTAGACTGAAATCCCACCTCTTTAACATTGCTTTTGACTCGTAACCACTTGTAACCACTCGCCTCCACCTACCCTCCTCTTTTCCTTCCCGTTCACATTAATTGATTTGATTTGCTTACTTTATTTATTTTTTTGTCTATTAGATTGTAAGCTCTTTGAGCAGGGACTGTCTTTCTTCTATGTTTGTGCAGCGCTGCGTACGCCTTGTAGCGCTATAGAAATGCTAAATAGTAGTAGTAGTAGGAAGTAACGCTAAGTTGAAGAGGTGACAATTATCACTTGCTGATTCTGAAGCAATTTGAACAAGGCCAGGAGATTGTACTTCTGTAAGCAAATCTTCAATCCCTTGTAATATTGATCTACTGGCACAGCACAGCATAGCATTTATTCTTATATTCCGCATATACCAAAAACTAGTTCAACACGATCACAGTGACAAGAATAGCTAGGCACAGCTAGCAAAATTACAACAATCTGTAATTAACATATGCCTGTCTCCAGTAGACACGCTCCCTGCTCGCAATGAGTTCTCATTGCGATAGTCTGTGGTTCAACATTTGTATGCTGTACCATTAGATTCTTTAGCCTTTCTGTTTATTGTTCATCATCAGTGGCTGAGACATCTTGTTTTACTCCTGAAGCAGGTGCAGTTAGTGCCAAAACGCAGGACTGCATCGAGTCATTTGAATAAATCTACCCCTACCTTTTCTTCTTTTTTTCTCATTTTTGTGGTTTGTTGTTAGGGGGATACTTCCACCTGTTGTGTATGGGAACAATCTGTAACATCAGTCTATAACAATCTCCCCAATTACAACAAACATAAACAAAATGATATCAATAACATATTAAAAATTTCTGAAATAAAAAAGTCCTTAAAAGCATTCTAAAAATTTTATAATCTATAATAGACCTTGGGCCATGTTTACTAAGCCGCATTATAGGCGCGTTAGTGTCTTTAATGTGTGTTAACCGTGTATGCACCTACAATATCCCTACAGGCGCCTACATGTTTAGCGTAGCGTGCGTGCTAATTGTAGGTGCATAAAAAATGCTAACATGCCTCAGTAAACAGGGCCCCTTAAGTCTTCTGGAAAGGTTTTCCAAAGTCTTGCGGCCTGAAATGAAAAAGAAGACTCTAAATAAGTAAGAAGATTTCATTCCTCTTGGACTTGAGAAGACAAAAGGACTCGCCTCCCGCAATGCCCAGGATCTTTCTCAGCAGAGCAAAATCAAATAAAACATACATATACAGTGGAGCAATACCTTGCAGAATCTTAAATAAAAAAACAATAAAACTTAAATAATACCTTAGCTTCCAATGGCAGCCAGTGAAAAACAAAAACAGAATCATGTAGATTAAAGCCATTCATTACTATAATTGGCAATATCATTAGATAGTGAACCTAAATATTCAACTGATGTTAGAAGAGCAATTCTTTCCTTGGTTGGAGAGGTGGGAGGGGGGACCATATAGAAGACAAATATCCCAATTACTTAATGAGGTGGTATCTTGCATCCATTCATGCTAAACTCTCATGCTCAGATGATCAGAAGCCCTGCGCTGTACCAAACAGTGCTCTAAAATTAGCGCTGGAACAGCATGGGGCATTAGCACCCCTATGATCAGAGCTAATAGCATACAAATTTAGGCACACTATTAGCTCTGATCATAGGGGTACTTCTGCGAGAGGACTGTACCTGGGTACGTGCCCAAGGCACAATCCTCCTGCAGTTTGTTTGACAGGTCCGGGCTGTCAAAAAAAAAAAAAAAGCCCGGACCTGTCAAATGGCAGAAGAGGTTTCACAGGTCCAGGATTTTCTCCTGGACCTGTTAAACCTAAGCCCCCCAATTAGCGGTCAGAACTGGCAAGTGTGGTGTTTCATGCACTTGCTGGCTTTGATCCTGGGGCGCAGGCAAATGCGGGCTGTCAGTTACTCAAGCTATGTTAGGCTTAATAATAGTCATAACACCACCTCCTTACTTTCCTCCTCATTCAAGGTTGATATTCACACAGATAATTGAGGGGGGGGGGGGGGGGAGAAGTATAGCTTGTTAATCAGCTTTCATGTAACATCACTGAACTGTTGTCTTTAGCATGGATTAAGAAAACACAAAAAATACACATTAACTGAAATGAAAAACATTTAGAAAGAATCCTTGTCTGCCTTTCTAATCTTAAATATTTGCAAAAGGGACCATTTGCCTGCAGAAGTAGCAATTCTATTTTTATAAGCACAAGCCTAGAGAATTATCTGGTCTAGTCATAATTTTTTCTTGTTTTTTTTAATTGATATTTTAATTGCATTACATTTAGAATACACAAAAAAATGAAAACATTCCACACAGAAATTGATTAAAAAAAACCCAAAAAAACCAATAGAAATATTCTTACACTTAGAAAAAAAAACTTCCAACTTAATATTGCATCTTGATGGGAACACTTCACAGAAGTGATTCCTAAACCTGTCTTGGGGGAACCTCAACCAGTCAGGTTTTCAGATTATCCACAATCAATATTCATGAGATAGATTTGCATGCCAATGAGGCAGTGAGTGCACATCCTATATAATAAAACGCACCCCCAACATTCTGAAGCCGAGAAAGTGAAGCCTTCAAGCCTTGAAGCATTCCTGCAACGTTCCGGAATTAAGTGTCGTCAATTGAGGAGATGGAGCCTTACAGAGCACACGAATGCTTCAAGGCTTGAAGGCTTCACTTTCTCTCTCTCTCTCTCTCTCACACACACACACACACACACACACACTCACTCACTCTCTGTCTCTCACATACGCTCTCTCTCACACACACACTCTGTCTCTCACACACTCTCTCTCTCTCTGACACAAACACACACTCTGTCTGTCTCTCTCTCACTCATTCTCTCTCACATACACACTCCATCTTTCACCCACACACTCTCTCTCACACATACACACTCCGAGGAAAGGGGGACATGGAACACGCTGGGGAGGAGAGGGAGGGGGGCATGGAACTTGGAGGGAAGGGGGGGCCAAGAACTCGTAGGGGAGGAGAGGAGGGAGAGGAGAGGCGAGGGAGGGAGGGAGGGGGACCTGCACCTCGGACGGAAGGGGGGCCTGGAACTCGGAGGGGAGGCGAGGGAGAGAGGGAGGGAAGGAGGGGGCCATGGAATTCGGAGCCCCACATATACACACTCACTCTCTGTCTCTCACATACTCTCTCTCACACACACTCTATCTCTCCCTCTCTCTCTCACACACACATACACTCTGTCTCTCACACACACTTTCTCTCTCACATATACACTCTCTCTCTCTCAAACATACACATTCCAAGGAAAACCTTGCTAGCGCTCGTTTCATTTGTGTCAGAAACGGGCCTGTTTTACTAGCCTACTATAATAAAAAGCACCCTCAACATTCTGAAGCTGACTCTGTGGCTTCAGTGAAGGGTTCATAAGTTTGTGTGTCACCGATTCACCATCTCTCTCTGCCCCGCCCTCGCATCAAAAGGTGATGACATCGAGGGCGGAGCAGTGAGAGTGAAGGGGTATGCCACGTCACACGCATGACGGACAAAGACAAGACCAGGAGGTGAAGTTGTTTATCCTGGTGAGTGCCCGTGGCTGCGTAAGCCCCCGCCATTGTCTGTCAGCTGGTGGACGGGAGAAGCAGTGTGTCGTTAGGTTGACAGCGATTAACACCTCCCTCCCCCAGCACCTCGGCAGAGACCTGTTTGAATTTTAAAATTCGTATGGAGGGGGCATGGAACTGGAAGGGAGGGACAACAACCGTGGAACTGGGAGGGAGGGAGGGAGGGGGGACCCTGGAAAGGGGGGACCCTGGAACAGGGAGGGAGGGGGGCCCTAGAACTGGGTGGGAGGGAGGGGGACCCTGGAACTCGGAGGGAGGGAGGACCCTGGAACTCGGAGGGAGGGGGGATGACCCTGGAACTCAGAGGGAGGGAGGGACAACCCTGGAACTCAGAGGGAGGGAGAGAAGGAAGACCCTGGAACTTGGAGGGAGGACCCTGGAACTCGGAGGGAAGGAGGGAGGGGGACGACCCTGGAACTCAGAGGGAGGGAGGGGGGGACGATAACCCTGGAACTCAGAGGGAGGGAGGGGGACGACGACCCTGGAACTCAGAGGGAGGGAGGGGGAAGACCCTGGCACGCGGACGGAGGGGGGGGGAACCCTGGCACACACATTCATTCTCACACACACACACACTCTCTCTCTCTCACAGACACAGTCGCACCTAGTCTCACTCTCTCTTTGTCACACACACTCACACATTCACTCTCTCACAGTCATTCTCACACACACTCTCTCAAACATACACACTCCGAGGAAAGCCTTGCTAGCGCCCGTTTCATTTCTTCAAGAAACGGGCCTTTTTTACTAGTCAATCTTATATATATTCATTATTGGTATCCTGAAAACCTGACTGGCTGGGGTTCCCCCAGATCAGGTTTGGGAATCACTGCTTTACACCTTTAAAGGTGATCTCAAAAAAAGGAGGAGCATGACACTGCAGAATTACAAGGGGATTTTTTGCCATGAATTTCAGTTTAAATGTACTTCAAAGTGAGATGGTTTATTACTGTTCATGCTTCAATTTCCCACAGGGGTGGGGACTGGAAAGCCAGATTAGCCTGGAAAGAACAATTCTGGATTTTTGAAAGCAGAGCCGTTAAGCAATATGAGCTTAACGATGAAATTGAAATGATTAGCATTATTTAGGACATTGACATTTTCTCTCCTTTATGGAGAGAATGTGGAGCATTTGTTGTCTTCCTTTTCTTCACTAACAAAGGTTATTATGATGGCTGAAGTGATATCTAGAAAAAAAGGAGAGACTCTACGTAAGGATGACAACAAAATTAATCAAAGTAGGGGTGGCCCATGGGTTCAACAACATGGAAGAAGAGGCACTAGAGGTCAAAGTTCCAATGGTAGTTTATTAAACCTTTGTAAGGGAGAAGAATCCTACTAAGTAGTAGGCAACCAATATCAGTCTGACGGCTATAATGATCTACCAGAGAGTAATGTACAAAGCAAGGAAAAGCTGGTAGATCTGACCCTGAAGCAGGCAGAACTGCTGAAACATGGAACTATGTTGGGTCGCCTTTGAATTAGAGAATGACATGGGGACAAAATTTGTCCCTGTCCCTACCGTCTCCTTGGGTTCTGTCTCTATCCTCATCCCGTCCCCGCAGGCCCTGTCTCCGTCCTTGCCCCGTCCCCACAGGTTCTGTCCCTGTCCCCACCCCATCCCCATGGGCTCTGTTTCATCTGCAGAAACCTCAAACACTTAAGATTTTATATTTAAATCTTATAGCCTGGAAATTCTCAGTGTTACAATCGACCGTAACCTCACATTAGAGAACCAAGTGAAATCTACAACAAGGAAAATGTTCCACTCAATGTGGAAACTCAAACGCGTGAAACCATTGTTCCTGAGGGAAACATTTCACAACTTGATACAATCAATGGTACTAAGCCATGTAGACTACTGCAACGGAATTTATGTGGGATGCAAAGAACAAATTATAAAGAAACTTCAGACCGCTCAAAACACGGCAGCCAGGCTTATATTTGGAAAAAACGCGATTCAAAAGCGTCAAACCCCTCCGAGAAAAACTGCACTGGCTCCCAATCAAAGAACGTATTGCTTTCAAAATCAGCACCCTGGTTCATAAAATTATCTACGGCGAAGCCCCGGGATATATAGACCTCATAGACCTACCAACCAGAAACACAACAGGATCAACACGAACATACCTAAATCTCCACTACCCAAGCTGCAAAGGACTCAAATACAAATCAACCTATGCATCCAGCTTTTCCTACATAAGCACACAACTATGGAACACATTACCAAAAGCCATGAAAACAACTTATGATCACCTAAACTTCCGGAAATCATTAAAAACTAACCTGTTCAAAAAGGCATACCCTGCAACATAACGAAACCAAAGCTCGTAATGGACTTATAATAACTCTTCCTCTCTACGATTCCCTAATGTGTCTGTACACACGAACCTTATTCTACCATAACATTACTGTATTTGTTCATACTGGAATTGGCGAACGCATTTCCTCCAGCTGTTTATCGTTGAAGATGAAGTAACCTGTTCCGGGGCAGAGGGAGCATGGAACGAATGACGGACAGGCGCGCGCGCGGCGTGCACCCACCGCCCCCCCCTAGGAATGCCACTGCACTCCGTCCTCATGGGATCTGTCCCCATCCCCATGGTTACTGCAGGTCCCTGTCCCTGTGTTATTCTGTAGTTTGAATACATGACTTCTAGTGCCCCCCTTCCTTGTTGTGGAAACCCATGGGCCACCCTTACTCTGAAGTGATGTCTAGGCCATTTCTCCTTTGAGATACACCATTTCAGAGCAGAAATATTAATGGTGAAGCACATAACACACCAGCATTTGCTCTGCAGTGGTCAGAAGAGATCTGGAAGCCTGGTCCTTGAAACAGCATCAGCGACACTTGATGCTGAGTTGGGCAGACTCAGTGGGAGTTTTGTTCTAACTTCTAACAAACCAATTGTGAGATAAGCACAGCTCAGATATATTTTTGACGATGAATCCTGCTTTATAGTATTTTCTGTGCCAACTTTGGTTTCACTTTTGCTTTTGGACCCAATTGTAAAATTTTCACTTACAGAAATAGAAGAGGAGGTTTATTATACTCACTTGACTTCATGGGTAAATATGGAGCTTGATGAATGACAAAATGTACCACATAAGACGGTATTTAGTTATCTGCTGTTGCAGTGGTAAACTTTCTCTGATGATCCCTGTTATTTACATTACTGTTTTCACTGTTTATTTATTATAGACTAAGTTTGGCATCTATTTATGTACAATGGTGCTCTGGATATTTAGCTGTTTATATACAGTGGTGGAAATAAGTATTTGATCCCTTGCTGATTTTGTAAGTTTGCCCACTGACAAAGACATGAGCAGCCCATAATTGAAGGGTAGGTTATTGGTAACAGTGAGAGATAGCACATCACAAATTAAATCCGGAAAATCACATTGTGGAAAGTATATGAATTTATTTGCATTCTGCAGAGGGAAATAAGTATTTAATCCCTCTGGCAAACAAGACCTAATACTTGGTGGCAAAACCCTTGTTGGCAAGCACAGCGGTCAGACATCTTCTGTAGTTGATGATGAGGTTTGCACACATGTCAGGAGGAATTTTGGTCCACTCCTCTTTGCAGATCATCTCTAAATCATTAAGAGTTCTGGGCTGTCGCTTGGCAACTCGCAGCTTCAGCTCCCTCCATAAGTTTTCAATGGGATTAAGGTCTGGTGACTGGCTAGGCCACTCCATGACCCATGCTTCTTCCTGAGCCACTCCTTTGTTGCCTTGGCTGTATGTTTTGGGTCATTGTCGTGCTGGAAGACCCAGCCACGACCCATTTTTAAGGCCCTGGCGGAGGGAAGGAGGTTGTCACTCAGAATTGTACGGTACATGGCCCCATCCATTCTCCCATTGATGCGGTGAAGTAGTCCTGTGCCCTTAGCAGAGAAACACCCCCAAAACATAACATTTCCACCTCCATGCTTGACAGTGGGGACGGTGTTCTTTGGGTCATAGGCAGCATTTCTCTTCCTCCAAACACGGCGAGTTGAGTTCATGCCAAAGAGCTCAATTTTTGTCTCATCTGACCACAGCACCTTCTCCCAATCACTCTCGGCATCATCCAGGTGTTCACTGGCAAACTTCAGACGGGCCGTCACATGTGCCTTCCGGAGCAGGGGGACCTTGCGGGCACTGCAGGATTGCAATCCGTTATGTCGTAATGTGTTACCAATGGTTTTCGTGGTGACAGTGGTCCCAGCTGCCTTGAGATCATTGACAAGTTCCCCCCTTGTAGTTGTAGGCTGATTTCTAACCTTCCTCATGATCAAGGATACCCCACGAGGTGAGATTTTGCGTGGAGCCCCAGATCTTTGTCGATTGACAGTCATTTTGTACTTCTTCCATTTTCTTACTATGGCACCAACAGTTGTCTCCTTCTCGCCCAGCGTCTTACTGATGGTTTTGTAGCCCATTCCAGCCTTGTGCAGGTGTATGATCTTGTCCCTGACATCCTTAGACAGCTCCTTGCTCTTGGCCATTTTGTAGAGGTTAGAGTCTGACTGATTCACTGAGTCTGTGGACAGGTGTCTTTCATACAGGTGACCATTGCCGACAGCTGTCTGTCATGCAGGTAACGAGTTGATTTGGAGCATCTACCTGGTCTGTAGGGGCCAGATCTCTTACTGGTTGGTGGGGGATCAAATACTTATTTCCCTCTGCAGAATGCAAATAAATTCATATACTTTCCACAATGTGATTTTCCGGATTTAATTTGTGATGTGCTATCTCTCACTGTTACCAATAACCTACCCTTCAATTATGGGCTGCTCATGTCTTTGTCAGTGGGCAAACTTACAAATTCAGCAAGGGATCAAATACTTATTTCCACCACTGTACCTACAATGACCCTCCATAGTGCAGACATTTATATCTGCATTGAAGATGTAAATGCTTGCAAAAACTATGGGTTAGATTTTATATACGGTGCCTGAAAAATCCACACAGAAAAAAAATTATGCCTAGGTGTATTCTCTAAAGTACACCTAAATTTTATAGAATAGACTTAAATTTCCATGTGGTATATAGAATACGCCGAGCGACTCGCCACATGACTAAATTTGGTTGCGTCCATTTAGGCCACGTTTTACTTGGTGTAAATTAGAGAGCTGCACGGCTTCCGTCCCCGCGGGAATCCCGCGGAACCCGCGTGATTCCCGTGGGGACGGAGGCAGTTCCTGCGGGGTTCCCGCGGGGATGGAAGCTGTTCTGCGGGGTTCCCGTGGGGACGGAGGCAGTTCCTGCGGGGTTCCCGCGGGGATGGAACCAGTTCTGTGGGCTTCCCGTGGAAGTGTAAGCTGCACCTGCACCAGCCTCTCATCTACCGAATACCAATTTATTTGAGTGCTGTCTCCTCCTCCTCCTACTCCTCCTCTTCTTCCTTGCTTTAATAGCATAAATGTGGAAAGTCTTCCATTAAGGAGGTGGTAGAGTCACAAATGATGATGGAATTCAAAAAGGCATGCTAACCTTAAATGGCTGCATGTGTGTGGATATGTCAAGTGACACTTAGATGGCGACTCTGGCTGTGATGAACTAGAGCTGATACCTGGCAGACTTGTATGGTCTGTGTCTCATACATGGCAGTCTGGTGTAGGATGGGCTGGAAAGGGCTTAGGCAGCAACTTCAGTGGCTGGAACATGAGGACAGTGCTGGACAGACTTTTATGGTCTGTGTCCCACAAATGAGAACATGAATAGGCTGGAGTGGGCTTCGATGGCAACTCCAGCAGTTGGAACATAAGGTTGGGGCCAGACTTCTGTGGTCTTTGTTCCAGAAACACGAAAGAAAGACCATAATCAAGTATATAATATCACACTCGTTGATTTAATGATGAATTGATCATGAGTGTGACTATTGGGCAGAGTGGATGGAACGTTCAGGTCTATTTGCTGTCACTTACTATGTTACTATTAATCCTCTTTGCTCCCAGGCTGGTGCACAGACCTCAGCTCTGACACAGGCACGAGAATCATATGTCACCTGACCTACTGGCGCGTGCATGTGGCGACCTCTCAGCACACACTGCCAGTGAATCAGAGACAAATCTTACATGTGCGCACCAGAGTGTCCCAAGTTCCAACTTCCGTTCCTTCCTTGCCTACAGTGCTGTGGCTCAAATCCAGAGAGAGACTGAGGGAGCTGACTGGAACTTTCTTTTATGTACTATTAAATTCTTATGGGGATGGGTGGGGACGGGTTGGGATGGTTTAAAGTTTTGCGGGGATGGGTGGGGATGGGTAAGATTCCAGTGGGGATGGGTGGGGACGGGTAAGATTCGAGCAGGGACGGGCGGGGATGGGTAAGATTTCTGTCCCCGTGCAACTCTCTAGTGAAAATCCCAACACCTAAATTAGGCAGAGATCGGGTGTATTCTATAATAATGTGCATAGATTTTAGAAACATCTACGCCCTACCCATGACCATGTTCCCTTTTCAACTATACAACTTAGAATTTGGGAGCACCATGTTACAGAATGCACTTAGCGAGCTGTGCGCGTAAATCTCAATTAATGCCAATTAGTGCTGATAATTGCTTATCAATTAACAGTGCTGATTAGCTAGTTAACTAATTAACTTATGCATATTGTTATAGAATACAATTCAGTTTTCGTGTGGATTTTCATGCGCCATATATAGAATCCGGGAGTATCTGCATACATGTAATATTTTATAAAATACATTGCCTTTCTGCCCTGCTCCACCCCAGCTATGACTCAAGAACATCTACGAACAGATCACGTAAAAATAGGCACTAACCTTCAGTGTGCCTACTTTTTATGTATATATATCCCCAGGTTATTTTATCAGAGACATTTTCCCTATATAATATCTGCTTTCAAAAATTACCCCCATACTGATCCATTCAAGCATAATTCCTTCAAGTATGCAGAAATATTCAGAAATACTTTCAGTATTTCCTATGGGCTTTTATAATGCTAACAATGCTTCACAAAGTAACATTTTTTACCATGATACCCTTGTTTGATCAAAGCTAGTCTTTATGCAGTAAAAAGGGAATACATTAAACAAGTCTATGTTTCTTGAGAAACAATCTTGAACAAAATAGGAACAATAAGACTAATTCAGAGTCACTGTATAAATTAGTAAATGAACCCCTTGTTTCCTTAGTACAATTAATTGTCTAATTAGAATGAGGTGCTAAAATAATTGTGTAGTAAGCAAACTACTTGGCAGAGTAAATATACAGGCTGAGTTTCAGCATCCTGTGTTATATAAAGTTCCAAAAAGGATTTGCATTTGGTCTTCACTATAAAACAGTTAGTGAGAGCTCATTGTGCCATGATCAAAAGACAGAGGACCAACAAAAAAGAACAAATGACACTTATTCAGAGAGGGTTACAAGACCTTTTTTTAAACATTTAGGTATCCTTTTACTACGCTGCAGTAAGCACTAACACATGCTTATCACAGCTAAAAATGCTTTACCGCAGGGCACGCTGAAGCACCCCGCAGTAATTTTGGGGTTGGCACACGTT
The DNA here is from genome assembly GCF_901765095.1 of Microcaecilia unicolor. Taxonomy (NCBI): domain Eukaryota; kingdom Metazoa; phylum Chordata; class Amphibia; order Gymnophiona; family Siphonopidae; genus Microcaecilia; species Microcaecilia unicolor. The sequence goes on along the minus strand of NC_044035.1, from coordinate 269,686,161 downwards.
ATCCACTGACTTATATTCTGCCAGTGTTGATATGCTCATATAAACCCTCTCCTCGTCACTTCATTAGCTCCCTGTTTCCACATACAGTTCAAACTCCTCTTATTGACTTACAAGTGCATTCACTCTGCAGCTCCTCAGTACCTCTCCACTCTTATCTCCCCTTAGAGTCCTCCCCGGGAACTCCATTCACTGGGTAAATCTCTATATCTGCACCCTTCTCCTCCACCGCTAACTCCAAACTACGTTCTTTTTATCTTGCTGCACCATATGCCTGGAATAGACTTCCTGAGCCCGATATGTCAAGCTCCATCTCTGGCCGTCTTCAAATCTAGGTTAAAAGCCCACCTTTTTGATGCTGCTTTTAACTCCTAACCCTTACTCACTTGTTCAGTACCCATGTTTTATCATTCCCAACTTAGTAATTCCTTTATCTCTTATTTGTCCTGTTTATCTGTCCTAATTAGATTGTAAGATCTGTCGAGCAAGGACTGTCTCTTTATGTCCAGTGTACAGCGCTGCGTACGTCTAGTAGCGCTATAGGAATGAAAAGTAGTAGTATTTTCTTTTTAGCACTGGGAGTGGGTCTGGGGATGGAGAGTGGGCATGCTCTATGCTAATCATTTAGGACAGCTACATTGCTATGCGTTAACCAATTAGCATGTCAGCTCTTACCACCTACCAAATAGGTGGCAGGAGGAGCTCATGAGTTAACGGGAAAATTAGCATGTGGCTATTAATAACAGAAAATAGAAAAACTGTCCGTTTTGTCCTTGTGGTAAAAATGGCCTTAGCACATGGGAATGACCCACGTAAGGTAACTTTTTACCACAGTTTGATAAAAGGGCCCCTTAGGCAGTTAGCCTACAAATAGACAAAGGTGACAACAGTACAACTGCGACTCTACCCAGGAACAGTCATCCCGCCAAGGTCACCCCATAAGTAAATCAGAAAATCATCCACAAAGTCACAGACCAAAAGGTCTGAAGGCCTCTCTTGCAGCTGCTAATGTGGAGGTTTAATACATCAACCACCAGGAAATTACTGAATGGAAATGGTGTCCACAGGAGGATAGTTAAGCAGAAATCACTGCTCTCTAAAAATTGTAAAAATATATACTATTTACCTCAGGCTCACTAAAGAGGACTTGGATCACCCACAAAACTTCTGGAATAATGTTTTCTAGACAGATGAGTTAAAAATTGAATATTTGTTACAATAATGTTTTGCTTGCAAAAACTGATCACTGCTTTTCAAAAAAAGAACCTCATCCTGTCAAGCTTGGCAGTAGAGGTATCATGGGGTGGAGCTCCTTTGCTGTATGAGGACATAAATAGCTTGTTATTAATGAATTCTGAATTTATATCAGAAAATTCTAGAGAAGAATGTAACACAAAACCCTCTGTAAACCAAATGTATATTCACTGCTATTTCCAGTATCCATGACGAATTGTAAGCCACATTGAGCCTGCAAAGAGGTGGGATAATGTGGGATACAAATGCCATAAATAAAATAAAATAAAATAAAATACTAAGCCAAAAATGGGTCGCTCAGTCAAATGACACTAAACATTCAAATAAACCTACTATAGAATGGCTGAGCAGATTACATAATTTGGATTGGCCAAGTCCAGATTCTTGAACTAAACCATACTGTAATATGGCAAGACCTGAAATGAACGCTTCATGTAAGGAAGACCTCAAATGTCAAGAGCTGAAAGAGTTCTGTATGGAAGAATGTGCCAAAATGTCTCAAAAGGGTGTAATGTACACAAGCACATACATTTTGCCATATTGGGAAAGACCGAAGATCTATCAAGCCCAGTGTACTGTTTCCAACAGGGGCCAATTCAGTTCACAAGTACCTGGTGATCCAAGAAAGTGAAAGATTTCATGCTTCTTATCCTAGGAATAAGAAATAGATTTTCCCCATGTCCACCTTAATACACAGTTTATGGACTTTTAGGAACTTGTCCAAACCTTTTTTAAAACCCTGTTATGCTAGCAACCTTTACCAAAATCTCTAGCAACAAATTCAAACAGTTAATTACACATTGAGTTTAGATTCAAACTTCCAGCACCATAATTTAATGTAACTATTTTAGTCAGGCCTTCATCCCTAGGGCTGCTGCAATGTTTACTGGTGCTGAAGTAGATAACATACTCAGTAGTGTAAATATTTATCTTGTTACAGGTCATTTTACAGTTAATATTAATAATTAGTATGGGGAATAGGGACATGGCTGAGGCTATGCTTAACAAAAGACAAGATATGTAGGTCTACCATATGAATACAGAGTTGAACTAACCCTGTATAAAAATCATTGTTAAGACCCAGATGAAAGGGATTAGCCTTAGGGAGTGTAACACAACCATTTGCTTTGGAAAAGAAAAAGCAAGTTGCATTGCAATGAAACACACACTTGGGAACTACAAAAAAGGCAGTCTATTTGAATATCAACTCTGAGACACAATAAAAGGTTCAGTGCTGGAATTTTAACCCTGGCAAGACTATAACAGATTTTAGGAATCTATCATTGTGAATTCTGACCAGACCTGTTTGTTATACTCATGATGAAAAAGACTTCATAATAAACCTCAATATACAATCAAGATTGTTGCAGACTTTTAAAAAACTGAAATGGGCATATTATCTAATCACACACATGGAACACTAACCCATTTTACCATTGTTGAGTACCAGGAAATCCTCACCATAATCATCATAATAAAAGGAGGTTTAGGGGTATATTCTATAAAGCATGCATCCTTTTAGATTAACTCGTAGGCATAAACTGCACCTAACCATAGGCAACTACAATTAGGCCTACTATGAGCAGGCTTAAATGCAGGTACCTACAAGTTAGGCTCAGTTTGGCTATATTCCATATCAACGTGCATAACATTTGGGCATGCCCCTAGAAACGCCCCTATCCATACCCCAAATACGTACACTTGTTAGGATTTATGCATACCTCATTATAGAATATATGCGTGTAAATCCTAATTATTGCCAATTAGTGCTGATATTAACAATTATCAGCACTGATTGCCTCATTACTCAATTAAGTTATGTGCATTAAATTGGGCACATGCTCAATTTAACATGCGTAACTTCGCATAAGGAGGGATCTAGTAAAGCTTGAAGAATGGTCCAGAAATTGGCAACTAAGATTCAATAATCCAAGGGAGCAGTAATGTTAATGTTTCAACAGCAGAAGGAATCTTTCCAAGATGCATTCTTTCAGCACAGAATATAATATTCTCTGGTCCCTATACTTAGGATTTGGAATTGATGACATAAGCATAAATCTGGGAAGAAGAAATTCCATCAAAACCAGGGTAGAAAATAAAAATAAGAGCATCTATTTTATGGGATGACCTTGCCATATTGCTCATAAAACTCCATCTGCTACTCTAGGCTATTCCAAAATATGATATACATGATATGGCAATCAGTGTTTACTACTGCTTTGACAAAGTACAAACGAGAATGTGAACTATGAGTTCTTTTCTTTCCTCAATTCTGAATATATACAGATCATAAAAACATGTTTCAACTAGGTGGCTGAGCTTTGAAAATGCAGTGAATGGAATTTTAAATTGCATGCTGGTTGCTGCTCATATTTTTTCTACAGATTGTGAAGCTTTAATCAACTTGGAGACCAGATTTAACGTCTAAGAACAGCGTTTGAAAACTCAATGATAGAAGTATATTTACTGTTCTTCCAGATTACTCTTCCAATATTTTCAGAGTTCAACAAGTTCCTTCAACGAGGAGACCATTGTATACAGCTTATTTATAAACACAGCTTATTTATAAACAGATGCTGCTCTTCTTGAAAAAGCTTTTGCAAAGATTTGTATAGGTCAAAACAAAAGATTCATCTTTTCTTCTTGCAGTGCCTTTCAAAGATACAGACAAGCAGTTGTCAAATGATGCTCTTCATATCGGCATAAGGCAAACCATATAGACGCTAGAAAATGAGGGTGAAGTGATTCAGTCACACCTGAAGAATTTCTACTCTGAAGCAAAGAGCTTCTTCATAGGAGCAGTTAAGCATGCATTGGAGCAAACAAAATGTACTTCTGCATGGTTGTTTCATTGATTTCAGGAAAAGAGAAGATGTTTCAATTACAGATGTTGAATATTTTGTTGGACGGTACTCTGAAGTTCTACAGTTTTCACAGTCCAATGTACATAAACTTGCAGAAGAGTTCATAGACTCTTAGCACTTAATGAAGATATTCCAAAAGACAACAGGGAAGCAAGTCATCAGATTTAATAATACAATGGTGAATTCCTCCATATATCCGGATGGACATACTTTGGAGCTATCCTGGCCAGCTGAAGGCTACAGGCACTGATCAGCTTAGGTTTCATAGACTTTTCAGAGTGGTGGAGAAAGTCCTGGTTCTGCTTAATTCTAACGGCAGTAAGGAATGGGCATTTAGCATGATTGGAAGGCAACAGGGGAATAGAACGAGGTCATAGTAAATGACTTAAGCCAACTTCCATTAAGATGATAAAACTAACTCTATGAAACTTTTGCCAGATTCCTAAATAAAAACAGAGAATATATTGGCAGAAAAGAACCATTTAGTCCACTGTAGTGTTAGCCTTTACTGACCAGTACAATGACAGGTTTGTAAAAACTAACGCAAACTATACCTACTGTTACAATTGCACTTAATAAAAAGCCTTACAACAAGTGCTAAGTTATTTTATTTCTGGAGAGATTGGTTGGAGTTGAAGAGGTGTAAAAGTACACCGACACACTCCCTTCTTAGCGAATGCCACCCCTTGGCAGCTCCACATCTGGAGAAAGAGTACCCATATGGTCAAAGAAGAAGAGCTTGCAGGCAGGAAAGCAAAACTTTTTGTACAGGGACTAGGAAAGCTCCTACATCCTAAGACAAGAAAAATGACAGGGTCAAGATGGCGGCGGGAGAGAGAGTCAAGATGGCGGCACGCTTTCTTCGTGGCTGAAACATCTCGAGCTGAGCTGCGTGTAATCTTTTTCCCCCATTATGCCTCACACCAAGCGGAAGGGTCTGGTCAAAGCTGGAGCCTCAGCGAACAGAACCTATTCTCCTTCTCAGACCAGCATTGAGAAGTTCGCCGTGAGGAAGCCTGATTGAGAAACCGGAGGGATTCCCGCTGCCACAGGAGGAGGAGAACCCTGTGACTTGGGATTGGATACCACCTTATCTCCCCCGGAGCGCAATCCACCGCCTCCGCCCGAAGGCTTTTTTTCTTCGCCAGGAATAACTGCACCGCAAGTCGGCGATAAATGTTCCTGGATGAGAGGCTCGGAGGAAAATCAAGCTGACGGAGGTCCGAGGCCTTTGGGCCTAAGGGCTGAAAGAAAATCCTCAATAACAAGACCGGAGTCGGTTAGTTTGGAGAGCATATGGGAAGCTCTCCAAAAGTTAGATACCAAGCTGACCAACTCTATGGCGGAAATAACGACTTTTGTGAGTACTATTGAAACTCTTTCTAAATCTTTTGAGAATTTTAAAATAGACTCTACTAATCAAATGAAAGCTATAAATGTAGAGGTGAAAAAACTTCAAGATGTTTCTACTATGACTATTAAGGATAAAAGTTTGATTGATAGAAGAATTGAGCAAATAGAAAACTTCAATTGCAGATTAAATTTACGTTTCTTGAACTTTCCCTATATGTTTGGAATTACACCATTAGATGTTTTTAAAAAATATCTCATAGAAATACTGGGATATTCCCCTGATCATATACCGCCAATTAATCGCATTTTTTATGCGCCTACAAAAAAGATCCCAGAAGCAGACTTGGATAAAAATCCTCAACAACTTCAACAACTTGATGAAAGAGATCTAAATTTAAATCTGTCAGAGATTCTTGACTCATCCATGTCTGAAAACTCTGAAAGGAAGACTCTAATAGTCTCACTTGTCTTTGAACAAGATGTAGAAGCTATAAAAAGGCTTTTCTTTCGAAAATCAAAGACTCCATTCTATGGGAAACAGATATGGATGTATCCAGATGTGACCAGGCAAACTCAAGAAAGAAGAAAAGCGTTCTTGACCCTAAGGAAAGAAACACTTGCAATAGGAGCTCACTTTTACCTAAACTATCCTTGCAAATGTGTGATTAAGTACTTAGGGCTTAAATACATTTTCTTTCAACCAGAACATTTAAAAGCTTTTGTTGATCTTAAAAAGTTGGGAAAGGCTTGATATCTTTTCAAGTTCAATTGCCAATATAATGCTTGTTCAGGCTTATAGTGTGCTAAGCTATATTCATTATTACTTATTATTTTTTTTATATATCTTCTGATAGCGTGACCACTATTAGTGGTCTAAAGAAGGCTAATATTTTTTCTTCAAATGTTTCATATTATTATGTGAATTAATGTAATAATTAGCTGGATAGCCTGTATTACCTATTCAAGTATTTGTGCTTGTAATTATAGATTGTTAATAAAGTAAAAATTAAAAAAAAAAAAGAAAAATGACAGATAAGGAGGGCTAAGTTGAAAGAAAGGTTATTATTAGAGGAGATCACAAGAAGAGCAGGGGAAATGGTTATGTGATCTCATCCATCCCTGTTGTCACTGGTATAAAGGTATTTTCTGGAATAGCCATGTGATTAAGGTAGGACAGGGTAGAGCCAGGAAGCAGAGTGGGTGGGACTACTTGGGACATGTACTAAGTCTCCTTCTCAAAAACTGGACCCCCTTGGCATCCCTGTGCATGAGACCTGTCTGCATAAAATGGAGTCAGTGCTTGCAAATACGTTTTGTGCATATTCATTAGGGATGTCCAGAAAACTAAACTGTCTGTAGAAGGGAGGGGGACCCAAAGACAAATTTGAGAACCATCGTCCCAAGTTACTTTTAACTGAACCGAATTCCCTATTCCCCCTCGATTGCAGTACCACGCTCAAAGCTGGATATTATTACTCTTCGTACCATTGCACTATCCTACTGTGTCTCTTCGGAGCTATCCCCTTTACTTATACTGGACAACAGTGCTTTTCAATCCTCTTCTAGAGGCACACCTTGCTAAGGACTGTATGAAAATTTATCTTATTAATATTCATCGTGGTGATCCTGAAAACCCAACTGGCTAGGTATACCTCCAGGAGAGGGTTGAGAAACACTGCTGTAGAATGCAGGATTTTTTTAATTTATTTTACCCACTTGATATACCACAAGATAACATCTTAGTTGCCAGTGATTGGATCTAACAAACCTAATCAAAAATGTAGTACTGGTGATGAGGGGGAGAGGCAAGGGGAAGTAGGTGGAGAAAGGCAGGGATATACAGGAATGGGGGTCTATGTAGAAGATGAGTCAAAGGAAGAAGAAAAGAGGAAGGTTTTAAGGAGAGTCTTGAAGGACTGTAGGGTAGTAGCTGACCTAAGAGTAGGAGGAAGGGAATTCTAAAGGGAGGGGGCAAAGGCGGTGTTGCGTGAGACGAAAAGACGAAGCATGAAGGAGGGTGAGATGCAGAGAATATTGTCAGAAGAAGAGCAGAGAGAACTTGAAGAGTAGGGAATCAGGAGCTTATTCAGATACTCTGGTGGGCAGGGAGAGTGACATTTAAAAACTAACATCAGCAGCTTGAAAAGGATATGTGAGGAAACAGGGGGCCAGTGCTCAAGACGAAGAAGTGGGGTGACATGATTGAACTGGTGAGCACAGTGGATAAGTTTAACCGCTGTGGACTGAATCAACTGTAGGCACTTCAAAGAAGAAAGAGGGAGGCCAGTATAAAGAGAATCGCAGTAGAGTCGAGAGATTACCAACTAGAGAATAAGGGAACAAATAGAGTGGGGGAAGAGAAGAGCAAATGGAGCAAATACAGTGGACAGCAAAGAAAGAGGTACGAACCATGGAAGCAATCTGTGCTTTAAAAGTGAGCTTGGAATCGAAAACTACACCTAAAATCTTAATGGAATCACTAAAGTTAAGTGGGGTGTTGTCAAGGATGGGGGAAGGGGCAGAGGGGAGAGGGGATTAAAGAAGACGATAGCCTTGCATTTCAAGGAGTTGAAAAAGAGTTGGTTATTCTTAAGCCATACGGAAACAGTGTTGAGACAGGAGTTCAGTACACTAAGAAGTGAGGAGGGATCAGACACAATAAAGAACCTGAATTCATTAACAGAAAGGTAAGCAGCCTTGCTCTTGAATCACGATCAGGAGTGGAGCCAAGATGATGTTAAAAAGAGCTGGGGAGAGGATGGAGCCCTGAGGTACACCCGACTTTAAGGGAAAAACAAGAGAGAGGGAGTCAGAGTGCAAAAGTTGAAAGTAGCGACCAGAAAGGTAGCTCGGAAACAACAAAAGAACAATGCCTGAGATGCCAATAGATTGGAGTTGGCGAAGGAGAAGTGATCGACCAAGACAAAGACATAGGTCAAAAGAGACAACAACAGCAGAGTAACATTGATCCAGTGTGACATGTATAGTATCATGGAGGACCAAGAGGAGAGTCTCTGTATTGTGCCAGCCTGAAAGGGATGGAGAATGTTTGACTGTTCAATAAAGGAATCTAACTGGTTTAAAACAAGCTTGTCAAGGATCTTATCAAAGGGGATATTAGAAATAGGGCAGAAGTTATCAGGAAGAGAGGGGGTCAAGATGAGGATTTTAAAGAAGTGGGGTCACCAGAGCATGTTTCCAGAGAGAGGAACGATTCCAAGCGAGAGACTGGACTGTAGTAAGGGGAGAAGGGGGGGGGGGGCACTGAGCGAGACATTTAACAAGGAAAGCAGGCCAAGGGTCCAAGGAGGGAGAGGTAGGGTTAAGTGATTGCAGAATTATAAGAACTGAAGGGACTGAAAGAAAACTAAAGGAGAACCAGGAAGACATAGGGAAGGCTGAAACAGGAGGGGGAGAAAGGGAAGTGGTAGGAGGAAGATTGGGAGGAAGGGAGGGGGAAGGGATGAGCACAAAATGGCAATCTTAGAGGACCAGGCATTGGTGAGGGCAGAGAGAGAGAGAGAGAGAGAGAGAGAGAGAGAGAGAGAGAGAGAGAGAGCAGGGAGGGATCATATGAAGAAGGAAGGGTGTCAGCAGCAAAAGCTGGTGGGAAATACGTAAAAGGGCTTGGGGCCAACTGAATACTTTGTATTCCTTGTTGGGCATTTTGAAACAGTTTGCAGGTCTTATCCATCACAGCTATTGATCATTCTCTTGCTTACATTACTATATATAATATAATAATTTGCTCCTCCAACATTCCAATGTGTCTCACTGGGATCGTAACCACCTGCTGACATCACTCCTCCAACGTTCTCCTCCAACGTTCCAATGTGTGTCACTGAGATTGTAACCACCTGCTGACATCACTCCTCCAACGTTCTCCATCCCCCCTCTCTCCCAGTTCCATGGGACCCTGGAACTGGGAGGGAGGGAGGGAGGGACGGAGGGAGGGGGACACTGGAACTCGGAGGGGGGCCTGGAACTCGGAGGGAGGTAGAGGGGGCAGGGGAGAGATGCTGCACATGGATGGATGGAGGGGGCAGGGCACAGAGGACGTTGCCTGCATATGGATGAATGCAGGGGAGAGAGCATAATGCAGGGGAGGGAGGGGACCCTGAAACTCGGAGGGAGGCAGGGAGGGGATGACCCTGGAACTCAGAGGCAGGGAAGGAGGGAGGGAGGGAGGGGATGACCCTGGAACTCGGAGGGAGGGAGGGGGGGGGACAATCCTGGAACTTAGAGGGTGGGAGGGAGGGGGGACCCTGGAACTGGGAGGGAGGGGGGGCCCTGGCACACACTCTCATGCTCACACACACACTCTCTCTCTCACAGACACACTCGCAGCCAGTCTCACTCTCTCTCTGTCACACACACACACACTCGCACATTCACTCTCTCTCTCTCTCTCACACAGTCACTCTCACACACACTCTCTCAAACATACACATTCCGAGGAAAACCTTGCTAGCGCCCGTTTCATTTGTGTCAGAAACGGGCCTTTTTTACTAGTTAACATTATATTAGTTAGATCTTACATTCCAAGTTAAAACTCTCATCCAAATTTCAAGTTTATTTAGAATACTACCCCGCCCTATGGCAGCCTTCAGGGAGGTTTACAATCTAATACATAGAACAAATAAATGAGTAGACAAAGTAGACATACAGGTTTTAAGGAAGGGGGTATAACTACAATAATAATAGGAAAGAAACAAAGACACAAAAGGGAAGGGAGGCTCCAAGTTAGGTGGATATCCAGGATAGAATCTAAACTGCGAATGTCAAAAGAAAGCATAATCAAAAAGATAGGTTTTATGATCTACCTTGAACTTTGCTAGGGAATAAGGGATGATTGTAATCTTAGGAAGCCTGGAAGAGCATTCCAGAGTTGTGGTCCTAGAACAGAGAAGATAGAATGCCTGATGTGCTCATGAACGATAAGAAGGGATTACAAGCTGGTTTTGTTGAGCCGATCGGAGGGTTCTTGAAAGACTGTATGGAATTAAGTTATTGGACAGATATATTGGTTCTCCAGTGGCCAAGATCTTGTGAACTAAAAGTAAGATTTTATAAGTTATACGGTGTTTAATCGGTGACCAATGAGCGTTTTTGAGGTGTGGTGTTACAATCATATTTCCTTAAATTAGTAATCAGGCGGATTGCAGTATTTTGAATAAGTTGTAGGCGTCTGAGCTCCTTAACCTGTAGTCCATGGTATAACAAATTACAATAATCAGATTGTGTGATCACTAATGAATGGACTAAGAAATTGAGAGCTGATGGGAAGATCAGAGAGCGGATGGATCGAATTAAACGGTTTGTAAAGGCAGCTTTTAATAACTCGGGATATTTGTGGTTTAAAGGAAAGACCAGAATCGAGCAAAACGCCCAGAATTCGTACTGTATCTGCCTATGGAACTGGAATATTGGAGAAAAAAATGCACATAGGCAGGGAATGTTCACTTTGTTGGGAAAAAAGACAAATCTATATTTTGCTGGACTAAGGTTAAAGTTATGATCTCTGTAGAGTATACTAACTGTTGCAGGTACTACTTCTCTAGGTGGTTTTCACGTGAGCTCTTTTCAGTCTTACTCCATAACAAGTCACAGGTACTATTCAGCACTGATAGCTAGGGTTATGCATTTTTGTATCACTTTGCATCACTCACAATAGCCTGTGTTATTTCAGTTAGTGCACACTAAACAGTACACGCTAGCGCAGAACGACACAAATAAAAAAACAAAACAAAATGCAACTATATTGAAAAAGACCAAAATGAAAGAATGAACATTTTTGTCTGCACATCCCTACTATAATATGGATTATTGGGGTCATCTTGGCAAATAAAAGTCAAGGTACCATACAGCACAATTCAGATCCAGTATGTCCCTGTGCAAAGCTTACAATCTAAGCCTTGCCAGATTTGTGCCGGCTGGAGAAATGTGGACTGGGCTCCCATTTACATGTATAATTTACAGAATAAAGTTGTATGCTAAAGTACCACATTTAGGTTTCAATAGTTACACCTGCCATAGATCTGGTGTAACTGTTCATGCCTATATTTAGGTGCATCAGTGCCAACTTATCTAATGGCTTCTTGGTGAACGGATGATGTTATAAAATTAGCGTGTCACACCTAAATTGTGGTACCCAACTAATCATTCACATAGAACATTCCCAAATCAAGCAATAAAATTCCCAGCAACAGGTACAGAGCAGAAGAAAATTACAACATTTTGTTCAAACTTGGGTGTCACATCAGTGACAGCAACACAAACTCCCTCCACTACCAGACCCTGAGAAGTAACGTAAAACCTTACAAATAGACACTCAAACTGCACTAACCCTATCTATGAAAAGTCTGCACTGCAAATATTCCAACATACCATTACAAAACCTATATAGAACCTACAAGTTAAAAGAATCTTCCTATGTGATTACAAAAGGAAATAGACTGTCAATTACCCTCCCCCCACCCCACCATTACAGATACAAAGACAAAAAATGAAATGAAATGAAAAATTCAAGAAACTGGCCTGTGAGCAGCAGAATGTAGGAAAAAGGAACAGGATGACATTTCTTCCTATACAGAACTAAATACAAGAAATCCATATTTTCAAAGTAACATCTCCTTAATATAAATATTAAAAACCTCATTTTGTACCTTTTTGGTTGGACCATTTTGTATTTCCACTTGTGTTGGTCCTGGTCTCTCTTTACTACATTCTCTTGTTGGTTTTCTCCTAAGTCCTTTTCCAGGATCTAATTTACATTTTCTGCTTTTCACTATCCATCTTCTTCCCTTATATTTAAACCTGACTCTGACTCTTCTTTTCAAGTTTTCTCCATCTCTCATCTGCTTATTGTTTTTACCTACCTGTAGCTAGGTTTTATTCTTCCTCCTCCCCTCCCCCCAATTCTCCATCTCTGTTGTTCACCTATTTACCAGATTTTTACTTCCTGCACTTACCTCTCCAGATCTCCCGTTCTCACTTGTGTCTTATTCTTCCCCCAGTCTCCTATTTGATGTATTTCATCCCCTTTCTAATCTTCCATTTCCACCCTCTGTATTCATTGCCTCCTCAGCTTATCTGACTCTGCCTCTCATCCCTTACCAATCACAGTGGCCCTTTTACAAAGGTGCATAAGGGCCTACACACATACAGCATGAGCCAAATCAGCTTTACTGCCCAGCTACCGCGTGCCACAGGTGGTAATTCTGAATTTGGCGTGCATGGAAAACAAGCAGTAGAAAATATTTTTTATTTTCTACCACGGGGCGCCTACCCTGCGGTAAACGGCAGTTGGTGCATGCTGCATGCTTACCACCTGGGTAGTGCATGAGACCTTACCACTAAGTCAATGGGTGGTGGTAAGGTCTCAGGCGAAAATGGACGTGTGCTGGTTTTCACTTTGTCACATGTCCATTTTCTGGCCCATTAAAATAATCCCTTTTTTCCATATGTGGTACAATAAGGGTCTGGTGTGCGCCAAAAACACACGCCCATACTGCTGCAGGCCAGTTTTGGTGCACCTTTGTAAAAGGGCCCCCCAGTTACTTCACTGTCACCCATCCCCCTCTTCAGCTTCAGTCCCTTTCCCCCTAATTCTGTAAAAGTCACCAAAAATTGTGTTTGCAAACTTGGGTGTGTGCCCAATTTGCATATGCAATGTAACTGAATGAACTAATTAGTGCCAATAATTGGCTTAACAAGCAATTACTGGCACTGATTAGATTTAATTGGCATTTAAACACCTAAAATTTACATGCGCAAATGGCCACGCCAACAGTTAGGTGCAATTCCTGGGCATAAACACTATTCTATAAACCGTGCCTAACTAAGTGTTGCTTATAGAATAACGTTTCTTTTGGTACCAATTTTTGGGGCACCATGTATAGAATCTAGCCCTTTATATCTTATCCCCTTAATCAGGCTTCCATTCCCTCCCCCCTTTTACCTTCCCTGTTTCCACCCTTTCTCATCTCCTTCAAAAATCTGTCCCCTTCCTATGTTTCTCACCTCTTCATAATCCTCTCTTTTCCTCTTCCCCACTACCCTTTGCCTCTACCTCTTCTTCCATATTCCTTCTTCCCTTCTCCAGCATCCATCCACAAACTTCCACCTCCAGTATTAACCCTCTTTCCTCCAACTTAACCCCAGTACTCATCCCTCTGTCCTTCCCTTCTTCAATTTCCCCTGCATATGCTCTTGCTTCTCCCCTCTCCTATATAGTATATGTCTTCCTCTTCCTTCTCTCAGTCCTTGCATCAGCCCTGAACACATACCTTTTCTATCAGGCCTTGCACTGGATCCTACCCCATCCCCAGCTCCAGCCCCAGTCTTATAGCTCTAAGCCCCCACTTCTCCCTGTTCAACCCTAGCATCAGCCTCTTTCTTCCATCTCCTCCTAGCATCAGACCATTTCTGTCATCCCTATCTGCCAGAATCAGCTCCCGTTTGCAATACCCAGCTCCCTTCTCCTAACCCTTAAATCAGGGCTATTTCCAAGCCCAGACCCCTTCTTCCACCTCCCCTTTTCAGCCCCCAGCTCCAGTCCCAGCTCCTTCTTCCATCTGTCCCCTTTTCAGCCTCTAGCTTCAGCCCCCTTTTCCCACCTGTCCCCTTTTTCAGCTCCAGGATAACATCCATTTCCAAGTCTTACCTACCATCTCCTACCTGCCTCCTTCTCAGCCCCCTTTTCCATCCATGCTATTCCCAGCATCAGCCCCCTTCTCCCACCTGCCCCTCATTCCTGCCCCAGCCACATTCTCCTGCCTCCTTTTTTCAGCCCCCGTATTAGATCCATTTCCAAGCCGCACCTGCCATCTCGAACTTGCCCCCTTTCCCCATCCATCTCTAGTATCAGACTTATCTCCCTGCTATTACCGCATCAGTCTCCTTCTGCTACCATCCCTGCATTTAAAAATTGCTTGCAGAGCAATAGAAGCATCTCTTTTTGCTGCCACTTTTCTGCCTAGCTTTGATCGGTGGTAATTAGTGTCTGACTTGAAGTGGCATGCAATGCCGGTGGCCAGACCCAACAGAGGATAGGCAGAGTGGCAGCAGCAAAAAGAGATACTTCTGTCACTCTGCAAACAATGTTTAAATGCAAGGCTGGAAGGAGAAGGACCTGCTGGGGAGGACAATTTTGGTGGCGTCAGGATTCTGGTGGATCTTCCCTTCTGATTCATATGCTCCTATGCTGGTGGTGTTGTGATGCAGGGTTGGCACAACATGTAAGTGGCAGCAGAATTTGGTGCCCCCCCTCCCCCACCGAATGTCAGTGTCCTCCTGCTGTGCTTATGCTGGCCCTAACTCACCTTCATGAAGAGGACTGGGGTTTGGCTCAGGGCAGTGGCGTAGGAAGGGGGGGCAGTGGGCCGGTCCGCCCCGGGTGCACGCCACTGAGGGGGTGTCAGCTCGCTGGTTCCCTGCTCTTTCTGCCCCGGAACAGGTCACTTCCTGTTCCAGGGCAGAGAAAGCAGGGAAGCAGCAGAGCCGACGCAGCTCCCAGTGACGTGCACTGGGGGCGGATCGGCCCTCCTGCCTGCCCTCCGCTGCAAGGTAAGGGTGCATTTTTTGGGGGGGGGAGGGTGCGTTTCGGGGGGGTGCGCTCTGGAGGGGGGGGGTGCGCCGTGCCCTGCACCCGGGGGGGGGGAAGAGTGCGCAGTGGCGACCCGCCCTGGGTGTCAGGCACCCTCGCTACGGCACTGGCTCAGGGTTCCTGGCCATTTCCTTAACATCCTTGTGAGGGAACTGAAGTAACTTAATTTCCAAGATGTAGCATTGTTTGACCTTCTAAATAAAAGCTCCGTCTCTAACCAAGGAGTAGGATCAGCCTCAGAGTCTAGAAAGCTGTTGGACATGTACAGTGGGATCACATGTACTGAGACCCTGTCGTCCCAGGGTTGGTCTTAGGCAGGGGCAACAGGGGCCTGCACTCCTAGGGGTCCTGCATCTCTGGCATGTCTGTCCTCCTTTCTCGGAACTCCTCCCTGCTCTGTACCTTAATGTGCAACCACATTTCAGTAGAGAGCACCAGGCAGGGGGCAGCAATTTTCATATCCCATCAGCTGCCGAGTCCGGAGCCTCCTCACTGCTGTGTCCCGCCCCCTTTTGATATCACTTCCCACTTCTGAAATGGTGGGATGCAGCAGCGAGGAGGCTCTGGGCTCAGCAGCTGACCGGATATGAAAATTGCTGCTGCTGTCTGCTGCTTTCTACTGAAACATGGTGGATGCATATCACAGTATGGGGTGAGGTGGGGTTCCAAGAACTTTAAAGCTCCTTTAAACTGTGATAAATTATGGCTTATGGTGGCGGGCGCAGGCAGGGGGCCTACTGAACTGGTCTGCACAGGGTCCTGCAATTGCTAAGACCAGCTCTGTGTCTTCCACCACTGCCTGCATAAAGATTTAAAAGCAAACAAATGCTACAGAATCCAGCTGGAGCAGCAGAACAACCAAGGTAAAGCTTTTCTACACTAGACATCCCTCTGTGGAAGAACTAGGAAGGAAAATCTTATACTTGCTGACAGAAATTCCACGTTGCTTAATCCCAGGAATAAGCAGTGTGGCTTTCCCCAGATCTACCTTAATAACGATTTACAGACTTTTCTTCCAGGAATTTGTCCAAGCCTTTTTTAAACCCATTTACATTACCTGCTTTTACCGCTTGCCCTGGCAGTGAGTTCCAGAGGTAACGATACATTTCCTCCTCTCCCATAGGTTTTTAATTTTCTCAGGAGCATCTCTTATGTCCTTCTGGCACTGGACGGTGTCTCGTGCTGTTTTGTTCGCTGGAGATCCCTGGATATGATCTTGTATCCTGGAGATCGGGGTTCGATTCCCACTGCAACTCCTTGTGACCCTGGGCAAGTCACTTAACCTTCCATTTACCCAGGTACAAAACGTAGATTGTGAGCCCATTAGGGACAGAAAAAGTGCCTGTATATAATATATATAAACCAGTTTGGTTGTACCCACAGAAAGGCGGAGGAGTGGCCTAGTGGTTAGGGTGGTGGACTCTGGTCCTGAGGAACTGAGTTTGATTCCCACTTCAGGCACAGGCAGCTCCTTGTCACTCTGGGCAAGTCACTTAACCCTCCATTGCCCCATGTAAGCCGCATTGAGCCTGCCATGAGTAGGAAAGTGTGGGGTACAAATGTAACAAAAATAAATAAATAAATAAATAAATAAATATACAAATAGCATAAATAGCTGATTGAAGCTTGTCCCATTATAAAAATATCCAAGTTCAAGCAAACCGTTCACAGTTTATGGCATATATAAGTGTGTGGAGAGTGTGGATTACAGTGACAGACGACCTAACTTTGAAAGTCCTGGTCCTAACCTTCAAAACCTAGTCCAAAATACGTGTGTCTAGCCTGAGAACTCAGGGTTACATCTGTTTGGTAACCTTATAAATCAACTCATTTACAACAGGCACATTTCCACTGTCATCAGGAAAATGCAAAGTTATTATTTATTATCTCAGATATTCCTTTACCATTCTCCTAGCGTACCAAAGCAGCCCTTAAGAGACCTGATCTTCTCATTCACCATCTGTCTGCTCAGCATACACAACAATTAAATAACTTCAGCTAAGAGTTGGAGATGACTTACTGATCTCACGTATCTGTTGCTTGGTCTTTAAATTGAGACAGCTGGTGCTATAGGAGCCAACTTTTAAAAATGAATCGGGGTGCTGAGCTCATGAACTGAACACAAATTCCCCCTCTTCCAGCAAAAAATAAAAAGGAAAAAAAAATATGGTTGATTGTGAGTGACCAGCCTGTATCAAGTAATATGGACATGGGGAATGCTCAAATAGCCATATCAAAACTCCTGCTTCCCCCTCATCCTCTCAGCTCATTCACATCAACCTTTTCCTCTCAACCAGTCTTTTACTAGTCTGTCACTCTTCTCAGCCCATCTGCACGATACTCTTTCCCCCATTCTTTCATTCCTCCTAATTTCTTCTTCCTCCTCTTGCCTCCTTGTCCTCTTTTCATACTCCTTACTCCCTCTGCACTTTTTAATTTTTATCCCCTAGGTGCAGGCATAATTTGTTGTTCTATATTTGGGAGCAAGGAGTTTAATAGCTTTCTACCTGCTCCACTCCCTATATCCTTTGAGCCTACTTTGCTTCTCCTTCCCCTAAGAACATAAGCACTGCCATACTGGGACAGATCTAAGGTCCATCAAGCCCAGTATGCTGTTTCCAGGTCACAAGTATCTGATAAGATCCTAAAAAGAGTAAAACAGATTTTATGTTGCTTATCCCAGAAATAAGCAGTGGACTTTCCCAAGTCCATCTCAATAATAGCTTATGGACTTTGTCCAAACCTTTTTTCAAACCCTAAACTAACTGCTTTTGTCGTATTCTCTGGCAGTGAATTCCAGAGTTTAATTACACGTTAAGTGAAGAAATATTTGTTTTAAATTTGTTTTAAATTTGCTACTTAGTAGCTTCATTGTGTGCCCCCTAGTTCTTGTATTTATGGAAAGAGTAAACAAGCAATTCATGTCTACCCATTCCAGTCCACTCAGTATTTTATAGACCTCTATCATATCTCCCCTCGGCTGTCCATTCTCTAAACAGAAGAATCCTAGCCTTATTAGCCTTTCCTCATGGGGAAGTCATCCCACCCCTTTATCATTTTCTGTACATTTTCTAATTCTGCTATTTTTTTATTTTTATATTTTTTTTAGATGTGGTGGCCAAAATTGCACACAATATTTAAGGTGTGGTCACACCACAGAGTGATACGAAGGCATTATATTGTTACATAGTAACATACATAACATAAGAGATGATGGCAGATACAGACCTGTACGGTCCATCCAGTCTGCTCAACAAGTTAAACTCGTAGCATAAGGTAGGATGCAAATTTATGTATGCATACTTGATATTGGTATGACCTTGCCATTTTCAGGGCACAGACGATAGAATGCTGCCCATCACTGGCCTTCTTCTCGAACTACTGAAGCTGTCATCGAAGCCCCATTCCAGCCCACCTAAATCTGTTCAGCCACGATCAGGGCTCAGACAGTAGAAGTCTGCTTAGCACTGGCCTTGCTTCCCAATTACTGGAGTTGCCATTTAAGCACTGCTGATTGTTTGGTTCCATTCTTTCCATACAGGATTCTTGATCCCTTGATCTAGTTCCTCACTCACACTGACTTGGACTAGTAGTCAAATACTAGTAGTCAATTAAATAATGCTAAAACCTCCCAATATATATAACCCCCCCTCCCCCCCCCCCCCCACACACACACTATAATTTAATCTTTCAAGTCATAATCTAACCTTGATATATGGAGGTTTGTAGCTAAGATAGAGACAACATTGTCTGGATGTTTGTCACAGCTTTGCAGATTTTCTGGTGAGAGTTGAGAAATTCTTTAATTTGGAAAATGAGATAAGGGGTTAAAGGAAGGAACTGCTGAATATCAATAAGAGATTAGAATTAGAAGGAGCTAACAGTGCTTTAATTAAAAGCAATACGCTTTTGGAATCTAAATTGGAAAAAGCTGAAAACACTCTGAGAGTTAATCATTTGAGGTTCTTAAATTTTCCTTTTTGTATTTCAGTTTCTTCAGCTGAAATGTTGAAGTAGTACTTTTTACAGTTGTTATATTTGGATCCTTGCTCTCTTCCTGTGGTTGCAAGAGCTTTTTAATGTTCCAGACTTCATTAGGAGACTGGGGAATGAGGTTTTGGATTAAAATATTGGAAGTAATTTGACAAATTCTAAAGACACATATGTCACACAATAAGGCATATAATTTTAGCCTATTGAATAAAGACACGGTGTCTTTATCAAATAGGCTACAATTATATGCCTTATTGCTTTCTTATCTAGGTGCCTTTTTATAAATTTATCCACTTAGGGCTAGATTCTATATATCGCATTGAGATTTCTGCATGGAAATTAAACTGTATTCTATAAGTATGCTTTAATTTACGCTAAAATTAGTTGTGGTTAATTATGCCAAGTAAAACCTGGTGTAAATCTCAATGCTTAAATTAGGTGCGGAGCGGGTGTATTCTATAACAATGTGCATAGATTTTAGGAATGCCCATGAGCCACCCATTCCATGCCCATGAACATGTCCACTTTTCAACTATGCAACTTATATTTACGTGCACCACATTACAGAATACGCTTAGGAAGTAGCACGTGTAAATCCTAATTAATGCCAATTTGTGCTGATAACTGGTTACGTAAGTATTGCCATACAGGGACAGACTGAAGGTCCATCAAGCCCAGCATCCTCTTTTCAACAGTGGCCAATCCAGGTCACAAGTACCTGGCAAGATCCCAAAATAGTACAATAGAGAAAAAAATGTAATCAGATGTATTATTTCTAACTAATATTGGACAATAAGTATGTTTTCAATTAAACGATTTGACTATACACCGTATTGGCCTTGAAGAAGCCAACCAGATGATCAATGTGGAATAATGAATTAGACGAGTAATATCTGGGGATAATCAGGTTAATACCACGTTTTATTTTCTGTTTACTGTTTAATTGATCTCCTTGTTTTGTTTCACTCTCCCTGTTTAGTGGTCTAAGTAAGAGAATAGAATTTCCTGACTGAAATAATTCCTATATATTACTTTCTCTGTATTTCCAGCAAGTTGTTTTATTGCTTGTAAAAATTTAAATGGGCTGAATAGGGAGTTTGAGTGGCTGTGAGTATGGGAGGGATGCTTTGGGTCTGGACATTGCGATTCTGTGAGTGGATATTTAGAGGGATATGTAGGGGAAAGGGAGTGTTAACTCTGAGGGTTTTTGTGTGATGGTCTGGTAATTTTATTTTCTAACCAATGAGTGTTGAGGGGCGGGGTTTTGATGGATATTTAACGAGTGCGGAGAAAGTGATGTCACACACTATGCACAGTCGGAAGGTGGAGCTCTGGTGTGGACCCGTTCAGGGTTTGTGTCCGCAACTGTTTTTTCAGTTTGTTTAGTAATCTGACTGAATTTTGTGTGCTTATTTAGGAGCTTAGGGTAAAGTGTATGTTCCTGTTTGTGTGATAGATATGTGGTTAACTTTTGTGTTGGTTGCAGATTCCCTTTTTGATGATGCAACGCGAAACTCAGACAGAGTCAAAGGGAATTATTATTTGAAATCGTGAGAATGGACAGGATGAATGGATAGAGTGTGGAGTATGTGGAGTTTGAACATGAGCACAATTTATCCTCAAGGGACGTAAACTTCATATGCAATTTCTGAATCACCTTTTGATTTAAATGTATAATACTGTTATTTGCATATTTATGTAGGGTGTTATACATTGTTTGTGCAGTGGTTTTCAGCACATGATTTAGTATATCTCCTTATGTCTATACAACAGTACAGTTGTACCTTTTGACTTTTGAGTAATTCAATATGTAAAGTGCCATGTATACTGAATGTTGTAGAGTACTGGTATAAATGAGTATATAAAAACTTGATGTCAATATATATTTATGTATATATGTGCACATAAGGTTGGATATAACTAATTACAATTGATTACTATCAGAGGAGCCGTGGCTGGCTTTGTTGTATGTACATACATGATTTAAGGAGGCGGAACACCTAATGTGCTATGATGGTGCCATCTGTGACACTGCCACATATTCCTCTTGGGGATGTAGTGGTTGGAATGAGTATGGACTGAGCACATTAATATTATCACTTTGTGAGGTTCATTTGTAGCTAGTTTGAGCTTATAGTTTATTGGATAAGTTCTGAGTATAGTTTTGGGAAATAGTTAGACTCAGGAAGTTATTTAGGTTTCTTCCAGATACTTATTGAATTGTTTACATTTTAACTGCCAGACCCTCGACCATTCTTCTAACGTTCAGAGATCCCTCTATTGGCTATTTTCGTGTCATCCGCAAAAAGGCACACCTTTCCTTCCAACCCTTCAGCAATATCTCCCACAAATATATTTAACAGAATAGGCCCCAGCACCAACCCCTGAAGAACTCCACTGCTCACCTTCCTTTTCTCCGAGCGGATTCCATTTACCACCTCCCTCTGCCACCTGTCGGTTAACCAGTTTCTTATCCAGTTCACCACTTTCGGTCCCTAGTTCAACCCTTTCAGCTCATTCATGAGTCTTCTGTGGGGGACTGTATCAAAGGCTTTGCTGAAGTCCAAGTAGATTACATCTAGCGCACGTCCCTCATCCAGTTCTTTGGTCACCCAGTCAAAAAAGTCAATAAGATTCATTTGGCAGGGATTTCCTTTGGAAAAGCCATGTTGCCTCGGGTCCTGTAACCCGTCGGCTTCTAGAAAGTTAACTAACCTTTCTTTCAGCAATGACTCCAGTATTTTTCCTACCACCGACGTGAGACTTACTGGTCTGTAGTTTCCCACTTCTTCCCTGTCTCCACTTTTGTGGAGAGGGACCACATCCACTCGTCTCCAATCTCACGGAACCTCTCCCGTCTCTAAAGATCTATTAAATAAATCTTTAAGAGGTCCTGCCAGAACCTCTCTGAGCTCCTTCAGTATCCTGGGATGTATGCCATCCGGCCCCATAGCTTTGCTCATCTTCAGATTCTCCAGCTGTTTATAAACTCTTTCTTCCATAAACGGCGCAGTATCCACTCCATTCCCAGATATTCCCTTGGCAGCCAAATGCGGTCCTTCACCAGGATTTTCCTCCGTGAGCACCGAAGAGAAATAATTGTTTAGCACGTTCGCTTTATCTTCATCACTCTCCACATAGCCGTTCTCATTATCTTTCAGTCTCGCAATTCCATTCCTATCTCTTCTCCTTTCTCCAATATATCTGAAAAAAGTCTTGTCACCTCTCTTTACATCTTTAGCCATTTTTCTTCTGCTCGTGCTTTCGCTAGCCATATTTCTCTCTTCACTTCTTCAAGTTTAATCCGATCTTTTCCGTGATCCTCTCGTTGCATTCTTTTGTATTTCTTGAACAAAGCCTCTTTTGCTCTTATTTTTTCAGCTACTTGTTTGGGGAACCATATAGGCTTCCTGCTTCTCTTGTTTTTGTTTACTTTCCTCACAAAAAGATCAGTCGCCATATTTATAGCAGCCTTTAGCTTGGACCACTGTTTTTCCACTTCTCCTATGCCTTCCCACGCCAACAGCTCCTTTTTCAGGTATTTCTCCATTTTGTCAAAATCAGTATGTCTGAAATCCAGTACTTTGAGTTTTGTGTGTCTGCACTCCGCCTTCGCTCTTATATCAAACCATACGGTGTGATGATCACTATTACATAGGTGGGCACCCACCCGGATATTGGAAACACTACCTCCATTAGTAAGCACTAGATCCAGCATCGACCCTTCCCTCGTGGGTTCCGTCACCATTTGTCTGAGCAAGGCACTTTGACAGGCATCCACAATCTCCCTACTTCTTTCCGATTCCACAGACAGGACATTCCAATCCACGTCAGACAAATTGAAATCTCCCAACAGTAGCACCTCCCCTTTCCTACTAATCTTTTGAATATCTTCTATCAGATCTTTGTCTAACTTCTCCGTTTGCGCAGGAGGTCTGTAGATAACTCCCCTGTGGATACAGGTTCCGTCTTCTCTTTCCAGGACAATCCATAAAGCTTCTTCTTTTCCCCAGGTTCCCCACATTTCAGCCGCTCTGATATTCTCACTCACATACAGAGCCACTCCTCCACCTCTTCAGTTCTCTCTATCCTTCCTAAAAAGATTATAGCCCGGTACGGTCACATCCCATTCATGAGAATCATTGAACCACATCTCCGTAATAGCAACAATATCCAAGTTTACTTTAAACATCAGGGCTTGCAAGTCTTGAATCTTTTTACTTAGACTATGAGCATTTGTGCACATAGCTTTCCATGTGCTTAGTGAGTTTGGGTGGTTTTCTATATTTACACGACCTTTCCCTCTGCCATCATGTTTATTCTGGGGGTGACTTTCCGAAATCTCCTGTTTCCTTTTGTCACCCCCACCCTCTAGTTTAAATGTCTAGAAACATACTGTCTGAATTTCTCCCCAAGGATCCTTTTTCCCATCATAGAAAGATGTAGCCCATCATTACAGTACAGCCTGTTATTTTTCCACGTATTACCCCATTCTCCTATGTATCTAAAACCTTCTTCTTTACACCAAGACTCAAGCCACTTATTGAATTCCTCTGTTTTGTGTAGTCTTTCCTCTCTCCTCCCCAACGCAGAAATTACTTCAGAAAAAGCCACAGTCCAAACCAAAGATTTCAGTCCCTCCCCAAACTTCTGCACTTGCTCACATTAAATGTCATCTGCCATTTATATGCCCAGTCTCCCAATCTTGTAAGGTCCTCTTGTAATTTAACATCTTTGTCATCAGCAAATTTAATTACCTCACTAGTTACTCCCATCTCTAGATCATTTAAAAATATGTTAAAAAGCAGCGGCCCCAACACAGACCTCTGGGGAACCCCACTATCTACCCTTCATCATTGAGAATACCGAACATTTAACCCTACTCTCTGTTTTCTATCTTTTAACCAGTTTTTAATCCACAATAGCACACTACTTCCTATTCAATTTGCTCTGGAGTCTTTCATGAGGTACTTTGTCAAACGTCTTTTGAAAATCCAGATACACAGTTATGCCTGGTTATTAATTATTGGTGCTTATTAGCTTGCTAACTAATTAAGTTATGTATGTTGTTATGGAATACGCTTTGATTTCCACATAGAAATCTCAGTGTGATATACAGAATGCCAGGGATAGTGGCCATAGACCACTTGGTGTTTTGCATTAGAAGAGAACTCCATAGTCTGGTGCTAGAAACCACCAATGGGAGTGTGTATTGGTTGCTACTTTTATAGTCTCTTGGACTGAGATTTAGTTTTCTCTGTTTAGTTTTAATTAATTTATTTTTTGAAAGAACACCTAATGCTTTTCATGGACACAAGATATACAATCATTCAAATTTTTCATCCAAGACAACTTGTAAAGAGGGCATTTTTAGAACTGGAGGACAGACATGGAAAAGTAATGACTTTCACATTTGGGCGTGATCCCTCCAGGGTTGAGGCACATTGGTAGGAAACAGGCTCTTTTAAGAGATCTCAATTTCTATTCTTCACCTACCACAGACAGCAAGTGTTAGGATTGGTTTAAAAGAGCACTTTAATAAGATATGCAAGTTCTCCCTATATCAGTCAGTACGATGCTACTAGTATGCAGAAACTTTGCTAAATTGGCAGAGGAATGAGACCTGTAGACTAAAGATACTTTGACCTTCCAGGAGCTAAGAAGGCACCATAATGTCTACATTTTCACTGCTGGCTTTGCTCCAATTTGTCTGCTTTACTGCTCTTCAGAAATACAATGTTATAGCTCCAAATCATCATAGACTAATTGGGCTGTGCACAGGCTTTCTCAGTGCCAACTTTCAAAATTTGTAATAAACGCTACAATAATGCAACAAGCAACTAGGGACCAATATAATACACACAAAACTGATAATACTGAGGGGGAGCTGCCTTACTAAAGTAGCATATGCAGCACTGATAATACTGAATTGGTTTGGCCTTACGAGCTTGTTCCAACACAATGATCCAAGTAATTCAGTCAAGGAAGCACATTGTACTAGCTATAGTATATAAAATACACATCTGCATTGTTTGAAAGGGAGTTTCCTGATCCAAAAAGCTTAGCCTAATGCAATAGCTTTCAACCTAGTCCTCAGGACACACCCTGTCAGTCAGATTTTCATGATATCCACAATGAATGTGTATTTACTGTGGGGTCCAGAGAACAGACCTTGGAACCATTACTAAATGTACTCCATAAAATAAGAAAAATCTGTCTTCTGAGTTTATGCATATTCATTGTGGATATCCTGAAAACCTTACTAAGATGTATCCTGAGGACTGAGTTGAGGATTGTTGATCTAAATATAGGTACAAGTCAGATACACAGGTACAAACTTGGAAGCAGATTTTTCTGGGGGCTGCAGAATTAGTTGGGTTTTTAAGATACCCTTAATAAATACGCATGAGAAATGTGCAATATATGCAAAACTATCAAATGCATAGTCAGTTATTGTAAATATAATGAGAACTGTGGGGTTCCTAGGACACATTTGGGAAGCCCTGGAATGTGGCATGCAAGTAACTGGTTAGTCTAATTGCAGTGAAGTCTGCACTAGAGAATGACATGGGGACAAAATTTGTACCCGTCCTGTCCCCGCAGGTTCTGTCTCTGTCCCCACCCCATCCCCACAGGTTCTGTCCCCATCCCCGCCCCATCCCCGTGGGCTCTGTCCTGATCTGCAGAAGCCTTGAACACTTATGATTTTATATTTAAATCTTTTATTAAAGTATAAAAAGGAACAATATGCTGTGCAACTGTTGTGTATAAATTACAAATAGAAAACAATAATAACAATGAGCAGCTATAACAACCCTCCTTCCCACCACCACCCTCTACCCTTCCAACCCCAACAATAGGTGATTTCTACTACACCAAGGAATCCTAATTCACACTGTTAAAATGTCCAGGGTTATAAAATACAACCCGTTCTATATGCCCTAGAGGGGAGAAATATGCCCATGAAGCACTGTTATGATTTTTTAATCTGTGGATGAATAAGAAGTCATCAACAATCTCAGGATTCAGTCTAGCTCTCCTGTCTTCCACAGTCCTTCCTGGAATAGAAGTTGTCTTCTTAGAATATGTGCTGGTAGCAGGATGTACAGGATCCCCCATGCAAATTTTGCTAGTTGTGGCCAGTATGTTTGCTTGTTTTTCCAAAAAATCAAACTTTCTGGGTATCACTCAAACTTAAATAACAGTCTAGTTCATTCACAGGCTTCAAATAGAAAATGTCACGGGGACAAAGTTGGTCCCCGTCCCTGTGGGCTCTGTCCCCATCCCCACCCCGTCCCCATGAGATCTGTCCCCGCCCCATCCCCATGGTTACTGTAGTTCCCCGTCCCTGTGTCATTCTCTAGTCTGCACCATTATCCGACAATAACTGGAGAGGTACAAATCTTGTACCACAAACCAGGGAATCCCTAAGTGTTCCTGAATACAATGTTAGAGACTATCCAGCTAGTCTGGTTTCCAGGATACCCAAAATAAATATGCATGAGAGAGATCAGTATACAAATGATGAAGATTTGGAAGAACTGAAACAAATCTCAGGCCCTGATGCTCAAAAGTAAACATGGGTACTAGAGGCCATTAGCGCCGTGCTAGCGCCTGCATTTACCTGTGCAGAATGTTCAGAGGCCCAGAGCACAAGAACAATAGAGCGCACAGATGAAAAATGCAAGTCGCATGCTAATGTAGTCAAGCTTATGTTAATGAGGTCATTTTGTATTCCTCTCCAATGCTTAGTAAAGAGCACGTGAAACAAAACTGCATTACCACTGCAAAAAATAATGCCAGGTTGGAGCAGGTGTTAGAAGAGAGGATTTCTCATGACTCATACTTCTCTCATGAACCTTTTCTGCAAAGTCTGCTTGTTCTGATTGATTTTGTAAGCAGAAGGAAGCCCGTGCAAGCCCTTAAGTGCTGATCGTGAGAAACAGCAGACCCAAACGATAGCAAAAAAAATTTAAAACGCTTATATTTAGGCCGCAGAAAACAGACGGCAATGTGTGCATCATGTTCAGGTTCTACCAGGTGCATGTGCACAGGAGCTGAGATAACACCTGGAACTCTTGCACATGCGCCAAGCATAATCCTCCTGCGCCAAAGTACAATGCTCTCGCCAAACTCCCTAATGCTCAGTGCTATGAGCGTGCCTATATTTTCCATCTCATTAGTATTGAACATTAGGGTATTGCTCTTCTGTGCTGTTCCAGTAGCTTTCTTCGTGTCTATTTCAATAGCAGACTATGGAATTTTCCTTCCAGGAACTTGTTCAAACCTTTTTTTAAACCCAGATACACTAACCCTTCTCCATTCCTCTGGGACCACTCCCGATTCTAGAGAAGCATTGAAAAGGTCAGCCAGTGAAGCCGCCAGAACTTCCCTAAGTTTCTTCAGTACCTTCAGATGTATGCCATCTGGCCCCATTGATTTGTCCTTATTTAGTTTAACTAGCTCCTCATGAACACAGCCCTCTGAAAATCGACCTTTGCAGCACATCATTGTTATCCTCTCTTTTCTGAAATGGATCGCTGCTTTCCACTACCTTCTGTCCAACTAGTTTCTAACTTAGTCACTTTAGGCACACACTTAGGAAGTTTGACTTGTTTATGTTAGATTTCTGTGCGATGATTGAAATAAGGGTGCCTGAATGTGATTTTAAAATTACTTTAGGGCACCGATTCATTTCTGAGCACATATTCACTATTTGGGGGGGGGGGGGGGGGGGGTTGTATAAGTTTTTTTTAAAAAGCTGTTCCTGGATAATTTATCTTTCAGATAGTAGTATTATCCAGGTTTATACTGATAGTTTTCCTCCTATATTTGAACGTTTTTGTTTATAAGTCATCAGTATGGAGCCATGTCAAGGATCTTGCTGAAATTCAAGTAGGCTGCATCTAGCACTCTACCCAATCCAACTCTCTGGTTAACTAATCAAATAAATTTATGAAATTCATCTAACAAGACCCACCTCTGAGTAAAGCCCTACTGCCTTGAATCCTGTAATCCACTGGATTCCAGAAATAAATCAAGCCTCTGTTTTAATAGCGATTCTATTAATATATTCGCTGAGGTCAGACTAATTGGCTACCTTCCTACTTCTATTTTTGTAAAGGTGTTCCACATCTGCCTGTTTCCAATGAAGTGTTGAAAAAGTGCCATTGGAGTGAGCAGAACTTTCCTAAGTTTCTGTAATAGCTTATGATGAATCCCACAAGCCCCACTGCCTTATCTATTTTTAGATGTGTTAATTGCTCACCAACCTAGTCTGAGAATGGTTTGAGGTCTACTCCACTTTCTTTTCCATTACTAACAGTTTCTTTGTGGTCCTCTTTCAGGATCTTCCACAGTGAACACTGAAAAGCAATATTCCTTTAGTAATTCTGGGCTATCCTTGTCCATTTCTAATACTCTTTCTTGTAGTCATACAAATGTTTCCTTATGATCATCTTATCTGCTCCACGAGATACTTATCCCACAGAAATCACATCACTGCATGTTCCAAGCCATGAGTGAGGAATGATTTTCCCTTATGTTTTAAAACAAAATACTTACCTGCAGAGCATTTTCTTTTTGAGGCATAGTCTTGGCAGGAGGTGGCTTGTGTGTAGGTGGGAGATCAATCCTATAAAACAAAACAAAGTTGACTAATCACATTCTCAGTGGAAGAAAGATGCATTCATCATCTCATCTAAGATTCCTGTGCCTGCTGAAACACTGAAGGTGCTTAAAGATTCAAAGCAAAGTAACCTTAAATAGTTTAATTTAGTTTTAAAAGCTGGGGGGTTGGGGAGGGTTCCCCCAACTGCTTTGGTCTTCAGCTTGTTTGCTGACCTGATATATTAATCTTACACAGTTGTGCTCTGCTTACAAAGAATGCCTCAAGAGTCATTAATGTTTTCTTTATTTGCTTAGCTAGGAAAATCTTTATGACAAAGGCAGACTCTTAATATCGCATGAGTCACAGGTGAAATTTCTCAGTAACAAACTACAGATCACAAGAAGAATTAGGTCATAATGCGACCTGAGCAATTCCACATTTTTATTTTTTTGTTACTTTTCAGACTGAGACATAGGGAAAAAATATCTGTCTTGAAACTACATTTTTCCAAGAAACAAGCCCATTCTGTGGTCAACAGGTATCTATTTTTCCAGATGTGGCCAGTCAAATTCAGTATCATAGGAAGCAGTCTAATACCTTAACTGTGGGAGATACACACTTCCTTAAGTTTTCATGTAAGTGCACATGGAAATAATAGATATGCCTTTCTGGATCCTGCTCATTTGGATAATTTTCTATCAGACAAACCTGTTCTTCAGGGAAATGTTATATAGGAGCCCTTTTATAAAGCTGTAATAAGCCCTAACACTACTGCAGCTAAAAATGGAGTACCATGGAGTGCGCTGAGGCATCCCCCAGTAATTTTTGAATGTATAGATGTAAACTATGTGTTAAAATATTTTCATGGAGGGGGCTTGTCTGACATGGAGAGTGGGAGCACTGCCATGCATTAACCGATTAGATCCTACCACATATAAAAAAGGTGGTGTTAGGGGCTTATTGGAGTTACCGCATGGCTACCGCTTGGGTCTTGCGGTAATTTCATTTTTGCCACACATCCGATACATGTGGCCAAAAAATAATTTTTATTTTTGGATGAGCGCCAAGTGGCATTTGGTGCACGTACGTAGGTCATTACAGGCCAATTACCACATGGTCAATGGCTGGCGGTAAGGTCGCAGTCCCAAAATGGACGCTCAGCAATTTTGATTTTGCCACAAGTCCATTTTCGGCAAAAATTAAAAAAAAAGACCTTTTTTACAGGCGCGCTGAAAAATGGATTGGCGCATGCCCAAAACCTGCACCTACACTACCGCAAGCCATTTTTTAGTGCACCTTAGTGTGCATGAGGAAATCACACAAAGGTGGAGGAACATAGCCACCACTAAGAAAAGTCAAAGGAAAACATAAAGAAGTAGGGTGTCTGATGGCTCTTCCAACAATAAAAAAACTAGTTAACTTGAGTCCAATATAAAGAGCATTATCCAATATAAAAGAGTATTGCATCAAATGCACCACTAAGGCTCAAAAATTAGTGTGTAGCCATTAATGGGAAAATAGGAAACATTAAAAGTATGTTTAAGGATGTGGAAATATATCATCTTTAGATACTGTCGCAATACACTGATTTCCACTGAATGAAAGAATATGAATATTCCACTATAGCACCATTCAATGTATAAGAGGAAGCTAGGCACAGGCACGATAAACACAACCCGATTCCAAAGCAGTTTCCGCCACCAAGACCCTGACGCGAGATGAAACACTGGCCACCGTTGGCTTGGGGCAAAGAGAGAGAAAGGAAACGTTAAGTGTTTGAATGTCCTAGCGTGAGCGGTCTGAAAGATAAGTGTTCCTTCAAATTACATATATTCATTATATCACCCTGTTAAGTAGCTCGGTGTAGCAAGATAAGACAGAATCAAGATAACAATTTATCTATATCTAGTGTTGTGAAGGACCCTAAAACATCACACACTATTTGAGGTTTTTGGCCAATGATGAACAGAGGGTCTAAAGTGATCCGTTTAAGCTCCGATAGATGTTCATAGTCTAGGAGCTCTGTGAGGCCTTTTTTCCTCTTATACATTGAATGGTGCAATAGTGGAATATTCATATTATTATTATTTATTGCATTTGTACCCCACATTATCCCACCTTTTTGCAGGCTCAATGTGGCTTACAGAGTGTCGTTATGATGAAGTCATTACATGATCTTAAATACATAAGCTGAAAGTAAATTAATTAGATGTGTAGCCATTCTTTCATTCAGTGGAAATCAGTGTATTGCGACAGTATCTAAAAATAGGAAACATTGCCATTTTACCCCTGTGGTAAAAATGGCCTTAGCACGTGGGAAAGACCCATGTAAAAGGCATGCTAAGGCCATTTTTTTACTAGTTTGGTAAAAGGGCTCCCTAATGAGTTGCTATAGTTGGGGATTTTTGGATGACAATCAGTAAGAATGATTCTTTTCATTGGTATTTGCTTTTCTTTCCTTTAAAATTTTTTTTTCTTTTTCTGTCTGCGAAGATAGATGATGAATCCCATAATGTGGTCTACAGCTTTAATTTTGAATAGTTTTTCTGTGCTCTTGTTTGAGTTTTATATTACAGAAATTTTTAAAAAAGCAACAACCTAAAAACAAACCAGTTCCGCATTTATAAAGGATTTGACAATGTTTATTTTTGAAAGGCGCTAAGGGGGACCTGCTACATATTATAAAGGTAGTGTTAGGACTTTTCATGAGCAGAACAACAGTGATCTCAAACTATGAAAGTGAGGCAGCATGAGAACTAGATTAATACATTAAACACACACACTGTACTAGGATGATGAATGTTAACCTCCTCTCCATGATAAACAATAGTGTTCATGTTTAGTTTGTAATTTTTACACATTTTGGTACTTACACTTTGTCCAGGTATGCAGGTCTCTCTTTTTGAGGAGTCAGGAGCACCGTCACAAAGATGGTAATGATAAAGAGAGCAAGGACAACTCCGATGACTGCCCCTGCTACTGCCACAGAGGACGTTTGCTTCAAGGGTAGATCTGGAATGTGATAGACACTAGGTTGTCAATTATCAGCCCTGACAATTTACAGCACACCATTCAACAGAGATGATTATTTGAATTTATAATTCCCTGGGCAGCAACTACTCTATCTAGCCTAGATGCCCCAGTATAGAGCCATTATTGATACTTATGGAACCAGTTTGGAAAGGGACATTTAACAACAAGGTGGGGCAGAGACCGACAAGGCCACTATCGCAATTTGAAATGGAATTTAAAAATCATGGCATCAGTGAAGAGATTTTGTAAGCTACCAATTGCAAAAAAATTCCGTTTTCTAATATAAATTACACTTGCCCTTGGCATACAAATGCTGTACTTCTCTTTAAAGGCAAGCTTATCTCAGCTGGCACTCATATAAGGCAAACCTCAGGTCTCATTATCTTCAATGGATTATCACAAAAACTATTAGAACTGATTTGCTAGAGTCTTATAATTTGAACTACAGTCTGAAAATGTTACTCCACTGTGGACCTTGGCAGCTATAGTATTTACAAATAAACTAATAGCTAATGGTTTTTTTTTTTTTTTGCTCTGCCAGCTGCAAAAAATGATAAACTATCAAGATTTAAAGAAACAATTCATCGCCCCCCTTCTAGCTGAAATCATTAGCATGAAGCAGATGCCACCATGGTTCTGACTGAACCTAGAGGGAGATACAGTGTATCCCAGATGTCTTCATCTAATTTTGAAATTTATCCTCAGTGGAGTTCTGCAGTCCTCAAAATAGACTCCAAAAATCAATAATGAATTGGAAGCAATGCCCCCTTCCCCTTACAGTGTGCCACTCTGGCTTGGAAATATTTTGTTTCCTAAAAAAAACTTACCAACATGTTGAAAACGATTTTACCATCAGTAACCGAGTTATAGTAGGGGTTCTCAACCCAGTCCTCAGGATGCATCTATCTAGTCAGGTTTTCAGGATACTCCAATGAATATGCATCCTTAATTCCAAACTCAGGGTTACACTCTCAATAAATAGTCACTTTACATTAACATCACCAATATCACTGACTAATACAATGTTTTATACCAAATACAAAATAAACAAAATATACAACCATTCAAATCCATACATACACTGTTTAAAATTACAATCTTTATTGCAAAATCATATTCTAACAATTACTAAATCTTTTATCTCGTAACACCCATCCCCCCCCCCCCCCCCCCCCAGTTTTAAAACATATACAAATGAGCATATAACAATTTTCCTGATACTAAGTAATCACCATTGGAGAAGAACGTTTGGACATATGAACTATTTGTATATGTTTTAAAACCGGGGGAGGGGGTGTTATGGTGTTATGAGATAAAAGATTTAATAATTGTTAGAATATGATTTTGTAATAAAGATTGTAATTTTAAACAGTGTATGTATGGATTTGAATGGTTGTATATTTTGTTTATTTTGTATTTGGTATAAAACATTGTATTAATCAGTGATATTGGTGATGACAATGAATATGCATAAATTCTTACATGCATACCTCCACTTTCACACATATTCACTGGGGGCTTTATCACAATCTGTACATTTGAATAACTTTATCCTATTGTTCCTTGGCAGATCTTTGTTATATTTACTCCTTTGCTTCAAATTCACTTCATAGAACAAACATTTAAATCAGCTAAACTAATGTGATTTAACACCGATGAGCTCTATGTAACTAAATGGGCCTTGTTAAGGCAGTTTTTGCAAATGGAGCTAATTCAGGTTCGCTATGATGAAGAGTGAAGATACTTAGAATTCCCTGTTATGCTGTACAAGATCTGTACATTAGAGGCTGACCGAATGAGTTTTGGTTGCGGCACCAAAACTGGCCCCAAATTCTTTCTGCCTGGTTTCGGTTTCAACTGAAGGTTATTTTAATTTTTGGCCATGGTTTTGGCCGAAAATGACCATGTGTTTTTGGTGAAAGCTGAAAATTTGTGCTTAATCCCATTTGTCTCTCTCCCTCCCTTGAGGAGTTGCCCCTCTTCCTAGATCCCCCCCCCCCTACTCATAGGCCTCGCTGGGCCTATTTTACAATCCCTGGTAGTCTAGCAGAGTAATTGGGACAGAAGTAGTCCCCAGATACTCCTGCTCATTCTGGATCTGTTTTCAAAATGGTTGCTGTGACTGGGGCATTGCTCCTGCCTTGACTACATCACTAGACCACCAAGGATTGTAAGTAAGTCTGGGGGGAGGGGGGAGTCTTTGTGTGTGTGTGTGTGTGTGTGGGTATGTATGTATATATGTCTCTCTCTATATATCTATATACACACAAACATGCATAAGGTGAGGCAAAAAACGAAAAAAAGGTAATCCCTAGGGTCCTCATAATCAAAAGCAAACTCCGGCGCTAGAGGCTGTTAACACCATACTAGCGCCGGAGTTTGCTGCCGACCCATGATCAGAGCCTTCGAGCGCGTGAAACAACACACTCAAGGGCTCGTAGCGCAAGTAGCATGCAAATGCATGCTAAACAGGGCTCTTAGCGCAAGTAGCCTGCAAATGCATGCTAATCAGCACTTAACGCATTCATCCCCAATG
Organism: Microcaecilia unicolor; assembly: GCF_901765095.1. Lineage (NCBI taxonomy): Eukaryota > Metazoa > Chordata > Amphibia > Gymnophiona > Siphonopidae > Microcaecilia > Microcaecilia unicolor. The sequence continues at coordinate 269,651,914 of NC_044035.1, read as the reverse complement.
ATCAGCGTCCAGCGCGCCAAAGATTTGGTTGCTGGCCGTGGCAAACAATGCCAGCTCCAAGGGAGGAATGGTGATTTCTGTCCAGCATGCAGTTGCATGCTGGCAAGCCCCCGTTCCCCCCCAAAGCAAACGCGAACATGGGGCTGGAGGTCCGGTGGACCTCCGGTCCCCCCGACGATCTCACCCCCCCACCCCCATGTTCAGGGAGGGCTGGAGATCCTGTGGGTCTCCAGCCCCCCCAACCCCCCAGAAAATGTCAAGTGGCCCTCTCCCATCCTCCCACCCAGTGACGGGGGGGGGGGGGGGGGGGGCTGGAGGTCCGGTGGACCTCCATCTCACCCCCCCAGCGTCGTCCTTCCAATCCCTGCTGGTCCATGAGGATAAAGTAGAAGTAGTACTAATAGTAGTAGTGACAACCCCCCCACCCAGCCCCCCTACCTTTAGTTGGAGGAGGGACGCAGCCTGCCTCCCTTCTCTTCCAGTCGACGCCGCCGCAAAATGGCGGCGCCCAGCCCTGCCCATTGCATCCTGGGATGGGCGCTGGGTGGGGCTACAGACCATGTAAGGGAATCGCTCCCTTACATGGTCTATAGCCTCTCCCTGCGCATCCCAGGATGCAATGGGTGGGGCTGGGCGCCACCATTTTGATGCGGCAGCGACTGGAAGAGGAGGGAGGCAGGCTGCGTCCCTCCTCCAACTAAAGGTAGGGGGGGCCAGGAGGGGGGTTGTCACTACTACTATTAGTACTACTTCTACTTATCCTCATGGACCACCAGGGATTGGAAGGACAACGCTGGGGGGGGGGGGGGGGGGAGTTGGGGTGGGCTAGAGGTCCACCGGACCTCCAGCCCCCCCCCCCACGTCGCTGGGTGGGAGGGTGGGAGAGGGTTTGGCCGGCGGCGGCCACTTGACATTTCCTGGGGGATTGGGGGTCTGGAGACCCACCGGATCTCCAGCCCCCGTTGTTCGGGCCTCGGGGCAGGGTGTTTGACAGGTTTGGGCTTTTGGCAGCCCAGACCTGTCAAACAAGTGCGGGAGGATTCGCCCGCACTTTTACATGATAATCAAAGATAATTGCGCTGCTTAAATTGCATGCATTATCTTTGATCATCTGTGCGGTAAAGCCCCCGTGCTGTTCCAGCGCTATTTTTAGATTGCTGTTTGGAACAGCGTGGGGCTTTTGATCATGAGAGCCTAAAGATTTAGGCTATTTACTCAGCAACTGCATGGAATTTCAAAGCAAAATTTTACAGCTTTATGTGTTGTTACTACATTCATATGCCAAGTGAAATGAGATTATCTTTAAACACGGGGAAGTTAGATCTTTTAGCCTGACCACCAGTGATTTTCACACATTCAAAAATGTTTGCATTGTAAATGGCAGATTTTGTAAACATGCATGCCTGAGAGGTGCTAATTACTGTATGCACAATGCTTACTGTTAATGACTCTTTAGCTGGGGAGCAATGTTGGAGGCCTATCATAAACTCTACCCAAAGCTGCAAACAAGCACCAAACTCAAGGAAGCACTGCAGATCTGGATCAGCCTGCCACAAGGACTGATCAACAAGGCTGTTAAGAACTTCCCAAATTGACTGAAGGCTTGTGTTAAAGCTGGGGGTGGACACTTTTAGCATTCACAGTGACAGAAATTCTGATAATTAATTGTCTTATTTGAATGACGTTATTTTGTTGTGTTTTAGCTCGAACATTTTTAACATGCAAAAAAAATCGCTAGGTAGTAGCACTAAAATGTCAGTAACATCAACATCACTTAAGATAACAATACTTAATTTAATAGTAATATGCAAGTATGAGGATTAAATAAGTATGTAAAATTTCTCATTGAAATTCAAAGTGGTTGTTGAGAAAACAGCAAAAAAACCCTCTAGGGGGTTACTTTTTTTCCCTCACCCTGTATATATCTTGCACAATAGTATTATATGGTAAATAGAGTGCTCCAAATAAATGTTTTGAAATAAAATTTTAGGTGGAATTTAAGCCTGTAAATTTGGAATGAAAAGCTCCTTAGGAATTAGCCTTTCTGTGGTTGACCCCGTTGCAGGTGTTGCCTGGCCCCAGCTTTCGTCAGCCTCTGGTGATCGTTGCTTCTCTTCTGGCTGCATGCTGCTGCTGTTGTTTTTCTCAGTGCTCGTTTGAGGATCGCCTGACTTGCCTGGATCTCCATCATCCCTCTTGGTTCGCCTGGATTTCTGCCGACCATCTTAGTCTCTCTTCCTTTTCCCTTCTTACCCTGTTTTACGTCCCCAACTATTCTAATGTAACTGTATTTATTTCAATAGTTCATTGTAAGCCGCTTTGAGGCTGCACAACTGCGGCAAAAGGTGGGGTATAAATGATCTAAATAAATAAATAAGTTATGACATCAACTGTCACGCTGAGTGTGGTGCAAACTCAGCCACTTTAAAAGCACCATGTTTTATATTCAATGGGTTTTGAATATCTCTTGGGGCACTTTCAGGTCCATCATTAAGTGGAAACAATTTTGCACCACCAAAGAACTGCCTTGATCAGGCCATCCAGGGCCATAGTAAACTATGGGCCTTGTTTACTAAGACGCACTAGTGTTTTCAGTGCATGCCTAAAATTAGCGTGCATTAGACACTAGAGACACTCATATATTCCTATGGGCGTCTCTAGCGTTAGCACATGCTAAACACACTAGCATGCCTATAGGGTCTTATAATTGTGCCCTATGTGACTCACCCACCATGGTGCTGTCAACTCCTCCAGAGCATCTATTCCCTACCCAAAAGCCCCCCCTAGAAGATCTTCCTTGAAACCCTTTCAAGTGCATCCATCCCCTTCCCTCTAGCTCCTTTCCCCAGAAGAACCCTTGAAACCCTGAGACCTGCCCAAACTTCCTGCAACACGCATCTCAAGCTTAGAGAAAGCAAAATCATGGTACAAACATGGCAGATGCACTATTTGTAAGGAAGCTCTGCAAAAGCAGATACACTATTTGTAAGGCGGCTCAGCAAAAAAAAAAAAAAATGGTGGCATGAAAACCTGGACACCAAGATGAGCAGTGAAGCAAAGGAGGAAGAAAGAAAAGTTTTGGCACCACCGCTGTCTTGTGTCCTGTGCAAGCCACACCGGTTGCACATACCTCGCTACAGCACTGCGGCCATCCGTCCAAAATCAATAGTCATGGGTTAAGGAAACTGCTGAGAATATCAGTATGAGAACAAAGATTACTATAGAAGAACTATAGCGATATTTGGCCGATATTGGAGAAAATGCTGACACAACACCAATTCAAGATTATTCCACAAACATGCCCCATCTTGCAGAACATAAGAATAGCCATACTGGGTCAGACTAATGATCCATCTAGTTCGGTATCCTGCTTCTAGCAGTGGTCAATCCAGGTCACAAGTAACTGACAGAAACCCAATTAGTAGCACCATTCAATGCTACCAATCCCAGGGTTGCAAGGAAAAAGGATTGCACTTAAGGGATGTTGTACACATGTAGAAAAAGGTTTTCTGGTCTGATGAGACCAAAGTGGAACTTTTTGGTCCCATAAAACAAATACAGTATACCATCCTGTTAACGCTGTCCCTATGCTAAAGCATGGTGGTGGTTGCATTATTATTTTATTATTTATTTAGATTTTGCTCACACCTTTTTTTTTTCAGTAGTAGCTCAAGGTGAGCTACATTCAGGTAGACTGGGGATTATGCTGTGGAGATGAATTGCAGCAAGAGAGATAGGGGAAGTTTGTGAAGATAGAGGGAAAGATGGATGTAAGTAAAGGCAGATCCTGGAGGAACACCTGCTCTAATCCACCATGACTTGGGACTGGGATGGTTCACCTTTCGGCAGAGCAATGATCCTAAGCACAAAGTAACAGGAACAACGAAGTGGCTCAACAAGAAGTCAACATCCTTAAAATGTCCAAAGCCCACACCTCTGTCCAATAGAAAATCTGTGGCAAGAAATGAAGATGACAGTCCACAGACAATCCCCAGTTGACCTGAGATAGCTTGAGCTATTCTGCCATGAATGGGCACTAACTGCATTACCACACTGTCCATTTCTACAAAAAAAAAAAAAGGTTTCCACTATTCAGTCAAGTGGTGTGAAGACTTAAGAAATCAAAAAAGCCTTGATTGCCTAGTCTTACTTTTTTGAACATTTGTGACCATCTCTAGGAAAAGGTGACTAAAGTCACCAGAAACAAAAAAATGAAGTTTTAATGAATTCTATTAGAGCAATTTGTAATTCAATAGTTCAAACCCCATCGTTTTATGTGAAAAAATAAATAAATAAAAAGCTACAGAAGTTCAAACATGTACATGTTTGCAGATTGTTTATGGACACATGACATGAAAAAAAATCATCCATTTTACATCCATGTACTAAGCTGTGCGTTTGGTCATGCTATTCTTATAAAAAGGAATCTTTATTTCTCACTAGCAACAGCACAAAAAATACTATTGGCTCTTGGCATTAGTAGTTTTACAGAACAGAGTCTAACAATAGGAAGGAAAGTTTTATTCCTCACTGTCATACAAACTTACAAAGGTCATAGAACAGAAAGAAAGGAAGAAAGAAAGAAAGAAAGAATGAATGAATGAAAGAAAGAAAGAAAGAATCTTAACTATAGAGAATGTTTGTATGGGGGGGAGTACCCCCCCTGGAAATAGGCTGTGATGAGGATATGAAACTCTCCTGCCATCCGGACTGTTTCAGAGTCGCTTTAGATGAGCAGTTACTTATATACCCTTCCCATCACAAAGGACCACCTCATATATCACCCAATCAGCAATCCTGCAAGTAAGGGTATGATACATACCTGTAGCAGTTGTTCTCCGAGGACAGCAGGCTGATTGTTCTCACGACTGGGTGACGTCCGCGGCAGCCCCCACCAACCGGAAAGAAGCTTCGCGGGACGGTCGGCACGCAGGGCACGCCCACCGCGCATGCGCGGCCGTCTTCCCGCCCGTGCGCGACCGCTCCCGCCAGTTGAATGACTAGCAAAAAAGATGAAACACACAACTCCAAAGGGGAGGAGGGAGGGTAGGTGAGAACAATCAGCCTGCTGTCCTCGGAGAACAACTGCTACAGGTATGTATCATACCCTTTCTCCGAGGACAAGCAGGCTGCTTGTTCTCACGACTGGGGTATCCCTAGCTCTCAGGCTCACTCAAAACAAGAACCCAGGTCAATTGAACCTCGCAACGGCGAGGGTACAACAGAAATTGACCTACGAAGAACAACTAACTGAGAGTGCAGCCTGACCAGAATAAATTCGGGTCCTGGAGGGTGGAGTTGGATTTACACCCCAAACAGATTCTGCAGCACCGACTGCCCGAACCGACTGTCGCGTCGGGTATCCTGCTGGAGGCAGTAATGAGATGTGAATGTGTGGACAGATGACCACGTCGCAGCCTTGCAAATCTCTTCAATAGTGGCTGACTTCAAGTGGGCCACTGACGCTGCCATGGCTCTGACACTATGAGCCGTGACATGACCCTCAAGAGCCAGCCCAGCCTGGGCGTAAGTGAAGGAAATGCAATCTGCTAGCCAATTGGAGATGGTGCGTTTCCCGACAGCGACCCCTAGCCTGTTAGGGTCGAAAGAAATAAACAATTGGGCGGACTGTCTGTGGGGCTGTGTCCGCTCCAAGTAGAAGGCCAATGCTCTCTTGCAGTCCAATGTGTGCAACTGACGTTCAGCAGGGCGGGTATGCGGCCTGGGGAAGAATGTTGGCAAGACAATTGACTGGTTAAGATGGAACTCCGACACCACCTTCGGCAGGAACTTTGGGTGGGTGCGGAGCACTACTCTGTTGTGATGAAATTTGGTATATGGAGCATGAGCTACCAGGGCCTGAAGCTCACTGACCCTACGAGCTGAAGTAACTGCCACCAAGAAAATGACCTTCCAGGTCAAGTACTTCAGATGGCAGGTATTCAGTGGCTCAAAAGGAGGTTTCATCAGCTGGGTGAGGACGACGTTGAGATCCCATGACACTGTAGGAGGCTTGACAGGGGGCTTTGACAAAAGCAAGCCTCTCATGAATCGAACGACTAAAGGCTCTCCAGAGATGGCTTTACCTTCCACACGATAATGGTAAGCACTAATCGCACTAAGGTGATTCCTTACTGAGTTGGTCTTGAGGCCAGACTCTGATAAGTGCAGAAGGTATTCAAGCAGGTTCTGTGCAGGGCAAGAACGAGGTTCTAGGGCCTTGCTCTCACACCAAACGACAAACCTCCTCCACTTGAAAAAGTAACTCTTTTTAGTGGAATCCTTCCTAGAGGCAAGCAAGACCCGGGAGACACCCTCAGACAGACCCAACGCAGCGAAGTCTACGCCCTCAACATCCAGGCCGTGAGAGCCAGGGATTGAAGGTTGGGGTGCAGCAACGCTCCGTCGTTCTGCGAAATGAGAGTCGGAAAACACTCCAATCTCCACGGTTCTTCTGAGGACAACTCCAGAAGAAGAGGGAACCAGATCTGACGGGGCCAAAAGGGCGCTATCAGAATCATGGTGCCGCGGTCTTGCTTGAGCTTCAGTAAGGTCTTCCCCACCAAAGGTATGGGAGGATAAGCATACAGGAGGCCGGTCCCCCAATGAAGGAGAAAGGCATCTGACGCTAGTCTGCCGTGTGTCTGAAGTCTGGAACAGAACAGAGGCAGCTTGTGGTTGGTCTGAGAGGCGAAAAGGTCCACCGAGGGGGTGCCCCACTCTCGGAAGATCTTGCGTACCACTCTGGAATGGAGCGACCACTCGTGCGGTTGCATGACTCTGCTCAGTCTGTCGGCCAGACTGTTGTTTACGCCTGCCAGGTATGTGGCTTGGAGGAGCATGCCGAACCGGCACGCCCAACGCCACATCCCGACGGCTTCCTGACACAGGGGGCGAGATCCGGTGCCCCCCTGCTTGTTGACGTAATACATTGCAACCTGATTGTCTGTCCGAATTTGGATAATTTGGTAGGACAGCCGATCTCTGAAAGCCTTCAGTGCGTTCCAGATCGCTCGGAGCTCCAGGAGGTTGATCTGTAGATCCTTTTCCTGGAGGGACCACAGACCCTGGGTGTGAAGCCCATCGACGTGAGCTCCCCACCCCAGGCGAGATGCATCCGTCGTCAGCACTTTCGAGGGCTGCGGAATTTGGAATGGACGTCCCAGGGTCAAATTGGTCCGGATGGTCCACCAGAGCAGTGAAGTGCGGCAACTGGTGGAGAGGCGGATGACATCTTCTAGATTCCCGGTGGCTTGGAACCACTGGGAAGCTAGGGTCCATTGAGCAGATCTCATGTGAAGACGAGCCATGGGAGTCACATGAACTGTGGAGGCCATATGACCCAGAAGTCTCAACATCTGCCGAGCTGTGACCTGCTGAGACGCTCTGGTCTGCGAAGCCAGGGCCAGGAGAGTGGTGGCCCGCGCTTCGGGAAGGTAGGCCTGAGCCGTCTGGGTATTCAGCAGCGCTCCTATGAATTCCAGAGACTGGGATGGCTGGAGATGGGACTTTGGGTAATTTATCACAAACCCCAGCAGCTCCAGAAGTTGAATAGTGCACTGCATGGACCGGAGGGCTCCTGCCTCTGAGGTGTTCTTGACCAGCCAATCGTCGAGATATGGGAACACGTGCACTCCCAGCTTGCGTAGGTAGGCCGCTACCACCACGAGGCACTTGGTAAACACTCGTGGGGCAGAGGCGAGCCCAAAGGGCAGCACACAATACTGAAAGTGCCGTGTGCCCAGGCGGAATCTGAGATACTGTCTGTGAGCTGGCAGTATCGGTATGTGAGTATATGCGTCCTTTAAATCCAGGGAACATAGCCAATCGTTTTTCTGAATCATTGGCAGAAGGGTGCCCAAGGAAAGCATCCTGAACTTTTCTTTGACCAGGAATTTGTTCAGGCCTCTCAGGTCTAGGATGGGGCGCATCCCCCCTGTTTTCTTTTCCACAAGGAAGTACCTGGAATAGAATCCCTGCCCTTCCTGCCCGGGTGGTACGGGCTCGACCGCATTGGCGCTGAGAAGGGCGGAGAGTTCCTCTGCAAGTACCTGCTTGTGATGGGAGCTGAAAGACTGAGCTCCCGGGGGACAATTTGGAGGCAGGGAGGCCAAATTCAGGGCGTATCCGCACCGCACTATTTGGAGAACCCACTGGTCGGAGGTTATGAGAGGCCACCTTTGGTGAAAGAATTTTAACCTCCCTCCGACCGGCAGATCGTCCGGTACGGACACTTGTAGGGCGGCTATGTTCCCGTGGATCCAGTCAAAAGCCCGTCCCCGGCTTTTGTTGTGGAGGCGCAGGGGGCTGCTTAGGCGCACGCTGTTGACGAGAACGAGCGCGCTGGGGCTGTCCCTGTGCCTGACGAGGCCTTCGGGCCGGCTGGTTGTACCTACGCTTCGCAAAAGAATAGGGTGCAGCCTGCCGGGCCCGGGAAAAACGTCCACCTGTGGAGGTGGATGCTGAAGGCGCCCGGTGGGAGAGCTTGTCGAGAGCGGTTTCCCGCTGATGCAGTTGGTCCACCATCTGCTCGACCTTCTCACCGAAAATGTTATCCCCCCGGCAAGGGACGTCAGCCAGTCTCTGCTGGGTGCGGTTGTCCAGGTCAGAGGCACGCAGCCATGAGAGCCTGCGCATCACTATACCTTGGGCCGCAGCACGAGATGCCACGTCACAGGTGTCAAAAATACCCCTGGACAGGAACTTTCTGCACGCCTTCAGCTGCCTGACCACCTCCTGATAAGGCCTGGACTGCTCCGGCGGGAGCTTCTCGACCAGGTCCGCCAGTTGTTGCACATAGGTCCGCATGTGAATGCTCATATAGAGCAGGTATGACTGGATGCGGGTCACGAGCATGGAGGATTGGTAGGCCTTCCTCCCAAACGAGTCCAGAGTGCGAGACTCCCGCCCCGGGGGCGCCGAGGCGGTATCCCTCGAACTCCGTGCCCTCTTGAGAGCAGAATCCACGACCGCTGAGTCATGGGGCAATTGGGGCCGCATGAGCTCTGGGTCAGAGTGGATCCTGTACTGGGACTCTGCTTTCTTGGGAATGGTGGGGTTAGTTAATGGTCGCACCCAGTTCCGAAGCAGTGTCTCCTTCAGGACATTGTGCAGCGGCACCGTGGAGGACTCTCTAGGTGGTGATGGATAGTCGAGGACCTCGAGCATCTCGGCCCTCGGCTCTTCCACAGAGACCACGGGGAAGGGAATGCTGATAGACATATCCCGCACAAAGGAGGCAAAGGAGAGACTCTCAGGTGGTGAGAGCTTCCTCTCCGGTGAAGGCGTGGGGTCCGAGGGAAGGCCCGTAGACTCCTCTGAGGAGAAATATCTCGGGTCCTCCTCTTCCCCCCACGAGTCCTCATCCTCGGTATCGGACATTAGCTCATGTAGCTGAGTCCTGTACAGGGCCCGGCTCGACGTCGAGGCACCGAGGTCTCGGTGTCGTCGAGCGGTGGACTCCCGCGCCGGCGGGGACGGAGCTCCCTCCATCGACGTCGACGGGGACTCCACCTGCGTGGCAGTCGAGACCGGCACCGCAAGCGGCGGCGGTGTCGACAGCCCCGGCGCCGGGCTACAGCTCGCCGGCGCCACAGTCATCGGCGCCGAGGGCGCAAGCACCCCCGGCGCCGGCACAGCCTGGCGCATCAGCCCTTCCAGGATCCCCGGAAGGATGGCTCTGAGGCACTCGTCCAGGCCCGCTGCCGGGAAAGGCGGTGGGGCCGGTAAGGGTGTCGGTGCCGGAAGCTGCTGGGAGCCAGGAGACGGCACCGAGGTGCCGGAACCCCGACGCGTCGGTACCTCCACAACCGACGGAGACCTCTCCTCTCGACGATGACGCTTCGGCGTCGACTCCTCTTCGGGATGCACCGAGGGCGTCCGGTGACGACGCTTCTTATCCTTTTTTCGATGCACGTCACCGGCGCCGGAGGGCATGGAGGAGGAGGAGGTCGATCCCCCTCGGTCTCGAGGCACCGGGTCAGACAGGGGTCGGTCCCGTGGCTCACGAGCTGAGGGAGTGACCGGGGCCGACTGCCCACGCGGCCTCTCAACCCCACTCTCACCGGCGGACCGGCGGACCAACGGGACCTGTTCTCCTGGGGTCGCTGCCATCGGTGCCGATGTCTCGGGCATCGATACCGGTACCGAAGAACCGGCCTTCGATACCGATGCCGTCGAGGTCGACGTCGAGGGGCCGGCGCAAGTTCCAAAAAGACGGTCCCGCAGAACTTGCCTCGCAACCTGAGTCCGTTTCCGGAGACCGAGACACAAAGCACACGACTTGAGATTGTGCTCCGGCCCGAGGCACCAAGCGTGGGTGTCGGTCTGCGAGATCGGCCGGCCGCAGCGACCACACTTTTTAAATCCACTCGGGACCTTCGAGGACATCGACGGAAAAATCGCGTCGGCGAAGTCAAAGTCGTCAATGGTGGCTAAAATCACACCACGAAAAGATAAACGACCGAGAAAAAGGAAAACCGAACGGTAATCCGAGCGAAGCGACGATCCGCGTAAACGCGGTCGAAAAATCCGGCGGCTGAAACAGAGAGAGTGGCAGAAGCACAACTCTCTCCAGTCGCGGAAAAAAAGGAACTGGCGGGAGCGGTCGCGCACGGGCGGGAAGACGGCCGCGCATGCGCGGTGGGCGTGCCCTGCGTGCCGACCGTCCCGCGAAGCTTCTTTCCGGTTGGTGGGGGCTGCCGCGGACGTCACCCAGTCGTGAGAACAAGCAGCCTGCTTGTCCTCGGAGAACATAGGAGACCTGTGATAGGGCCTTACTGTCCTTGCCACACCTCTGCTCAGTAACAAACAGTTTAGATGTCATGACAATGGGGGATCTTGTCAATTTGTTTGTAACAAGACAGTTGGTTAGGATGTCATGGCAATGGTCTTTGTCAGTTTGTGGTCAGCCAGAAATTCCTGTCTTGTAACTATCAGTGGAAACTCACAGGAACACAAACAGAAATAAGCAGACCCAAAAGAAATGGCCAGAAAATTCCAGAACAGCTATTTTAATTATTTTTGCCCAGAGATGATTACATTTCTATATTTGTTCGTGTTGAATGAAAATAGTATGATTTGTAGATCAATGAAACAAATTCTACTTTATTACATTTTGAATTCTATTTTGAGACAGAATGCTAAAAAAAGGGACAAGGGTGTGAAAACTTCTGAGGCATTGTAGGTACCTGTGTGCTTCTATAAAATTATCACAGGGATTCATCTACCTGGTTGTTTAGGTGGGATGGTCTTTTTGGTTGGATTGGGGGGAAGGTGGGGTTGGGTATAGCTCTATATGATTGTTGTTTTGGTCAGGACAGTGGTGGTGTATATACAGCTATTGGGATTCTCTGACATCTTATGTTGTCCCCTTGGGCAGAGGCTGGGACCTCGGTGGTTTGGCAATGATAGTATTAAGCCACAGTTGGGTTGCTGTTATGATTCATGATTAATGGATAATTGAAAACTGTTTCTTGGAACGGTTCAGGGATAACCTCCCCAGTTAAGAGAAAGAAAATTTTAATTTTGCTAATGCAACAAACCAAAGGTAGAAGAAAACCAAACCCAAATGACCAGCCCGGACAAAAGCGTAAGAGCTTCAAAAACAAGTTGTTTTGAAGCTCTTACTCTTTTGTCCGGGCTAGTCATTTGGATTTGGTTTTCTTCTACCTTTGGTTTGTTGTGCTTGCGTTTCTGTGGAAGGCGTGGACCTCCTCTTCTTCCTGCTTCCAATTTTGCTAGTGCACCACAATGCTGACATTGCCTGTTTATAAGAAACAAAACTCAAAGACCTTGAACATTTGAAGTTGTGACAAGATTGGGAGAGTTGTATTTTTCATCTTCAGATCATAAACAAGCTGTTTTAATATTCATAAGAATTTGCCATGTGTAGTGAAATTGGTGTGCAAAGATAATAAGGGTAGATATATCCTGCTACATGTTAACTGTGGTGGGGTGATTTTCCATTTACTGGTGGTTTATTTATTTATTTTATTTATTGCATGTGTATCCCACATTTTCCCACCTATTTGCAGGCTCAATGTGGCTTACAGAGTGTGGTTATGCTCCAAATGAGTATGATTATAGGTATTTTGTGGAGCTGGCAAAATTGGGTGCATGAGATCTGTCCACCCCTATGGTTCTGGCTGGAGATCTTGTGTTCTGGACTATCGGTTGGATGGATCAGGCGGTAGGGCGGCAGCTGCTGAACAGAGTATGCCCAGGGAGTCCCCTACCTGTGTTCCACTATGGGCTTGGTGGACCCCTGGCGGCTGGTGCATCCCACCAAGAGATTATTCTCATCTTCCAAGGATGCATCATACCTGATCTTGGACTGCCTATATTCTGTTGTCTGTCTCTGTTCCCATAAGTGCAGGGGGTGGAGATTGGGTCGATGAAGGTGTCAGATCACTCTCTCATTTGGCTGCAGCTGGATATGAGGGGTGGTAGTCAGTCCCTGTCTGATTAGGGTTCCTGCCTACCTAGAGGAAAATAGAGATTTTCAATCTTTGTTTTAATGGACAACATCAGGATGACCCTCTTTGGTTGGTGAACTCTCATTTTTGAGGGCAAGCGCAAGATTTTCCTAAGAAGTGACTACAAGCTAGTCCTAAAAGTAGGAGAAGAACAAGTGAACTAGCTTGTAGAGGTGGGCAGCTAACACCATAAGGCATTTTGTAAATACTTTGGGAGTGAAAGACAGGCTGAAAGAAGGTCTTGTACTGATAGTAGACCATCTGAAGAATGAGTTAAAGGTACGCTCTGGAGAGAGGGTGTGGTGTGTAACCATTCTTGAAATCTAGGATATACAGCTAGTCATCTTTCTTTAAAAATAGTAGAACTAAGGGAAGAGTATTCAAGTCTCAGATCCAGGATGGAGAGTAAGCTTCCACTACTCTCTCTACCCTGTAATTCCCTTGTCTGTCTGTTTTACCTAGATTGTAAGCTCTTTGAGCAGGGACTATCTCGCTATGTCAAGTGTTCAGCGCTGCGTGTGTCTGGTAGTGCTATATAAATGCTATTAGTAGTAGTAGTCTTTTAGCATGATAAAATACCTGGAATAGAACTTTGACTCATTTTTTTCTAATAGGACTGGCTCTATCGTGTTCAATTGAAGGAAAAATACTTCTTAACAGTCTAGGGTAAGTGTATGGTAGGTGAAGCCAGATGACAAACAGTCAATAGTTGTTCTGATTATACTTAGGACCAGGAAATTCTGTAGTGTCATTCTTCCAAAAATTAAGAAAGAAAATTACCCCCCCTCCCCAAAGAGCAGGCTGTATATTGAGGAGAGGTTCTGGTTGCAATAAATGGAGTAAGGGAGTAGCCTAATGGTTAGTGCAGCTGTCCAAGTACCTGGGGAAGTGGGTTTGATTTCCACTGCAGCTCTTTATGACCCTGGGCAACTCATTTAACCCTCCATTGTCCCCGGTACAGAGACTGTGAGGCTGCTAGGGACAAAGTACCTGTAAATAATGTGTACAGGGCTTTATACGGCAAGTAGCACTATAGAAATAAGTAATAGTAAATGGTTGCAAGTAAATAGAAGACTATGGTTTTGAATGAGCAAGCATAGCCTGCTTTGGTTATGCCCTTTTCCTTGTCAAGGTTTGAGAAAAATTAGATTTTGCAGCAGCTGAGGCTGAGTTTTGGTAAAAGCTCCTCCGATAGTATTACTAAGGTGAACTGGTACACTTAGAGCAGGGCTTCTTAACTTAGTACTTGGGGCACACCCAGTCAATCAGATTTTCAAGATTTCAACAATGAACATGCATGAGATAGATCTGCATACCAAGAAGGGAGTGCATGCAAAGCTCATGCATATTCATTGTGGATATCCTAGATACCCAACTGGCTGGGTGTGTTCTGAGGATTGGGTTAAACACTGACCTAGAAGATGCAACATGAGAGGGCAGAATGGTAGAAAGATCCTGAAGAATACCAAATTATATTAAAAGCAGGAAGCCAGCAAAAGAATCGGTTGGACCGCTAGATGACCGAGTAAAAGGGGCAATCAGGTAAGACAAAGCCATAGCGGAGAGATTAAATGAATTCTTTGCTTCGGTCTTCACCAAGGAAGATTTGGGAGTGATACCGGTGCAGGAAATGGTATTCGAAGCTGACGAGTCGGAGAAACTTAATGAATTCTCTGTAAACCTGGAGGATGTAATGGGGCAGTTCTACAAACTGAAGAGTAGCAAATCTCCTGGACCAGATGGTATTCATCCTAGAGTACTGATAGAACTGAAAAATGAGCTTGCACACCTATGGTTAGAAAGGGAAAATTAGGTTCTTACCTTGGTAATTTTCTTTCCTTTAGTCATAGCAGATGAAGCCATTACGTATGGGTTATGTCCATCAACCAGCAGGGGAGATAGAGAGCACTCAAACTTTCACAGTGCCCTCTTGGCCAGCTAGCTCCACTGCCTCTTCAGTATTTGAAGCTTCCAAAGCAGTATGGCAAACCGCAATGGGAATCACAAGAGCTTTCCTCACAGCGAACGATGGCCCATCACAAGGGCATGAACTCATAAAGGAGGGAATGCACATCCTCCTGAAGGGAATAAACTCATCCTCCTTATAGTATAAGTGGAGGGGAACACCCACGCCTCCTGGAGGGAATCACACATCCTCCCAACACACTGGAGGGAATAAACTCATCCTCCTATTTATAGAACTGGAGGGGAACACACGCGCCTCCTGGAGAGAATCAACACATCCTCCAAAAAAAAAAACATGCTGGAGGGAATGAACACATCCTCCTAAATTTAAACTGAACATGAATCCTGAAGATTGTTTTCCAACTTTCTCCCAAGGAAGGAACTTCAGGAAATTAGAACAGAACCTGAAAAACAGATTCACAGCATACAGACAATCATACAGGGAGGGCTCATGGCTTCATCTGCTATGACTAAAGGAAAGAAAATTACCAAGGTAAGAACCTAATTTTCCCTTCCTTGTCATCAAGCAGATGAAGCCATTACGTATGGGATGTAACAAAGCAATCCCTAGATAGGGTGGGAACAAGCCACACCACGCGCTAGCACTTGTGCACCAAAGCGCGCATCCCTCCTGGCAGCCACATCCAGCCTATAATGTCGGGCAAAGGAGAGCTTAGAAGCCCATGTTGCTGCACTGCATATCTCTTGAAGAGAGAGTGCTCCTGTTTCAGCCCAAGAGGAAGAAATCGCTCTAGTAGAATGTGCCTTAAAGGCTACAGGCGGAACCCTGCTGGCCAGCAGATAAGCTGAAAAGATAGTTTCTTTGAGCCAGCGGGCAATAGTGGCTTTAGACGCTGGAGACCCTCTGCAAGAACCGGATAGCAAAACAAACAGATGTCCTGAAAGAGTTAGTAACTCACAGATACTGCAGCAGAGTCCTGCGCACATCCAAAAGGTGCAGCTGCCCAAAAGATTCTGGAAACTCTTCCTCTGAAAAAGAGGGCAAGAAAATAGGCTGGTTTAAGTGAAAGGCTGAAACCACCTTAGTCATAAAGGAAGGCATGGTCCGAACCGTGACTCCGGACTCTGAAAATTGCAGAAATGGGTCTCTACAGGATAGCGCCTGGAGCTCTGACACCCGTCTCGCCGAGGTAATGGCCACCAGAAAAACGGCCTTCAGTGTCAAATCTTTCTCCGATGCTCGCCGAAGCGGCTCAAAAGGAGATGCCTGCAGGGTTTTCAAAACTAGTCCCAGGTTCCAAGCTGGACAGGGTGCTCGCACTGGAGGTCGGAGCCGAAGCACCCCTCTAAGAAACCGTGCCACATCTGGGTGAGCAGCCAAAGACACGCCTTCCACCTTACCACGAAGGGAGGCCAACGCTGCCACCTGCACCCGCAGGGAATTATAGGCCAAGCCTTTTTGTACCCCTTCCTGCAAAAAGTCCAGAATCGGCGAGACAGGAGCCCGCATTGGAGCAATGGCTCTGGAAGCACACCAAGACTCAAACAGGCACCAAATCCTGGCATAAGCCACGGAAGTGGACCGCTTGCGGGCTTGCAGGTGAGTGGAAATAACTTTATTGGAATAACCTTTATCCCTCAATTGCGCCCTCTCAATAGCCATGCCGTAAGACCAAAGCGGCTGGCGTCCTCCATGGCTACCGGTCCCTGAGTCAACAGGTTCGGTACCAGAGGTAACGGCAGAGGAGCCTCCAGGAGCATCTGTTGGAGGTCTGCATACCAAGGTCTCCTTGGCCAATCCGGGGCGATGAGGACCACTTCTCCTGGGTGCAGCCGAATCCGCAAGAGCAGGCGCCCTATCAAGGGCCATGGGGGAAACACATAAAGTAGACCCGGAGGCCAGGGTTGAGCCAAGGCAACCAACCCCGCCGAGCGAGGATCTCTCCCGTCTGCTGAAGAAGCACGGGACTTTGGTATTGGCACTTGTCGCCATTAGATCCATCACGGGTTTGCCCCATTTGGCACAGATCTGCAGGAAAACTTCGTCTTCCAGATTCCATTCTGCTGGATCGATCTGATGCCTGCTCAGATAATCGGCCTGCACATTGCTCTGACCTGCAATATGAGCTGCTGACAGACACTGAAGATGCAGCTCGGCCCAGTGGCAAATCAGTTCGGCCTGCGCGGCTAGTGCTCTGCACCTTGTTCCGCCTTGTCGATTTATATAGGCCACCATTGTCGTGTTGTCCGACATCACTCTGACAGCCAATCCTTCCAGGGTCACTTGAAAGGCCAGAAGCGCCTGAAACACCGCTTTCAACTCTAGGCGGTTGATGGACCACTTCGACTCCTCGGGTGTCCATAGACCCTGGGCATGCTTCCCCTTGCAGTGTGCGCCCCAGCCCTTCAGGCTGGCATCTGTTACCACCAGGCACCAAACGGGGAGCGTCAGCGGCATTCCTCGCCGCAGCATGCTGTCCGAGAGCCACCACTCCATGCTGAGTCGGGCCGCAGGGAGCCAAGTAAGTCTGCATTGGTAATCCTGAGAAAAAGGAAACCATCTCCGGAGTAGGGAATACTGTAGAGGTCTCAGGTGCGCTCTCGCCCAGGGTACCACTTCCATCGTGGCTGTCATCGATCCCAGCAGCTGGACAATGTCCCAAGCTCGCGGGCGGGGCATCCTCAGGAGCAGACGGACCTGATTCTGAAGCTTGCACCGCCTTAGCTCGGGTAGGAACACACAGCCCGAGACTGTGACGAACCTGGCCCCCAAAAACTCTAGAGATTGTGAAGGGGACAGGTGACTTTTGGCCATATTGACGACCCAGCCTAGAGATTGCAGTACTGAGACCACTCTGGCTGTAGCTTGTAAGCTCTCTGTTGCAGAGTCTGCTCTGATGAGCCAGTCGTCTAGGTACGGGTGAACCCTGATACCTTCTCGCCTGAGAAAAGCAGCTACTACCACCATTACCTTCGAAAAGGTTCGGGGAGCTGTGGCGAGGCCAAAAGGCAAGGCCCTGAACTGGAAATGTTTTCCCAATACCGCAAACCTCAGAAACTTCTGGTGCGGGGGCCAAATCGGAATGTGCAAGTAAGCTTCTTTCAGGTCCAGTGATGTGAGAAACTCTCCTGGCTGTACCGCCGCAATGACGGAGCGCAGGGATTCCATGTGGAAATGCCGCACTCTCAGGGACTTGTTCACTTCTTTTAAGTCCAGAATAGGGCGAAAGGACCCACCTTTTCGCGGCACCACAAAGTAGATGGAGTATCGGCCGCAGCCTTGCTCGGCGGGAGGCACCGGGGTCACTGCCCCTAACTGAATCAGACCTTGTAAAGTCTCCTCCACCGTTGCCCGTTTGACGGCAGAACCGCATCGGGACTCCACAAACACGTCTCTTACTGGGGCGTTGAATTCTATTCTGTATCCATCTCTGATCAGGTCCAGAACCCACTGATCTGAGGAAATCTTGGCCCACTCCTCGACAAAGAGGGAAAGCCGTCCTCCGATGACAGGCATCGAGGAGAGGGCCGGCGCACCATCATTGAGAGGGTCGCCCCTGAACTCCTGGTCTTGAGCCACCGGCTGCGGGACGCTTGTCCGAGCGAAAGGAGTTCCTCTGCTGACCACGGGCACGTGAATTGAACCCAGCAGAACGCCCCGAGCGGTACCTTCTAGCTTCACGGAAACGAGGTCTGTACGAGGAGTGGACCGCCTGGCCCTTAGAGGAAGGCCTCTGCCTATCTTCGGGCAAGCGCTGGGGTTTTGGATCACCCAGGCCTTTCACAATTTTCTCCAACTCCTCACCAAATAGGAGAAGTCCTTGAAAAGGCAACTTCACCAACCTTTGCTTAGAGGCCATGTCCGCTGCCCAGTGTCGTAGCCACAGACGACGGCGAACCGCCACTGCTACTGCCATTTGTTTAGCCGAAGCTCTGACAAGGTCATAAAGGGCATCAGCCAGAAAGGACAAGGCCACCTCCATCCGCGGAGCCACATCCAAGAAGGGCTCCGCTCCATCTCCGGGCTGAGCCACTGCCTGTTGCAGCCAAGCTAGGCAGGCTCTCACGGCATAACAGCTGCATGCAGACGCCCGGACAGCGAGACCTGCAATTTCAAAGGACCGTTTCAATGCTGTTTCCAGCCTACGGTCTTGAGCATCCTTCAGGGCAACACCTCCTTCAACAGGGAGGGTAGTTCTCTTTGTCACCGCAGTGACTAGGGCATCCACTGTAGGCATCTGAAAACGAGCCATATGTCCCTCACGCAGAGGGTATAACTGCCCCATAGCCCTGGAAACTCTCAAAGGTCCCTCGGGGTCAGCCCACTGAGCCAAAACAAGCTCTAGGATGGAGTCATGCAAAGGGAAGGCCCGAGCAGCTTTCTTGGTACTAGCCATCCTGGGATTACCCGAAGAGGCCATGCCACTGTCAGGATCTTCAATCGAGAGGGCCTGCAGGGTATCTGAAATAAGCGCTGGCAGCTCATCACGGTGGAAAATCCTCACCGCGGAGGGATCATCCAGATCCTGTGGTAAATCCGCACCTGACTCTGGTTCCTCAGACCAAGAACGTCTGTCAGAGTTCTCCGAATCCTCACACCCCGACCACGGGGGGGGAAAAGGTGCACCAAAATCTGAAGGGGAATTAACCCTTCTGCGCTTATCTTTAGGCCAAGCATCCGGGAAAAAAGCCTCACTGGGGGGGGGGGGGGGGGGGGGCAATCAGAGGAGCCTCAGGCGACCCTTGAGGGAGGGCTCTTTTCATCATTTATGCTTTATGCAGCAAAAGCACAAATTCCGGGGAGAAAATCTCACCCTGGGCACCCAAATCCTGTCCGGTGCTAGCCACTCCTGAAATAACCTCATCTCGAGGTGCCCCACCCGGCTCAGGTCTCTCCGTGTCCACGGAGGCCACGCCATGTGGTGTAAGCAAAATGGCGCCCGCTGCCAGCTCAGAGCGGGAAGAAACATCGCTCGCCATGCTCGGGCCGGCTCCTACGCCAGTACAGCACGATTTACAGAGCCCTGCTGCTGATTTGCGCTTGCCACAAGTGGAACAGCGCTTTACATTGTCCGCAGCCATCGCCGAAAAACGGCGGTAAAATCCAAGATGGCGGTTTCGTGCCAAAATCGCCCTGATCGCGGGCCCACCCCGGAGGAGTTGGAAAACACTCTTACCTCAAAGGATCTAGTGTACAACTACGATCCTGCTGAAAATCAGGTCAAAAACCTCTGTTCCAGCGTCTCTGCGTTTAAAAACGCGACGTGACTTTTTTTTTTTTAAGCTGTGAGGAAAGCAGAGGTATTGAAGACTCCGGAGGCTCAGATGAGTGGGAAAGGCAGGGAAAGGGCGAACCTATATGCCTGCCCTATAAGGACAGGGAAAGCAAGGCAATATGTCCACATCCACAGAGGTATGGGTAAGGCAGGGAAAGGGCTAACCTATGTGCCTTTAAAGTGAGGCTGCTATAGCCTCCAACACCCCGGTTAACAACTGGCAAGCCAGGAACCACCTCCCGGCAGATTTTTCTGGAGCTCGAACAAGCTGCAGCCACCCTGCTAGGGGAGATAGAGAATACTGAAGAGGCAGTGGAGCTAGCTGGCCAAGAGGGCACTGTGAAAGTTTGAGTGCTCTCTATCTCCCCTGCTGGTTGATGGACATAACCCATACGTAATGGCTTCATCTGCTTGATGACAAGGAATATGTAATTTATCCTTAAAGTCGAATGTGGTACCGGAAGACTGGAGGGTGGCCAATGTAACACCGATTTTTAAAAAAGGTGCTAGAGGAGATCTGGGAAAAATCATAGATCGGTGAGTCTGACGTCCGTGCCAGGCAAAATGGTAGAGACTATTATTAAGAACAAAATTACAGAGCACATTTAAAAGCATGGACTAATGAGACAAAGAGGGGCATAATCAAACGGCACCGGCGAAATCGATCTCCGGCGATCTATTTTGGCGGCACCACAACAGCTGGCCGGAACCGTATTATCGAAAAAGATGGCCAGCCAACTTTTGTTTTGATAATACGGTTGGGGCCGGCCAAATGCCACAGATCGCCGGGTTTGATATGGCCGACTTTGTTTTTCAGCGATAATGGAAACTGGAACCGGCCATCTCAAACCCGGCCAAATCCAAGGCATTTGGCCATGGGAGGGGCCAGCATTCATAGTGCACTGGTACTTCTGGATGTTTAGATCTTGCTGATCAGTTATGTTATGACTTACTTGTTCAGGAGTGCTGTATTTTGTGATACTGTTTTGAGAAATGTTCAAGACAGACTTCATACAAATGAAAAAAGTCCCTGCCGTGCATTTTCCTTTGATGGCCGTCCCTGACGTGCACTTTCCTTAATAGCCGTCTTTCTCTTGATGGCCGTCTTTCTCTCCGAAAGTGCACTTCTCTTAATGGCCGTCTTTCTCCCTGAACAGGGAAATCAAAAGTTCTTGCACACTGATTTTTTTGTAGTAACAGTGGGATTTGAACCAGCCACCTCTGCATTACAAGACCAGTGATGTAGCCACTTGGCCACAGCTCCACTTACTTGGGTGTCCCTCCCTTTTGATTATACCCCTTCAGGTCTCTCTCAGCCACTCACAGACAGCTTAACGCACTGTGATTGGTTGAGAGAGACCTGAAGGGGTATAATCAAAAGGGAGGGACAGCCAAGTAAGTGGAGCTGTGGCCAAGTGGTTACATCATGGCTCTTGTAATGCAGAGGTGGCTGGTTCAACTCCCACTATTACTACTAAAAAAAACTGTTTTGATTTCCCTGTTTGGAGAGAAAGCCGGCCATTAAGAGAAGTGCACTTTCGGAGAGAAAGACGGCCATCAAGAGAAAGACGGCTATTAAGGAAAGTGCACGTCAGGGACAGCCATCAAGGGAAAATGAACAGCAGGGATTTTTTTAATTTGTATGAAGTCTTTCTTGAACATTTCTCAAAACAGTATCACAAAATACAGCACTCCAGAACAAGTAAGTCATAACATAACTGATCAGCAAGATCCTTTTTTTTTTTTTTACGAGCTGGCCGACTGGCTTCCCTCCTAGGAAGGAAATGTTTTAAAGTTTTTTTTTTGGGTGGGAGGGGGTTGGTGACCACTGGAGGAGTATGGGGAGGTCATCCCCGATTCCTTCCGGTGTTCATCTGGTCAGTTTGGGCATCTTTTTGAGACTTCGTCGTGAAAATAAATAGACCAAGTAAAACCGGCCAAATGCTCGTCATCGCCGGTTTTCTTTTTTCGATTATCAGCTGAAGCCAGCCATCTCGTAAACACGCCCACATCCCGCCTTCACTACCCTGCGACACGCCCCCTTGAAGTTTAGCCGCCTCCGTGACGGAATGCCGGCGAGTGTGTCCAAAAATCGGCTTTCGATTATACCGATTTGGCCGGTTTTAGGAGATGGCCGGCCATCTCCCGATTTGTGTCGGAAGATGGCCGGCTATCACTTTCGAAAATAAGCTGGAAAGTCAACATGGATTTAGTGAAGGGAAATCTTGCCTCACCAATTACTACATTTCTTTGAAGGGGTGAACAAACATGTGGATAAAGGTGAGCCGGTTGATATTGTGTATCTGGATTTTCAGAAGGCGTTTGACAAAGTACTTCATGAAAGACTCCAGAGGAAATTGGAGGGTCATGGGATATGAGGTAGTGTTCTATTGTGGATTAAAAACTGGTTAAAAGATAGAAGACAGAGAGTAGGGTTAAATGGTAATTATTCTCAATGGAGAAGGGTAGTTAGTGGGGTTCCCCAGGGCTCTGTGTTGGGACCGCTGCTTTTTAACATATTTATAAATGAGCTAGAGATGGGAGTAACTAGTGAGGTAATTAAATTTGCTGATGACACAAAGATATTCAAAGTCGTTAAATCGCGGGAGGATTGTGAAAAATTACAAGAGGACCTTACGAGACTGGGCGTCTAAATGGCAGATGACGTTTAATGTGAGCAAGTGCAAAGTGATGCATGTGGGAAAGAGGAACCTGAATTATAGCTACGTCATGCAAGGTTCCACGTTAGGAGTCACGGACCAAGAAAGGGATCTAGGTGTCGTCGTTGATGATAGCTTGAAACCTTTCTGCTCAGTGTGCTGCTGCAGCTAAGAAAGCAAATAGAATGTTAGGTATTATTAAGAAAGGAATGGAAAACAAAAATGAGGATGTTATAATGCTTTTGTATCGCTCCATGGTGCGACCGCACCTCGAATACTGTGTTCAATTCTGGTTGCTGTATCTCAAAAAAGATAGTGGAATTTAGAAAAGGTGCAGAGAAGGGCGACGAAAATGATAAAGGGGATGGGATGACTTCCCTATGAGGAAAGGCTAAAGCAGCTAGGGCTCTTCTGCTTGGAGAAAAGGCGGCTGAGGGGAGATATGATAGAGGTCTATAAAATAATGAGTGGAGTTGAATGGGTAGATGTGAAGCGTCTGTTCACGCTTTCCAAAAATACTAGGACTAGGGGGCATGCGATGAAGCTACAATGTAGTAAATTTAAAACGAATTGGAGAAACTTTTTCTTCACTCAACATGAAATTAAACTCTGGAATTCGTTGCCAGAGAATGTGGTAAAGGCGGTTAGCTTAGCGGAGTTTAAAAAAGGTTCGGACGGCTTCCTGAAGGAAAAGTCCATAGACCGTTATTAAATGAACTTGGGGAAAATCCACTATTTCTGGGATAAGCAGTATAAAATGTTTTGTACTTTTGGGGATCTTGCCAGGTATTTGTGATCTGAATTGGCTACTGTTGGAAACAGGATGCTGGGTTTGATGGACCTTTGGTCTTTCCCAGTATAGCAATACTTAGGTACTTATATAAATTATTGTATAATATTCACTGTTTCTTTCACCTTATCTCCAAATAAAAAAATCCCCTATGCAAGAAGTATCTGCCAGTCTGGCATTGGCATCTTCAATTTAGGTGCACACAACCAAGTTAGATGACTGGCTGCAATGGAGACAAGTAGAAACTCAGGACAAATGTTCAAAGATGTCAAATTGTTCATATAACAGTACCTCTTTCATCCACTTCTGCTAAGATAGCCTCCAATGCAGCTAGTATACCATGACGAAAGCCTTGATGAAAAAGTTTATACTTTTTGAAAGACTGTGTGCATGTACTGGACCATATAAGTCTGAAGAGCTTCTGTGCTATTATTTCAGGCTGCCATGCATTTTTTCAGGAAAAAATGCTGCTGTACTACAATGAAAGATTGAGAGCTAGACCTTATTGAATCCTGGGCCCAGCTGGACCTTATATTTCAGATTCACCTTTTGGAGACAGGCTGCGTAGTAAGCTGAATTTTCCAGATACTGACTTGCTAATCCCTTTAGGGAGTCATGCACAGAACTGCAACTAAGAACAGAAGCATTGGCATACTGGGACAGACTGAAGGTCCATCAAGCCCAGTATCCTGTTTCCAACAGTGGTCAATTCAGAAAGTTGAAAATATTGCGCAGGTTCAGCCTCTTGCTGCAGTGGAAAAGGTACCTTTCTCATCACTCACTGGACAAATCAGGTTTAAAAGATGACCTCATAAGTAGACTCATTTCTCACTGAAGGAGGAGAGCAATTGGAAGGGATGCCTGTAAAATAATGCTTTGAAACAGTCTGGATGAATAAAATACAGTTCTAAGAGCTCCTCTAGGGTGGTCTGAGAAAGATTGGATCTTGGAGAGTGACTCTAAAAAAAGATAGCAAGATTATTATAGGATCTTGAACATATGTTCTTATACCTTGGAGTAATGCCTGTTGAATAAGATGGCAACGCGCTGGGTTTCTGGTACTGCATATCTGGAAATACCCTTTAACAAATTCATTAAACATCTTTTGTATGAATGAATGCAGCTATTCTGGAAAGTTCATCATCTACTGTCAGTTGCAACAGTATTTATGAAGGAAGCTGCTATACAGAGACATGCTGAGGAAGTGATGAAGTCTATGCTGGAATATCACTATCTGCACTGAAAAGCTCCTATGCTTTGTCCGACTCTGTACGGTCTGTGCTGGACACAAGCTTGGGAAGTTCCACAGAAGAGGTGGCCATCCATTTGTGCTTGGACTGTTTATAATATGATTGCTTTTGTTTTTCAAGCACTTTGGAAGGTGTTGAGGATGATAGCTTCCATTTAGGCTTTTTTTTTTTAAGAGCTCAGAAGGCTGCTGCACTAAGGACCCGGAAACCTCCAAGGCAGCATACACTAATTTAGGTGTTATCTGGTGGCCCTCTTGGACAACTGGATTTTTGAATTCCCTGTGCCAGGAGGTTGAGGGTGGATCCATGGAAAATTGAATTATGTGTTTACAGCCTGTGCAGAGGGCCCTCTCCTCTGATTTTTCAGAACCTGCGATTAGGGTGACCTTTGTGGGCTTGAAGAGAAAATCTAGCACAATGCTTGCATTTACTCTGGTTCTGGTCTGCAACCAAACAAATTAAACATTTGGAATGTATGTCAAAGTTCTGTATTTGTCGGTCACACACCAAGCAGGGTCTAACCCTGAGTTTGGTGACAATGACAAAGAGAATAAAAATATTTTGATGAAAAGCAGAAGTAACTGTGTAATTTCTTACAATAAATTACCGTGAGGACTTTTGTTTAATACCCATTCAGCTGAGTGGGAAAAAATTGAGGCATTGAGGCCATTGTTGCATGTGGGAAGAGCTGCACAAGTTCAGACCTTTACACTAAGTCCTGTAATTTGGCAGAGCTGCGCCAATATACAATGACAATACTCACCTGTATACTAGACTTAATCCTGCTTGCCGATAGAAAATAATTCTAGATAAGTATTTAATGCCTATAAAGTGGCATGGCAACCACAATTTGATTTTTCTGGCATGTTCAATGCGTAGAGACCGATCTCTGTTAATCTGTTAATTTATTTCTTACCTGGACTTTTATTACAAAATATAACAAGCTATTGTACTTTTACATTTATGGGGAAAAGGCTCAATAGAAAAACACCTTGGAACCTAACTTCTACAAGAATCCTCAAGATCTGGGAATTTAACGTTCATGCTATGGCAGAGATGGGAACAGGAAAAAGATTTATGCCATGCCCCAGGATGCAGTGAAACCAAATTTGTTTGCTTCAAAAATGTTGATTTTTGTCTCTATGATTGAAGAAAAAAAAATGCAAAGTTTTGAATCCTCATAATAGAGGAAGTGGATAGTAGTTTTCTAATAGGTGACATATCAAATAAATATGAAACGGGAAGGAATTAATCATGGTTTCAAGTAGGTACTAAGAAAAAAAATACCTTTTTCTAAATTTAAGAAATATGAAGAAATTAAAACATGATGAACAAAAACAATGGTAGTATAAAATGAAGACCCTTCAATTAAAATTGTTGGGAGAGCTTCGTTTCAGCATCCATTCAGAGCGCAAAGAAATCAAAACTTAGGAAACTGAGCAGGACTGCTGTGTACAGAAAGGGCTGCATATGCTCAGGACTTTATATTAGTTCTGACCTCTGGGATAGCTGTTCTGTCAGATTATTCACTCATTTTTGTGCTTGATTTAATCCTGCTCATTGATGGAGAAACCTAACAGAAATCATGAACTCAGGGCGGAAGCAAAAGAAAGCATCCTAATAAATGTGATGTGTGAATACAGTAATGAAAATAAGCAAGTAAACTTATAGCTGCTCAGTTCACTCATGTACATCTTCATTTTAGGAAAATCAAATTTAATAAAAAAATGTTTATTTCACACAGCTATTCATGTTTACAATTCAATTTGTATTTACAGCAAACATGTCATAAGAAACATTGCAACACACCTTGAAAGACTTGAAATCAATAATATAAGTGTTAAATCAAATTAAACTTCTAATAGTTTACCAAACTGTTCAAGTTGGTAAGCAATACACTCAGAGTATATCAAATACTCACTTCTGAAATCAGAATTTGTTACAAAATACTAAACTTACAAGAAGCGCAAGTAAAATATCCCATATGAAAAATGAGTTCACAATAATTTTCTCCTAAGACATAAAGCTATCTTTCAAAGATAATATTGCAAGTTTAGGACTTGTGACTTTGAAGTCCTGGAAAATACGTCTCACTTGGGTTTACTTGTAAGCATACAGACATTCTATTTCATATGTGATTATACTTAAGATGAAACTTTGGTCAACTGAAAATAAACCACACACTGGCAAAGCCACAACTAAAAATCATGTCTCAGGAAACGGTCATACAATACCATTGACAATACTTAAAAAAGATGGAAAAATGCAGCTGTCATTTCTTTGAAAGACTTGACATATCACAGTGTATGGGTATGAATATAATCTAAATACAGATACTGTATTTAGCATACAGCTCAAAATTGTCATTTGCACTGCTAAGATAAATTCAAAGTCTATGGTCCAGGTGAATCAACTTGAATCTGAGAAAAAAAAAACCTGAATTCTCATTTATAAATACAAAAATGTAGACTCAAACATCTCCAAATATTTTCCAATACAAACTAGAACATACAATTTGAAAATATCTATTCAGATTTTACTGAACTTTGGGACCTTTTTTTTATTAACGCACATCAAGCAGTTAGCAAAAGGAATTAGGATACCAATGGTGCTACCGATTAGCATACTCGGTATGAAAATTTTGAAAAAGCCCATGGGAATTGAATGGGCTTCTTTGCAATCAGCACAACACTAATCAGTAGTGCTGCTTTGTAAAGGGAGCCTTTGTTGAGTAGCAATTGAAGAACATAGTTCCAACACATTTTTTTTTTTTTTTTTTTTACAAACACGAATCAATACTGAAAACACACTACCCTCACAAATAGCCATAAGCCCCTGGATTCTGTATAGCACACCTAGAGATCTTTGCTGAAATCTAGGCGTATTCTATAACGATGTGCATAACTTAATTGGCTTAACAAGCTGATCAGTGTTGATAACAGCATGTAATGAGTGATAAGCACTAATTGGTAATAATTAGAATTTACATGCACAAGTGTATTTTGTAATGAACTGCGCCTAAATTCTAAGGCACGCAATTCAAAAGGGGTGTGGGCAGGGAAATAGGCAACGTTTTCATTGGAGTACATGGAGGCACATAGTTTTAGATGCTAGGATATCAACTAAGCGTATTCTATATATTGAGCATAAATCTAGGTGCTGCTTATAGAATACGCTTAGGAGAAATTTACCTCACGGATTTTTTAGGCACTTTATATAGAATCTGGCCCAAGATGTGTAAAGTATATGGATGTTTGGTAAAAAAAATTTTTTTATATTGACTGGAATTTCTGACAATTAAATGTTCATTTATCCAGAAACCAGCTTTTTGAACTTAACAGGTTTTGGAACCAAGTTTATTTTATTTATTTACAGGTATTTGATATATCGCAAATTAATCCTGTATAGGCAAACTAAGCAGTTCACAACAATCTAATAATAAAAGGCTATACTGGGGGGTGGGGTTGGAGAGGGCACAGTAGATAGCCACGATAACTCAACACATTACAATGACAGCGTGCTGTCATTGTCAAAGACAATATGGATAACATTTACCACTATCAACACTGAACTGCACAGAAACTGTTTTTTACCACGCTGTTAAAGTATAAGGGAAGATGCAGGAAGTGTCCCCAGCAGTTGCCACATAGGCCTTGCATGTACCACGTGGAAAGTGCAAAACTTTGCTGCGTTTTAGTAAGACTCCCTTTGTTTCATTATTGGAGTGCCATAAAAATTAATTTGAGTAGCATGAAAAATCATGGCCCAATTCTGCAATTTAGTCACTAAAAAGGTTATTGTGATACCCTGTACAAGTCCAGTATATGTAAGCTGACTCCAAGATTAGTTTAATTGAAGTTGTATTCCTTTGCCATCTAGTGGTCTGTTAAGCACTGGTTCTCAAAACAGGGAGAGGGGAATGGGGGCATTATGAGGCCCCAGCATCATCTAAAAAGACACCCGCTTTCACTTGTGGAGCCTGCATTCAGAGGCCCTTTTACTAAGCTGCGGTAAAAGGGGCCCTGGTTGTGGTTGCTTTTGCCGTGCACTGAGGTCCTTTTTATCACAGTGGGTAAAAAGGCCAAAAAACGAAATGGACACGCAGTACGATTGCACTTACTGTGTGGCCATGTGGGGCTTCCATGCTAACCTGGCGGTAACTGGCCAGCACGTGGCACTGCCCAATTACCACCAGGTAACCCCCCTGTGGAAATGTCGTGCCCTGGGGGTGGAACTACCACCGGCATCTGCGCTGGGCCAGTGGTGGTTCCAGATTGCTGCATGGTAAGCCTGCAGTGGGCTTACTGTTGCTTTGTAAAAGGGCCCCTCAGTTAATTTCCGTTATTTTGTGGCACTGCAGTAAAAAGCTCAGACCTCTTGCTAACTTATTTGGTGGTAGCACCTGTGTTGGACTGCAACCAGCCTGCAATACTCTCAGATGTTGCTGCAGGGTCATAGGTGGAAGAAAACAAAATGAAGTTCATCCAGACTCCTGGCGGGAGAACAGCAGCTGCTCTTCCTTCCCTCTGCTTATTTTATTATTATTATTTTCTTGCCTCTGGCTACAGCCCAAAGTGCCACTGTGGTGTCTTCCCACCCTATTTCAGTTGGCAGCGTCAGTCAAAGCTTTTCTTCCCTTGTGGCCAAATAGCAAATGTCTAAAAGAACACTGCCTTAAGCAAAGCAAAAAAAGCAACTATTAGCGCACATATTCTGTGTACAAAACAGTTTTAAGTACTATTCTCAGTATCAATATTACCTGACAGATTTTGTTTTAGAACAACTCATCTAACAGAAAGCAAAGCTGGCGCCACAGTACTGGC
Organism: Microcaecilia unicolor; assembly: GCF_901765095.1. NCBI lineage: Eukaryota > Metazoa > Chordata > Amphibia > Gymnophiona > Siphonopidae > Microcaecilia > Microcaecilia unicolor. The sequence goes on along the minus strand of NC_044035.1, from coordinate 269,622,713 downwards.
ATTTTTGATTCATTGCATGCCATCCCCCATAATGGGCAGCCTAAAAACAGACTTCTTTTATACTGCATACTGTTTGACAAAGTATGAAAGCCTTAAAATGTTTTTGCTTGTTCTAGCCCCTGCACACATACAAAAATTACAATTAAGTAAAATGAGTCATGCCATCTATAGAAAAAAAAAATAATCAAACTGTGGAAATGGAAACTAAACCCTACTTTGTGATTTATCAGGTTAAATACCTTCTCTCAACTCAAATTTTCAAAGTAAAAACTACTTAAAACAAAATGCTTTTCTATTGTTGGAGAGTATTCATTTTGCAGCTACTAAAAACCATTTATTCCTGTCGGTCTGAGATAATGTATCAGCATTAAACAGTTTTCATCCCTGCTGACCTGGAATTTGCTACGGAACAGTTAGAAAAAAAAAAAACGTTATCAAAAAATAAAAGGGCCTATTTACTAAGCTGTGTTAGTTGCTACTGCAGCTATGAAAGCAATATTTTAGCAGATAAAGAGCAGAACATTGCTCAAGATGTTACCATGTATTAACTTAGGGGGTCTTTTTCTAAAGATTAGCTTGAGTTATATGCAGAAGGGCCATAGGAATAAAATGGGACCTGTTGCAGATAGCTCGAGCTAACCTTTAGTAAAAGACCCCCTTAATGTGGCAGATACATGGTGCAACTAACGCTACCTGAACAGATGTACCAAAATACATTGAGTTATCTGTAACCAAGTTAGTGCGCGGTAAAGAACTTTTCTGAGTTAACCGAATGGCATAATGTTTGGAATGCCCCAGTAGTTGATGCAGATTTGCAGTTACTACCGTTTAAGTTCAGCTCTTAAACATTTTAATGCACTTTAGTAAATAGGACCCAAAGGGGATAATTCTACAATAGTGCAAACTGTATTTATGCACTGAAAGAGTTCCTATGTGGCACCTACTTTTCTTTATAGAATACTGGCATAACTAGATCTATATGTGCCTATGTCCCTAGGCATTCATAAGCACTTAAGCTAGCTGGTGAAACCGTATGCGCCTAACTACTGGAGATACACGTGCACGTACGTAATTGCGACCCCCACTCAGACTCTGCCCATTTGTACGTAAGATGACGAATGTATTTAAAGAATAGCGCTTAGGTGCATTTTTGGCATTCATACATGTATCCTTTCAATTGATCCGGTTGGAGGAATACAGATCAATGAATTTTTATGTATCAGGATCAAAGTTATGGAATGAAGTGCCACTGCAGATTCATGCAATCAGATCAATGCCTGCCTTTAAAAAGATGCTGAAAACAACTCTTTTCCAACAAGCATTTGGTGAAGGCTTCATGGATGGTAGAGAGACTAATGTATATCTGGTTATCTGATGAGTTTTTAACTTTGTGGTGCGATTTGTTGTGAACTTTTGTATTTTCTGTTAATTTTCTGGATTTATACCTATGATCATGACATTGTATTTATTTTTATTTTTACAATTATGTAGAATTGTAATATAAGATTTTTATTACAATAAACAAACAATAAGTATGTGCACAAACATGCACTTATATGCTAGTATTCTAATAATTTATGTGCATATATGGCATGTAAATGTTAATACCTATTTTATAGACTTACACCCCCCATGTATTAAATTATATTCTTACTGTGGTTTTTCTGGAAAGACCATAGCTAATATGAAAACCATGCAGGGGCATTTTCGATATAACATCCAAGACCAACTTTGGGATGTTTTGCTCAAAACATCCAGAAGCTGAACAGCGAATATAGTGATTTTCGAAACAGCAAAAAGTATTATCTTTTTTTTTCCCAAAAAAATGGCCATGTGCTAGATGTTTTTGTGCTCTGTGTGCTTATCTTTTTGGTCCATTTTTAGAAAAAAAAATGTCCAAGTAAAAGACGCACAAAATCAAGTCACTGGGATGTAGGAGGAGCCAGCATTCTTAGTAGACTGGCCACACACAACATCCCAGCAGAGCAGTGGAGTATTCTAGGGGGCACTGACGTGGACTTCAACTAAAAGTTCCCAGGTACACATCTACCGTTGCTCCCTTATATTGTAGTGAGCCCTCCAAAACTCACCAAAAACCTACTATACTCAACTGTACACCACTACAATAGCCCTTATGCCTGCAGGTGTCACCTATATGTGGGTACAGTAGGTTTCTGGTGGGCTTTGGAGGGCTGACCCTTTCTACTACAAGTGTAACAGAATGGATTATGGGCCTAGGTCCCCTTCTCCACAGTGCACAGCACTGACCACTAGGCTACTCCAAGGACCTGCTTGCTGCACTAACAGGACTAGGCTGCTATAGAGGCTGGTATGTACTGTTTCTTTTACGTCTTTGGGGGGAGGGAGGTCATTCCTTTATTCCTCCAGGGATCATCTGGTCATTTAGGGCACTTTTTTGTGGACTAATCATTAATAAAATGGGCCCAAGTCTAGGAACACCCAAATTCCACCCTTTAACACACCCCCTTGAGATTTGGACACACTGCAGAAAAACAGCATAGAAAAACATCTGGAAAATAGGTTTTGAAAATACCGATTTGGACATTTTGGCAAGAAAAATGTCCCCATAGTCTACTCAAAGATTTAAAGCAGAAGTAAAAGCAAGAATGTGTGGTCACAGATACTTGCACACATCTAGGATGCGTTGTGGCATATGAAGCTAAACTAAGTTCACACTAAAACGACAACCTACTTGGACAGACAGTCCCCACAGCTCTATCCTTTATCATTCAATATTTACTGTAGTTTTGCCCTCAAAAAATTTGGTTTCAATTTTTGTGTGTAATATTAGAATAAGGTAAAATAGTTACTGTATGGTATTTTTGTTTAACACACACATTTTTAGTTTGCATTATTTAGTTTTTATATGCACTAAAGTGTACTAAAATGTAAAGAAAAAAAACAAAATTAAAAAAAACACAAAAAAAATGAAAATAGGTAAATATTTTCTGCCTGCACACCCATACCATAGAGTCTTAGATGTAGAGAAACAAAATCAAGTTGTGAGAGAAGTTTTTCATAGATTTGTGACTCCTTTTTGAGTTATAAAGCCTCCATCAGGTCATAGCAAAGTGACAAGACTGATGCCTCAGTGTACAAGTATGCTGTTGGTTAGACAATAGCTGATGTAATTCAACAACTTACTTATATATGACCTGATGAACGAAACAATTTTTGAAAGCTAGTCACAAACATGTTTACCTCAATAAAGGTATTTGCAACTCTTTTTTTTTTTTACTTGTGATTATGGGTATTGAATAAATACCCAAATTACTCCAATTAGGACAGTTTATAAACTGTATGATGAGAAGTTTACTGCATGCCTTGTTTATTTCCATTCTTGAAATCTAAATGTTTGTACAGTTGTCACCACACAGGTCCATCCAAGATGATCCTAATTAAGAGATTTCACAAAACATCTTAGAGAGTATAACATAAGCAACTGCACAAGGGACCTGGCTCATTCAGAATGCCAACTACATAAGAATTTTCAAACATTAAGTCGGTTATCCCTAATAAGTCTTATTAACTCTCTAGCAGAATTAACATTTCCAAACTGATCAATACAACAAAAGACAAAAAATCTTTTCTAGCCCAAAGTTTGTTGCCTTTTCTGCTTTAAAGGGAATTTTGGTGATATTGGACAGACTTCACATATGCCAAATTCCCATATATTTGTAAGTGACTGAACATCTGAAGATATTCCATGTGCTACATTCTCTTGTAAGCAAAGAGATTTGCACCGTCTTGGGAAATATTCAGCTGTATCTACCAGAATTACTCCTATTCATAAGTTCTTTCCAACACTCCAAATGTCAAAAAGCCAGACTGTAAAGTACCAAAGTATGGATCAAATCAGCAAGTGCTTTCCTGATAAGGGATAGCTACTATTCACCCTCAGATTTCAAACCATATTACCCATGGTAATTTGAAAAAGCTTATAAATGTGGACAGGTTGGCAACCTGCCCCCTTGGATTTGTTTACTAACAAAATTAATTTTGAAACTTCAAAGTCTGATCAGCTCTATATGAAAATTGTCATATCAGACCAGAAAAATACATTGAAAATAAGGATAAAGGCAGACTATTAGGAAGACAAATAACAGACATTCATTCTTTAATCAGAAAATACAGTATCAATATGATAAATCTGTACCATAGAAATTAGAAAGGACTGGAAAGGTAGAACATAAAAATATGAACCTCGTGTGTAAACAGATCATGTATATCATTTACCAAACACTTAGAGACATACTGTGAAAGTTTATTATATGCTACTCCAGGATACTCGTCCATCTAAATCAGTTTTCAGTGCAAAGAAACCATAAAAAAGTACAACCCAGACCAAATTATGGCAAGGATAATTACAATGCAGAGGTATTCATTCTTGTGCACAAAAAGGTCAGTCAAATCTGCTTATAAGTCAAAATGCTGCATCAAAATAATTACTTCTAATGAGTCATGACAAGAAAATCTAATTCAAGAATGTGTCAGATCAGACATTTATGCACCACTGTTTTTCATTTCACTGTAATCAAGGAGTACCTATTTAACAAAAGGTATTTGAAACTGTACAGCCCTGGGGAAATAATTTTAAATCACAACAGTGCTTCTTTTGGGGTTTTCTAGCTGAGAAAAACTAAACTATAAAAATTCACCTGCTCTACTTATGTTTTACATGTTCACTATGCCACAGAGTGATAAAGGCAAATGATTTTTTTGAATGAGAAACAGTAGTACTGCATTTTTAAATTTATTTTTAAACATTGTAAAGCAGCTTGGATGTACTCAACCAAGATCTGATGTCCCCATTTGGTCAAGTTGTAAGTACAAAACAAAAAAAAGATTAACTCTGAAAAATCAACTTCAAAAGGGCTTCTTAATCTGTCCAAAAAACGTTATGAACGGTAAGGAAATTCGAAAATGATCAATGAAAGTGAATGAAACAGAATGCAGCTTCAAGTCCATAACATTTAGTTGTCACTACACGTACCATTCCCGTCTGGAGATTACTGAACCATCTAGGTGTGAAACTAAGTCATCTTCATTTTCGTCGTAACAGTCCTCTCTGATGTACTTAAGTCCCACAGGCATTGTTTTACCTTCATAGTAATCAACAGGTCTTCCAAATTGTTCTTGGTACCTGTGATTATAACTGTCTATATTGTTCCAGTCAGGTTTTTCATCTTCTATGTATTCTCTGTATCCTATGACATTGTTTACTGGATGCTTTACTTCCTTTTTCACACTGTCAGGATATGGATCAAGGTCTTCTGGTTGAAGAACATCTATTTGTGACTCTTTCTGCATATCAGATGGCGGGATGTAGTTCTTTGTGAAGTAGTCGCCACGGAATGTCCGTTTTCTCCTATAGCAGACAATACCAGCCAAGATAACAACAAGTATCATGAAGAGAGCCCCACCCACTGCACTACCAATAACGGTGCCCAAATAGTCATCTTGTACAGTTGCCAAAGTTGATGCTGGAACATGAACGTTTTTGAATGCTGTTGCTAAGCCTGTGATGCCAGCAGTTGAGTGAGGCTCTGGTACCGTAGGTGGTGGGGTGGTAGTAGTAGGATCTAATGGGAACAGTAAAGAGATAGAAAGACAGAAAGGCAAAGAATGTCAATGCAAGCTAAATCAGTAGGGAGCTGATAAGAATGTACAGTAAATGAAATCTACACATTCTAGAGTATAATAGTTTTTCATTCTTAATTTATCTATAGGGTTTGTGGTATTGTAATGCTTGTTTCTAGAATGTAATTTTAAAATCAAATCAAATGGGAATTTTCAATAAGGTTACCTCATGAGAGGTACGCAAATTTAAGTTTTATTCAAACTACAAACTTCCTGGATTACTGAGCAGAAGTAATTAGCTCCCCTGGTCTACACCAGTTGGTGATTACTATTACTAGCTTCAAAACAGATTGAGCCAATGAAATGAGGTTCACAAAACCTAAAAGGCAATATATAAGAAAAATGATACTCAAAATTTCTCAATTTAAAATATTTCTTATTGAACAGAAGAATGAAAAACTAAATTTATTTCTAGAATAAACTATGACACCATGTTCTTTCCAAAGTATTTTCCTCATATGCAAGGAATAAAAGTGAACTTCTGTCTGGAAGGGGATTCTGGGGATGAATCTTGTAAACCACACCTATGTCATGTCATAAGTACATAAATATTGCCATACTGGGCCAGACCAAAGGTCCATGAAGCCAAGCATCCTGTTTCCAACAGTAGCCAATCCAGGTTACAAGTACCTGGCAAGATCCCCAAAAAGCACAATACATTTTATGCTGCTTATCCTAGAAATAAGCAGTGGATTTTCCCCATTTTAATAATGGTCTATGGACTTTTCCTTTAGGAAGTCATCCAAACCTTTTTAAACCCCAGTAAGCTAACTGCTTTTATTACATTCTCTGGCAACGAATTCCAGAACTTAATTACACATTGAAAATATTGCACAATAGAGAAATCTATGCAAATGAATGAATACATTGGAAAGACCATCAATACTAAATATTCCTCAAAAATAAAAAAGTAGATCCAGTACTAATGAAAGTGTACAAAAGATTAATATAGATATCTGTTAATGAGTGCAATGGATTGCCAGTAATGAAAGCAAAAATGTGTATTAATTGTACATAAAGGGGACTAGAACATTTACTGAAGGCTACGCTAAAGTGTTAGAATTAAATCTAAAATGTCTAGTAAGCACCATTTCTAAATATTCCAAATAAAACAAATTTTAATAAACCTGTACTGGGAAAAATATTAAATCAAAACTACTACTGTGCAAAATTTGTAGCGTTGACAGTGTTTCATGATACATTTATGTATCAGTGCTGGGCAGACTTTTACGGTCTGCGCCCTGAGAAAGGCAGGGACAAATCAAACTCGGGTATACATTTAAAATATCACACACCCTGTAAAATGAGTTTATCTTGTTGGGCAGACTGGATGGACCGTTCAGGTCTTTATCTGCCGTCATTTACTATGTTACTATATGCTACACACAAGAGAAACAGAAAGAAAGGATGGACATACACAAACTAGGAAATTAGAAGTAATGCTCTGCTGTGTGATTTTTGTCTCAGATCATTATTTCAGTTTATATTTTGTGCTACTTAAATTTCAGGATTTAGTTTGTGTCTGGTTACTTTGCCAGTGTTTACAAATAAAAAATGGAAGAAAATTAAAATTAAGCAGTGACCAGAAGTGATAAGCTGCCCATGAGCACAACGCTTCAGTACTACAACTGAATGTTTTGAGACCAGGTGTTCTTTAGACTTCCAGTTCAGCTTAACACAAAACTATGGTATGTTGAGCATTAATTCAGTTTTCAGGATTTTGTATTACCTCATTTTCCATAATAACTGCCTGTGAGTGTGTGCTGGTGGTGGGGGGGGGGGGGGGGGGGGGGGGGGGGGGAAGGAGCACACCCCCCCCCCCCCCCCCCCCCCGACTCATCCACAGGTCTTCTGAAGTTAATTTCACTGCCACTAAGCTATCAGGCTGTCTCTCATTTAACATACAAGATTACCCCCTTTATATTTGAGTGAATCTTTTTACTATCACTACTATCTTTAGGCAAATTAGGCATTTTAAAAATGTGTTTGAGAGAAACAATGTACCCTAGTCTTAGCTATTTATTTAGATTTAACTTCTGCTTCAGTTACTAAAGGGCCCTTTTACGAAGCTGTGGCAAAAAGTGGCCTGTGCCGGGCCAGCTTTTGCCGCATCCTAGAAAAAGGGCTTTAAAAAAAAAAAAAAAAGGCCTGAAAATGGACGTGTAGAAAAATAAAAAACAGCACGTGTCCATTTCGGCCTGAGAACTTACCGCCACCCATTGACTTAGCGGTAGGATCTCATGCGCTACCCGGGCAGTAGGCATGCGTCCACTGCTGTTTACTGCCGGGTACGCACCATGCGGTAGGGAATTTTCTACTGCATGCCAAATTCTGAATTACTGTCCGGAGTACATGGTAGCAGGGCAGAAGTGCTGATTTGGCGCACACTTGACGCATGTAGGCCCTTATTGTGCCTTTGTGAAAGAGCCCCTTAATGATTAGGCTGCTGGATTGTATGACATTAAAAAAGTTATTTAAAAAGATAATTCTAAAATCTGCACATTTGCATGATAAAGATTCATTTCAAAACGTTCTTTGTGCTTTCAGTGGTTTCAACAACTTTTTAATTTTTGCCCTACTAAAAATGACCTCTTCCTTACCAGGCCTAGGTCATTTTCAAAAGGGTAGATGTTGGGGGAAATGGCCAACCTTTCCTTCCAAATTCCACACAGATCAGTCCACTGGCAAGCAAACTTTGATGCCTCTGGATGGATGATTAATCCACCGTAGTAGTGTTTTCCAGGCTACAGTTGAAAAATGCTAAAAACGAAATGCATTTTTTGAATGAAAAAGCAACATGTAGTTCCGAGCATGACAGCCTTCAAACATTTGGAAAGTATGCTTATAGGAATTACTGCAGTAAACAAATGATCTACAGATAATGCTGCCTTCTGTGAGGTTCTCTGAAGTTACTAAGCCTGCGGTAGAATGCTCTCTTAGTCACAGAATAACCTGCTGCATCCAGAGTTAAGAAATATTCATAGTGTAACAGCTATTGCAGATCCACAAACAAGAGCTGCCGTTCAGCTTTCTTTCTGAACTTTCATCCCTGGATTCTATATAGTTTGCCCAGAGAAGATACATGTGCAAATTAAATAAAGAGGCGTCAATAATTGGAGTTAATTGGCAACAATCTACATTTACACGTGTATCTGCCCTAAGTCACTATTGTATAGCATCCGTGGGAAAATTTCAGTGTGCACAACTCAAAAGGGGTGTCATTATGGAAGATGTATGGGTGGATCAGGGGTTGATCCCAGAAGTTAGGGGCGATGTTGTAGAATAATGTCATTTCTGCACCTAAATTGGGCACTGACATTATACCAGGTTTCAGCAGGTGTAAATCCAGTGCCCAATGTCAGTCGTCAAATCTGCACTAAATTAGTATTCTGCAAAGAGCATACGCCGTTAGCAGAATACTAGATTAGCGTGGATCTTTTCGACCCAACTTGGGGCACCATTTACTGAATTCAGCCCTCAATGTTTTATACCCATGTAATTATGTAACATACGTAGATTTTCTATCCTTGAAAATATATAGGAATTTACCAACTATGGAAATAACTTAAAAGAGATGAAATATTAAGTGATCTGTTCATAAGATGGCAGTGCAAAACAGAAATCATGCCAGGCTTTATTTGATTTTATAAATATGTATTACCAAAGTTAGCAGTGGAGTGTAATTTCACAATGAAAATATTTGTGAAAGTCTATGCAATATTAAGATATATACTTCATATTTTGAATTTCCCATTAGGATCCACTTAGAAATTTAGTAGCTGTTTACTGGTTAGATCAGCTGGCTGAGAAGCAGGAAACCCAAGGTTCAAATTCCACTGATATTCCTTGTGATCATGGACAATTTGTTTCATCCTCCACTGCCACAAGCACTAACTTCCAAGGACCGGGAAATACCTACTGTACCTGAACGTTAACTCACCTTGAATTACTATTGGAAAGGTAAGTACAAAATCTCAAATTCTTTCTGAGCACCCATCCCAAATTGAGTTTAAAAAAATGTCCAAAATATAGTAAAAAAAACAAAACAAAAACATTAAACAAGCTACATTGCCATAATCAAAGTTCTGCTCCTTTTTAAGAACACAGTGTAAGAGCAGAGTAAAAGAACGAGCAGTTCTCTTTCAGTCTTGGAACAAACTGGTGGTCGCTTCGCAATGTAATTTATATTGGAAAATATAAATTGCCACAGAACCCAGCAGGGGACATAAGACTGTAGATTCAATGTTCATATTTTCTTATTTGGTATTTGAAAACTTAATTCACACTTTCTTTTTAAATAAATATTTTATTACTGTGGAGCAAAAAAGTCAAGACTGATTTTAGGAAAGCTTCAAACCTGCTGGATCTCCAAAGGCAGACAGCTGTCTTTGAATTACACGACTGGAGTAATCCTGAAGTGTGGTGTTCATCGTTGTACAATCCCACAACATTCTAGTCTTAGGTCAAAGCCCTACAATACATTTTAGCCCTGCTGATGGGCAAACAGGTTTCAACTTTATACCAAAGGATCAACCAGTAGAAGGAAAGTTTCATCTATAACAAAAACACTTTTGAATTGTCCTCTCCCATCATGTAACACCCCAAAACCCAAGGTAATGATGTACTGTAAAATTTACAGCAACTTAAGACTATCAGATATTTTACCTCAAGTAGAAGCTAGCCAAGCTGTCTGTGCTTGAGGGTGTGCACATGTATGCACACCACCTTAGAAGTCAACTGTCAGGCCAGTGTGGGGACTCTGATTTGTTTGCTGCCTTGATCCTGACACTGAATATAGGAGGGTTAAGGAGGAATGCTTTCACAGCTTCCTTATCATGCACTTTCACACCATGCACTCTGCGAAGAATGATGGGGCTCTGCTATGACATTTCCTGGCACCCACGCTCACGAGACTACTCTCCACGGAACAGTAGAGGGCAGGAGCCCCAGGGGAATGCAGGAGGAAAAAGAGGAGCTGATGTTGTGTCATCTGCTGGAGCAGATCTAGGGAACAGGAAAAGGTAAGGGGGGGGGGGGGGGGGGGAAGGATAGGAGAACAGAAACTAGTGCCTTGAAAGAAGGGATGCCATTTGCTTGTTGAGGGGAAGCGGGAACAGTGGGAGAGAGAATGGGTGCCTTAGGATGGTGGAACAGAGAAAGTGTTTAGGTGAAGGATAAAACAGAGGGCGTGCCTTGGTGGGGAAAGAAACGGAGAGACATTATGCGAGAGAGGATGGAGAAAATGCTTGGGTCAGCTTTGGAAGGAAAAATTCAGGGGCACCTGTAAATGTTTTGAGTGTCTATAAGTTTGACATAATGAAGAATAAGATACATTATGAACTGTTCTAAAATAGTAAACCTACTGCAGGTTGTTCACCTCCGTGAAGACTCCAATATTTTAGCCACACATTAAAATTGTACACTTTTATGCTATGCATCCATTTTCAATGTTCACTAGTTAAATCATGCAAAGTTTCAAAATACAAGAAGCCAGAATTATGTTTTTGTACTTGAGAGCTTACAGCTTTGATTTTAAGACATGCTGTAAAAAGGAAAAGTGAAAACTTACCTAGTATGTAGATATTCTTTTGATCACTTCTCTGACCCATGGCATTGACTACCTTGCAAACATAGATCCCTGAATAATTGTGTGTCAGTGGACTGGTAAAGTGCAGAGTATTATTTAAAGATGATAAACCATCAGGCCATTGTCCATCCAACCTGTAGAACAAAATGGTTGTATTTACATCTTTCTATACCATTCTTGAAGGATAAATCAACTGTAAAAGGACCCAGTTTTTATTTTTGTATCTTTACTTCTAAGAAGAAAACTAGAGCCTAAAATATTGCACAACTCCACAAGCCAGCCACGCAACAATTCCCCACATTCAATCTGCAAATGCTAATTTGGGGGATGGGGGGGAAGCACATCACATTTACACATAAAAAAAAGGTTTCATTCCTCAAATAATGCAGGAGACAACTCCATAATGATGAAAGTGGTATAAAGTGGACTGGTAGGTCCACTTTATACCACTTCGCTCTTCCCTCACTTAATCTCTGCACAACATCAACTGTATCTAATATCCTGTAATGACAATGGTAACAAAACTATGTAAGCCACATTGAGCCTGCAAATAGGTGGGAAAATGTGGGATACAAATGCAATAAATATTAATAATAAACAAGCATTACCAACAAATGGAGATTAAGTAAGGGAAAATTAGGTTCTTACCGTGATAATTTTCTTTCCTTTAGTCATAGCAGATGCAGCCATTACAGACGGGTTGTGTCCATCAACCAGCATAGGGAGATAGAGAGCACACTTTTTTCAGTGCCTCATACCAGCTTGCTCCACTGCCTCTCCTTCAGTAATTGAAGCTTCCAAAGCAGTATAGCAAACCGCAATGGGAATAACATGAGCTTTCCTCACAGCGAACGATAGCCCTACAACAAAGGGCATTAATTCAGAATGGAGGGAATGAAACATCCTCCCAGAGGGCATAAACTCATCCTCCACTGAGACATAACTGGAGGGAATAAACTCATCCTCCCAGAGGGAATAAACTCATCCTCCAAAACATGAAACTGGAGGGAATTAAGTCATCCTCCTTTAATTGAACAAGAATCCTGAAGACTGTTTCCGACTTTCCCCCCAAGGACAGAATCTCCAAGAAACATGAACAGAACCTGAAATAGATTTACAGCAGATAGCAATCAGACAGGGAGGGATCATGGCTGCATCTGCTATGACTAAAGGAAAGAAAATTATCACGGTAAGAACCTAATTTTCCCTTCCTTGTCATCAAGCAGATGCAGCCATTACAGATGGGATGTAACAAAGCAATCCCTAGATAGGGCGGGAACAAGCCACACCACGCGCCAGCACTTGCGCTGCAAAATGTGCGTCCCTCCTGGCAGCCACATCCAGTCTGTAATGTCGGGCAAAAGAGAGCTTAGAAGCCCATGTTGCTGCACTACAAATCTCTTGAAGTGAGATTTTGGAGAGAGTGCTCCAGTTTCAGCCCAAGAAGAGGAAATTCCTCTAGTGGAATGCGCCTTAAAGGCATCAGGCGGAGGCCGGCTGGCAAGCAAATAAGCTGAAAAGATAGATTCTTTAAGCCAGCGGGCAATAGTGGCTTTAGACGCTGGAGACCCTCTGCGAGGCCCTGATAGCAAAACAAACAGATGATCAGAGGTCCTGAAAGAGTTAGTAACTCGCAGATACTGCAGCAGAGTCCTGCGCATGTCCAACAGGTGCAATTGCCCAAAAGATTCTGGAAACTCCTCCTTGACAAAGGAGGGCAAGAAAATAGGTTGGTTTAGGTGAAACGCTGAAACCACCTTAGGCAAGAAGGAAGACACGGTCCGAACCTTGACCCCAGACTCCGAAAACTGCAGAAAAGGGTCTCTACAGGCCAGCGCCTGGAGCTCCGACACCCGTCTCGCCGAAGTAATGGCCACTAAAAAGACGGCCTTCAGTGTCAAATCTTTCTCTGAAGCACGCCGAAGCGGTTCAAAGGGAGCACCCTGAAGGGCTTTCAGCACTAGCCCCAGGTTCCACGCTGGACAAGGTGCACGCACGGGAGGACGGAGCCGAAGCACCCCTCTAAGAAACCGTGCCACATCTGGATGAGCAGCTAAAGACACGCCTTCAACCTTGAAACGCAGGGAGGCCAACGCTGCCACTTGCACCCGCAGGGAATTATAGGCCAAGCCTTTTTGTACACCATCCTGCAAAAAGTCCAGAATCGGCGAGACAGGAGCCCGCAGGGGTGTGATCTCTTTAGAAGCACACCAGATTTCAAACTGGCACCAAATCCTGGCATAAGCCATGGAAGTGGAACGCTTGCAGGCTTGCAGGAGAGAGTGGTAATTACTTTATTGGAATAGCCTTTGTCTCTCAATTGCGCCCTCTCAATCGCCAGGCCATAAGACCAAATCGGCCGGCGTCCTCCATGGTCACCGGACCCTGTGACAACAGGTTGGGAACCAGAGGTAACTGAAGGGGATCCTCTACGAGCATCTGTCGGAGGTCCGCATACCAAGGCCTCCTGGCCCAATCCGGGGCGACGAGAACCACTTCTCCTGGATGCAGCCGAATCCGCAGGAGCACTCGCCCTATCAAAGGCCACGGAGGGAACACACAGTAGGCCCGGAGGCCAGGGTTGAGCCAAGGCATCCAACCCCGCCGAGCGAGGATCTCTCCGTCTGCTGAAGAAGCAAGGGACTTTGGCATTGGTGCTTGTCGCCATTAGATCCATCACGGGCTTGCCCCACTTGGCACATATCTGCAGGAATACTTTGTCTGCAAGTTCCCACTCCGCTGGATCGATCTGATGCCTGCTTAGATAATCGGCTTGCACGTTGCTCTGACCTGCAATGTGAGCTGCCGACAGAAACTGTAGATGCAGCTCGGCCCAGTGGCAAATTTGTTCGGCCTGCGCGGCTAGAGCTCTGCACTGAGTGCCGCCTTGTCGATTTATGTAGGCCACTTGTCGTGTTGTCCGACATCACTCTGACAGCCAATCCTTCCAGGGTCACTTGAAAGGCCAGAAACGCCTGAAACACCGCTTTCAACTCTAGGCGGTTGATGGACCACTCCGACTCCTCGGGTGTCCATAGACCCTGGGCATGCTTCCCCTTGCAATGTGCGCCCCAGCCTTTCAGGCTGGCATCTGTCACCACTAGGCACCAATCGGGGAGCGCCAGCGGCATTCCTCGCCGCAGCATGCTGTCTGAGAGCCACCACTCCATGCTGAGTTGGGCCGCAGGGAGCCAAGAGAGTCTGCATTGATAATCCTGAGATACTGGAGACCATCCTTGGAGTAGAGCATACTGTAGAGGTCTCAGGTGCGCTCTCGCCCAGGGCACCAGTTCCATGGTGGCCGTCATCGATCCAAGCAGCTGGACAATGTCCCAAAGCTCGCGGGCGGGGCATCCTCAGGAGCAGACGGACCTGATTCTGAAGCTTGCACCGCCTTTGCTCGGGTAGGTACACATACCCCGAGGCTGTGTCGAACCTGGCCCCCAAATATTCTAGAGACTGCGAGGGGGTCAGGTGACTTTTGGCCAAATTGACGACCCAGCCCAGTGATTGAAGTACTGAGACCACTCTGGCTGTGACATGCTGACTCTCTGAAGCAGAGTTTGCTCGAATGAGCCAGTCATCCAGGTACGGGTGAACCCGAATACCCTCTCGCCTTAGAAAGGCAGTTACTACCACCATAACCTTCGAAAAGGTGCGGGGAGCTGTGGCGAGGCCAAAAGGCAAGGCCCGGTACTGGAAATGCTTTCCCATCACCGCAAACCTCAGAAACTTCTGGTGCGGGGGCCAAATTGGAATGTGCAAGTAAGCTTCTTTCAGGTGCAGAGACGTGAAAAACTCTCCTGGCTGTACCGCCTCAATGACGGAGCGCAGGGTTTCCATGTGAAAATGCCGCACTCTCAGGGACTTGTTTAATTCTTTTAAGTCCAGAATAGGGCGAAAAGACCCTCCTTTTCGTGGCACCATAAAGTAGATGGCGTAGCGGCCGCAGCCGTGATCGGCGGGAGGTACCGGGGACACGGCCCGGGGGGGGGGGGGGGCATTAGAAGAGGCCCCTGCAGGGCTTTTAAGCATGTATGCTTTATGCATTAATAAGACAAAGTCAGGGGAGAAAAACTCACCCTGGGCAACCGGATCTCTGCCGAGGCTAGTAGCTTTCCTATCAGCCTCACTCCGAGGCCTCCCCCCGGGCTCAGGACTCTCCATCTCAGCGGAGGTCGCGCCATGTGGTAAATTCAAAATGGCGTCCGCTTCCAGCTCAGAGCACAAAGAATCGTCACTCGCCATGCTCGGGCCGGCTCTAACGTCTGTACAGCACGATTTACAGAGCCCCACTGTTGATCTGCGCTTGCCACACTTGGAACAGCGCTTTACATTATCTGCAGCCATCGCCGAAAACGGCGGAAAAATTCAAAATGGCGGTTCGCGCCAAAATCGCCCCGATCGCGGGCCCACCCCGGAGGAGTCAGAAAACACTCTTACCTCACTGGACCGAGTATCACAGCTCCGGTCCCACAGAAAAAGGCAAGGAAAAATCTCTGTTCCTTTTTTTTTTTTTTTTTTAACGCTGTGAGGAAAGCAGAGGTAAATAGAACTCCGGAGGCTCAGGTGAGTGGGAAAGGCAGGGAAAGGGCGAACCTATGTGCCTGCATCCTCTGTTGTTGGGGAAGGACAGGGAAAGCTAAGCAATGTGTCCACATCCACGGAGGTATGGGTAAGGCAGGGAAAGGGCGAACCTATGTGCCTTTAAAGTGAAGTTGCTATAGCCTCCAACACCCTGGCTAACAACTGGCAAGCCAGGAGCCACCTCCAGGCAGATTTTTGATGGAGCTCGAAGATGCTACAACCACTCTGCTAGGGGAGATAGAGATTACTGAAGGAGAGGCAGTGGAGCAAGCTGGTATGAGGCACTGAAAAAAGTGTGCTCTCTATCTCCCTCTGCTGGTTGATGGACACAACCCATCTGTAATGGCTGCATCTGCTTGATGACAAGGAAAATGTTTAATTTTGAATAATTATTACCTATAATATCTGAAGACACGAACTCTCAACACTATAGTGCAGGACCTTTACATAGGCCAATGCACAAATAAGCAAGCCCTAACTATAGGCTGCTGGCTGGTAATAAGTACAAAATATATCACCAAGTGGTTTGCCAACAATAGTTTACTAAATTAAGATCTTAAAAAGCTATGAACCACAGCTTTAAAAAGGTGGAGAAGTGCATATAAGAGGGGTGTGTCAGCACAATTATCAATCATTCAAAAAGGTAACCAGTTCACCAGTAATAAACCCAAACAAAAAGACTTGTTGAATTATCTCAAGGTATGTTTCAAAAATCATTTTTCATTTCTATTGTTTTTTTTAAATAGTTTCAGTTTTCTAAAAATAGAAGAAAAATATCTTAACAGCCTCTTAACACACAAAAATTGCACATGGACTAATTGCTTCAATCATTGCTCTAAAAACCTTCTGCTATCTTAACAGTATTCCTTTTAAGTAATTTATTCTTTTCATGAAAAAAAGCAAATCGACTAGCACTTAGCTTATAATTCATAATCAACAGTGGCCAGCCATTTGCGCTTCTAGCCATCATCGGGGGCATAAAATGTTGTACATAAATAACCTCCACATTAAGAAGTCCTGTTAAAATATTGGAGATTTTTAGACCAATGACTGAAGCAATTAGCCCAAGTACATTTTCTCTACACAATATCACGTATTTCTAGGTAGAAGAAAAGACTGCTGTATAGAAAGAGCGGGAATAATGCGTTGGAATTATCCATTCTCTTGTGAATCACTATATACACTGGCAACCGTACACTTATTAACCTTGAAGAATTACTACTACTATTACTAGACATACTGTACACAACATATGGTGGTACTTTTTCTGTCTCTAAAGGGCTCACAATTTTAAAGTAAAGCCCAAATTATATGCCCACTGTCATAAAATGAGTTATAGGAGTGTGGCTGATATAGACATTGTAAGCAACTGCCAGTAATCCTATTTGAGACAGGGAGCATTTTGCAAATTTGCCACCTAATAAGTGAATGCTTTGGAAGCAATGAGCCAGGGTTATTTATTTTATTACATTTGTACCCCACATTATCCCACCTATTTGCAGGCTCAATGTGGCTTACATAATACCGTAAGGTGATAGCTACCTACGGTGAAGAAACAAATACAGAGTGAGGTTAATTTTCAATGAAATAGGTATTTACAGACATATTAGGGAATCAGAGAGAGGGAAGTTATAAACATAGTAACATAGTAGATGACGGCAGAAAAAGACCTGCACGGTCCACCCAGTCTGCCCAATAAGATAAACTCACATGTGCCATTTTTTGTGTATACCTTACCTTGATTTGTACCTGTCTTTTTCAGGGCACAGACCGTATAAGTCTGCCCAGCACTATCCCCACCTCCCAACTACCAGCCTTGCCTCCCACCACCGGCTAAGCTTCTGGGGATCCCTTCCTTCTGAGCAGGATTCCTTTGTGTTTATCCCACGCATGTTTGAATTCCATTACCACCTCCCACGGGAGGGCATGCCAAGCATCCACCACTCTCTCCGTGAAAAAATACTTCCTGACATTTTTCTTGAGTCTGCCCCCTTTCAATCTCATTTCATGTCCTCTAGTTCTACCGCCTTCCCCTCTCCGGAAAGGTTCGTTTGCAGATTAATACCTTTCAAATATTTGAACGTCTGTATCATATCACCTGTTTCTCCTTTCCTCCAGGGTATACATGTTCAGGTCAACAAGTCTCTCCTCATACGTCTTGTAATACAAATCCCATACCATTCTCGTAGCTTTTCTTTGCACCGCTTCCATTTTTTTAACATCCTTCACAAGATACGGCCTCCAAAACTGAACACAATACTCCAGGTGGGGCCTCATCAACGTCTTATACAGGGGTATTAAAACTTCTTTTCTTCTGCTGGTCACACCTCTCTCTATACAGCCTAGCAATCTTCTAGCTACGGCCACCACCTTGTCACACTGTTTCGTCGCCTTCAGATCCTCAGAGACTATCACCCCAAGATCCCTCTCCCCGTCCGTAACTATCAGACTCTCACCGCCTAACACATACGTCTCCCATGGATTTCTACTCCCTAAGTGCATCACTTTGCATTTCTTCGCATTGAATTTTAATTGCCAAACGTTAGACCATTCTTCTAGCTTCCGCAGATCTTTTTTCATGCTTTCCACTCCCTCCGGGGTATCCACTCTGTTGCAAATCTTGGTGTCATCCGCAAAAAGGCAAACTTTACCTTGTAAGCCTTCGGCAATATCACTCACAAATATATTGAATAGAATCGGCCCCAGCACCGATCCCTGAGGCACTCCACTACTCACCTTTCTCTTCTCCGAGCAAACTCCTTTTACCACCACCCTCTGGCGTCTGCCCGTCAACCAGTTCACCACTTCGGGTCCTATCTTCAGCCCTTCTAGTTTATTCAAGAGCCTCCTGTGGGGAACCGTGTCAAAAGCTTTGCTGAAATCTAAGTAGATTACGTCCATAGCACGTCCTTGATTTAATTCTCCGGTCACCCAGTCAAAGAATTCAAAGATTCGTTTGGCACGATTTCCCTTTGGTAAAACCATGTTGTCTCGGATCTTGCAACTTATTTGCTTCCAGGAAATTCACTATCCTTTCCTTCAGCATGGCTTCCATTACTTTTCCAATAATTGAAGTGAGGCTTACCGGCCTGTAGTTTCCAGCTTCTTCCCTATCACCACTTTTGTGAAGAGGGACCACCTGGTTATGTAAAGTTCATAGTGTTCATTACAAGTTTAGGTAATTCAAAAATCTAGAATTAATGGAATATAGTTACCTGGTCCATATAAATTCAGTTGGCGATGGATTTGCATCTGCATTACACTTAAGTTGAACATTTTCTCTTCCCACAAACCAATTTCCATCATATCCTGTCACAGAAACTTCAGGTTCATCTACAAAATAAAACAGGTGCAAAATCTGAATGGGTCTGGATGATTTCCTCATATTTGCCATATCTTCATGAATACTAACTTTGTAAAGCTCTTAAGATAAGCAGTAGAAAAGGGAAACCTTGAGGAGTTAATAGGTCTGTTAAGCATCTGGGGTTAACCAGTGTTTGAATTAAGATTTCTCTTCCAGGTCAAAATGGCAGTGGGATGTCCACAGACTTGCAGCACATTACATGTCCCTCCCATTAGTTCTCTCCAGTCTCCATTAACAACCTACTTAGGTTCTATCTACTTTACTCCTCTTAAGCCCTTACGACTAATATCTGTTTTCGGGAAACATTCAGTTATGGGATGAAAAACGAGCTCCTGACTCATCCATATCTTCTAAATAAAGTTTGTAAGAAATATTTCACACGTTACCATGGCCAGGGATTTTGCACATTTCTGGAAGCAGCAACACAACATTTTCATAAAAAGACCCACATTGTGTGGCAGTTGCAATTTAAAGGGCCCACATGGTCCAAATCTGAGGCAATCTGGGGTCTTTGTGCTCCGATGGGCTATTGGCTCCTATAAATCATACCAATACAGCAACATGGGGACCATATTGGATTAAAAGTTGTCATGTTCCCATCATATATCTGCTCTTGGTCCCTCAACTATATGGTATGCCGTATTGTAGAAAATCTTTAGCATCATATCTCTGTTAGTTGAATGTTCTAATGTATGTTTATTAGGTGTACCATCATTAGTATTATGCTAACATTGTATTATATCTCTGGTATTTGAATTCCAGTGCTGCTAAATGGGCATATTTTTGATACTGTTCCACGGTAGTTCTATTATTAGGTTTCAGTTTACTGTTTTCAAGTTTACCTCATTTATTGTATTTAAGTTTATTCTTGGTTATTTTACTCTTGTTATGCTGTTAACAAAATTGCAAGTTTTGTGTTATATGGTACTTGCTGTACACCGCCTTGAGTGAATCTCTTCATAAAGATGGTTAAATAAATACAATTAGAAGGGTCCTCCTGGATCATCCTTTTTCTCCAAGGTTCATCCAAACTCTGATCATCTAAGCTGCTACAAAACCCACCAAGCCCCCAATCCTGGGTTAAATTTAGAAAGATAGCTGCCCTCCCCCAAACCTTCCTTTCCTAGATCCAACCCCTTAAATCCATGAAAACTGAAGATTGGCCCCACCCCCCTGAGATCCCACTCACCCAAGAGGCCTAGGGGAAGATGGGGACTGGAGCTTGGAAGCTACCATGTACAAAATCGGTGTTGCTTGACTACTAATAATAGTTTTATGATACTACTGGCTAGGGCTCAGACTTCCATCAAAGGTTCGTCATGGAAAGCCCTTTCAATGGCGCTGCTGCCGTAAAAAATAGAGCTTTTTATTTTCTACACACCCTAAAAAATACCTCCTAATCCTCCAGAGGTATATTGTTCTTACAAAAATAGCCCCTGATATCTTTCATGCACTTGTTTTTGTGGGAGGCTTTTTGCCCATTAACGAGGTGCTTTCCACAAATTTGCATTGCAGTAGACCATTAATGGTAAATTTAAATAAACCTTCATTTATTTACTTTGGATTTATCCCGTGCCTTTCATGCTAAAAGGACTTTGTGTAAAGCGTACTTACTGTAACTTCACAGTTATTGAGTATAGGGGCAATTAATTTATTTAATGAATATCACTCGTGAGCTGTGTTGTGTTTTACCTTTGTCTAATATTACTTAATGTATAAAGATCAGAAATCATTCAGTGTGACACACGCAATACTAGGGGATATCTGGAAAAGGATGGGGACAAAAACATTTTCACATAGTTAAGCGGATAAAGATATTCGGCTAATTTAAAACTTTTTTTTTGTTTTTATAAAAACTCTGACAACCGGATCTCTTTTTGGATATCTGATTATACATATCTTTAACCAAATATTCTGAGTTGAATACACCCTTCTTAATTTTCAAATTTTGAAAGCATCCTTTATGAAATTGTTTTCTGTTAAATGTTTCACACTCAGGGAAGAAGATTCTTTAGATGAGGCGATATGGCCATAATACAGGGTACATTATATTGGGATAAAAGAGACAGACAAATAAGACCAAAAGCAGTAGTATGGTCAAGAAAGTATGGTCAAGAACCAAGTATATCGATATTATGAAGAATCTAGCTAATATTGCTACTTTAGAATTTTAACACATCTTACAGATAAGAATACATTCAGCAAAATCAGAATTTGATGCAGAAGGTTCAAGAGATTGGTATACACACTTACAATGTATGTCTAACATATAAGGATATCTGATTTCTTTTTCCAGTGCGGGATGCTGCACCACACAAGTTATACGCCTTCCTCTTGCAAACCTGGTTGGAATCACCTTGTAGTGACTCACCACCGTCACAGTTTCGTTGGGAAAAGAAATGGAATTTGATTCTGTTGTTCCAAGGTTGCCTTCCCAGTGAATGCGTGCAGCAGGTTTTCCATTGGCAGCTGTACAAACAGCAGCCACAGTCTCATTGTCACCGTCTATTAAGGGGCTTTGTCCTCTTGTTAAGGTCACAGTGGGTTCAACTATAGAAAAAACAAATAATTTATAAACTGATTTCAAACTTTGTTCATGCTATTACTCAAAACATTTGATAGACCAGTTTGTATGAATGTGAAAAACTTGATTAAGAAAGGAATATAAAAATTTAAATATTTACATATACATTCAATCAGCACACATTTTTTTTTCAACAGTGTAGTGTGTGAGATATATTAACAGTAGCAACCAGACCAATTAGTGGGGAAAGAATGTTCATATCTATTTGTCTTGCCTGTCTCTCTCTGGGGGAAGGGGAAGGGGAAGGGCCAATTTCAATGGAGTGATAGCCAAACATTCTGTTGGTTTGGGAAAAATAAAATGACAATCAAAATGTCAAATACATGAAGCCATTTGATATTACTGTCACATGATTAAAAAGATTTTAAGATGACAGTAAACAAAGCAACCAGTACCAAAATACACAATTCAGTCACTAAGGGGGCAAATTCTACAACTGGGCACCTCTATTCAAATGCCCCAAGATGTGTGGTAGTGGCTTATTCTAGAACTAGTAAAACAGGCCCGTTTCTGACACAAATGAAACGGGCGCTAGCAAGGTTTTCCTCGGAGTGTGTATATTTGAGAAAGAGTGTGTGACTGTGTGTGTGTTACAGAGAGAGAGAGTGAGACTGGGTGCGAGTGTGTCTGTGAGAGAGAGAGTGTGTGCCATGGGCCCCCCTCCCTCCGAGTTCCAGGGTCATCCCCCCCCCCTCCCTCCGTGTTCTCTGGTCAGTTCCCTAAGATGGGGTAAGAGTGGTTAATTACACTAATCTATAAACGGGGATACCACTAACCCAAACAATTACAGAGGTATATGTATCAATCGTAACATTAACAAGCTCTTCTGTAATGTCTTCAGATTAAGTTTCTTGCAAACCACTGACCACATCGTAACTTCACAGACACTGATTAACAAACATATTTCAAGAAAAACACTCCCTCATGTTTGCATGTTTTATTGACTTATGGCACACTGGCCTCAACCTGGAGGAGGGGGACCTATGAAATTGTAAGGAAGTGTAAAAATAAGCAATAATTCTGGCAGGTCTGATGCTGGTTGGCGGCATGAAATGGGTGCTTAGGCGAGTGAGTGGAGCTGATTTGGAGAGCTAGGAGTTCAGGGCTGCCAGTGCGATGAGGGGGAGTTTTTTTTTTTTTTTCTAAGTTCATATCATGTGTCTTGGTCCCACCCTTCTGTTTATAGCCCCGCCTTCCCCCCTCTTCGTGTTTTGGCCATGCCTCTCGCTCTTCAAGCGTCTTGTCCCTGGCTCTACCTCTTCATGTATTTTGGCCCCGCCCCTGTCTCGTGGTTGTCTCATTCCCAGGACGGGTGCACTCGGGGCTGGAATGTCTGCAGTGGGGCCCCGGCGGATGAGGACAGCGATGGCGACAGATGTTGTTGAGGCGGATAGTGGTGAGAGGCAGCAGAAAAGGGGAGACCCAGTGGGTGGCCCTCGCGTCCTGTAGCCGCGCACGGTGCTCGACCTGGGGGGGACGGGGCATTGCAGTGAGGGTGGCAGGGGCGGGGCCTCATGCTACTGTCGTTTGACCTGGGGGGGCGTGGCGTTGCATCAAGGGCGGGGCCTCATGCTGCTGTCGTTTGGTTTGTCAGTGCTGCCGGTGACGTACCCAGAACTACGTGATGTCAGTTTAGTAGCTGGAGCCTTTCAGAGAGCAGGAATGCTTCAGCCACGGAGTCAGCTTCAGAACGTTGGAGGTGCGTTTTATTATATAGGATGTGCAGCTAGGTGCCTAGGTTCCAAATACTAGCATAAACTGGTATTAGTACACCTAACACTAAGGCACCCGCAGTTACACACCAACCATAGAGCTGGCGCCTAAATAGTAACATAGTAGATGACGGCAGAAAAAGACCTGCACGGTCCATCCAGTCTGCCCAACAAGACAACTCATGTGTGCTACTTTTTGTGTATACCCTACTTTGATTTGTACCTATGCTCTTCAGGGCACAGACCGTATAAGTCTGCCCAGCACTATCCCCGCCTCCCAACCACCGGCTCTGGCACAGACCGTATAAGTCTGCCCAGCACTATCCCCGCCTCCCACCACCGGCTCTGGCACAGATGCTCATAGCTTACGGTATTATGTAAGTTAAGTAGGCTAACTTGAGTCCTGTCAACATGTATGCATCCTTGCATTTAGGCACTACGGAGTCCTTTTACAAAGCTGCGGCAAAAGTGGGCCTGAATGGGCACTGGCACATGTTCTTGATGCGTGCCGAGGCTCCCTTTTACCGCAGTAGGTAATTAGGTTTAAAAAAAAAAAAAAAGAAACGAATGTGCGGCAAGTGAAGCACTCGCTGTGCGCCCATTTCGGGTGGGAGCACTTACTGTCACCCATTGAGGTGGCGGTAAGGGCTCCCGTGCTACCCCGGCGATAACCAGGCAGGACGTGGCACTGCCCGATTACCATTGGGTACACACTGGCACTACAAAAATAAAAATATTTTTGTAGTGCAGGAAATGGTGCACAATGGGGGTGGGAACTACTGCCAGGCTGCTGCAGTACGGCTGTGTTGAGTCAACCTGTTGTCATAAACTTTATTTTTTTTAATTGAAACTATACGTCTTCCCCATTGTTTTGTTAAGAGCCTATCTTCCCCACCCCCCTCTGTTCCCAGTTAAGTGTGTCAATACAGAACAGCACTTTTACAGGTACGTGTATATTTATGTGCGTAAATGCTAGAATTCTAGACAAATAAGGGCACCTAGATTATAGAATTTTTCACATATCATTGTACACAGTAACCACTAAGAAGCTATATAGCTCAGTCATTAGGGTTCACAACAGCATTTCCTTTTTTTTTTTTTTTTAAGTATCTTCATTAAAGCCAAGGGCAACTCATTACTACAGCACAAGCCAAGAAAAAGTAATAATTAACAATGTAAAAGGCAAATACAAGAAGTCAGAGATACCCCAGAGGAACGGGAGTTGAGGCTGCCCAAGACCATATTTTTAATTTTTTCCCTGCCAGCCACCCCAACCCCCTCCCCTCTCACAGTTCCTCCCAGTGATGCCCCTCAGTCCCTGCAGCAGAAAGAAAAAAAAAAGGGGGGGGGGGGAACCCACCAGAAAGCCTGTCCATCACTCTGACCATGCCGGGTGAAGCTCCTAATTCTCTGCCAGAGAGCTAGGTAATGAAGACAGCCCATGGACAAAGCTGCTGCTGTGAATATTGGGTCACCATCCACGAAGACATCTCCCTCATTAGATTAAGCAATGCAGCATGAGAGACTGCCATGGGGGTAAGCCACGATTGTAGGATACATTTTTTAACAAGTAAAACAGATAACTGTGCAAATTTACATTGAACTTCTGAAAAATAGGACTACACCACATTCATCTGCAACACACACACCACTGTTTCCAAAGTCTTCAACCACAAGCAGTGTAACTCTGGGCAGTCCAAGAAAGTGTAGGAACGTGCCCACATGCACCTTGCAACGCAAGCAATGGGGATCCTCCCAAAACCCCATGTCCAACCCACGCTTCCTGGTGATGTAAACCCGATGCAGAATCTTATACTGAATGTCCTGTAGAGCCATATTGGGGGTGGTGCCCTGAATATAGGGTTACCATATGGCTCCAGAAAAAGGAGGACGGATTGAGCCAGCCGGGTTTTACTTCCATTGCTTTCCATTGAAAGCAATGGAAGTAAAACCCGGCTGGCTCAATTACTTCCATTGAAAGCAATGGAAGTAAAACCCGGCTGGCTCAATCTGTCCTCCTTTTTCTGGAGCCATATGGTAACCCTACCTGAATACCCACTGAAAGACATGCTGAAGAAAGTGAACAGAAACAGCTTCAGCCATATCTAACTCCCAAGCACTAGCCAAATACAGGGCCCTCCTCGATTCTTTAATGACATGGTGCCACAGCGAACTTATTAAGGGCAAGCAGAATTTGGAGGAACACCTGATCTAGTTTAGTGAAAACAATCTTGAGTCGCAGGGGTGCACAGAAGTATGCAAAAAAATGATGGCTAGGGAGACCTCATGCCTGTCTGAGCTGTTCAAAAAAAGAGAAAGAGCTCTTGCTCACAATGTCAAAATCCCCCGGGTATCTAACCACACTGAGTAAGCCAGAGCTTGAAAGGGGAAGAATGCATTCCAGCAGGAAAGTAGAGATTACCCACAAGAGTAGTGAAGGGGTCCACAAAACGGTGCTTAGTCTCCCCCAAAGTCTTGATCAGAGCAAGAAGGCCACAGTCCCTGTTCTTTGTAGCCCTGGCTGTAAAGGCTATGATTTTATCCCGTACCACCGCTTTGGCTACTTCCCAGTACATCCTAGGGCCCACTTCAGTTATATTGTTTTCCCATTCATAATCCACTCTTGCCTGACACAGGTATGCACTGAAATCACCCTGGGCTTAAAGAGTAGGATTCATACACCACCTAGGGGCCTTTTGAGGCTGAACCAACCCAAGGTGACCCCCACCAAGGAGTGGTCAGAGTTCAGGGCTGTTTCTATGAAGGTATGATCCACTCTACCAAGGAGTGACAGAGAGGAGAATGTAATCCAACCAGGCATGAACACCGTGAGGGTGAGAATAAAAGGTGTAATTCCGCTCATCATCATGGCGCACATACCATACACCAATACAAAAAGGTTCAATAAAATCACCGCAGCCTGGTACAATCAATGGTGCTAAGCCACCTAGATTACTGCAATGCCAACTATGCCGGATGCAAAGAACAAATCATTAAGAAACTCCAAACCGCCCAAAACACAGCAGCCAGACTCATATCTGAAAAAACAAAATACGAAAGCGCCAAATCCCTAAGAGAAAAACTACACTGGCTCCCACTTAAAGAACGCATCACGTTCAAAATTTGCACCCTGATTCATAAAATCATTCATAGCGAGGCCTCGGTCTACATGTCAGACCTCATAGACTTACCAACCAGGAACACAAAAAGGTAAGCACGCACATTCCTGAATCTCCACTACCCCAGCTGCAAAAGACTAAAATATAAATCAACATATGCATCCAGCTTCTCCTACATAAGCACACAACTGTAGAATGCACTACCAAACGCCATAAAAACAAATGCATGACCTAACAATCTTCTGAAAATCACTAAAAACCAACCTGTTCAGAAAGGCAATGATCCATCCTAAATACCAGACAACGAAACTTATACCAGAACTGAACAAAACCGTACTCTCTATACTTGACTCCTTCATTTACTTTGTCACCAATGAACGTTTAACGCAATACTACTTTATTCTCATCCCGGAAATGAACTCTCTATACTTGACTGCTTAATTTACTCTGTCACTTATGAACTTTAATGCAATACCATTCTGTATTTCTCATTCTGGAAATGGCGATCACCATTACGGCATAATGTAAGCCACATTGAGCCTGCAAATAGGTGGGAAAATGTGGGATACAAATGCAACAAATAAATACATAAATAAATATTAAATAAATAGAAAATACATAAGCCTTTAACAGTTTACAAAATCGTAAATAAGGTTCTACCAATCTTAACTCCAGAGGAAGAGAATTCCAACATTGCACACAACAATAAACAAAACCACAGCTATGAAAGGACTTTGTACCCCACATGTTTTACAGACGGTCTCTAGATCTAAGGGAATGAATTGTTGTTCCTACAGAAAATAACTCTGCCAAATAATCTGGAACAAAATCATAAAATAGTTTGTGGACAAGAGTACAAAGCTTAAATTTATATCGTGCTTCAAGAAGAAGCCAATGAAGAGATCTTGATAAAGGAATGATGTGGTCAAATTTATGTCTTGTCTTCCCACAGATCAAAGCGTCCATTTTGCACATACAGAGGAGTTGCTGAGGTCTCCCTGGGGAAGGGGGTAAAGTTTGCCCAGCAGCCTAGTCCCTTTCAGAATATCCATGGGGGCCTCTCATTCAAATAAGACCATCTGCAAGAGAGCCCTTCAAGGATAGGGTCGCCATCTGCTACCTCTGCTTCAGGTGCCTCTTAAATCCCAAGGGTTCAAGTCAAAGAATCTGTGAGGCTGCTAAGTTCTTCCTGGAACAGCTGCAGCACCAGAACTCCCTGGATGAGAGTTCCACTTTTTTTTCTAGGAAATCTTTGTCCTGGCCTAATTCAAAAAATGTCCCCTCCTCCACACACTCCAGGAGGGGAGAGCAGCCCCAGAGGGAATAATCTGCTCCACTGCTTTGGCCTTCTGGTCACATAGTGCCAGACTCCTGAAGGTCGCACAAGATCTGGATCCATTGTGAGAGGCGGGGGGGGGGGGGGGGGGGGAGTGTTCCCTCCCCCGAGCTGAACCACCACCAAAGCATCTAGTCTGTTACCTGTCTTCCTAGGACCCCTGAGGGCCCCCCAGTGCCAATCATAGATCATGTCCCTGCTAGGGCTTTCCCAATGAAGTCACCAAACACCTCACTCTGACCCATAGATTGGTGAACCAGGGCAAAAAGGCAAGCAAAATGCTATTATTCTGGCCAAATATGGAAACTCTGGGAGTCATGGTGGAGTTCAGGTGCACAACCCCTGGGATTGCCTGGTGTCATTTCCAAGTCAGTCTCATCACTGGAACTGGTGGCACAGCTTTGCTACTGGCTCCCACAAACCCTAGTGCTGAGCCCTAAGTAACCTACTTTTCACTCCTCCCAATGGTCCCAACTTGACCCCATCCGGGAATATGTGACCGCAGTTCTCTGTTATTCAAGTGTTTGCTGTCTGTGAGGCTGTCCTGAACTGGCCCTGTCTGCTATACTTTTCTTTCTTTATTCCTTTTTTAAACTAAACCGTACTTCCCTAGCAACCTGCTACAGAGAGTGATTTGAAAACGTTTTTGCTCCGCCTCATAATTTGCCCTATTATTGCATACTAGTAAAAAAAAAAAAAAAGGCCCATTTCTGGAGCCAATGAAACAGGCGCTAGCAAGGCTTTCCTGTGGCCGCCCCCCCATCGTCGATGTGGGTGAATTGCTCCGCCTCCGCCCTCAACGTCATAACGTTTGACGCGAGGGCGGGACCCTGAGGCTGTGATTTTATTGGCTTCAGAGCTTCGAACTTACGAACCTTGGCTTCAGTGACATCATCCGACAATAGAACGTTGAGGGTGAGTTTTATATATATATATATATATATATATATATATATAGATATATATAGATATATATAGATATAGATAGATAGATAGATATGTCACACTGAATGGTGTCTGATCATTAAACAAAATGTAATATTAGACAAAGGGAACAGTTATCCAACACCCATATCACTGATGTGAAAAAGTAACTGCCTCCTTAGTTAATCAATCAACTGACCAAATGTAATTGATAATTAGATTCAGCTGATTGAACACAGCTAGGCTTGTTTGCAGTCAGCCCTTTTGAAACTAAACCTCACTATATATATTGAATCTTGCCATGAGTGTGAAATAATCACCACAAAGTTTCTAAAAGAATGCTATGCTATAAAGAAAATCCTAGAAGAGAAGAGAAAAAAAGTTGCTGAAATATATCCATTTGAAAAGGGTTACAAAGCCATTTCTAAAGCTCTGGAACTCCAATGAACCACAATGACAGCCATTCTCAAAATGGAGAAGATTTGGAACAGTGGTGAATCTTGCCAAAATTACTCCAAGGGTGTAGCAACAACTCATCTGGGAAGTCAAAAAACATTCCAGAAGAACATCCAAAGAATTGCAGGCCTCTCTAGCATCAGCTAAGATCAGTGTTTATGACTCCACATAAGAGAGAGACTGAATAAAAATGGGATTCATGGGAAAGTGGCAAGGCAGAAACCACTGCTAACCAACAGTAACATCAACATTCATCTAACATTTGCAAAAAAACACTTGGATGAACCCCTGATATTTTGGGACAATGTTCTATGGATAGAGGAGTCAAAAGGAACTCTTGAACACCACAGGTTCCATTATGTCTGGTGTAAAACAAATATAGCACTCTACATTAAGAACATTATACCAACAGTCAAAAATGGTGGTCGCAGAAGATGGTACAGGGGTGCTTTTTCGTCTCAGGATCTGGAAAATGTTATCATTATTGAAGGAACCAAATTCTATACCAGAAAATTCATAAGAATGTCCAGTCATCTGTCCATGAGCTGAAGTGTAATTAAGTTAGAGCCACCTTCCCAGCATCCCAAAAATTGAACTCCCGATTCAGCCCTTATGTGGGAGAAACACGGTCTGTGTTGGGTATTATCTTGGTTTGAATGTCATCAATAAAGATTTCTTTGTGTTTTCTATTGATCTGTTTCATTTGTTCCCACAATGGAGTTTGCAGATCAGCTGCCTTGTTGCTTCCTTGGCGTAATTAAGTTATGCAGCAAGACAGTGATCCAAAACACAAAATGCAAGTCTACATCTGAATAGCTGAGAAAAAAAAAAAAACTTTTGGGTGGCCTAGTCAAAGTCCTGACTTGTACCCAATAGAAATGCTGTGGAACGACCTGAAATGAGCAACTCGTGCATGAAAACCTACGAATATGTCTGAATTAAAGCAGTTTTGCAAAGAGTGGGTTATGAGTCCTCTTTTATGATTCAACTGCAATATGAAAGACTGATAATACTGTAAGATGTGTTTGGTTGCAATTATCGCTGCCAAAGTGGTGCAACCATTATGTTTAGGGGCAGTTACTTTTTCACATGGGTGATATGTATTTTGGATAACTTTGTTCCTTAAACAACATGAAGTAAAACTGTAAACACTGTTATATGTTTACTCAGTTTCCCTTTGTCTAATATTATAAAATATCAGAAACCATTCAGTGACATATATGCAAAAACAGAGGGGGGGGGGGGGGTTAAAATTTTCACTTCACTGTAAAGCTAAGGGAAAACAGTCAACCTGTATTTTTTTTAAAGTGTTCTGTAGATGTACAGGTGGGGGGAGAGGGGTGGGGGAACCATGTCATACACATACCACCTGCTGGCAGGACACCCACAGAGACAACTGAGAGACCATTTGGGTTCAGGGATTTTTTTTTTTTTTTTTTTTGGGGGGGGGGGGGGGGGGGGAGCCAACCCAAACTACACCATCTGCTAAAAGTAAGGAACACTGAAGGGTTCCATCATACTGCACAAACAGTGATGTCACTGGAAGAGTTCAGTTTATTTACCGCCATCTGCTGTTCGAGGGGCACAACCTAATAGGACGTGAAAGAAACTGCTCCTTAAACACATTTTTCCCTGAGGATTCTGAAAGTATTATAAATCAACAAGACTTTTCAATTTACATTACCCAAGTCTTATTACATATTTGGCAGAGAATACATTTTAGGTTTTTTTTTTTTTTTTTTTTTTACACAAGAACAAAACCCAGTCAATACCAAGAGGACAGATTTATGTAAGTCATTTTCATTTCATTTTGAAAACTAAAGTAAAAAGCATGTCTTTTATATCATAGTTAACTGGTGTAAAAAAAAAGCTATAGTGTACCCTTAAAGAATGCATTCTTGATCTGCTTTGCTAAACTTCATTAAAAAAAAAAAAAAAAATCACAGCTCTGGACTAGATTTCTTTTACTTATCAACTTACCCTCTCTAATCTTTCAGCTAGTCATCAAGATTAATTTTAAATAAAAATACAAAGCCATACCTATAATGCATTCATTTTGAACAACGAAAGCTTTCCTGTAGTCTCTGATACTGAGCTTGATCAGTGTGCCTGTAATGTTGCCCTAACAGATCTCCTTTAAATTGCATTACAGATTACTTTATCTACTTTCAGATTTCAAGGACAAACAAAGCAAAGAATGCTATCTGCATGATTGTTACCATTTTTGAGATGTTTCTAGCTAGCCAGAAGGTAAACTTGGTTTAGAAAAGTTATAAGCATTTTAAAATGGTATTACTTGAATATATTAGAAATATTGCACACACACACTACCCTAATTACCATCAAACTACTATCATGTGACACAATGCCCAACTAAAACACACAATCCACTTATTTTCAATCTGTAAAATACAAATTGCTATATAAAATGAACCTTGATGAGCAAAATATAAAATCTTCTGGGTCAAGCATAACTTTAAATGTGCCCAAGAAAATTCAAGTAAGGCAACTCTGAACATTAGGATTTTAAGCTTTCCTAGTCTTTTAGTTATGAACCCAACAGACTTGTTTAATATCTGCTATTTGTTCTCAAAATAGCACTTTCTCTGTGTTTATGAGCTACTTCATATTTTCTTTGGATCAAGAGAGTGTCCTAGAGATGGCACAGGAGGATGAAAAGGGTGGAGGAGAATAGCTGTAAATAGATTTTCTTGATTTGTTCCAGGCTCTGAAAAGAAATAGTGGAATACAGTTAGCTGGGCTACTTTGTTGATCACATCTACTTTTGAGCAGGATTTTACCTGGGTCCTTTGCTTCTATTTTAGAATGTGTGTCCAAAATATAGGTAACTCCTGATTTAGCCAAAGTCACAGGACAAAGAAGGAAGGCTTTTTTAATCTTGAGACAACAGATTTTTTTCTTACCTTTTAGTTGACCTTTCTGTGCATGTGCAGTATTGAGTGTAATACGTAACCAATAAAAGAGGCCCAGTACCTGCACGAGGGTATGAAGGTGTAGTCATCAAAAAACACAGGACTCCCCCCTCCATAATTGAATATATATATATATATATATATATATATATATATATATATATATATATATATATTATACATATATATAATCTATATCTATCTTAGATACCTTTATTGCACAACAAGACATACTAAAAAAAAAAACGAAGATAAAAATTCATGGCCATGTTTTGCCAAGATGACTGCATCAAAGGTATAAATGTATATTCTGAGCTTTTTAGTTGTATTAAATGAGCTTTCCAAAACAAAATCCTTGGTGACTTCTTAATCAAAATAGAACAAATATCCTATGAATTGTATGTAGTGGAGGATTAACAGCACATAAGGTGATTTCCATACAATAAGATAATATTTATTTATTACATTTGTATCCCACATTACAATGTACCATCCTGGCATTCGCCATTCCAGAGTAAATGTTACATTTGGTATTACATAAAGAGCATGGATGACATAATAGAATTGAATACCAGCTTCTTCACTGAACATGGATATCACAGTGGTGACTGATGCATGTGCAAATCCACTGAATAAATATTAAAATGATTGAGTGTTATTAGCTTAATTTGAAGGGGGATCAGTTTTACATTATATGCTGTTGTCCTGTGAACCATATGCAGTGCAAGATTAATTTTGTTCTCTTTGATTAACAAGGGTCAGCAAGGATTTCGTTGTTTTGGACAGCTTGTGTATCCAAAATGTTTTAGCTGCACCTTTTATACTCATAATGCAGCCTTCTGAGCAAAACATTGAGTTTTAGCATCATTTATTTTTTACTTTGACTTGTTATGCAATAAATAAAATATTTTTAAAAATTTCATTTTCTTTGTTTTTGGTTTGTTCCACTTAAGTGTCAGCTGTTCTTCCCCCAGACATACATTGGGTGGAATATACATTTCTATTCTACCATGTGGAAGAACAGCCAACATCCACCAAACAGTAAACAAATAATATAGACTTACTGTAATTGTAGATATGCAATAACTAGGCTTGTTATATTAAAAAAAAAAATCCCAGTACCATTGCTCAAGAAAAAGGATATTCAATTAAGTCTAGTGGCATTTCTAAACAGAAATATTGGGAGTGGCAACAGGAGGGGCAAGCTACTTATGGAAGGGGCAAGCCAAAGTGACATTTCCACACATCATACCCCCTCCACCCCACTTTTAAAAGTTAATATAAGACCCCAGGGCCTTCTATGCATAAAGAAACCCTCCCCCTCCAGCTAATTTCAACTACCAGGTAAAATTGCCATTATAATTGGATGGTCTTAGACATGTGGGCTAACCCATTTGTCACACCCGAGGTAGTTGGTCCAGTAGTCCATGTGACCAATGAAGATAGGGAGTTAATTGATATTATTCAACAAATTTTGTCCAGTTCTGTAGAAAATCCAAACTCCCACACAGAAGAATCTCACTATAAACCTTGTACTTCCAGTTCTGTATCATTAACTCCATATTCCCCAGCAATGGAGCTATCCACTTTACAACTCGACACCTAAGAAACAGCACACATGCCTTCCACCGTCACAGACTGTTTAAATCAAATAGATTTTTGTTTGAGCAGTGACTCTACAGGATATGAAGACCATGATGGCCCTTGCCCCTTAGAGCCTGCTTTCAAATAGGGCCAGACACGTTGCAAAATAACACAACACCCTATAAAAATATACTCAACATATATATAGGAAATTTACCAAAACATAACAGTCCTAACCCACCTATGAAAAGGCAGTGCTCCATTACATTGGGTCCTAGAGCACCAATATACCTGCTACTGGGAAACTGAAACAAGCTGGATGGTTAGATTCCTACAGACACTACATGCTAGCAGAACCCTTCACCTCAGTTGCACCTGCACAACATGGACAGACACTCACCTGATACTAAATATGGGAAAAAAAAAAAAATATGCAGACAAAAACTGAGACCCCCCCCCCCCCCCCCCCCCCCCGAAAGCCAGACTCTATATGCAGGGCAGTACTGGTAAAAGAAAGAAATGTGCTCTGCAAAATACAAAAACAGAAAAGATGTACATTTCCCAAAGCAGACATCTTGATCCTTAAAGAGTGTTAAGAGTAGGAAAGAAAAATATTTTTGTCTGACCATTTTATTTTTCTAGTCTCTTCTCCACTTTACTTGGGTCAGGTCTTCTCCTAAATTATTTTCCAGGTTTGCCCTTCCATTTCTTCTCTCTCTTCTTCCTTTCCTTCTCTACATGTCTGGCACCGATCTTATGCTTTTTTTTTTCTTCCCCACTTCCCTTTTATGTTTGTATCACCCATTTAATTTCACCCTCATTCTCTCTCTCTCACTCTCTAGTCAAGGGGTGGGCATCCTCTGTCCTCAAGAGCTGAAACCCAGTCAGGTTTTCAGAATTTCCCCAATGAACATGCATGAGATCTATTTGCATGCACTGCCTCTATCGTATGCAAATAGATCTTATGCATAGTCAATGGGGAAATCCTGAAAACCCGACTGGGTTGCGGCCCTTGAGGACCAAGGTTGCCCACCTCTGCTCTAGTTTTTAGTCTCCTCCTTATTGCCACCCACACTGACTCCTATGCATGTCCTCTTGGAAACTTTCATAGCATAAACCTAATGAAAACATACTGTGAAGAAAGCTACATTTATTTGGGACTAACACTTTCTCATAATGAAATGTTTAATGCAGTGGTCCACACTAGCTGGGATTTTTGTTTAAGCTTGAAAAATCTGTCCCTATTTGTGTGTGTTGCCAATTACCAGGTATGCTTTATTTTACGAGATAAAGTAGTTAAAGAAAAAAATAATTTGACTAACATTTTTCCTACATCAGATGTAGTTTTAGTAGAGATTGCTGTTTTCCATAAACAACAGGTTTGATAAGGCATACATACTGGGTGACATCATTACACATTGCTGAGATAGGAAAATAAGAATATCAGTTTACTTTCTGGTGTCACAACTATTCACTACTACTTAGCTGTTACATGAGTCTATTTCCAATTTATGAACATTTTTTTGCATAAAAGTTTATTTTTTCAAATAATCTCCAGACTGTCTTGGATGAAAAATATGGGATGATGCTGCATGAGATAGAAGTTAGTTGTTAAGTTTACAGAGGAAAAGTAAGTTAGATACTGGGTGATAGTTTTTAGGTAATGGTACGATCTAAAGTGGGTTTCTTTAGTATAGGATGAATGATGGAGAAATTAGGACTTACTTGATTATTCCCACACATCCTGGAATAGTGTGAAGAACTAACGGAAAGAAAATTGTCATGTCCATCAACCAGCAGGTGGAGAGAATACAAGGCTAACCTACAGTATATATATACCCAGCCCACAACCTCAGCCCTTCAGTATTTACTAAACAAGCAGTAGTATCCCAGGCATGAAGCCAATCCACCAACTGGCAATACCATCAACCAAATACTTTTACTAGGATAACACATCTGCATAAAATAAAAATCGCAAAGCACTCTCCTCTGGAAGCGAGACCAAATATGAGAACGCCCCGAGACAGAAAGTGACTCCCAGCAGAAATATGTCCCCTGGAGATGTACCCTACGTGCAACGCAGGCACCTCTCAACAGGATGGGTAGGCTCCTGGAATAGTGTGAAGAATTAATGAAAAGGAAATTGTCTAATTTATCCTTCCATTACGTTTCTTCCCACTATTCCAAAACATGTGGAATATCTCAAAGCAATCCCTAACCAGGGTGGGACCCTGGCCCCACTGCCCACAGAACAGAGGCCCGCCGAAGAGGTCAACAAGGCTTCGGCCCATAACGATGCTGTCCTCCGTATTGAATGTGCCTGCAACATGAGGCTGCTTGCCCTCCATCAAATACGCAGATGTCACATGAGATCATGGCCTTAGATGCCATGAGCTCCAACTTGTTTGCCTACCAGAAGGAACAACCTGCCCTATCTCAGAAAATCATTAGTGACATCCTGATAATGTATGAGCACCCTGTGGACATACAGAAGCTGCAAGGACGCAAACTATGCTCCCCTGTCCTCCTTCCAGAAAGACAGTAGCTCAACCAACTGATTAACATGGAATGTACACACCGCCTTTGGCAGGAATGAGGGCACCACCCACAGAGACACTTTCGTCTCTGTGAATCGAAGAAAAGGGCCCAGACACGAAAGAGTTCTGACACCTCGCTGAAGCGATAGGAACCAAAAACACTATCTTCAACATGAGGTCTTTCAAAGACGCCTTATGATGGAGCTCCAAGGGAGGTTTTTGAAGTGCCTTAAGAAACAAATTGAGATTCCAATCTAGGCAAGTGGACTGAAAAGGTGTGTGTGTTGGGGGGGGGGGGGGGGGGGGGAACGTAGCCATGCCACCCCTCTCAGGAAGCACAACACATTGGGAGGTGCCACTAAACCCAAATTCTGCAAGCACCCGTGAAAACAGGCCAAGGCAACCATCTGCACCTTCAACGAACCCAAGGCAAAACCCTTGTAGACTCCCAACTGTTAGAATGCCAAATGTGTCCGAAGAGGAGAAAGGAGCAATACCATGCTCCGCATACCAGCCTTCAAATATGTACCTCATAAGTGAATATGCCGTACACACCAAGCTTTCCAAGCCTGGAACAAGACTAATGACTGCATCCAGGTACCCCTTCCTACTCAGCCAAGCCTTTTCAATGGCCAGGCTGTAATACCAAAGGCAGAAGGTTCTTCCATGTGCACCAGATCCTGACGAAGATGACCTTATTCTTGCAGAAACCGCAACAGCTCCCCGACCAGGAGATGGAGGAGGTCTGCGTACCACAGTCTCCACAGCCAATCTGGAGCCACTAGAATCACCCAACCATGATGTTCCGCTACCTGCAACAGTCTGTTTATTATTGGCCAGGGTGGAAAAACATACAGCAAGGCTGTTGTCAGCCAGCTCTGAAGCAGAGCATCCAGGCCCAGCGAATCCAGTTCCTGCCGACAACTGAAAAACTGTGGGACCTTGGCATTCGCTTTCATAGCCTTCAAGTCCAGTGCCAGTGTCCCCCAATGCTGCCACATCAGGAGAAAGGCATCACTGGATAACTCCCACTCCCCCAGAATGAGGGGGTTCCGGCTGAGGTCAGCCTCCACATGTAGTGACCCCACAATGTGATCCACAGACAGGCACAAAAGATATTTCTCTGCCCAGTCCATCAGCTAACTGGCTTGCAATGCCAGCTGGATGCCCCCCCCCCCCCCCCCCTTGTTTGTTGATTTACACTGCTGTTGTCAAATTGTCTGAGAACACTCACATCAGCAACTTCCCAAACAGTGGCACAAACTCAATCGTGCCTTGAGCACCTTCAGGAGTTCCAAATGATTGATTAGCCACCTGGTCTCCTCTGTGGACCAGGTCCCTTGTGCCAAGTTCAGGCCATAATGTGTCCCCCAGTCTGTGAGTCTGTAATCTGTCGTAACCACCTCCCAGTGGGTGATGGGGGAAGGGCATCCGGAGGGTAAAATGCTGTGGCTCCAACCACTAGGTCACACTTCTCCTGGCCGCACTCATCCAAGGCAATCGAACGTTGCAGTCCTGGGACATTGGGGACCACCAAATGAGC
Source organism: Microcaecilia unicolor (assembly GCF_901765095.1). Lineage (NCBI taxonomy): Eukaryota > Metazoa > Chordata > Amphibia > Gymnophiona > Siphonopidae > Microcaecilia > Microcaecilia unicolor. The sequence goes on along the minus strand of NC_044035.1, from coordinate 269,584,786 downwards.
AGGGACTGCTGTAACGGGTGAAATGAGCCCTCGCCCAGGGGACTACTTCCATGGTTGTCGTCGTGGACCCCAGAACCTGAACACAGTCCCAGGTGCGAGACCACCCACACTGGAGCAGAGACCGAATCTGGCACCAGGCTTCTATCAGATAAACTCATTCCTGCTGCGTGTCAAAGCACCCCCAGATATTCCAACCTCTGGAATGGAACCAACCAGCTCTTGTCGAAATTTATCACCCAGTCCAAAGATTGAAGAAGGGGAACGACCTTGGATATCGCCTCCATGCTTTCCCTGATTGGTTGATCAGGGCGCCATCCTACTGCCCAGATAAGGGTGAACTCGCACACCCTTTCATTATAGGAAAGCTATAACCACAACCAGGACCTTGGAAAAAGTCCTCAGTGCCACGGCTAGGCTCAAGGGTATGACCCTGAACTGAAAGTGCTGTTTTAAAACTGCAAACCATAGGAACTGTTGATGCAGTGGCTAGATGGGAATATGCATGAGATCGAGCGAGGTGAGAAACTCCCCCGCCCAAACTGAAGCGATGACAGACCATAGTGTCTGTATTTGAAAGTGGGATACTTGAGGCAGCGACTGAGATCTCTGAAGTCTAGGACCGGTCAAACCATGCCCTTTTTCTTTGGGACAATGAAGTAAATGGAATACCGCCCCAGATCTCGTTCATCGGAGGGCACAGGTACAATGGCACAAGACAACAAGTTGATGGTGCCCTGGACCAGAGTCACTTTGGCAGCTCCTCGACATGGGGACTGTAAGAAAAAGAGAAGTGACCAGATGGGAGAACTCTAACTTGTAGCCATCCTGCAGGATGTCGAGCACTCATTGATTTGTACTAATCTTGGTTCACTCCTCGAAACACCACAAGGCAACCCCTGATCGGAACAGGAGAGTGAGCCGGCCTGGCATCATTGTCACTGTCTGGAGGCGGATTATGCGCAAATCACTTGGCCTCCTGATTTCTTGTCCCCAAGAAAGGAAGGCTGATGCAGCAAAAAACACACCCTCTGGTGAAAACTATGGCCACCCAGGCCTATAATTCCTGGTGTCCCAAAACTTTGGCGACTACGGGGACACATAGAAGAGGGAAATCAGAAGCACACCAGCAAAAGCAAAAAGCCAAAAAAGCACAAGGAGCCTTCAAGAGCGGGGGTGTCTCATCCTTGCTTCATTAGTCAGATCTGACATGGTCTGTGTTTTGGCGTAAACCACCTGTGTCAGGGGTCTAGTGATGGTATCAAAATCCAAGAAAATAAATTGTCTAGTATTCAAAAACACTCGTCTTTAAAAAGACAAATTATGCTTGAATGAATGGTGCCAACTGGACCAGTGCAAAAACAAAACTGTTAAGTCTTCCCCAAACAGCCACATACCTCAGAAAGGAAGCTTAACCAGACGCACCTTACAGGCTGCATCCACAATGCAGCCACAGCTGGCATCTGACAGCAAGGGCCAATGACATGCCCTTGGCAAACGATCACAGCATGTCAGACCTCATCTGCCAAATACGACAATCCTGCTTCCAGCTGGGTGGCATGTGCCGCCTCATCCTTGCCTGTCTGCCGGTGCCATTGCAGACAGGCTGCCACCACAAAAGATGCCTGGAGCCCTAGAGCGGCCACCTCAAAGGCTGTGTGTGTCTAATTTGCTTGTACATCTCTGGAGAGGAACGGGATGGGATGATTTGAATGGTGTGGCACCCACTTTGTTGGTTTGAAAGGAATACATTAAAACTGTGATAATATATATCTAACCAGTAGATGTCACTAGCAGACAAAGGATGAATTTCACAGTTTAACCTAGGGGTTACACCAATCCACAGCAAGGCGTATGTGCTGTACTGCTCCATCACTAGTTTACATAGCAACCAGCAAAACACTAAATGCTTCAGTCATTAGTTTTAATAGTACTACTACTACTACTACTTATTTCTATAGCGCTACTGGACGTACGCAGCGCTTCACACTTGAACATGGAGAGACATCCCTGCTCGATAGAGCTTACAATCTAATTATGACAGACAGACAGGACAAGTAAGGGATAAGGGTTAGGACAGACAGGACATATCAGGGATAGGGGACAGTTGAAGGGTTAGGTTTAGGAGTTAAAAAGCAGCATCGAAGAGGTGGGTTATTAGCTTAGATTTGAAGATGGCCAGAGATGAGGCTTGGCGTACCGGCTAAGGAAGTTTATTCCAGACATACGGTGCAGCAAGATAGAAGGAACGGAGTCTGGAGTTAGCGGTGGAGGAGAAGGGTGCAGATAAGAGAGATTTGTCCAGTGAGCGGAGTTCCCGGAGAGGAGTGTAGGGAGAGATGAGAGTGGAGAGGTACTGAGGAGCTGTAGAGTGAATGCATTTGTAAGTCAGTAAGAGGAGTTTGAACTGAATGCGGAAATGGATAGGGAGCCAATGAAGTGACTTGAGGAGAGTACAACTAAGAAATCAAATGCACATCTAAAATCATTAACCCCCGTGTGCACATACTAAGTAAAGATAAGTTTTCAGCCCAGGGAATTTACTTGGGCAAATTCCTAACACTGTCCTAATACTGCCTCCATTCTGCTTATATCCTTTTATAAACATCAAAAAATGCTAAAATATTTTATTTTGCCTTTCCCATTTGTGAAGCTTTTTTACATGCATAAAACTTGGTAAATTTATAACTTGGACACGTTTCCATTAAATCTCACTCTTTGGGACAGTCCACCCTGGTAATCTCTGGTTTGTACTAGAGGCAATGGAGAGAAAATGACTTGCTTAGCTTCCCTGGTTCTCAGCCCACTGCTGCAGAGCTGCCAAGTTACCCAGCTCCAGCAGGGAGACTATTTGGCCAGCCCTTATATCCCAATTCAGTGTTCTATATGTAGGACCTGATACCACCAACTGAAATCAGCACTTCAGGTCCCATAATGTACCAAAATAGGATTGCAGAAATATAGGACTGCCTCAATTTCTCTCCTGGAACTGGGCAACTTGGCTGTTCTCCAGCTCTAACCATTAAGCTTCTCCACTCAAAGCATATGCTTGCATAGTCCCCATGCTCACTCACAAACTATTACTGCTATCATACCCACAGCTAGGCTGTGCAGTTTTCCCTGCTATTTCTGGAGAAGTGAAATGATGGTGGGAAGGGGGTCCCTGATAGGGGGGAGGGGGAGACACAAATACATGTTTGCCTAGGGCCCAATATAGTGTTAATCTGGCCATGGATGCAAGCACCCAAGACTTATCCTCTCATTCTCAGATACACATCCCAACCACATGTTTTGAGCCCAATTTACTTCATTTTGATAGGCTCTTCTGCTAGTTAGACTCAGTTGTCTAGTTGTGAATCAAGTGCAGAAGCTTTCCATATAAACATCTGTCCTGCTAGTCAGACTCACATCTGCAATAACAGTCTATTATATAAGTGACACTCTTGGGGTTCTTACTAAAGGAATCAATGTTCTCACAGAGCCCAAATCCCAAGTGAAATAACAAAACTATGCAAGAGGCACTCAACTTATATAGCAAATGTACCATAGCATATCAGCACTAACTCCCAGGACTAAACCTGCAACAACCCTAACCATGAAAAAGGTGACACTGTAAATATTACACCAGAACCTAGAACACTAATACACTTACTGGGGAAAAAAGACAAGCCATATTGCTTCAGAAACCTACATGGAAACTACACGCTAACAGAATACTCATCTTTGTTAGACATACAGACAAGCCAAACTTTTACCAAATGTAGAATAATGAAACAAGTTAGAAGCACAAATATTAAAAACTGAACTGGAAACTCCAAGAAACCAAACTGTATACAACGCAACGTCAGAGAAAACACAAATGTATTTCCTCTCATCCCTTACAAAATTAGAGATACACCATTTTTTCTGCAGCTGACATATTCCAGTTACTAAACTCCAAATAAAATACCTTTCTTTTCTAACCGTTATCTGAGCATTTTAGTTTCATAATTGCATTGGTGTCAGTCTCTTTTCTGCTTTCTTCTGTCTAATCCAAACTTCCACAGAAGTCTTGCAAGCAGAGGCGTGGCAAGGGGTAGGGCACAAGGGAAGCGGCCGCTCTTCCACTAAGATTTCAAATGAAAACAGTGCTAATTCTGCTGCTGGGCCGCCACACAGCAGAATGGATTTTTTTTTTTTTAAACTTTGTGGCATAACTAACTCTTCTCCCCCCCATATGGAACAAAAACCATCCCTCTTCTTTTCTCAAACCCTCCCCAAGTCTAGCAGACTAGCACTGCTTTCGCTTTCTCTTCCCCCTCCATCTCAGTCCCTCAAACCTGATTGCTTTAGCAGCTCCTCCCTCCTGCCCTGCAGCTATCATAGGCTGCCTGAGCCAGCGCTGGATGATTCCTTCTGCCATGCCCCTCTGAACACAACTTCCTGTATATGCGAGGGTGGGAACGACACAGGGAAGCATCCAGGGAAGCATCCGGAACTGGCTCAGGCAGCCTGTTATCTCTGCAGGGGCCACTAAAGAAAAGCAGGTGTGAGGGATGGGAGGGGAGGAACAAGGAGGTTAGATTGACAACAGGAGACTCTCAGCCAAGGAGGTTGAATGAAAATAGTTGACAGGGTGAGCCTATCTAGCCCATTATATAAAATAAAAATTGAATATCACTAAAACAGCTTAAAAAAATTATTGTAGGTAGTACAAACAGTAGTTATAAACTCTGTATTTTGTGCTCATTTTTCTACATTGCTCTATACAATACAGATGGCCAAATTTCAGTGAGGATATCCTATTTCCTGATGGGTTCATCTTAACTGTTGTTGTAATCTGCCTTGGGACGCCTGGTGTTATAAAGATTAAATATACGGAAATTAAATAAGTTTACCTTTTAGATACACAAATGGATTACTCTGTTTTTAGGCATGTTTCAGGGCCAAGTGGTTTTATAAGTCAAAACAAAAATAAATATTTTGGATGGAGGAGTGGCCTAGTGGTTAGGGTGGTGGACTTTGGTCCTGGGGAACTGAGTTCGATTCCCACTTCAGGCACAGGCAGCTCCTTGTGACTCTGGGCAAGTCACTTAACCCTCCATTGCCCCATGTAAGCTGCATTGAGCCTGCCATGAGTGGGAAAGCGCGGGGTACAAATGTAACAAAATAAATAAAAATAAATAAATTTCTTTTGTTTAAATATAACTAAATGGTCTATAAGCCCCTAATGCAGTCCATTGGTTTTCTTCTATTTTGTTTTTGTGATGACATATTGTGCCAAAACTGAACTGACTTTATCTCTTCCATCTGGTCGATAATAAAAGGAGCTAATTGTGAAAACTATCCACCCTAAAAGGTTGTTTTGTGGCTGTATATGAGGAATTGCAATACTAATTAAGTTTAAATAATAAGGTTATATAATCCTTTCAAGAAAGTCAGTTAATCATTTAACGCAGTGATTCCCAAACCTGATCCTGGAGGCACACCAGCCAGTTAGGTTTTCAGTATGTCCACAATGAATATTTATGACAGAGATTTGCATGCAGTGGAGGAAGTGTATGCAAATCTCTCTCATGAATATTCATTGTGGGTATCCAGAAAATCTGACTGGCTGGGGTGCCTCAAGGACCAGGTTTGGCAACTACTGATTTAACTTATTAGTGGAACATAACCACAGAGGCATGTTATGGCCGCATTTTCAATATGGTAATACCAGCTAAGGAACAGGTTATTTTTTAGTCCTCACTGAACCAAACTTGCTTTCCTTGTTCCATCACCATCCAGCTGGATAGGCAGTGTCTTAAAAGGTGGAGAATTAAGGATTTGTTTTTTGACATTTATATCTCACATTACCCAAGCAAGTGAATGATACATACCTGTAGCAGGTGTTCTCCGAGGACAGCAGGCTGATTGTTCTCACGACTGGGTGACGTCCGCGGCAGCCCCCACCAACCGGAAGAAGCTTCGCGGGCGTCCGCACGCAGGGCACGCCCACCGCGCATGCGCGGCCGTCTTCCCGCCCGTGCGTGACCGTTCCCGCCAGTTGAATGACAAGCAAAAAGATGAAAACGCAACTCCAAAGGGGAGGAGGGAGGGTAGGTGAGAACAATCAGCCTGCTGTCCTCGGAGAACACCTGCTACAGGTATGTATCATTCACTTTCTCCGAGGACAAGCAGGCTGCTTGTTCTCACGACTGGGGTATCCCTAGCTCTCAGGCTCACTCAAAACAAGAACCCAGGTCAATTGAACCTCGCAACGGCGAAGATACAACAGAAATTGACCTACGAAGAACAACTAACTGAGAGTGCAGCCTGACCAGAATAAATGCGGGTCCTGGAGGGTGGAGTTGGATTTACACCCCAAACAGATTCTGCAGCACCGACTGCCCGAACCGACTGTCGCGTCGGGTATCCTGCTGGAGGCAGTAATGTGATGTGAATGTGTGGACAGATGACCACGTCGCAGCCTTGCAAATCTCTTCAATAGTGGCTGACTTCAAGTGGGCCACCGACGCTGCCATGGCTCTAACACTATGAGCCGTGACATGACCCTCAAGAGCCAGCCCAGCCTGGGCGTAAGTGAAGGAAATGCAATCTGCTAGCCAATTGGAGATGGTGCGTTTCCCGACAGCGACCCCTAGCCTGTTAGGGTCGAAAGAAATAAACAATTGGGCGGACTGTCTGTGGGGCTGTGTCCGCTCCAAGTAGAAGGCCAATGCTCTCTTGCAGTCCAATGTGTGCAACTGACGTTCAGCAGGGCAGGTATGCGGCCTGGGAAAGAATGTTGGCAAGACAATTGACTGGTTAAGATGGAACTCCGACACCACCTTCGGCAGGAACTTTGGGTGGGTGCGGAGCACTACTCTGTTGTGATGAAATTTTGTATATGGAGCATGAGCTACTAGGGCTTGAAGCTCACTGACCCTACGAGCTGAAGTAACTGTCACCAAGAAAATGACCTTCCAGGTCAAGTACTTCAGATGGCAGGTATGCAGTGGCTCAAAAGGAGGTTTCATCAGCTGGGTAAGGACGACGTTGAGATCCCATGACACTGTAGGAGGCTTGATAGGGGGCTTTGACAAAAGCAAGCCTCTCATGAATCGAACGACTAAAGGCTCTCCAGAGATGGCTTTACCTTCCACATGATAATGGTAAGCACTAATCGCACTAAGGTGATTCCTTACTGAGTTGGTCTTGAGGCCAGACTCTGATAAGTGCAGAAGGTATTCAAGCAGGTTCTGTGCAGGGCAAGAACGAGGTTCTAGGGCCTTGCTCTCACACCACACGACAAACCTCCTCCACTTGAAAAAGTAACTCTTTTTAGTGGAATCCTTCCTAGAGGCAAGCAAGACACGGGAGACACCCTCAGACAGACCCAACGCAGTGAAGTCTACGCCCTCAACATCCAGGCCGTGAGAGCCAGGGACTGGAGGTTGGGGTGCAGCAACGCTCCGTCGTTCTAAGAGATAAGAGTCGGAAAACACTCCAATCTCCACGGTTCTTCGGAGGACAACTCCAGAAGAAGAGGGAACCAGATCTGACGGGGCCAAAAGGGCGCTATCAGAATCATGGTGCCGTAGTCTTGCTTGAGCTTCAGTAAGGTCTTCCCCACCAAAGGTATGGGAGGATAAGCATACAGGAGGCCGGTCCCCCAATGGAGGAGAAAGGCATCCGACGCTAGCCTGCCGTGTGCCTGAAGTCTGGAACAGAACAGAGGCAGCTTGTGGTTGGTCTGAGAGGCGAAAAGGTCCACCGAGGGGGTGCCCCACTCTCGGAAGATCTTGCGTACCACTCTGGAATGAAGCAACCACTCGTGCGGTTGCATGACTCTGCTCAGTCTGTCGGCCAGACTGTTGTTTACACCTGCCAGGTATGTGGCTTGGAGGAGCATGCCGAACTGGCAAGCCCAACGCCACATGCCGACGGCTTCCTGACACAAGGGGCGAGATCCGGTGCCCCCCTGCTTGTTGGTGTAATACATTGCAACCTGATTGTCTGTCTGAATTTGAACAATTTGGTAGGACAGCCGATCCCTGAAAGCCTTCAGTGCGTTCCAGATCGCTCGGAGCTCCAGGAGGTTGATCTGCAGATCCTTTTCCTGGAGGGACCACATACCCTGGGTGTGAAGCCCATCGACATGGGCTCCCCCACCCCAGGCGAGATGCATCCGTCGTCAGCACTTTCATGGGCTGCGGAATTTGGAATGGACGTCCCAGGGTCAAATTGGTCCAGATGGTCCACCAGAGCAGTGAAGTGCGGCAACTGGTGGAGAGGCGGATGACATCTTCTAGATTCCCGGTGGCCTGAAACCACTGGGAAGCTAGGGTCCATTGAGCAGATCTCATGTGAAGACGAGCCATGGGAGTCACATGAACTGTGGAGGCCATATGACCCAGAAGTCTCAACATCTGCCGAGCTGTGACCTGCTGAGACGCTCTGGTCTGCGAAGCCAGGGACAGGAGGTTGTTGGCCCTCGCTTCGGGAAGGAAGGCCTGAGCCGTCTGGGTATTCAGCAGAGCTCCTATGAATTCCAGAGACTGGGTTGGCTGGAGATGGGACTTTGGGTAATTTATCACAAACCCCAGCAGCTCCAGGAGTTGAATAGTGCACTGCATGGACCGGAGGGCTCCTGCCTCCGAGGTGTTCTTGACCAGCCAATCGTCGAGATATGGGAACACGTGCACTCCCAGCTTGTGTAGATACGCCGCCACCACCACGAGGCACTTTGTAAACACCCGTGGGGCAGAGGCGAGCCCAAAGGGCAGCACACAATACTGAAAGTGCCGTGTGCCCAGGCGGAATCTGAGATACTGTCTGTGAGCTGGCAGTATCGGGATGTGAGTGTATGCGTCCTTTAAATCCAGGGAACATAGCCAATCGTTTTTCTGAATCATTGGCAGAAGGGTGCCCAAGGAAAGCATCCTGAACTTTTCTTTGACCAGGTATTTGTTCAGGCCTCTCAGGTCTAGGATGGGACGCATCCCCCCTGTTTTCTTTTCCACAAGGAAGTACCTGGAATAGAATCCCTGCCCTTCTTGCCCGGGTGGTACGGGCTCGACCGCATTGGCGCTGAGAAGGGTGGAGAGTTCCTCTGCAAGTACCTGCTTGTGATGGGAGCTGAAGGATTGAGCTCCCGGAGGACAATTTGGTGGCAGGGAGTCCAAATTCAGGGCGTATCCGCACCGCACTATTTGGAGAACCCACTGGTCGGAGGTTATGAGAGGCCACCTTTGGTGAAAAAATTTTAACCTCCCCCCGACCGGCAGACCGTCCGGTACGGACACTTTGAGGGCGGCTATGTTCCCGTGGATCCAGTCAAAAGCCCGTCCCTGGCTTTTGCTGTGGAGGCGCAGGGGGCTGCTTAGGCGCACGCTGTTGACGAGAACGAGCGCGCTGGGGCTGTCCCTGTGCCTGACGAGGCCTTCGGGCCGGCTGGGTGTACCTACGCTTTGCAAAAGAATAGGGCACAGCCTGCCAGGCCCGGGAAAAACGTCCACCTGCTGAGGTGGATGCTGAAGGCGCCCGGTGGGAGAGCTTGTCGAGGGCGGTTTCCCGCTGATGCAGTTGGTCCACCAGCTGCTCGACCTTCTCGCCAAAAATATTATCCCCCCGGCAAGGGACGTCGGCCAGTCTCTGCTGGGTGCGGTTGTCCAGGTCAGAGGCACGCAGCCATGAGAGCCTGCGCATCACTATACCTTGGGCCGCAGCACCAAATGCCACGTCACAGGTGTCATAGATACCTCTGGACAGGAACTTTCTGCACGCCTTCAACTGCCTGACCACCTCCTGATAAGGCCTGGACTGCTCCGGCGGGAGCTTATCGACCAGGTCCGCCAGCTGCTTCACATTGTTCCGCATGTGGATGCTCGTATAGAGCTGGTATGACTGGATTCGGGTCACGAGCATGGAGGATTGGTAGGCCTTCCTCCCAAACGAGTCCAGAGTGCGAGACTCCCGCCCCGGGGGCGCCGAGGCGGTATCCCTCGAACTCCGTGCCCTCTTGAGAGCAGAATCCACGACCGCCGAGTCATGAGGCAATTGGGGCCGCATTAACTCTGGGTCCGAGTGGATTCTGTACTGGGACTCTGCTTTCTTGGGGATGATGGGATTAGATAGCGGTCTCATCCAGTTCCGAAGCAGTGTCTCCTTGAGGACATTGTGCAACGGCACCGTGGAGGACTCTCTAGGTGGTGATGGATAGTCGAGGACCTCGAGCATCTCAGCCCTCGGCTCATCCACAGAGACCACGGGGAAGGGAATGCAAATAGACATATCCCTTACAAAGGAGGCAAAAGAGAGACTCTCAGGAGGCGAGAGCTTCCTCTCTGGTGAAGGCGTGGGGTCCGAGGGAAGACCCACAGACTCCTCTGAGGAGAAATATCTGGGGTCCTTCTCTTCCCCCCACGAGGCCTCTTCCTCGGTATCGGACATAAGCTCATGTAGCTGAGTCCTTAACCGGGCCCGGCTCGACGTCGAGGCACCGAGGCCTCGGTGTCGTCGAGCGGTGGACTCCCGTGCCGGCGGGGACGAAGCTCCCTCCATCGACGTCGACGGGGACTCCACCTGCGTGGTGGTCGAGACCGGCGCCGCAAGCCGCGGCGGTGTCGACGGCCTCGGCACCGGGCTAGAGCTCGCCGGCGCCACAGTCAACGGCGCCGAGGGCGCAAGCACCCCCGGCGCCGGCACAGTCTGGCGCATCAGCCCTTCCAGGATTTCCGGAAGGATGGCTCGGAGGCACTCGTCCAGGCCCGCTGCCGGGAAAGACGGGGGGGGCCGGTAGAGGCGTCGGTGCCAGAAGCTGGTCAGGTCCAGGAGACTGCACCGAAGTGCCGGGACCCTGACGTGTCGGTACCTCCACTACCGAGGGGGACCTTTCCTCGCGACGCGGACGTTTCGGCGTCGACTCCTCTCCGGTACCGAGAGCCGGATGCATGGAAGGCGACCGATGACGGTGCTTTTTAGATTTCTTGCGGTGCCCGTCATCGGTGCCAGGTGGCACGGAGGAGGAGGAGGTCGATCCCCCTCGGTCCCGAGGAACCGGGTCAGACAGGGTTCGGTCCCGAGGGCCATGGGCTGAGGGAGTGACCGGGGCCGATTGCCCAAGCGGCCTCTCACCCCTACCCTCGCCGGAGGACCGGCGGGCCGACGGGACCTGTGCTCCTGGGGTCGATGCCATCGGTGCCGATTTCTCGGGCATCGATACCGGTACCGAAGAACCGGCCTTCGATACCGATGCCGTCGAGGTCGACGTCGAGGGGCCGGCGCAAGTTCCAAAAAGACGGTCCCGCAGAACTTGCCTCGCAACCTGAGTCCGTTTCCGGAGACCAAGACACAGAGAACACAACTTGATATTGTGCTCCGGCCCGAGGCACTGGAGGCACCAAGCGTGGGTGTCGGTCTGCGAGATCGGCCGGCCGCACCGACCACACTTCTTAAATCCACTCGGGACCTTCGAGGACATCGACGGAAAAATCGCGTCGGCGAAGTTAAAGTCGTCGATGGTGGCGGTAATCACACCTCGAAAAAGTAATCGACCGCACGGCCACAAGGCCGCAGCGCGACGCCCCGCTCGAAAACGAGGGAAAATAGAGCGCGTGCTCTCTTTTTTTTTTTAAGAAAAGGAAACTGGAGCGCGTGGCAACAGAAACAAAAAATAAACGAAAAATAAACAAATTCGCGTAAACGCGACGGTTTTTCCGGGGCTGCTAAGAGAGAGCGGCGACGGCACAACTCTCTCCATGCGCAAAAGAAAGAACTGGCGGGAACGGTCACGCACGGGCGGGAAGACGGCCGCGCATGCGCGGTGGGCGTGCCCTGCGTGCGGACCGCCCGCGAAGCTTCTTCCGGTTGGTGGGGGCTGCCGCGGACGTCACCCAGTCGTGAGAACAAGCAGCCTGCTTGTCCTCGGAGAAAACGCAGGTTCAATGTGGCTTACATTAGAAAATATAGTGAGAGAAAAAAATAGAATTCAGTTATATTATGGGAGCAGGTAGATGGTTATGTCTGAAATATTTAACAAAGTTGAGATTAGCACATACACCCCCCAACTGAGCATTTAAAAGTCTGTCCTTTAATGAAGCCGCATGTTCAGAAATCATAGCCTTAAGTATAGACAGTTATTCAAATATCACCACATGAACATAGCAGAACAGGCATTCATACACACATTGCAAAAGTAAACCAACTTCTACAGAGGACATCCAAAACTAATTTTTATTTTCTCATTTCCATCTTCCAAAATTAGGACCCAAAGCAGTCCAAAACAAGTAAAGTCAGAAACACAGTTTAAACCTAATTGTTCAACCACCCTTAGGATTCACCTTTTGGGTATGCATGCAAGAGTTGGATAAACGAATTAAAACAAAGTTTGAAGCATATACCCTTAATATGTAATACTTGGTAGCAATAATGAAACAGTGATGGACTATTCATATAATAAGCAGCCTGAGCCAACAGATTTATTTTCCACTGAACATAATTAACTTTGTATGAACTTGGCAGATAATAGTGAACTGGATAATATTGGCACATTTAGACTGACTCTGGACAGAACTTCTGCATGAAGAAAGCCCTTCCCTCATTATTCAATAGTAATAAAAAAGGCAAGTGCATTTTTATAATATACCACTGCATTCCACAAAACAAAAGGAGCAAGTTCCTACATGCCATCTTTTTCTTTTGTTGTAGGCACAGGAGGAGAAAAAAAAAAAAAAAAGAGAGCAAGTTAAATGCTCCCAGTTTTCAAACTAATTCATTTTTTTTAAATTGTATTTATAAATAGTAAGTCTTATTGTTAACCACCTGATTCCCATAACATAATGTCTGTTTTAGTTGCCCCTTTATTGGTGAAAACATCTCTGTATGAATACAGGGAGTCCCTAGAACTAGCCCCTCAAAATGACAATACTCTAACTGATGAAACCAATACCTCCTCTGTGTACATCTGTATGCTGCATAAGCCAATATGTTTGAAAATATAAGGGAAATCAAATAAAAATTCTACCAACAATAAAGTACGACAATGTGAACAGAGCATCTTATAGGTTTGCTTGCTTTGTTTTGAGTGAACAGCAATGACACCTGCGTGGGAAGAGGGAAAGGGAGATCAACCTATTTGGCTTCAACTTTTTGACCATGCCATCTTCTGTTCTCAGTCTAACTTCCTTGTACTGCCAGAAGCTTCTCTCTGCTGTTGGGGGGGGGGGGGGGGGCGGAGGTCTGCCGGACCTCTAGCCCCCCGTTTCACCTTGCTCGGGGCAGGGGTAGTTGGTTCTGGTGGTCCCATGGACCTCCAGCCCGGGTTTAACAAGTCTGGGCTTTTGACAGCCCAGATCTGTCAGTCAAACATGATCGAGAGAATTGTGTGCTTAAATTTGCATGCAATTAGCTCTGGTCATAGATGCAGTAAAGCCCCGCGCTGTTCCAGTGCTATTTTTTTTGAGCGTTGTTTGGAATAGCACGGGGCTTTTGATCATCTGCCCTTTAGATTGCAAGCCCTCAGAGACAAGAAAATACCTAATGTACTTGAATGTAACTCACCTTGAGCTATTACTGAAAAAGGAGTGAGCAAAATCCAAACAAATATAAAAAAATGGTTTTCTTCATTACTGGTATTAATTCAAATAGCAACCTGCTGCAGATCCAGCTACCTACACAGAACTAATCACAAGTTACCAGAATGTCTCCTGGTAGTGTTACAGACTGCAAGAATATTGAAGAGAAAGGAACCCTATCTTTTGAAAATAGAGACTGGAAGACAGATGTGTTTAGTATAGATCAACTTAGTGGATTCAAATTTCCAGCTCCATAAGAATGTATGATGGCATTACAGAATCTGCTAGGTATAGTACATGCTGAATGAGTCAAGGAACATTCCTTCAAATCATACAAACACACCCTATACTCTGACATTTCCAAATCTAAAGTTTGCCACCCCCTCTGCTAAAATCCCATACACAAACTGGGAAGCCTTGAAACACAGAGGTAGAGAAAATGTTTTAACCTCAACTAATGAACAGAAAATGGAGCCTGATCATGTGGTCAGCTCTCCTCTACTTACACTACAGGGCACTTGGGAACTATTCAATGAAGACTCACTGGGAGGAGGCGGCTTTTCTGACAGGACCACTTAGAATCAGATAAATATGCAGAACTTAAATTAACCTGGTATACACAGATTCACAATAAACTTTTCTGTTAGCAGCGTAGCTGATGCTGTAAACATACCTTAACTATGCCCTTGCAGTTACAGCACTGTACAAACAGATCATCTCTGACATTCAAAGCTTGAGATTACCACAGCTCTTCTTTCAGGAGTAAAGCTATTTCTATAGTGAAAGAATCTAAAGAGCAAGATAAAGCAAATTCATGGAATATAGAATGTTAGTGATTCAGGTATATCAGAGTCCAGTTTTCAAAACCAGAGTACAATTTGTACCTAGAATTCAATGTGTCAACCACATATGTACTAAAAAAAATTTCTAGTGAAAAAAAGGTTAATTATCAAACCAAATAATGAAACACATACATACCCAATATGGTTACACTTGTTGACGCCTGAGCATTTCCTAGTGGGAATGTCACAGCTTTGCATATGTATTCTCCCGCATCTGAGAAATCAATGTTATTGATGACAATAGTTGCATCCGAGAATGAATAGTTTTTAAATGTGGTCCTCCCTTGATATTTCCCTTGAAAAGACACTCCATAGTGAGGATGATGAACAGCAACAGTTTGAGTATATTTACCAACCAACTTCTCCCAAGAGATTTGAGTTATTGTTTCATTCATGTCAATTATACATTTCAGTGTGACATTCTTCCCCCACACAGCTGTCACATGAGAATCAACAATAATTGGTCCAGCTAAGGCACCTAAAAAGAAATAAATAATTATAATTAATTAACCTGAATGGATAATAGAAGTATTAACTCATTTGCTACATTTAATTATCTCTTCAGCAATATTTGAACGTGCCATGAAGCCATTATATGGAAAAATACATACCAGGCACAGCATGTGTAATACTAAGTCAATCAGTGATCTAAAGAGTGATTTATTAGCTTAAATATATATTGGGGGGAGGGGGAAAGGGACTTGATATACCGCCTTTCTGTGGCGTTTACATATTTATAGGTACTTATTTTGTACTTGGGACAATGGAGGGTTAAGTGACTTGCCCAGAGTCACAAAGAACTGCAGGGAATCCAGTTCCCCAGGATCAAAGTCTGCTATGCCCTTTTTTATCAAGGTATTTTGTCTTCCATGGCATTCTATTTAGGGCCAGAATACTCCTCAACAGCAGACAAATTTACAACTTGTCTAAAGGAGTAAATATGTGTATACAGATATGTATTTTACAGAACATATACATATCAAAACTCCATCCAAATTACACCTTTGGAAATACATAGATCATATAAAGGTGGGTACAATCTTGTAATAAACCTGTATCTACATAGATTCATAGTTATTGATAAGGCATCCTGCTGAAGTCAGTAAAACCCTCTGATCTATAATTAATTCCAAATAACTCAAAACTGATTTCTAAGTATACTTCACCTTTGGAAAGGCCAGAAAGCACGAAAAAAAAAAAAAAAAGAGTTGATATCCCAATTGCATTTTAAACAGAGACACGGTCACCCTGTCGAAAAATTTGCTTGATTCTGTGTAATACACGTCTGAAAAGTACCCGAAATTGACAGTATCGGAGGTCAGCATTCACCGAGAACTCTGGTACCATATTGACTCCACTGAATTCACAGGGGTCCAAACTTTTAGTGGGCACTAGAGTATAAACCAGCATAAAACCCAGAGACTGAGTTTCCTCATGGAGTTTAGCAAAAAGTCTCATAGGTGGGCCCCAAATTGAAGACCTAAACTACCCAGTTCTAAAGATCTTAGATACTGATTTAATTGCCAGTATGCAACGGTATCATCCATTGTAGTAAATCCATCAAGCATGGTCCGGTCTGAATATAAAACATACTCCAATTAAGGGTACCTCTCTGGTACAAGAGCTATTTTTGTTAGTAAAACACATACATGTAGAAAGATTTACGTAATTACCCTCATTGTCAAAGCCTAATTTGACTAATGATGCTAACTCGCTTGTCATATGTGGACTAAACAAGTCTGATAAACACAAATAACTATGCCATTATCCAGGATCTCTTATGAAGGGAAAATTAGGTTCTTACCTTGGTAATTTTCTTTCCTTTAGTCATAGCAGATGAAGCCATTACGTATGGGTTATGTCCATCAACCAGCAGGGGAGATAGAGAGCACTCAAACTTTCACAGTGCCCTCTTGGCCAGCTAGCTCCACTGCCTCTTCAGTATTTGAAGCTTCCAAAGCAGTATGGCAAACCGCAATGGGAATCACAAGAGCTTTCCTCACAGCGAACGATGGCCCATCACAAGGGCATGAACTCATAAAGGAGGGAATGCACATCCTCCTGGAGGGAATAAACTCATCCTCCTTATTGTATAAGTGGAGGGGAACACACGCGCCTCCTGGAGGGAATCACACATCCTCCCAACACACTGGAGGGAATGAACTCATCCTCCTATTTATAGAACTGGAGGGGAACACACGCGCCTCCTGGAGAGAATCAACACATCCTCCAAAAAAAACATGCTGGAGGGAATGAACACATCCTCCTAAATTTAAACTGAACATGAATCCTGAAGATTGTTTTCCAACTTTCTCCCAAGGAAGGAACTTCAGGAAATTAGAACAGAACCTGAAAAACAGATTCACAGCATACAGACAATCATACAGGGAGGGCTCATGGCTTCATCTGCTATGACTAAAGGAAAGAAAATTACCAAGGTAAGAACTTAATTTTCCCTTCCTTGTCATCAAGCAGATGAAGCCATTACGTATGGGATGTAACAAAGCAATCCCTAGATAGGGTGGGAACAAGCCACACCACGCGCTAGCACTTGTGCACCAAAACGCGCATCCCTCCTGGCAGCCACATCCAGCCTGTAATGTCGGGCAAAGGAGAGCTTAGAAGCCCATGTTGCTGCACTGCATATCTCTTGAAGAGAGAGTGCTCCAGTTTCAGCCCAAGAGGAAGAAATCGCTCTAGTAGAATGTGCCTTAAAGGCTACAGGCGGAACCCTGCCGGCCAGCAGATAAGCTGAAAAGATAAGTTTCTTTGAGCCAGCGGGCAATAGTGGCTTTAGACGCTGGAGACCCTCTGCGAGAACCGGATAGCAAAACAAACAGATGATCAGAAGTCCTGAAAGAGTTAGTAACTCGCAGATACTGCAGCAGAGTCCTGCGCACATCCAAAAGGTGCAGCTGCCCAAAAGATTCCTCGCCGCAGCATGCTGTCCGAGAGCCACCACTCCATGCTGAGATGGGCCGCAGGGAGCCAAGTAAGTCTGCATTGGTAATCCTGAGAAATAGGAGACCATCTCCGGAGTAGGGAATACTGTAGAGGTCTCAGGTGCGCTCTCGCCCAGGGTACCACTTCCATCGTGGCTGTCATCGATCCCAGCAGCTGGACAATGTCCCAAGCTCGCAGGTGGGGCATCCTCAGGAGCAGACGGACCTGATTCTGAAGCTTGCACCGCCTTGGCTCGGGTAGGAACACATAGCCCGAGACTGTGTCGAATCTGGCCCCCAAAAACTCTAGAGATTGTGAAGGGGACAGGTGACTTTTGGCCATATTGACGACCCAGCCTAGAGATTGCAGTACTGAGACCACTCTGGCTGTAGCTTGTAAGCTCTCTGTTGCAGAGTCTGCTCTGATGAGCCAGTCGTCTAGGTACGGGTGAACCCTGATACCTTCTCGCCTGAGAAAAGCAGCTACTACCACCATTACCTTCGAAAAGGTTCGGGGAGCTGTGGCGAGGCCAAAAGGCAAGGCCCTGAACTGGAAATGTTTTCCCAACACCGCAAACCTCAGAAACTTCTGGTGCGGGGGCCAAATCGGTATGTGCAAGTAAGCTTCTTTCAGGTCTAGAGACGTGAGAAACTCTCCTGGCTGAACCGCCGCAATGACGGAGCGCAGGGATTCCATGTGGAAATGCCGCACTCTCAGGGACTTGTTCACTTCTTTTAAGTCCAGAATAGGGCGAAAGGACCCACCTTTTCGCGGCACCACAAAGTAGATGGAGTATCGGCCGCAGCCTTGCTCGGCGGGAGGCACCGGGGTCACTGCCCCTAACTGAATCAGACCTTGCAAAGTCCCCTCCACCGCCGCCCGCTTGACGGCAGAACCGCATCAGGACTCCACAAACACGTCTCTTACTGGGGCGTTGAATTCTATTCTGTATCCATCTCTGATCAGGTCCAGAACCCACTGATCTGAGGAAATCTTGGCCCACTCCTCGACAAAGAGGGAAAGCCGTCCTCCGATGACAGGCATCGAGGAGAGGGCCGGCGCACCATCATTGAGAGGGTCGCCCCTGAACTCTTGGTCTTGAGTCACCGGCTGCGGAACGCTTGTCCGAGCGAAAGGAGTTCCTCTGCTGACCACGGGAACGTGAAGTGAACCCAGCAGAACGCCCCGGGCGGTACCTTCTAGCTTCACGGAAGCGAGGTCTGTACGAGGAGTGGACCGCCTGGCCCTTAGAGGAAGGCCTCTGCCTATCTTCGGGCAAGCGCTGGGGTTTTGGATCACCCAGGCCTTTCACAATTATCTCTAACTCCTCACCAAATAGGAGAAGTCCTTGAAAAGGCAACTTCACCAACCTTTGCTTAGAGGCCATGTCCGCTGCCCAGTGTCGTAGCCACAGACGACGGCGAGCCGCCACTGCTACTGCCATTTGTTTAGCCTAAGCTCTGACAAGGTCATAAAGGGCATCAGCCAGAAAGGACAAGGCCACCTCCATCCGCGGAGCCACATCCAAGAAGGGCTCCTCTCCATCTCCGGGCTGAGCCACTGCCTGTTGCAGCCAAGCTAGGCAGGCTCTCACAGCATAACAGCTGCATGCAGACGCCCGAACAGTGAGACCTGCAATTTCAAAGGACCGTTTCAACGCTGTTTCCAGCCTACGGTCTTGAACATTCTTCAGGGCAACACCTCCTTCAACAGGGAGGGTAGTTCTCTTTGTCAGCGCAGTGACTAGGGCATCCACTGTAGGCATTTGAAAACGAGCCATATGTCCCTCACGCAGAGGGTATAACTGCCCCATAGCCCTGGAAACTCTCAAAGGTCCCTCGGGGTCAGCCCACTGAGCTGAAACAAGCTCTAGGATGGAGTCATGCAAAGGGAAGGCCCGAGCAGCTTTCTTGGTACTAGCCATCCTGGGATTACCCGAGGAGGCCATGCCACTGTCAGGATCTTCAATCGAGAGGGCCTGCAGGGTATCTGAAATAAGCGCTGGCAGCTCATCACGGTGGAAAATCCTCACCGCAGAGGGATCATCCAGATCCTGTGGTAAATCCGCAGCCTGTCCGGTGCTAGCCACTCCTGAAATAACCTCATCTCGAGGTGCCCCACCCGGCTCAGATCTCTCCGTGTCCACGGAGGCCGCGCCATGCGGTGTAAGCAAAATGGCGCCCGCTGCCAGCTCAGAGCGGGAAGAAACATCGCTCGCCATGCTCGGGCCGGCTCCTACGCCAATACAGCACGATTTACAGAGCCCTGCTGCTGATTTGCGCTTGCCACAAGTGGAACAGCGCTTTACATTGTCAGCAGCCATCGCCGAAAAACGGCGGTAAAATCCAAAATGGCGGTTTCACGCCAAAATCGCCCCGATCGCGGGCCCACCCCGGAGGAGTTGGAAAACACTCTTACCTCAAAGGATCTAGTGTACAACTACGATCCTGCTGAAAATCAGGTCAAAAACCTCTGTTCTTGCCTCTGTGCCTCCAGGTCTCTAATATACTACTGGCTTTGTGCACTGTCAGCTGTACCTTTCTCTCTCTCTCTCTCTCAGGAGACCAGCAGAGGACTAACTGGTTCACTTGTGAGAGAAAATCCCTGCTACTACAGTTCTCAGGATCTTTATCTGACTTCCCCAAGCTTTGTGCCTGATCAGCTTCAAGCAAGGCGCAGTGTCCCCACGGGTGCAAGGAGCCGCCCATAATATGGCGCCGTGCCCCGACGGGCATGCGCTCTGGGCCAGCGGGGTGCAAGCGAGGCATGATGGGCATGTTCCCGCCGCCCGAAGGGCACCCCGCTGAAAGGGGGAAGAGCTACAAGCCCCTGGGCAGAGCCCGGAAGGCCTCTTCATGGAAAACTGCTAGACTTTTCTTACCTTCTTCCCTCTCCTTTCCCCCCCCCTTCTCATTCCATGACAGGGCTTCCCTGTCACAAAATTTGCAGACTAATGTACAGCCCAAACTCCCAAGGCAAAGTAGTACTGATGATATCAACTACCAGATGAAGAGCAGCTAAAAATTGGAAAGTAACACAATTAATTCCTTCAGGTTGAAATGTGTAGGTGGCTCTTTCAGGTTGCAGATACTACTACTACTATTAGCATTTATATAGCGCTACCAGACGCACGCAGCGCTGAACAATTGACAACAGATTACTTTAACAGATATCAATGTAGTTGACACTACTAGATAGCAAATACTACTTATTTCATACAGGTAACTTCACTTTGCCAATGTAGTTGACCAGATAGAGCTGATATCCAGCCAACTGCCTGAGGGAAAGAATGTAGCATGCTTGAACTTTTTCAATTCTCTACCTCACCATCTCGAGCTGTAAAAGTGCCTTACATTAAAGGAGCTCAATTGTAGATGGCAGTGGCAGCAACTAGAAATTGAACCAGACTCCCAATACATCAGGATCTGAGTAATACACCATGCGTTCTTGCAGAATTGAGTATGCAGTCTAGAACTGAATTTAAATATCAGGGCCTTTTTTTTTTTTGTGATAATGAAAACACTAGTAGCAAGAATCTGCAGGTTGTGGAAGCTAGAGTGACTAGATATGGAAGAATGGCCTCTGGATTAAGAAAAATCTTCCAGGGAAGAGGAGAACGTTAACTCAAATTGTTGTAATAGGAGCATCTGCAGGGCAGAAAAATCTTCCTTAATTGGGGAAGAAAGAAAAACACTGGAGGAATGCTTGGAGGTACACAAGAAAAGCTAGATTGATCTAGAAAAAAAAAAGTGATTGGCTATCATGGTTTTACATAGTATTCTTTTTTAATAACTGAAAGGTTAGAAAGTACCTGTTTTCTGTAGCAACTGTTTTGCCTCTTAACTTGTCACTGAGGCCCAGATGCATCAACCAAACATAAAAGAATCTAAAACGTTAAAGTCCTTAACGAATTTGAAAAAACGAAGAATGCACCAAAAAAACAAGGTCGCACATGTTCGGTACGGTATTGAAAAGTACAATGTATCAAAGATTCGTTAAACTGGTGTATTCCCCTTCGGTAATCGGCCCCTAAATCATGCGCAGAGCAGCCAAGCGTTATGCTGGCTGCTCTGCGCATGCCACAAACGTCAAAGGTCCCTCGGGAGGGGGCAAAGGCGCTTGTCAGGAGCGTCCTGTATGGACGGCCTTGCCCTCCCCCCCCCGCCCGAGGTCCCTGCTGCTCCCCGCTTCCCGCACGAAAACTCAAAATTTTAGCAGCCCCGGCCCCCTCCCTTCCTTTCTCTCTACTCTCCCACAGCTCCGCCTCCCGCCTTCCTCTGCCCCGTCCCTGAGGTCGTCGCCGCACCCCCCCCTCCACCAGGCCCCCCCCTCCGCATTACCGGGCCCATGCAGCGCCTCTCACCTCTTGTGTGACGGCGCTGCAGGGGCAAGAACATCTGATTGCCGCCTGTCTTCAGGACGTCTCTCTCCTTTCCTGATCTGGGCAAGCCGCCGTCTGACGTAGGTATGTCAGACGGGGTCGAGGCCCAGGTCAGGGAAGGAGAGACACGTCCTGAAGACAGGCGGAAATCAGATGTTCTTCTTGCCCGTGCAACGCCTTCACACAGAGGTAAGAGGCACTGCGCGGGCCTGGTAATGCGGAGAAGGGGCGGAGGATGGCGGGAGGCAGAGCTGTGGGAGAGCAGAGAGAAAGGAAGAGAGGAAGGGAGGGGGGCGGGGGCTGCTAAAATTTTGAGTTTTCGTGCAGGGGGAAGTGGGGAGCAGTGGGGACCTCGGGCGGGGGGGGGGGGGGGGGGCAAGGCCGTCCATACAGGACGCTCCTGACGAGCGCCTTTGCCCCCTCCCGATCCTTCTTCGATTTTTGTTTTGCTTTTCTATTAATGCAGGGGGAAGGCTATGAAGTACTGCATCCACCTTGTCATTCTTTATTGGTAGCGATTTTATTTAATCTCACTTAAACATGCCATCTTGGATTTTTATGCTGCAGGGGGAAGCGGGGAGTGACAGCTCAGGCCTTAATGACAGCTCTGACCTCACGTTAAATATTTTGCGGTAAATGATTCGGTGTAATCCTTGGTATGGTTAGTGCATCCTGAGTCGTCTACATTACAATGGTAGTTACTCGTTTGCATTCCGTTTTCGTTAGCTGCTAGCGTTGTCGGAAAATGGCCTTTAATGCATGCTACGGGTGAAAATTTCTTCGTTAAAGGGTCATTAAAGTTTTGTGCACCTGGGTCTGAGTAGGTGTTATGTGTTTGTTGTCTGTCTTAAAAGGATATGTAGGGACCTAGCAATGAAGATAGGGAGCTTCTTTTATAAAACAGACTTTGGGACCATTCCCATCTCCTAAAAGTTCAAAGGGATAGGAAGGGGGAGATACTGAAGGGCAGAGAGAAACGAAGGATCACAGAGTGTAGAAAAATGTGCAGTTGCAGTATCAAAGGCCTTTGATTTTTTTTTTTTTTAACAGTAGGAGCTGAGGTAAAAATGGCACTGAAAGCCTAATTCTCTGCAATCACTAGGCCTGAAAAAATATAAAAAAGCAGAAAATTTCTATCCAGAGTACCTGAAGTCTTTTACACAGCTCAAATGCAGAGGCACTGCTGGAACCACATGAATAGTAAAAGCAATAGTAGCAGAAGCCCAGTAAGCCCAAAATAGATGGCTTCCCATGTTTTCATAGGTTACTGCAACCAACTGCAAAAATCCATCTTGAATTTTTTCTTTAACTTTTAGAGACGATGCTTAAATAGCATGGCAAGGAGTACATAGACCCAACTCAGCGCTATGAGTAACTCATCAGGAACCATCAGGCTCCGCTCATTCTGCCTTGCCTTACCCTATGCTTCGAACAACCTTCCTGAGCCCTTACGCCAAGCCCCCTCCCTACCCGTCTTCAAGTCTTTGCTTAAAGCCCACCTCTTCAATGCTGCGTTCGGCACCTAACCCTTACCGTTCAGTGAATCCAGACTCCCCCAGTTTGACTGCCCCTATCGGACCGACCGTTATCTTGTCTATTAGATTGCAAGCTCTTTGCGCAGGGACTGTCTCTCTTTGTTAAATTGTACAGCGCTGTGTAACCCTAGAAGCGCTCTAGAAATGTTAAGTAGTAGTATGTTGGTGACGTCAGCTCGCCTCCAGCGTTCCCTTCCCTCTCATAGTCCCGCCCTCCTGTAGAGACGAAATGATGTCAGAGTAGGGCGGGACACTGAGTGGGAACGCTGGGGCCACACAAGCCCAGCCTGCCTGCCGCTGCTCTGACCTGAGGTAAGATGGACGGCTTACAGGCAGGGCGACAGGAAGGACAGAGTCACTGGCCATGGAGGGGAGGGGAGAATCAGTGCACATGCAGGGGATCGGAGGACAGGGCAGGGCAGAGGACAATCGCTGGACACGGAGGAGAGGGGAAGGCAGGGCCGAATCGCTGGACACGGAGGGGAGGAGAGGGCAGGGCCGAATCGCTGGACACGGAGGGGAGAAGAGGGCAGGGGAGAATCGCTGGACACGGAGGGGAGGAGAGGGCAAGGGAGAATCACTGGACACGGAGGGAAGGTCAGAATCCTGGGATAAGAAGGGGAGGGCAGGGAAGAGGAGAATCACTAGAAATGAAGGGAAGGCCAGAATCGCGGGACACGGAGGGGACGGCAGGGCAGAGGAGAATCGCTGCACATGGAGGGGAGGTCAGAATCGCGGGACACGGAGGAGATGGGAGAGAAGGGAAGAATCGCTGGACATGGAAGGGAGAGAGGAGAAATCGATTAGACGAGAGCCTTCCTAGGGCCCGTTTCATTTTTGACGAAATGGGCTTTGTTGCACTAGTACTCAATATGCTCTGCAGGAACTACAAAGAGGTAAACGTCAACTAAATAAGCTTACATGAGAGCAGAGCCTTCAAGACTAGAGATATGATCAACTCGAAACTAAAGAGCCTTTGAAGTTAAAATGCCTTCATGACCAAAATAGCATCGGGTTTACAAGACTTCATAGCTGATAGATTACTTCGGGTCCAAAGTTCTTTCACAGCCGAGTGTCTTAAGGCTGAAGTGCTTTTATGGTTATGGGTCTAAAGTAGTTTCACAGCTGATAAATCAACAGGGCCAAACAACTTCCTGCCTGAAGTGCCTTCACAGCAGAGATGCCGTCAAGACTGAAGCGCTTCCACAATTTAGAAGCCTATGGTGGAAGAAGCGCCTTCATGGCTAAAGTGTCTTCATGGCTGCACTGCCTATGGGCAGTCCTCTCTTCACAAAAGAAATCAGTTTTGAGCTGAACTGGTAGCACAATGAATCCACTCAGTGAAATCAGACAAATAGGCATCCAAATAATTAAAACAACAACAACAACTTCCCTGGAGGTATACAGTGTGAGAAGTATATTAAAAAACAAAAACAAAGACAACTCCCTCCCTTAATCTGTCCTGTCACCAGAAATGCAACTCATTCTTGAAAAGGTTTACCTTTCTATTTTCTCAACATTCAGGGTGGTGGGAAGGGGGAAGCACAGTGGGTGTGCCCCTCAAAGACTCAGGCTGTGCAGTGGACTTAAATCCCCTCAACTCAACTAGGAGCCAGTAGATTAACTGGACCAGGGGCGAGCTTTAATCCAACTCTTCAGGAATGGTGGTGGTGGTGGAGGGACCCTGCACTATCAAGTATCACCCCAGCTCCAAGCAAATTCTCTGTATATTTTTTAGGATCCTTCAAAGGAACAAAATATCTTTCAGGAGGTACCCCCCCCCCCATTCTCTACTGATACGCAACTGAGAAAGTGGGTCAGAAGGAGCTCAAGAAGCACAGTCTAGGAGCTGCATGGTCCATCCACCATCGGCTGGAGACGCTGAACATTGTGTGGCTGCACGATACTCTTGAAGGGTGAATCACACAGAACTATTTTGTTTCTCTATCTCCATTTGCTGATCGGTGGTCACAGAATACCTGTCATCACTGAATATATGACAGTTTGTTAGTTTTATAAGAATATGTGGTAGAGTATAATCTGGGTTAATATCCTTCTAATCACACATTTATTATAGTACTATTCACGACATTTGAGGGGTTATATTTTACAATAAATAATTCACCCAATCTTTCTTCCCCCCTCTCCCATGTGCCCCCCCCCCCCCAGTGCCTTTACCCATTCTCTCTCTTTCTCTGTGCCTTCATCCTCTCTCTCTCCATGCGCCCCCCCCCTCTTGTGCCTTCACCCATTATTTCTCTCTCTGTGCCCCCATGCCTTCACCCATTCTCTCTCTCTGTGCCCCCCCGTGCCTTCACCCATTATCTCTCTCTCTCTGTGCCCCCCTGTGCCTTCACACATTATCTCTCTCTCTCTCTCTGTGTGCCCCCTGTGCCTTCACCCATTATCTTCTTCTCTGTGCCCCCCTGTGCCTTCACTCATTAGCTCTCTCTCTGTGCCCCCCTGTGCCTTCACCCATTATCTCTCTGTTCCCCTATGTGGCCCCCTGTGCCTTCACCCATTATCTCTCTGTTCCCCTATGTGGCCCCCTGTGCCTTCCCTCAGTCTCACTCTCTCTCTCCCCGTGTAATATTTGGTAGTTACATACATTATTGCAAAACTTGGCAATGAAAAAGTGAACAGACCTGGGTGTTGGATTGGGTACTGGTTTTGGGAATAAAATAGCTGAAGATGGCAGGGAATGTAATTAATTGACTACTAGCAGAAGAAACAGAAGCCATCATTCTTTCACTCTGGTAGACCTTGCACATGTGGAGAGCAATGGTATGATAGAACTGGTATGATAGAGTACTGATAGAACTGAAAAATGAGCTTGCGGAGCTACTGTTAGTGATATGCAATTTATCCTTAAAATCGAGCATGGTACCGGAAGATTGGAGGATGACCAATGTAATGCCGATTATTAAAAAAGGTTCCCGGGGAGATCCAGGAAATTATAGACCGGTGAGTCTGACGTCGGTGCTGGGGAAAATGGTAGAGGCTATTATCAAAAACAAAATTACAGAGCACATCCAAGGACATGGATTACTGAGACCAAGTCAGCACGGCTTTTGTGTGGGGAAATCTTGCCTGATCAATTTACTTCAATTCTTTGAAGGAGTAAACAAACATGTGGACAAAGGGGAGCCGGTTGATACTGTGTATCTGGATTTTCAAAAGGCGTTTGACAAGGTACCTCATGAAAGGCTACAGAGGAAATTGGAGGGTCATGGGATAGGAGGAAATGTCCTATTGTGGATTAAAAATTGGTTGAAGGATAGGAAACAGAGAGTGGGGTTAAATGGGCAGTATTCACAATGGAGAAGGGTAGTTAGTGGGGTTCCTCAGGGGTCTGTGCTAGGACCACTGCTTTTTAATATATTTATAAATGATTTAGACATGGGAGTAACTAGCGAGGTAATTAAATTTGCTGATGACAAAGTTATTCAAAGTTGTTAACTCGCGACAGGATTGTGAAAAATTACAGAAGGACCTTACGAGACTGAGCGGCTAAATGGCAGATGACTTTTAATGTGAGCAAGTGCAAGGTGATGCATGTGGGGAAAAAAAACCCGAATTATAGCTACGTCATGCAAGGTTCCATGTTAGGAGTTACGGACCAAAAAAGGGATCTAGGTGTCGTCGTCGATAATACACTGAAACCTTCTGCTCAGTGTGCTGCTGCAGCTAGGAAAGCGAATAGAATGTTGGGTATTAATAGGAAAGGTATGGAAAACAGGTGTGAGGATGTTATAATGCCGTTGTATCGCTCCATGGTGTGACCGCACCTTGAGTATTGTGTTCAATTCTGGTCGCCGCATCTCAAGAAAGATATAGTAGAATTGGAAAAGGTGCAGCGAAGGGCGACTAAAATGATAGCGGGGATGGGACGACTTCCCTATGAAGAAAGACTAAGGAGGCTAGGGCTTTTCAGCTTGGAGAAGAAACGGCTGAGGGGAGACATGACAGAGGCATATAAAATAATGAGTGGAGTGGAACAGGTGGATGTGAAGCGTCTGTTCATGCTTTCAAAAAATACTAGGACTAGGGGGCATGCGATGAAACTACAGTGTAGTAAATTTAAAACAAATCGGAGAAAATGTTTCTTCACCCAACGCATAATTAAATTCGAATTCGTTGCCGGAGAATGTGGTGAAGGCGGTTAAGCTTGGCAGAGTTTAAAAAGGGGTTAGACGGTTTCCTAAAGGACAAGTCCATAAACCACTATTAAATGGACTTGGGAAAAATCCACAATTCCAGGAATAACATGTATAGAATGTTTGTATGTTTGGGAAGCTTGCCAAGTGCCCTTGGCCTGGATTGGCCGCTGTCGTGGACAGCATGCTGGGCTTGATGGACCCTTGGTCTTTTCCCAGTGTGGCATTATTTATGTACTTACTTATGTACTTATGATTGAGAAGATGGGGGGGGAGGGGGAGAGAGAATGGAGTTGGTGTTGGTTTATGCTGTGTGTACATTTACATAATTGGATTCACTTCTACTGGAAAAGTCTGGATACACTGCTTTGGTCTTTGCCTATTATCATTTACTATATATCTGTGTAAAATTTCCTAACAAAACAATGTGTTTAGAATAAATCCTGGATTCCAAAATTGCTTTAAAGCTCCCATTGATTTTATATATTTGATGGGGTCACTCTGCTATTATGCCAGATAACAAGGCAGTAAATTAGCACATCTCTCTATATAAAAGGCAACCCCAACGTTCTGAAGCCTCCACGGAAGTTGAGGTGCCCGAGATATCCGATGTGCCCTGGAGTGTCTGCACCGCCCTCGCGTCAAAATGTCATGACGTCGAGGGCGGAGCTATGACACTCGAGGGCCGAAACAGAAATGCCACAGGCACGGCCACAGAGGCGCAGCAAAAAAAAAAAACCCTCCCCACACACAGCCCCCAACAAGGCAAGTAGCTCGGAGGGACAGAGGGAGGGAGCCCCTTGCTAGCGCCCGTTTCATTGCGCTCAGAAACGGGCATTTTTTCCTAGTTTTCTATAAAATCCATCTTATTTGTGGGCAAATCAATCTTACTATATTAGATAACACAAAATTCATGGCAAAGATCAATGTGATTAGATGGAATGTTAAATAATACTAAAAAAATATATTAAAAAGCATACATAACAGCTCAGTTTTCAGCTTGCTGAGAAAATATGACTCAATAAATTAAAATGAGTTTTATATCCTGCTCTATGTAATAAAGATTTTACATATTCTACATAGGCTTATTTATCAACAGATACAAATGAAGAAAAAGTGAGAGGAAGCGTCCAAAAATCATTCCATCATTAATTTAATTTTGACATTTATAATCTGTTTAGCCATCAAATTCTATGTGGAATACAACAAAGTGAAAGCCATCAATATAAAATCATTACATAAAGTATACAAAAATCACACAAAATGACTTAAAAAATAGAACCACTTGTCATTCGTATAGCAATTGACTAATACAAATAGTTTTGAAACAGTCAAGTCTTTAAAAGCTTGAACAGACATTCCAATGAGCAGAAGGAATGAGCAAGAATCTACTTGTAAATTAAGGGACGGAAAAAAATATGTGAATCAGAAGAAAGTTTTTCAAAGAAGTAGATCAGCATACACAGAAAAACAAATGGCAAATGTACAAATATAGTTGGAAATATAGGGCTCCTTTTACAAAGCTGCGCTAGCAATTCTAGCATGGTAAATGTGACAAAGTCCATAGGAACTGAATGAACTTGTTTGCATTTGCTGCGCCGGAATCACTAGGGTGGCTTTGTAAAAGGAGCCAATGTGTTAATCAAGGTACCATACATGGATCAAGGGCAGACACATGAATGACTAAGAAGAGGTGAACTAAAATCTAAGGATGAGAGATTGATAGTTGAAGCTTACAGATGAGATAGTTCTCAGCTAGCAAAGAAAAGAAAACTGGTACAACTGATATTTGTAGATTCTGTTAAGGAAGAGCTGGGCATGGTTACTCATCTCATGGCTGGCTGCGAAGTGTTGATGGTGAAAAATATTTATACAGAAAGGCACAACAAAGTGACATCTCATTCACTGGAAACTATGCAAACATTATAATATCACTGTACCAGAAAAGCACTAGGATTATGACCCCAAGAGAATTGTGGGAAATGAAGAGTTTATGATCACCTGGGATATAACGGTAAAAGAGAACAATGCCAGAATGTCAGTCCCAAGCGATTACTCTGGCACGATGCAAGTTTTTACAGTGAGAGTTATCAGTAAATTTGAGAGACTGAGATCATACTCCACATACTTTAGTTTTACACATACCATGACAGAAATGAACCTCACTCCTAAGCTAATCAATCTGGAGAAATTGACTACATTTTATAGCAAGTGATTCATCATGCTAGTAAATGTTGCACTAATTAGGCATAATAAAATATAGCAGAAATTACCTAAAAAGGTAATAGCCCAGCATTTCCCAGTCATTGTGCCTTGATGCACTGTTGTGACTTCCGACTTGATCAGGTATACCACAGGAATTTTTACTGCTGCCTGTTGTGAGAGGCTCTCAGCATCTCATAACAAGAGGCACCAGCTGTAGCTCTTAAAGATCCAAGACCTCCTTTTCTGAGTACATGTAAAGTCATAATCTTTTCTCCTTCTTAGATACAAACGAGCCCTGCAATGAGGGAATTAACTGGCAACATATAGATACAAAGGCCTTGCTTTAGGTAGCACCTTCTCTTGTGCTTCTTCTACTATTACTACTTAACATTTCTAGAGCGCTACTAGGGTTACGCAGCGCTGTACAAATTAACAAATAAGGGCAGTCCCTGCTCAGAAGAGCTTATAATCTAAAGGACGAAATGTCAAGTTGGGGTAGTTTAGATTTCCTAAGAAGAGGTGTAGAGATTAGGTGCCGAAGGAGACATTGAAGAGGTGGGCTTTGAGCAATGATTTGAAGATGGGTAGGGAGGGGGCCTGGCGTATGGGCTCAGGGAGTTTGTTCCAAGCATGGGGTGAAGCGAGGCAGAAAGGGCGAAGCCTAGAGTTGGCGGTGGTGGAGAAGGGTACTGAAAGGAGGGATTTGTCAAGAGAGCGGAGGTTACGGGTGGGGACATAAGGGGAGATGAGAGTAGAGAGATAAGGAGGGGCTGCAGATCGAGTGCATTTGTAGGTGAGTAGGAGAAGCTTGAACTGTATGCGGTATCTGATCGGAAGCCAGAAGTGACTTGAGGAGAGGGGTGATATGAGTATATCGATTGAGGCGGAAGATAAGACGTGCGGCCGAGTTCTGGATGGACTGAAGGGGGGATAGATGGCTAAGTGGGAGGCCGGTGAGGAGTAGGTTGCAGTAGTCAAGGCGAGAGGTAATGAGAGAGTGGATGAGAGTTCGAGTGGTGTACTCGGAGAGGGGTGAATTTTGTTAATGTTATAGAGGAAGAAGCGACAGGTCTTGGCTATCTGCTGGATATGCGCAGAGAAGGAGAGGGAGGAGTCGAAGATGACACCGAGGTTGCGGGCAGATGAGACAGGGACGATGAGGGTGTTATCAATTGAGATAGAGAGTGAAGGGAGAGGAGAAGTGGGTTTGGGTGGGAACACAATAAGTTCCGTCTTGGCCATGTTTAGTTTCAGGTGACGGTTGGACATCCAGGCAGCAATGTCGGATAGGCAGGCCAGTACTTTGGCCTGGGTTTCCGCAGTGATTTCTGGTGTGGAGAGATAAAGCTGGGTGTCGTCAGCATAAAGATGATAGTGGAAACCATGAGAAGAGATTAGGGAGCCTAAGGAAGAGGTGTAGATTGAAAAAAGAAGGGGCCCAAGGACAGAACCCTGGGGAACTCCAACAGAGAGCGGGATAGGGGAGGAGGATGAGCCATGAGAGTGCACTCTGAAGGTACGATGGGAGAGATAAGAGGAGAACCAGGAGAGGACAGAGCCCTGGAACCCAAAGGAGGACAGTGTGTCGAGAAGTAGGTTGTGATTGACAGTGTCAAAAGCGGCGGATAGGTCGAGGAGGATGAGGATTGAATAGTGACCTTTAGATTTGGCGAGGAACAAGTCATTGCAGACTTTAGATAGTGCTGTTTCTGTCGAGTGTAGGGGGCGAAAGCCGGATTGAAGCGGATCGAGGATGGCATGCGAGGAGAGGAAATCAATGCAGCGGCTGTGAATGGCGCGTTCAAGTATCTTGGAGAGGAAGGGTAGGAGGGAAATGGGGCGGTAGTTGGAGGGACAGGTAGGGTCAAGTGATGGTTTTTTGAGGAGTGGTGTGACCATGGCATGCTTGAAAGTGTCTGGGACAGTTGCAGTGGAGAGAGATTTCTTCCAGCTTTTGGTGGGGCTCTTTATGCTTCTCTACCATAGGGGTTCTCTCCCATGTCTACATCACCTGCTGCATTATCTTGGGTTTGAAAAGGTTAGGGAACTCTGACATAGTTCATATTCAGACCTCAGGGCCCCCGCAAGAGTTTCCCCAGCCTTTGGGTTCATAATCATGGGGGGGTGGGGGGACTGCCTCCCCACAACCCAGGGAAAGTGCACTGCCTGCTCTGTCCTGCAAATGAGGGATAAGCAAAATGGCCACTCCTCTTACCAAAATCACTGCATCCACAGAACCTACAGCAGAGCCAAGTATGGGATCAGGACTCTCCTGATACCCCTTTGAATCTCTGCACTCACAATCCCCGATGATTCCAGGGCCTGGCCTTCTCAGACTGGGCATAGAAACTAGTGGCAGTGCTGAACCAGCAGCCCCTGCATACTGAACAGAAGTGGCCAACAGACTTGCCTGCACATGCAGCTGATACCAACACAACCCTCCCCCCCCCCCCCCCCCGACAGGCTTAATTCTGGCCACCCCTCACTGGGATCCCTCCTAGGGCTGCACTGCCTCCCCACAGAAAAGGTCTACTCCGATGCATGTCTATGCTATTTACTTACTTTCTTTTGAATAACTTTTGTCCTCTGATAAACAGGGAAGAAAGTCAGACCAATTTTAAAAGTTGTTTTTTTTTTCCTTTTTAGCTTTGCTACAAGGGAACCCAGGGGAGATGGGAACCTACTAAGAGCGCATCTAAACATGGGTGCACCAATGCCGATGTATGCTAGTATTCTATAATGGAATCTTGGCACCAAGGTGCCATTTATAGAATTGGTGCTAAGCACACAGTATTGGGGTGCCTAAACTTAGGCATTAATTTATAGAATTGCCCCATGGGTGCATTAATTTCCACAAAAATGGTAAAACACGAGAATGAGGTAGTTTTTAGTTTACTGCATACCGTTACTAAGCTGCGGGGAAAAAGGGCCCTATGGTAGTGGTGAGGGCCGTTTTCCAGTGCGCCAGGGCCTTTTTACCGCAGCAGGTAAAAAGCCCCTTCCTCAAAAAAAAAAAAAAAAAAAAAAAAAAAGTCCATGCAGCAAGATAACTCTTACCATGTGGCCATGTGGTAGAAAGCACTTACCACCTCCCATTGAGGTGGTAGTAAGGGCTCCCATGATAACTGGGCAGCACGTGACAATGACTGATTATTGCTGGGTGAGCGTCACGCTATAAGAAAAATTTTTCTGGCACGCCAGAAATGGCATGCACTCAAGCCAGTGGCAGCAGTCCCGTAGAGTGCAGTCAGTCCACGTTGGGTTTACCGATGCTTTGTAAAATGTGAGAGAGGACAGGGTTGAACCAAATCTTCATTACATTTGTTTTCAGGTAGTAGCAGAGCCATTTTGGGGTATGGAGAGAAGAAACCAAGCTTTGCTTTCAGCTCCATCCCTAGCTCCCACACTGACCAATCCAAAAAGAAAAATTTTGTCTGTGCATATCCGTAAGGACTAATTAGGTTAAACATCTGATGGATACAAAATAAGGACCACAGTGGCTCGAATTCAACAACCTCCACCCCTTGTCAAATAGAACTACACAGGGCAGTGTCAGGTTCCACCAGAATGTAAATCAAGTCAAAAAATCAAAATAAATAGGCAACATCCGAACTATATTAGAAAATTGAGCAATGTATAAATTATAGGGTTTTTTTTTGTTAAAATGTTCATAATTTATCTATGATATAGCAGAAAGAGGGAGCAAAGTACAAGCAAAACTCCAATCAAAGAAAAAAAGCACCAAGGGCCTTAAAAAAAGGGGCACAGTTCTTTTATTATCAACTTCAGGTAAAAACAGTTATTCATGAAAGACCCGTCACGGGCCATGTTTCGGTGCTGTCACACCTGCATCAGGGGTTGCAATGATGACGGGGAAGGTATTTTTTTTAAAATCCAAAGCAGCTGAATTATAGTCTGGTATATCTCCGTATAGTCAAAAAATTACAGCTGATACTTTGTCAATGCCGGTATAAATGCATATAACCTGACGACATTGATAAAGATGTTTGTTGTTCAAGCTCTCCGTGTATTTAGAACATCAATCTTCCTAAAATACAGAGCTAGTCCTGTCAGTATTGGTGTCCGATATCGGACTAGCTCTGTATTTTAGGAAGATTGATGTTCTAAATACACGGAGAGATTGAATGACAAACATCTTTATCAATGCCATTAGGTTATATGCATTTATACCGGCATTGACAAAGTATCAGCTGTAATTTTTTGACTATACGGAGATATACCAGACTATAATTCAGCTGCTTTGGATTTTAAAAAAAATACCTTCCCCGTCATCATTGCAACCCCTGATGTAGGTGCGACAGCACCAAAACATGGCCCATGACGGGTCTTTCATGAATAACTGTTTTTACCTAGGTGATAATAAAAGAACTGTGCCCCTTTTTTTAAGGCCCTTGGTGCTTTTTTTTTCCTTTGATCATAATTTATCTATGAAATAAACAAGGCAACCATGAAATAAATTTGATTTATAATGTTTTTCTGATTTGTAGAATTCAAATCCACATCTCAAAAGGAGAGAGAGAAAAGCCAAGGGCCTTCCATTTCAACATCCACCCATCCCAAAGAATTAACACAAATAAGGAACACATTTTTTCCATAACCCCCCCAAAACAACTTAATCATCCAGACTTATTGCGGGGGGGGGGGGGGGGGGGAGGGGGAGGGGGAGGGGGAGACTCCAGCCAGTTCTAGAAAAACAAAAATTAGACCCAGTAAAAAGTAATCAAGCATTTGCAAAGAAAGTTATAAGAAAACGTTTGGCCCCACAGCCACCATCTGAGAACACAGCTGTAGAATGACCTCCTCTGAAGCTGGGTAGCACAGCAAACTTCTGGAAAAAATACACATACTGATCACAAAAGTAATCTTTCTTCAGAAAATATTTTTTTTTCACAATGTTAATTTCATCACATTCTTTTATAAAGGAAACAAGTGTAGCTCTGGAGTCATCTACCTCCATCACAACTTCTTTGCTATCCTCAGTTTTTTTGAATAGAGACTAGGAATATAAACTATCTGAAATCAAGTATGACTAAGAAGTGATAGAACTTAAAAGTTTGCTCTAACATTCGTTGTCTATAACTATAACTGTTTACCTATTACTTTTCCTGAATAAGTCTTGTAATAAAACAATCCACAAACAATATCACAACTGATATTACTACATTACAATTAAAAATCTCTTCCTACTCAAATATTTAATTACATAATAATGCTGTCATCAAAATGAAGCTCTGACTAATGTTCATCATACTGATAACTTATCATTATAATAGGCCTCAGATCCCATGCCTTTGAATTTTTCTACCACTTCCCAGTAATATTTCGCACCAAACATAGCAACTGGATCTCAAGTAAAACAAAAATTCCCTCTTATAGTCCAACCATTGCTAATTTCTCCCACAATGCTTACTTAGTACCTCAAACATCCCACACAGCTTCTCCAAAACAGACACATCATAAACGCCACCTAATAAATATTGCAACTTCACACATCAATCTAGATTCCTATCTATCACTACCAATAGGTTATATAAATGCTAGGTCAGCGGTCAATAAAGCTGACATTATTAGAGACTGGATAGAAGAGTTTCAATTCGGCATAGCCTTATTAACAGAGACATGGCTACATTCTCTAGATGACCTGTTTCTTCTTGACATTTGTCCACCAGGCTACAAAATTAAACATCTTTCTAGAAACAACAAAAAAGAAGGAGGCGTAGCCAAGAGAATACAATATTCTAATCTAGAAGAAATCTCATGTAATATCTCAGTCAAATCACTATCCAAGCATATTAATCTACTACTATTACACAGTCCGCTAGGTAATTAAAACAAAGAGGATATCACTGAATTTATATCCAACACTTCAGGAAGGTTGGGGGTAGTCTATGATTAAATTTGTCACCCAATAGGGGTACACCTTATGGGTGAAAAGAGAGTAGCCCCTGTGACTATATGAGACTTTCCCTGAACAACCTACTCTGAAACTATTGGGCACTTTTGCCTTATACTCTACTACTTTTTGTTTTGAACTTAATGATAAAGCACCAACGAAAACAAAACCCATCAAAAAAATTTCGCCCTGGTTCTCAGAAGACATCCTAAGCACAACGAGAGCCTGTAGACAACTGGAAAGACTATGGTCAAAATCTAAAACCAAAATGAACTGGGAAAATTGGAGAAAATCAATTAGAGAATATAAAAACAAAATCAGAAAAGCCAAAACATCTTACTATGCTAAATATATTGGCCAATTCTCTCTAAATAATAGAAAGCTCTAAGCCCTTGTAAACAATCTACTAAATACTCAACCCTTAACCACTGGCAAAGAATCAGCTCCTTCTGCTGATCAACTAGCTAAATACTTTGAACAGAAACCTGTCAAAATCAGAAATTACCTAAAAGGTTCTAGTATGTCCAATCCTAGAACTTTTCAATATGCCTGCCACCTCTCCCAACTGTCTTCCTGCAGATGGAATTTGGACCTCCTTCTCCAACCCAACATTAGATTCTGTAAAATGCTACTTACTTAAATATGCATCCTCTCAATGCATACTAGACTCTTGCCCTGAGTGGAGGAGTAGCCTAGTGGTTAGTGAGCGGACTTTTGATCCTGGGGAACTGGGTTTGATTCCCACTGCAGCTCCTTGTGACTGTGGGCAAGTCACTTAACTCTCCATTGCCCCAGGTACAAAATAAGTACCTGTATATATGTAAACTGCTTTGAATGTAGTTGAAAAATACCACAGAAAGGCAGTATATCAAGTCCCATTTCCCTTTTAAAATCAGCCCCCGATTAATACAATGCTTACAATCAAATCTAACATTCATGTTAACCCATGGAATGTTTCCTTCAAAACTATGAAAAATAGTCTTAACTCCCGTTCCAGAAAATCCTAAATCTAGCCTGATTGATGTTTCAAACTACAGACCTGTCGCTTATATCCCACTGCTAGCTAAAATAATGGAAAGTCTGGTTACCCAACAACTCATTGGCTAACTTTTTCTTGATACTACACGCTTGTCAATCTGGTTTTAGGTCTTCTTATAGCAACGAAACAGTCCTAACACCACATAGGAAAGAATTAAGGTAGAAAGATCATCATCTTACAATTTGACACGTCCAGTGCTTTTGACACAGCGGATCATACCATTTTACTCAATCTACTAGATTATACTGGCATATCCAGTAATGTCCTCAAATGGTTTAAGGGCTTCCTCACTTCAAGATACTACCAAGTAAAACAGTCAGGTATCATCTCAGCTGTATGGTCCCCTAACTGTGGAGTCCCACAGGGCTCTTCTCTCTCCCCCAGTTTAATATAATGATGACACCATTAGGTTATCTACTCAATTGTTTTATGTATGCTGATGATGTTACAATTTACATCACTTTCGATAATGATACTAATGGAATTTTGACAGACATAAAATCAGGTCTAGACCTAATGTCATTGTTAGCCCAGGATTCCAAGTTGAAACTTAGAGAGAAAGCCAAATTCCTAATAGCTAATACTAACACTTATCAACCAATCACCTCCACCACCTTCACTAGTGATAACACAACATATCCATTAGAGACTAATTTGAAAATCCTGGGAATTTTGATATCTCTTTTGAACCACAAATTTTGAAATCTAGTGTCTAATGTATTCAGATCATTATGGAAACTTAAAAGTCTAAGACACTACTTTCCAAACACAATCTTCAGATCACTAAGTGGAGGAGCAGCCTAATGGTTAGTGCAGCTGTGTTGGAAAGTGGACCTTTTCCCATAGCTATCTTCTATGGACAACCTCCATATGAAGCATCAGTCCAGGGGCCTAGAAGTTATTCAAACATCTTGGACCCGCACAATGGCAGCTACAAACCCAGAAGAACAGGACGGAGTTCTAATAGGGAAGCTCAAACAAGCTCCCAACATCTGGAGAGAGGGGAAAATTAGGTTCTTACCTTGGTAATTTTCTTTCCTTTAGTCATAGCAGATGAATCCATTACGAGTGGGTTGTGTCCATCAACCAGCAGGGGGAGATAGAGAGCACTGAAAAACCATAGTGCCTCATGGCCAGCTAGCTCCATCTGCCTCTTCAGTATTTGAAGCTTCCAAAGCAGTGTAACACTGCAAAGCATAATAACATAATAACATGAACTTTCCTCACAGCAGATGAACGCCCCAAAATTGGAGCTATAATTCAAAGGAGGAAATGAACTCATCCTCCTGGAGGGAATGACCTCATCCTCCTGTAACTGAACAGAAATCCTGAAGACTGTTTTCTAACTTCTCCCAATGAGGGAACATATCTACAGGAAAAAACTGAACATAAAAGTAACATGAATCGCATAATAAACCACTGAGGGAGGGAGGGCTCATGGATTCATCTGCTATGACTAAAGGAAAGAAAATTACCAAGGTAAGAACCTAATTTTCCCTTCCTTGTCATCAAGCAGATAAATCCATTACGAGTGGGATGTATCAAAGCAATCCCTAGATAGGGTGGGAACAAGCCACACCACGCGCCAGCACTTGTGCTCCAAAATGCGCGTCTCTCCTGGCAGCCACATCCAGCCTGTAATGTTGGGCAAAAGAGAGCTTTGAAGCCCAAGTAGCTGCACTACATATCTCTTGAAGAGAGAGTGCTCCAGTTTCAGCCCAAGAAGAGGAAATCGCTCTTGTGTAATGTGCCTTAAAGGCTTCAGGCGGAGGCCGGCCAGATAGCAGATATGCTGAAAAGATCGCTTCTTTGAGCCAATGGGCTATAGTGGCCTTAGACGCTGGAGACCCTCTGCGCGGACCTGACAAAAGAACAAAAAGATGGTCAGAGGTCCTGAAGGCATTTGACATGCGCACATATAGCAACAGAGCCCTTCGCACATCCAGAAGGTGCAACTGCCCATCGGCTTCTGGAAACTCCTCTTTAGAAAAGGAGGGCAGGAAAATAGGCTGGTTTAGGTGAAACGCTGAAACCACCTTAGGCATGAAGGAAGGCACCGCACGTACCATTACTCCGGGACTCTGAGAATTGCAGAAATGGGTCTCGACAGGACAGCGCCTGGAGCTCAGATACCCGTCTCGCCGATGTCACGGCCACCAAAAGACGTCTTTAAGGTCATATCCTTCTCCGAGGCTCGCCGAAGCGGCTCGAAGGGCGAACACTGAAGGGCCTTTAAAACTAACCCCAGGTTCCAGCTCGGACACGGAACCCGCAAGGGGGGACGGAGCCGAAGCACCCCTCTAAGAAACCGTGTCACATCTGGGCAAGCAGCCAGAGAGAGGCCAGCGACCTTCCCTCGAAAACATGCTAAAGCTGCCACTTGAACACGCAGGGAATTATAGGCCAAGCCTTTTTGTAAACCATCCTGCAAAAAGTCAAGTTATCGGCGAGACAGAAGCCTGCATGGGTGTAATCGCTTTAGAAGCACACCAAGCCTCAAATTGGCGCCAAATCCTGGCATAAGCAACGAAAGTGGAACACTTGTGGGCCTGTAGGAGAGTGGAAATGACTTTACTGGAATATCCCTTGTCTCTCAATTGCGCCCTTTCAATAGCCATGCCGTAAGACCAAAGCGGCAGGCATCCTCCATGGTCACCGGGCCCTGTGACAACAGGTTCGGTACCAGAGGTAACGGCAGAGGATACTCTACCAGCATCCGCCGGAGGTCCGCATACCATGGCCTCCTGGGCGAATCCAGGGCAATGAGAACCACCTCTCCTTGGTGGAGCCGAATCCGCAGGAGTACTCGCCCTATCAAGGGCCATGGAGGAAACACATACAGGAGGCCCTGAGGCCCTAAGCCAAGGCATCCAACCCTGCCGAGCGAGGATCTCTCTGTCTGCTGTAGAAGCACGGGACTTTGGCATTTGTGCTTGACGCCATAAGATCCCTTACGGGCTTTCCCCATTTGGCACATATCTGCAGGAATACTTAGTCTGCAAGTTCCCACTCCGCTGGGTCGATTTGATTCCTGCTCAGTACTGAGACCACTCTGGCTATAACCTGATGACTCTCTTCTGCAGAGTCTGCTCTGATGAGCCAGTCGTCTAGGTACGGGTGAACCTGGATACCCTCTCCCCTGAGAAAAGCAGCTACTACCACCATTACCTTGGAAAAGGTTTGGGGAGTTGTGGCGAGGCCAAAAGGCAAGGCCCGAAACTGGAAATGTTTTCCCAACACCGCAAAACGCAGAAACCTCTGGTGTGAGGGCCAAATTGGTATGTGCAAGTAAGCTTCTTTCAGGTCCAGAGATGTGAGAAACTCTCCTGGCTGTACCACCACTATGTCGGAGCGCAGGGTTTCCATGTGAAAATGCCGCACGCTCAGAGACTTGTTGACTTCTTTTAAGTCTAGGATAGGCCGAAAAGACCCTCCTTTTCGCGGCACCACGAAGTAAATGGAGTAACGGCCAGAGCCGCATTCAGCGGGAGGCACAGGGGAAACCGCCCCTATGTGAATCAAGCCTTGCAAGGTCTCCTCTACCACCACCCGTTTAGCGGCAGAACCGCAGCGGAACTCCACAAACACGTCTCTTATCGGGGCATTGCATTCTATTCTGTAGCCTTCTCTGATCAGGTCCAAGACCCACTGATCTGAGGTAATCTTGGCCCACTCCTCCAGAAAGAGGGAAAGTCGTCCTCCTATCACAGGAATCGAGGAGGGGGTCGGTACACCATCATTGAGAGGGTCGCCCTTGAACTCCAGGTCTTGAGCCTGCTGCTGCGGAATGTTTGTCTGAGCAAAAGGAGTTCCTCCGCTGAAAACGGGCATGCGAATTGAACCCACGGAAGCAAGGTCTGGAAGAGGAGGGAACCGCCTGACCCTTGGAAGAAGGCCGCGGCCAATCCTCGGGTAAGCGCTGGGTTTTGGCATCCCATAGGCCTTTCACAATTTTCTCCAACTCCTCACCAAACAGGAGAAGGCCTTGAAAGGGCAACTTCACCAACCTTTGCTTAGTGGCCATGTCAGCTGCCCAATGCCTTAGCCACAGAAGACGGCGAGCCGCCACCGCTATAGCCATCTGTTTAGCCGAAGCTCTGACCAGATCATAAAGGGCGTCAGCCAAAAAAGACAAGGCCGACTCCATCCGCGGTGCCACCTTCGTAAGGGGCTCTGCTCCATCTCCGGGTTGTTCCACTGCCTGTTGTAACCAAGCGAGGCAGGCTCGGGCAGCGTAGCAGCTGCATGCAGACGCCCGTAAGGATAGGCCTGAAATTTCAAAGGGCCGTTTCCATAGCTGCCTCCAGGCGACGGTCCTGCATGTCCTTCAAGGCAACTCCTCCTTCCACTGGGAGGGTAGTATTCTTTGTCAAAGCCGTGACTAGGGCATCCACTTTAGGCACTGCTAGGCGCGCCAAATGCTCCTCACTTAGAGGGTATAATTGCCCCATAGCCCTGGCGACTTTCAAAGGCCCCTCGGGGTCAGCCCATTGAGCCGTGATAAGCTCTTGGATGGAGTCATGCAAAGGAAAGGCTCGAGCAGGCTTCTTAGTACTTGCCATCCTCGGATTACCGGAGGAGGTCTCAGTACTCCCAGGGTCTTCTATAGAGAGGACCTGCAAGGCATCAGTAATAAGCGCTGGCAGCTCATCACGGTGGAAAATCCTCACCGTGGAAGGATCATCTGGATCCGGTGGCAATCCTGCACCTTCTTCTGGCTCTCCAGACCACGAAAGTCTGCCAGACCCCTCAGAGTCCTCACATCCCGACCACGGGATCTCAGATGCACGCTGGTACCTGGAAAACACAGAATACAAAACCCAAGTGCTGCTCTTCACACAATACCCCCACTCGAGAGTAAATGATTC
This sequence comes from Microcaecilia unicolor, assembly GCF_901765095.1. NCBI lineage: Eukaryota > Metazoa > Chordata > Amphibia > Gymnophiona > Siphonopidae > Microcaecilia > Microcaecilia unicolor. The sequence continues at coordinate 269,543,370 of NC_044035.1, read as the reverse complement.
CTCCCACCCGTTTCACAATCCTTGCCCCAATTCTGAGTCTGCTTACCAGAATCAGGGTAAATATAAGCCTTCCTTGGCAGGTCTTCAATTAATCCCACCACTGCCACCACTTTGTAGCTGGGTCGCCCATCCAGGACCCAGCCAGGCTCGACCCTGCTTAGCTGCCTCTTCCTCCACACGACTGTTGCCTTCACTCCACAGCAATCTGGCTCCTCCGAGCCTTGGCTCCAGGTCCTGTGAACTCCCAGGACTTCCTCCTCCCTCCGTTCCTTTCACAGAGGCACATTCAAAGCCCAATGTTTATAAGTAAGAGCTTTTATTTTCTTGCTTCAAATCAACAAAACACCCTTCACTTCAGGTTGTTTAGGCTAGCAGCACAGAGCACAATTCAGGTTCAACACAGTCAAATTCAGGTTCAAAAACAGTCCATATAACTTCAAACTCAGGTTCAAAAACAGTCCATATAACTTCACTTTAGCTCAGATTACTTCACTTAGGGAACAGCACATTATCAGAGGGAAAAACCAAATAGCTCGGTAGGTTGCAGCCCAGACCTTTTAGTATGAAACAGTTTACACAGTCTTTCTTGCACCTTCTTACAGCACGGTTACACAGCTTTATTCCCACCTGGTTCAGGCTGGGGTTTCAATTGTGCCCAGCTCTCTCTCTCTCCCACAGGCTGCACCTGTTTCCTCATTAGTAGAGATTTCCCCCAGTGCCTCAGCCTCTCTCCTCCGGTCTTCCACCAGTCTCTCCAAGGTACAGCTAGCCACCCTCTTACAGCAGCTTTTTGGGTTTGAGCCAGGGCTCCAATCTCCATCTGTTCCTCCCCTAGTCCTTCAGTAATCTCCATTTTATCCTCCTCTTCATCTTCCCCCGCCCCCAATCTCTCCAGCTGGCCCTCATCACCTTCCTCAGAGACCATTTCCCAATCTTCTATCTCCTCCCCTAACTCTTGCACAGCCGGGTGGGGAAGAGAAGGATTCTGGGACTGGTAGTTCCTCCCCTTCTTCCTTAACCCAGCCAACCTCTCTGCCTCCGGTAGCCCAGCTTTCTGAATGTGGGTGTTGTGCACATGAAATCTGCCCCATTGGGATTCCCCGGCTCCCTGTACCCCCTTTCTTCGTGCCTTCCCGGATCCCCTTTCACCTGCACTCTCACACTGGCCATGAGGCACTATGGTTTTTCAGTGCTCTCTATCTCCCCCTGCTGGTTGATGGACACAACTCACTCGTAATGGATTCATCTGCTTGATGACAAGGAAGCAGTCAATACAAGCGAAACAACAGGAGAAGACATACCTGAGGAACACTGTCTACAGTTATACATTAGACCTGAAAATGCAGAGACACAGAGGGTCTCTTACATTTGATCTTCCTCTTCCCATTTTCTCTATACCAACCGCACTAAATGGCACTGTACCAAATATTTGTATTCGATTTGGCCCCTAAATAGTGCCTCCGAATACATTATTCGTATTTGGCTGAAGTGATTTAAATACAAATAATCCAGGGCTCTACTATGCCAAATCCTATTGAAATAAACACTTATCTCCGATTTCACATTGGTTCTTTATTATGTTATGTTAAAGCTCAATGCCCATTATTTGTATTCGGCCAAACAACAAAATATGCTATTCGGTACGGCTCTGGCCAGATGTGCCCAAAAATCCATATGCCAGTGTTTAAAGGACCACAGGGCTGGAAACGGCATCAGATGCCAAATGATGCTGATGTCATGGACTGAGTTATCATCCTCCCTCAGATCCAACCACAGAAAGGGGGAACACCAAGTTCAGCAGCGTAGCCAGGTTGAGGGGGTGGGGGGAGCGGAGAGCGGACTGCCGACAATGCCAGCGTGTATTTTAAATGCAACAGATCGTGTGAAAAATAGGTGCCGCGGAATTCTATTTGGGGCAGCAGCCATTCCCCTGGCGACCCACCTAGCTACAACCTTTGATCAAGTCCCATTCCTTTTCCCCTCTCCTTTCCAGATGGCAAATCAAGGCTCAGGATCACTATGCTGTTGGACCAAACCAACCCCTAGTAAGTCTCCTCTCTGTGCCTCTCCCATATTGTGTTTTATCAATACTATAAACAAAGTTTTGTGATGGTGAAAATATCAAAGCACAGCAAATAAATAAATCTTGAAAAATTAGAACAAAAAAACAACCAAAACCCCCACAGGTTTCCCATTCTATAATTTGTTTTATTTTATTTTGGCCTGCTCAGTAAACATTTTTAGCAGGTATAATTAAATAAATGATTAGTCTGCAAGTTACCCCCCATAGGCTTCTGGACTGTACAGTTCCTCATTAAAATGTAAGCCCTAAGGGGTTACCAAACAAAACTTATTTGCCTTTTGAGCCTTTTTGCGCTCTGTGAGCTTTAGTACTTGTGCTTAATTACTGTCTGGGAAATTGATGTACTCAAATGAAGTTCAAATAGACTTGCACAGTATGTAATACTATGGCCAGCTGCCATTAAACCATGGAATCAAAACTATTCTCTACAGCCCAGCACAAAAAAATGTTCCACCGTTCAAGAAACCACATCAGTGCCTTGCCAGATCACAGAATAAAAATGGTTCTTTTAAGTATCTATAACACAGAAGACTATTTTCCTTTCAGTAGTTTTATAAATGAACCAAATATGATTTAGGAGAGTTCTTCATGAGTTTGGAGTGGTTACCAACCTGTTCCTTCTGGTGATAAACAAGCAGGATTTCTTTTGAGTCCACTCTTTTGATGTTTTAAGTCCTCAACAAATCACATCCTCATTTTCTAGTAATGACATTAAGCTCCATTTTACAGTGAATGAAGAGACCCAAATTTGGGGGGGGGGGGGGGGGGGGGGGGGGGGGGGGGGGGAGGAAAGAGGACAAAACACCTTTACGTATAAAAGAAAACAACAACAAAAAAGTAGGGATGGACAAATGTCCCGCCCCCCCCCCCCCCCCCAAGAATCCAGAAAGCACACTTGGAAGTTGAAAAAATGACAACTTTTATTAATAGCATCAACCGTGTTTGGATTTGGGGAGTAAAACAGATTCATCACAGACCTGTGTTTCGACACCACAGCACCTGTGTCAGAAGTCGTGCAATCTGAATCACATAGTTATTCTGTAACCAGGTGAAGGTTTTCACTATATGTACCTACTTTCTGTGCTGTTTTTTGGCACTAATTTGCGTCCTTGGCAATGCCTATTGATAAAGTAAGACTCATATAAGATCATATGACTCTTGACGCAGGCACTGTGGTGCCAAAACACGGGTCTGTGTAGAGTCCATTTTACTCCGAGTCCAAACATGGTCGATGCTACTAAATGTTATTTTATCAACTTTCAAGTGTGCCTTCTGGATTCTTACAGGGGGCCGGCCATTTGTCCATCACTACGCTTTTTGAGATCCAAATGGAGACATCCAGGTTGGGACGAGCCCAATTCTAGAGGTGTTTTAGAAAAGGTTCTGCTGCCACAGAGCCTTTTCTAATACATCTGTAGGAGTGCATGGTGTATTTGCCAACACATGCAGTAGGAGCAGTCATTTTACAAATATACGCGTTGAAAAAAAATGAACTGCATGGCAATAGCAGCTTCCATGTGGAAGTATCACAACTTCCATGTGTGAGTGGCTCCACTTAAATGTGTAGGTTTGAAAAATGGGGCAGCTACACATGGAAGTCCTACCAATTAATGAGGCCCCAATTTTAACTTGGGTTTCATTTTGAAGGTGTAAACAACCTACACAGGATTAAGAATAACTTCCTTAATCCTTTCTATTAAGTCCTGATGAAAAAGCCTTTCAGCTGGTGTAAAACCTGACATAGAAAGCTTTTCTCATACATGTGCATTCCCTTTGTAACATGGGGAATATATGTGTGCATTTTAATCCCACACAAACAACACCTGCTTCAAATCTCTATATTAAGTGCTTTTCAACCCAGTCCCACCACGTTTACAGGATATCAACGAGTATACATGAGACAGATTTACATACTATGGAGGCAGTACATGCAAATCTATCTCGTGCATATTCACTGTGGATATCCTGAAAACCTGATGGGACTAGGTGTGCCTCAAGAACTAGATTGAGAAGCAGAGCTCGTATTTACACGTTTGATACACATCCATGTATAAATAATGGTATTTACATGTGTATGTGTTTCTAAAATAATGGCCCAAATATATAACAATTATCAAACAGCATCAGTCTTCATGGAGATTCAGTCTTGAGTAGACTTCCATTTGAATAAAGTCTTCATTAAAGATTTTTCCATTGTTCCAGTCTTGAGGGCTCTCTTGTGCTCTTTTTGCTGTCTTGGCTTGTGTACTTTTGGACCCTCTCTTTTGCTACTTTTTAAAGATTTTCCAAATAACGTTTTAGATTCATTTTGGGGTCACAGTAAAAGAGCAACTCTAACTAGGCGCTTATAGTTATGTACCACTTGCAAATGTACAGAAAACAGGCACTTACATAGTTCAGTGGCAACAGATCGACTGAATGAAATTCTGAAAGGTGCGAGTAAGTGGCACAGCAAGTAAATGCAAGGGGCATTCACATAGGTGGGGCTTATACACACAATTTACAAAATAAAATTACACACACCCTTGTTTTACTTAGAAACATGCAGTTATACCAGGTTTAAGGCTGGCGTAACTATGGGCATGTAAATGTAAGGCACACCAGTATCATATTACACTAGCATTCTATAAAGGAATCTGGGCACCCTGATGCTATTATAGAATAGGCTCTCATCGCATGACATTGGGCTCCCACTTATAGAATCTCCCCCTCCCCCCCCCCCCCCCCCCCACACACACACACAATATATCATTGTCTAATTATAGCAATAAGTTAATTGGTTCGAGAAAACTTAAGTATTTTTAATATTAAGTTATTAGTAATGAAATAATATATCACAGGTCACCTGTTCTCAGCTGCTAGTGCAAGATGTGTCTCAGGACTGACTCATCTACACATCTACTAGTCTTAATTTTAAGTCTTGTCACTTAAAAGCTCTCAGATGAGAAGAGAATATATTCCATTATCTCTCTGTGAAATACCAATAAAAAGTTAAAAGTCAGAATATAACCTATTGATCAACATGCGAGTATTGTACTTACGCAGTTATACTTATTTCCCCTTAAATGATTTTCCATAAAAATCAAGCACTTCATTGTAAGAGTTCTCTCAATAGAATTACATAAGGTACCCACATTAAATAATTCACCAATGTTTGCTTTCAACCTAACTTTTTTAAATGCTGCACTGCAATGGGAGAATGTCTTTATTGATTACTTCTTCTTTACATAGTTTTTCTGCACAACTTCAGGGGCTCTAGGCCAAATGTCTAGTAGGTCTAGGCTTAATAGTCACAGAAATGAGAGAAACTGAGGTCTGCACAACTGCTAGGAAGACAGAATTATTGGTACTAATCAGCCTTTATTTTCCAAGGAAACTAAAATGAGCAGTTATAACGATTAAAGTCTTCATGAGATATGAAAATTTTTAACAATACCATTTTGGAAACCTGGTTAAAGCAAAGTCACCTACCTACTCCTGGGGGAATTTGGCACAAAGCAGAATTCGCACAGGACTCTCAACCTGCGCAGAACTGTGCTCATGTAATGCAGTTTTGTGCAGGGAGAAGGAAAACGGCAGTGCAGAAACAGTAGCTTTCCTGTCACTCCCTCCTCAGTTGCTCCAGTCCCCTCTCCTCCCAATCACAAAGAAAAGGAAAGAGCATGGCTGCACATCAGGCTGTCTCCTCCTCCTCTGCCACTATGAGCAAGACTACCAACCTGAACCGTGCAGAACTCCTTATGGCCACAATATTAACCCAGCTAGTTTTTGTCCACTCTGGCCGTTTTACAGAGGGGAAACCAGCAGGACCAAAAACCAGCCAAAAAGTGCCTGTTTTCTGATAGTCGCTCTTTACTCCCAAGCCTCCTCTCTCTCCGTGGTCCAGCATCTCCCCTCTCTTCCCCTATGTTTATTAAAATATGCATTTGATCACATAGTTTTGTCATTCTAAGTGGTATTTGTCGACCACAAAAGTGGTAACAGATCTGAAGAGTAGGTTCCTCTTGTGGAAGGCTTTGTGTGTGTGTGTGTCACCAGAATGTCTTTAATGCAGAATAAAGGTGCTCAAATACTTGCAGTATGAGTGAAGGACTATTCTTCTTGAGCAGTTTTGTTGAGGCCAGTGGGACGCTGTGAAAACACATTTTGCCTTCATTGACATTTCTGTAGGGCTACGCCTGTGGTATAAAAGGTACCCAAAAGGGAGGAACCAAATCCAGTGTATGGCGAGTGTGACCTTTGCAAGGTGACTTGGAGATTTCTGCCTTGAACTGCAGAGAGGTGGCTTGGCATTCTCATGTTTTGATGAGCAGGCCTATTTGAGGCTCTCCACTATTGGAAAATGGATTGCACTTAGAGGATACTGTTGAGGCTGTCTGTTAGCTGTTTGCTATCAACGGATGTAGGTGTCCAGGATGGAATGTAATTCAGGATTATGAAATTCCATATCCATGTTGCCTCTCAATATAGTTGAAGAAATCTCAACCCTTCTTTGTTTGATGACATAAAATACTATCACCTGATTGTGTATTCATGATCAGTCAATGCTGATCCAAATGAGGTGTAAAATATTGTTCTCAGCTCTAGAAGGTTGACAAAGAAGTCTGTCAGCTGTTGACCACAAACCTTGTGTATGCCAAAGGCAGATGCAAATTCCCTATAAAATTTTGACATATTGGTGCGGAGGAATAAAAGAACAGTCTTTTGATCAGGTTGGATTCTGTGGCCCATCATTGAAACATGACTTGGAAGACAGACCTTGCAGGATAAGGGATGGAAAAATCAGAATCCATTGAAACTTTAGGTCCTACTGCAGCCTTATCACTTGAGACAAGAAAGAGGGACCACATACACTGTAGATACCACATGATCAGAATTTCTAAGAAGGTGTTAACAGTCTACAGTCTCTGTATTCTGTCCTGTGGAAGAAAAGCTTGCTTTTTTTTTTTTTTTTTTTTTTTTTTTTTTTTTTAATTATGAACCCCGAGGACTGAAAGTTGGAATACAGCTTTGTTCTCAACAAGATGGGTCAGATCCGGCCACAGCACTGGTAAAAGCCAATCAAGATATAGAAAATAGGGAGACACTGTCAATGCAGGCAGGTTGACACTACATAGTAAAAGATTAAGAGAGTCTTTTACTAAGGCGCACTCATGTTTTTCGTGCGCGCTAAAACTGTGGGTGCGTTAAACGTTAGAGACATCAATTCATTCCTATGGGCATCTCTAATATTGAGTGCGCAAGTCCCAGTCATTCCCCTGCCTGTCTTAGCAGAATCATAACAGTGGCCCAGTGTGCAAGGTAAAACAAAGCTATTTTTTGTAAAACAGATGAATTTGTATAAGTGTAAGCATCCTTGAGATCCAGCTAACACAACTGGTCCCACATATGTAAAAGGAATACAGTGAGTATGGTGTTCATGTTGTACTCCTTTTTAATGAGAAACAGATTGAGGTCCATGAGGCTCAAGATGGGGCACCATATGAGCCTCATATATTCCAGATTTGTGCAAAACATAGCAAACAAGAAAAAATTAGGTTCTTACCTTGGTAATTTTCTTTCCTTTAGTCATAGCAGATGAAGCCATTATGTACGGGTTGTGTCCATCAACCAGCAGGGGGAGATAGAGAGCACTCAACTTTTCACAGTGCCTCATGGCCAGCCAGCTCCACTGCCTCTTCAGTATATGAAGCTTCCAGAGCAGTATGGCAAACCGCAATGGGAATAACATGAACTTTCCTCACAGCGAACGATGGCCCCTTAACAAGGGCATGAACTCAAAAGGAGGGAATGAACACATCCTCCTGGAGGGAATAAACTCATCCTCCAAAACAAACTGGAGGGAATGGACTCATCCTCCTATAAGTGAACATGAATCCTGAAGACTGTTTTCCAACTTTCTCCCAAGGAAGGAACTTCAGGAAACAACAGAACCTGAAACAGATTCACAGCATACAGACAATCATACAGGGAGGGCTCATGGCTTCATCTGCTATGACTAAAGGAAAGAAAATTACCAAGGTAAGAACCTAATTTTCCCTTCCTTGTCATCAAGCAGATGACGCCATTACGTATGGGATGTAACAAAGCAATCCCTATATAGGGTGGGAACAGGTCACACCACGCGCTAGCACTTGTGCTCCAAAACACGCATCCCTCCTAGCAGCCACATCCAGCCTGTAATGTCGGGCAAAAGAGAGCTTAGAAGCCCATGTTGCTGCACTGCATATCTCTTGACGAAAAAGTGCTCCTGTTTCAGCCCAAGAGGAAGAAATCGCTCTGGTAGAATGTGCCTTAAAGGCTACAGGCGGAGACCGGCCGGCAAGCAGATAAGCTGAAAAGATAGTTTCTTTGAGCCAGCGGGCAATAGTAGCTTTAGACGCTGGAGACCCTCTGCGAGGACCTGATAGCAAAACAAACAGATGATCATAGATCCTGAAAGAGATAGTAACTCGCAGATACTGCAGCAGAGTCCTGCGCACATCCAACAGGTGCAACTGCCCAAAAGATTCTGGAAACTCCTCCTTATCAAAGGAGGGCAAGAAAATAGGCTGGTTTAGGTGAAACACTGAAACCACCTTAGGCATGAAGGAAGGTACGGTCCGAACCGTGACCCCAGACTGAGAATTGCAGAAATGGGTCTCTACAGGCCAGCGCCTGGAGCTCTGACACCCGTCTCGCCGAAGTAATGGCCACAAGAAAAACAGCCTTTAGTGTCAAATCTTTCTCCGATGCTCGCCGAAGCGGCTCAAAAGGAGAAGCCTGCAGGGCCTTCAAAATTAGCCCCAGGTTCCAAGCTGGATAGGGTGCTCGCACGGAAGGCCGGAGTCGAAGCACCCCACTAAGAAACTGTGCCACATCTGGATGAGTAGCTAAAGACACGCCTTCAACCTTACCACAAAGGGAGGCCAACGCTGCCACTTGCACCCGCAGGGAATTATACACCAAGCCTATTTGTACACCATCCTGCAAAAAGTCCAGAATCGGCGAGACAGGAGCCCGCATGGGTGTGATCGCTTTTGAAGCACACCAAAACTCAAACTGGCGCCAAATCCTGGCATAAGCCACGGAAGTGGAACACTTGCGGGCCTGCAGGAGAGTGGAAATGACTGTGTTTGAATAGCCTTTGTCCCTCAATTGCGCCCTCTCAATCGCCATGCCATAAAACCAAAGCGGCAGGCGTCCTCCATGGCTACCGGGCCCTGTGACAACAGGTTCGGTACCAGAGGCAAAGGAAGGGGAGCCTCCACTACATCTGTCGGAGGTCCGCATACCAAGGCCTCCTGGGCCAATCCGGGTCGATGAGGACCACTTCTCCTGGGTGCAGCCAAATCCGCAGGAGAGCGCGCACTATCAAGGGCCACGGAGGGAACACATATAGTAGGCCCGGAGGCCAGGGCTGAGTCAAGGCATCCAACCCTGCCGAGCGAGGATCTCTCCGTCTGCTGAAGAAGCACGGGACTTTGGCATTTGAACTTGTCGCCATAAGATCCATCACGGGCTTGCCCCATTTGGCACATATCTGTAGGAATACTTTTGTCTGCTAGTTCCCATTCTGCTGGATCGATCTAATGCCTGCTTAGATCATCGGCTTGCACGTTGCTCTGACCTGCAATGTGAGCTGCCGACAGAAACTGAAGATGCAGCTCGGCCCACTGGCAAATCTGTTCAGCCTGCGCTGCCAGTGCTCTGCACTGAGTGCCGCCTTGTCGATTTATGTAGGCCACTGCTGTCATGTTGTCCGACATCACTCTGACAGCCAATCCTTCCAGGGTCACTTGAAAGGCCAGAAGCGCCTGAAACACCGCTTTCAACTCCACGCGGTTGATGGACCACTCCGACTCCTCGGGTGTCCATAGACCCTGGGCATGCTTCCCCTTGCAATGTGCGCCCCAGCCCTTCAGGCTGGCATCTGTCACTACTAGACACCAATCGGGGAGTGCCAGCGGCATTCCTCGCCGCAGCATGCTGTCTGAGAGCCACCACTCCATGCTGAGTCGAGCCGCAGAGAGCCAAGAAAGTCTGCATTGATAATCCTGAGAATCTGGAGACCATCTTTGAAGTAGGGAATACTGTAGAGGTCTCAGGTGCGCTCTCGCCCAGGGCACCACTTCCAATGTGGCTGTCATCGATCCCAGCAGCTGGACAATGTCCCAAGCTCGCGGGCGGGGCATCCTCAGGAGCAGATGGACCTGATTCTGAAGCTTGCATTGCCTTAGCTTGGGTAGGTATACATAGCCCGAGTCTGTGTCAAACCTGGCCCCCAAATATTCTAGAGATTGCGAGGGGGTCAGGTGACTTTTGGCCATATTGACGACCCAGCCTAGAGATTGCAGTACTGAGACCACTCTGGCTGTAGCTTGATAGCTCTCTGTTACAGAGTCTGCTCTGATGAGCCAGTCGTCTAGGTACGGGTGAACCCTGATACCTTCTCGCCTGAGAAAAGCAGCTACTACCACCATTACCTTCGAAAAGGTTCGAGGAGTTGTGGCGAGGCCAAAAGGCAAGGCCTGGAACTGGAAATGTTTTCCCAACACCGCAAACCTCAGAAACGTCTGGTGCGGGGGCCAAATTGGTATGTGCAAGTAAGCTTCTTTCAGGTCCAGAGACATGAGAAACTCTCCTGGCTGTACCGCAGCAATGACAGAGCGCAGGGTTTCCATGTGGAAATGCCGCACTTTCAGGGACTTGTTTAATTCTTTTAAGTCCAGAATAGGGCAAAAAGACCCACCTTTTTGCGGCACCACAAAGTAGATGGAATATCGGCTGTAGCCGTGTTCGGCGGGAGGTACCGGGGACACGGCCCCTAACTGAATCAGACCTTGCAAAGTCTCCTCTACCGCCGCCCGTTTGGCGGCAGAACCGCATCAGGACTCCACAAACACGTCTCTTACTGGGGCGTTGAATTCTATTCTGTAGCCATCTCTGATCAGGTCCAGAACCTACTGATCTGAGGAAATATTGGCCCACTCCTCGGCAAAGAGGGAAAGACGTCCTCCGATGACAGGAAGCAAGGAGGGAGCCGGTGCACCATCATTGAGAGGGTCGCCCCTGAACTCCAGGCCTAGAGCCAGTGGCTGCGGAACGCTTGTCCGAGCGAAAGGAGTTCCTCTGCTGAAAAACGGGCACGAGAAGTGAACCCAGCAGAACGCCCCGGGCGGTACCTTCTAGCTTCACGAAAGCAAGGTCTATAAGAGGAGTGGACCGCCTGGCCCTTGGAGGAAGGCCTCGGCCTTTCTTCGGCCAAGCGCTGGGGTTTCGGATCTCCCAGGCCTTTAACAATTTTTTTTCCCAACTCCTCACCAAATAGGAGAAGGCCTTGAAAGGGCAACTTCACCAACCTTTGCTTAGAGGCCATGTCCGCTGCCCAATGTCATAGCCAAATAAGACGGCGAGCTGCCACTGCTACTGCCATTTGTTTAGCCGAAGCTCTGACAATATCATATCAGCCAAAAAGGACAAGGCCGACTCCAGCCGCAGAGCCACATCCGAGAAGGGCTCCGCTCCATCTCCGGCCTGTTCCACTGCCTGCTGCAACCACGCCAGGCGTCTAGCAGCATAACAACTGCATGCAGACGCCCGAACAGTAAGACCTGCAATTTCAAAGGACCGTTTAAGTGCTGCTTCCAGCCTACGGTCTTGTATATCCTTCAGGGCAACTCCTCCTTCCACAGGAAGGGTAGTTCTCTTTGTCACCGCAGTGACTAGGGCATCTACTTCAGGCATTGCAAAGCGAGCCAAATGCTCCTCACGCAGAGGGTATAATTGCCCCATAGCCCTGGAAACTTTCAAAGGTCCCTCGGGGTCAGCTCCCTGAGCGGAAATAAGCTCTTGGATGGAGTCATGCAGTCGTGCCCCACCAACAACAACTTTGGAAACTGCGGACAGTGCCTGAGGAGGGTGTGGAACCAGTGCTTTTCTCTTCTCCTGAGCCTTCTCACCCCTCCCCCCCCGTTTTTTTGGGTGCAGGAATCGGACCCTGATGCAAAAGATCCGGTGACAGGGGAAAACAAAATGGAGCCTCCACCAAGAGACACGCACCGTCCATATACCAAGGACGCTGGGAGCAAACCAGAGCCACCAGAACCACCAGCCCCCAGTGTCTGCTGATTCTGTGCAAAACCTGGCCAATGAGTGGCCACGGTGGGAATACGTACAGCAGACTCGTCTGCGACCACGGCTGCAGAAGCGAGTTGAGGCCTGAAGAACCTCGCCACCTTGGCATTTTGCTGCGATGCCATGAGGTCGACCGCCAGAGTGCCCCACCAACAACAAATTTGTCGAAACGCTGATGCCATATCTGCGGCCCAGTGCCATAGCCAGAGCAACCTGCACAAAGTCATCGCCAAGGCCCTTTGCTTCGCTGAAGCTCGCACAAGATCATTTAAGGCATCTGTCAGGTAAGCCAATCCTGTTTCCATCCCAGGTAAAATCACCATCACAGAGGGAGCAGCGTCCTGATCCTGTTCCACAGCTTGCTGAAGCCACCAAGGGAAGCCTGGGCCCTGTATGCACTACAAATGGAAGCTTTTCGTTTGCATATTTATATTATACATATAGCATTTTTGTGATATAGACTACTTGCATGCATTTTAAGATCCTATGTTTGACCTCTAAGGCATTGTAACATGCTGAGGTGCAATACTTTACATTACATCTTACATTTTCTACCAAATGGAGCAAATGGAGAACAGAAGCACCACTTTAAAAGAATAGCTTTGTCTGCAAGATTATGGCCTTAAATTTTCCCCAAGATTCTTCATCAAGTGTCAAAGTTGAACAAGCTAATCTTATATCACTAGCAATGTTTTTAATTGCTCAGTTTTATGGAAGGCAGTTTAATTGCTTGAACATTTCTTTTATATTAGGCTACCTTTGCACATGACATACCAGGGTCAAAGGTAAGCCAAGATTACACAAAACTATTTTGCAATTATAAAGAATTTTGTATTTCATGCAGGAACAGCAGAAGAATTTGTAACACCTTGAGGGGCATAATCGAACGGGGCACCCAAGTTTTCATTAGGGCGTCCTCACAGGACGGCCCCGTGAAGGGGCGGGGAAACCCGTATTATCGAAACAAGATGGGCGTCCATCTTTCATTTCAATAATATGGTCAGGGACGCCCAAATCTCAACATTTAGGTCAACCTTAGAGATGGTCGTCCCTGGTTTTCGGCCATAATGGAAACCGAGGACGCCCATCTCAAAAACGACCAAATCCAAGCCCTTTGGTCGTGAGAGGAGCCAGAATTTGTAGTGCACTCATCCCTGACATGCCAGGACACCAACCGGGCACCCTAGGGGGCACTGCAGTGGACTTCACAAATTGCTTCTGTGTCACTCATACATATAGCTCCCTTACCTTGGGTGCTGAGCCCCCCCCCCCCCCCCCCCCACAACTGTACACCACTACCATAGCCCTAAGAGGTGAAGGGGGGCGCCTACATGTGGGTATAGTGGGTTTCAGGTGGGTTTGAGGGCTCACGTTTACCAGCACAAGTGTAACAGGTAGGGGGGATGGGCCTGGGTCCGCCTGCCTTAAGTGCACTGCACCCACTAAAACTGCTCCGGGGACCTGCATACTGCTGTGATGGACCTGAGTATGACATTTGAGGCTGGCATAGAGGCTGGCAAAAAAACTTTTTTAAGTTTTTTTTTTTTTTTAGGGTGGGAGGCGGTTAGTGACCACTGGGGGAGTAAGGGGAGGTCATCCCCGATACCCTCCGGTGGTCATCTGGTCAGTTCAGGCACCTTTTCACTGCTTGGTCGCAAGAAAAAATGGACCAAGTCGGCCAAGTGCTCGTTAGGGACTCATTTCTTTTTTCCATTAATTGGCCGAGGACGCCCATCTCTTAAGCACGCCCCAATCCCGCCTTCGCTACGGTGCCGACACACCCCTGTGAACTCTGGTCGTCCCCGCGCCGGGAAGCAGTTGAGGATGCCCAAAATCGGCTTTCGATTATGCCGAATTGGGCAACCCTGAGAGAAGGATGCCCATCTCCCGATTTGTGTCAGAAGATGGGCGCCCTTCTCTTTTGAAAATAAGACTGCTTATGACTGCTTGTAAGAACTTCATAGTCTGGTGTCTAAACAAGTGAAGAGCACATATGGAACATTACTCATGGAAGTTTTTCCAACCTGTGCCTTTTGAATGCAGTAGTTCACAAATATGAAAATAACATGAAAAAGTATGACAGTGGTATCTAATGGTTAAATATATTTATTCATTTATCACATTTCAAAGATTGCATAGGGTGCCACAGTACCTAAGAAATATGTAGTGCCATGCTTCTGTGTCACTCATACATATAGCAACCAGGAGCACCTACATGGTTCAGTCACTTGGGAGTAATTTAAGAAGTTATGTTTGCATAGATATATCAACATGGAAAAATTAGTTACCTAATAATTTTCTTTCCTTTAGTCCCAAAGGATCAGTCCAGACAAATGGGTTGTGACCATTATCCGCCAGCAGGTGGAGATAGAGAACTCTGAGTTGTGCCTAATAAGCTCCTGCACTTAGCAACCAAGCCAGTATTTGATAAAAGCAGTGAAAGAGAGACTTCCAGAGACAATAAACTATGAAATAAAGGGCAAAACTCATACCTTAGAAATAGCGGATCCAGAACAGTACAAACACCTGAAATTACATAAACCCCGGAAAAACCAAAACCATCACAGGGCGGGCGAGCTCTGGACTGATCCTCAGGGATGAAAGGAAAGAACATTTCAGGTAATTAGTTTTCCCTTTCATTATGTCCCAAGGATCAGTCCAGACAAATGGGATGTACAAAAGCAATCCTTAAGAGGTGAGGGACTGCGAGGGAAGGGGCTGTGATATCCCTGCAGCGAGAACCATGGCCCTGAAGGAAGCATCTGCTCGAGCAGACACATCCAAACGATAATGCATAAGGAATGAGAAGACGACCACATCGCTGACCGACAGATCTCTGCCAATGAAACTGCCCTAGACTCGGTCAAGGAAGTTGTCAAAGACCTGGTAGAATAAGCCTTTGACGTGCATGGGAGCAGATCCAATTCTCAGAACGTAAGACGAATAAATAGCTCCTTAAGCCATCAAGCCACTGTCATTTTGGAGGCCGGTAAACCCTTCAGGGGTCCTGCAAAGAGAACAAAAAGATGATCAGACCACCTGAAATCATTGCTAGCAGTAAGATAGTACATAAGGACATGTTTTCCATCCAACAGCTGCAGGGAAGTGTATTCTGCAGAACAGACCTCCCTGGAAAAAGGAAGGAAGGAACAGTCTGAATGACGTGAAAAGGAGATATAATCTTTGGCAAAAAGGACGGAATTGTCTGGATGGAAACTCCCAAGTCAGAAAAGCGGAGAAAGAGACCCCTGCAAGACAGCAAACTCCTCGTGCCGACGAAATGGCAACTAGAAATACTACCTTTAAAAGATCTTTGACAGTTGCTGAACAAAGGGGCTCAAAGGAGGCAGACTAAAGAGCCTTAAGAACCACTCGAAGTCTCCACCGAGGTCAAATATTGTAGAGAGGGGGGATGCAGATGAGCGACTCCCTTAAAGAATCATATTATATCAGGGTGAGCAGCCAATGAGGCATTCTGTTTCTTGCCTCTATGACATATCAATGCTGCCACCTGTATCTTGAGCAAATTGAGAGCCAAGTCTTTTTTGAATCCCTCCTGAAGGGAGGATAAAATTTGAGATCAAATGGAGAAACATCATTCTGTGAAGACCAGCCCCCAAACGTTCTCCACACTCTAGCATAAAAAGAATTGGACCGCTTTTGGGCTTGCAGTAAAGCTTCTTCCTGAATCACGCTCTCTCAAGAGCCGAGGCCGTAAGACCAAAGCAGGAGGGATCCTACATATGTACTGGACCTTTGTGCAATAAGTCCATCTGTGGAGGAAGAGTCTGGAGCTACAAGACCTTCCCAGGATGACATGTAATCCTGTGCAACATCCTTCCTACAAGAGGCCACAGAAGAAACATGTAAAGGAGGCCCTACAATGGCCAAGGCTGTAGCAGCGAATCCATTCCTAGGGAGTCTTTCTCCCTGAAGCAGCTGTAGAATCTGTGTACTTGTGCATCGAGTCTGGATGCCATGAGGTCCAGGACCAGAAGGCCCCACTGTGTGAAAATGAGGCAAATTGCAGTCTTTGACAGTTGCCATTCCTCCTGAGTCCAGAGACACTGCTGAGGAAATCCACTTGCGAGTTCATTAAACCCATTATGCGAGATGCTAAAAATCAGAATGCTTAATTCCGCCCACTGACAAAGAAGATGCGCCTTCTGGGCTAGAGATACACTCTTTGTTCCTCCTTGTCTGTTGATGTAAGACACGACTGTGACACTGTCTGACAGCATACACACCAGCCCTCCACTAAGAAGAGGCGCAAAGGCTTTCCGGACAGTTGTTGATGGACCAGGAAGCCTCCACTTTCGACCAGCAGACCTGTGCAGAGTGGTGGAGATAATGGGCTCCCCATCTGAAGAGGCTGGCATCAGAGGTGAGAACACACCAACTGGGAGTCTGTAAGGGCAACCCCGCTGTCACGCCTGTGGCCATGATCACCCTCAGCCTTACCTTCTTTCTGGGGGTCAGCAACTCTGCTGGCTTCTGTCTGTGTTTGTGTTTGTCTTGTCTCTAGTCTCTGTGCTGATTGCTTCACTAGACCTCACCTGTGTAGGCTATGCCTCTCTAGGGAGCCAGCATCTAAGATGGCTGCCACCGGCTCTGTGCCAGCTTCCAAGATGGCTCCTGCTCGTCTTTCCTGTGGGCTCACTTCCTGTGTGTGTCAAGCCTCTCTTTGGGGTCAGTGTACTTCCTGCTTCTGTTCTACTGCTGGTGACTCATCAGTGAGAGCCTTCATAAGGAAGTGCTGGGCTTGCAGTCAGTGCCTTTGCATAAGTGTTATGCTCTTAGGCCAGGTCAGGTTAGTAAGTGTCTGCTGCACTACTGCTTAGCCTCTCTCTGGGTTCCAGCCCAGTTTCTTTCTGTGTCTGTGTCTCTGTTGTCCTTCCGTGGGGGTTCTTCCCTGCCCCTGTCTGTCTGTGGACTGCGGGTCCTTCCTGGCTTACCCTGTGTGTTTGGGGTGAAGCCTCTGTTCCTGGCTTACCCTGTGTTTGGGGTGAAGCCTCTGCTCCAGGCTTACACAGGTTGGGGTGAAGCCTCTGTTCCTGGCTTACCCTGTGTTGGGGTGAAGCCTTTGTCCGGGTTTGTTCTCTGTCTGTATGTGAAGCCTCAGCCTTTGTGGGTTCCCCAGTCAGTGTGCGGAACGGCTGTGGCTTCAGACCCTTGGCCTGTTCTTCCTGGTTACTCTGTTTGCTGTGCTGCCTGCCCAAGACCCTTGGCCTGTTATTCCTGGTTTGCTCTCTTTACCCTGAACCCTGCCTTGCCTAGCCTGTGTGCCTACCCTGCTTGTATATCCTGAATCCTGTATCTGTCTGGCTAGTGTGTTTTCCTGAGTGATTATTCCTGTATCCTGTCTCCACCTAGCTAGAGGGTTTACCCTGTGGGTATTCCTGGATCCCCGTTCTGCCTAGTGCGTTGCTGCCCTAGTCCTTGCTCCTGCTAGCTTCTGTACGCCTTGTGTTCCTTGGTCTGTCTTCTGGGTCTTGCTAGTGGCTGTGCAGCAGCACACTGTCTAAGTCTAGTTCTGTGCCCTGTCGCCCTCGTGTATCCCAGACCCAGGGTGTGTCCTCTGGATCTTCAGTTCCTGCCTTATCCTGCAAGTCCTGCCGGCCGCCTGCACTTCGGAGCTCAACTCCGGAGGAACGGTGGCTAGGTGCAGGTGAAGCTGTTCCTGTCTCATTTGTTCTAGTTGCCTGCCTTGTACTACTCCAGTCCAGAATTCCAGTACTGCTCTTCTGTGTTTCCAGTCCCAAGGTGGTCTTGCCTGCCGCTGCCGCTCCTCGGCAGTGGTCCAAGGGCTCACGAACTCCAGTCCTGCCTCGAGGACCCGACAGAATGCCAAGGCCCTTGAGAACGCAACACCCACCTAAGTGTGCACAGGGAGAAGCAACCAAGTCAGACTTCATCTGGCTTGAGGTGTCCACAGCACCAGCTGGTCATGAGACCGGAGACCACTGGCTTAACAGGGATGACTATAGGGGCTGCATGTGGAGGCAGAACTTTTAAAGTCACTGCCATAGAACTGAGAACCTGTGCAAAATCCCACACCCGCAGTCAGGGAAGAGAAGCCTGAAAATTTGCTGCGAGCTTTAGTTGACAATGCTGAGGCAGGAGTACCTTCCCTGCCTGGGTACTGAAGCACACTCCCAGAAACTCGAGGGTCTGGGTGAGATGACTCTTGCTGTAATTCACCACCCAACCTAGTTTACATGCATACTTTATAAAATACACATAATTGCAAGCAGGTGTGAATGTTCACAACTGCATTTCACTAGTAATTTCTGCTGGCTTTGTGATAATATTTTACAAAGACATATAGGTGCCTTTTTGTCCTCTCAATTCACAGTGATCAATTATAAAATTACCCTCTAGATAGATAGCAACCATTAGGAAAGAGAGTTCACATACTAGGTTTCACAGTAGCATTTCCATCAAAGAAAACGTAACATACTTCAGAATCATTAAGCTAAGTCCAATGGTGTGGTGGGGAAAACATACAGAATACAGTAATTTTCATCCTGTCTGTGTATACATATCTGTGTGCATATGCACAGGTTTATGTGTGCTTGTACCTTATCTGTACATTTATCAGCGAGGATAATCAGTGTGTGGGAAGGGATGTATATGTGTACAAAGGAGCTAGCTCTGTGGGTACATGAAGATCCACAATATTGAACAAACTCCTTGACTTTGTCCAGGGAGAGAATTTCCATTGTGTTTAGCACCCCTAATAATTTTGAAAAGTTGGTTCCTATATGTGTGAATCTGTATTTGTGTGATTATTTCTGCATAAGCTGTGTGAGGTCTCTGTCAGTGACTTAGAAAGGACAGGAGGGGAGAGGGAAAGTTTGAAAGGACCAATTCCCTAATAGCCATGTTTTAAAGCTTCTATGCCTCAGGTGCTGAAATTCCCTCTACTATAGAAATGTGTTAGGCCTTTCTTACAGGATTATTCCTCTGGAATCTGTCCGACCTGGCCTAATTTCAAATTCAGTAAGTCTTCCCTCCCCCTCCCCAGCACACCAAAGTTGCTTTCATTCCCTTACGTTTTGCCACCAGACATTTTCAACCCCTTATGTATAATTTTCCTACATTCTGTTTGGGTTGGAAAGAATAAAAATCTACTTTACATGCAGAAAAGGGCTTTTATAAAAGTAAATAACTGCATAGGCACATAAAAAAAATTACAGGCAGATAAACTGTGCATCTACTTTTAATGTGATGTTTAGGCATTCCAAGGGGAGTAGTTTGGGCTGAATGGCGTTACCATGTGTGTACACACCAATTACGTGCACAAAATGTATACTTTCAGGTGTAAAACTGTGTGTGTTGGTATTTGTGAGATACTGGAGCTACTTCTGGGAATCTAGTTTATAAAAAGGAATTTAGGTACCTATATTGCTTTTATAAACTAGGTCATCTATATGAGAAGTCAAAAAAGGCACTTATCTCGTAAAATTATCCTCAACGGGAGTTTCTCCCTTCCCCCCATCTGTACAATGGGCTCTATATTTTCAATGTGAAATGATTTAAAAAAAAAAAAAAAGTGTTCCATAGTAATGTAGCCTGGTATTTTTCAAGTTTCGCTCTCTCTTCCTCACTCTATTATCTTAGCTACATTGTAACTGCTTTGATTCAAACGAAGAGAGGTATTTCAAGTTTTATATTTAAAAAAACAAAATAAAAACACAGAATATTGCACAAGTCTTTACACCCTTTGATTCAATACCTGCTAGAACCCACCTTTTGGGATTATCAAGCACAAGTGGGTGACATCATCCATTAGCAGTGAGACCAAACAGCTCTCCCAGAGCTCAGGACCAAGTACAAAATTCTGAGCATGCACAGCCCTTCCTGTTCACAGCAAATCTCAGTTATTTCCACACATCAAAGAGGAATACAACTCATAGGGAAAGAGAGGAGGGATTGTCTGAAGATCAATTCTGTCTACAAACGCCACCTATTACGGGTGAGAAACAGAAACAATACTGGCACCAATCACTCATATAAGGGCTAATAGGAAGTAAACACAGGGAAGTGCTAGGGTCTATTCCATAAACAGTGTGCCTAATTCACACTGCAGTTGCATGCTAAGGGGACACTACCATGGTGGAGCATGGAAATGCACCAAGTAACGTATGTAACTTATTGAATGCATTCATTGCACAAGTAGTTGACATAGGTTGGTGTGCCTAATTTTTGACGAACCAAAGCATCTGTGCACTAGTATTCTGTAACTGTTCAAGTGCATCTTTAAGTTGTTATAGAATTGGCATTAAATGTGCCCCTTTATGGTATCTAAAATGAGGCAAAGAGAAACGGGAGAAAGAAACATTCCATAGAAAACAAATACCAAGAAGTGGAGACAGCCAGGGGGATAATGTAGTCACTGGAGCCACACTCAAGGTAATTTATTGATGACCCAACATGGTTTCAGCAAATGCCTGTGTCAGGGGTCCTTGATTTTCAATGTGAGTAAACACAATACCATACAGTCTTCATTATCAGACGTAAACAGGACTGATCTGTTGTCAGATAAGTGAAAAGTCGGATAATATGGAAAACAATGGTTAACCTCTCAAACAAATAATGACTGACTTTTTGGGATTGATCCATTTAAAATTAGAACTTCCTGTGGAGTTTTTTTAAAGCAAGATTTAAGAGAAAAGGGGTTTTATGCCAATGAAGAAAGTTGAACCCATCTATTTGCTCTTTACCCGATCAATATATGAAGGGTGGAGGATGGGGCACAGAGGCTTTTTCTCTCTCTCATTTTTTGCACTCCATAGGATCACAGTAGTGTACTAAGTATCTTGCAGTTTATACAAGAGAGGTTGTGTTTATATGTCTTGCATTTACAAAAGCTGACATATTCCAATTAATAAATTCCGAATAAATTACTTTCTACTCTTGTCTAAGTATTATGGCTTTCTATTCACTTTGGTCCCAGTGTCTGCTTTATGCTATCAGGGAGGGGGGTGTTCTTGTCTTACAATCTCACTCCTCTCCCCCACAGTTCAATATGCCTTCCTCCTAGATCTTTAGGGTCTTTCCTCCTTCCTTCCCCTAGTCAGTCTGCCAGTCAATCTTTCTCTTGCCCCTCCCCCCCCCCCCCCCCCCCCCCCAAGCTGGAACAGCATTTATCCCTCTCCCTCCAGCACTTCTTTCTGTCTCTGTCACTCCCTCATCCCTCCGGTTCCAGCAGAGCAACACTTAGGTCCTGATGATCAATTCCCCATGCAGTTCCGAAATAGTGCCATAAAAATAGCACTGAACAGCAGAGGGAATAAACTCCCCAGTGATCAATGCTAACAATATGCAAATTTAGGCGCGCTATTAATGTTGATCATTGGAGAAAAGAGCAGGAGGATGTGCCTGGGCATGCACTCCAGAACAATCCTCCTGCACTTGACAGGTCCATGCCTTTTTTTTTTTAAGCCGTACATGTCAAACCTCAAGCCCCCAAACACAGGGGAGCTGGAGGTCTGGAGGTCTGGTTTACCCCCAGACCCCTCACCCCCCCTCATCAAAACAAGGCCTGTAGGTCTGGTGGACCTCCAGGCCCTTCACCCCCCCCCCCCCCGAAGCAAAGCGACCCCCAACAATATAAAATACCCTGGTGATCCACTGCGACCCTCGACAGCCCCCCAATAGACCTAATGGTCTAGCGGTGGGGTCCCCCCTCCCTCCCCAAACCCAACCCCCTCCCCTCCCCTCATACCTCAGAATAGAGGAGGGAGAGTACCACTCCCTCCCTCCCTCCTTTGGGTGCCACCTCAAAATGGCGGAATCCTGCCCCGTTTGGTGCATCCTGGGATGCACTGGGTGGTGCTTAACTTCCAATCTTTCCTGAGACAAGTTCTGCCTCCTCTGATGTAATTTCCTGTTCTCCATGGGCAGGACATGTCAAAGGGAAGATCGAGGCACTGAGGCAGCACCTTTCAATCGCTGTGATGCCCCTGTCAGCAGCGATTAATGAAGGTTAGAAGCACCGTCAGACTGCAAGGGGCAGGAGGGAGGAGAGAGGGAGGGAGAGGAAAGCTTCTAGCAGCCTGGGACAATAGGTGGAGGTCGTGATTGCTGTTGGGGAGGCTAAGCAAAGCCTCTTGTAAGGGGCACCTATGTCACTTATTCCAGATCAATAAGCTAGGTCAAGGAACATGAATCCAACTCATGACTAGCTGTAGTTTTGGCAAAAACCACCACACAGTCAAAATAAAATAGGTAGCATCTTCCTTTTTGGGACCTACCTACCTTCTGAGGAAATTCTGCACAAAATTTGTGAAAATTCTTCATTGTATTTGTAATGTTTTGTGCAGAATTACCCCATCATAAGGCCTGAAAGCCCTTCCTACCTTTTCTTCTCTCAGGCTCCCCAGTACCCTTTAACTCACAAGAAGACTCAATTCTGTCTTCCCACAAAGACTTCGCTTGCATGCAATATCCCCAACTGCACACACTCTTCACTTAGTCTAGCTCTGCCTCCCCCCAATTCCCCACTGAACACTCACTCACTCTAGCTCTGCCACCCCCTCCCCCTTGCAGATTCACCTTGCCCTTTCTCATTCTCAGACACAGGCAAGCAGCTCCTGCTGCTGCTGCTCTGCTCCATTAACTCTCTCTTCCCCCAACTAAGTGAACCACTGAAGCCCCCAAGGTTCACAAACAGTTGAGTCTAAGCTGGCACTGGAGGAGGAGGAAGCGACATGTATACTGGTTCACTTTCTCCTCCTTTTCTTGCTGCAGGAGTTCAGCAGAGGAGGAAGAGTGAGCAGAGCCACAGCTGCCCTGTACTGAACTCTGCATGGCAGGTACAGAATTCTGCATAGGCGGCAGGAGTGGGAAATTCTGCGCAAAATCTGCACTGTGTAGTTGCACAGAATTCCCTCAGAAGTAACATACATACATACATACAGTTTACTTTAATTCAAATTTCTATATAAAATAAAAAATATCTATGTTCTAATCTTTTACCGTCACCAACAACTCCATTTCCTTGTGGACAGCAACTTCAGAAACTATTCTTGAGCAAAAAAAATATTCTTCAATTAAATGACTGAGCTCAAACCAAATGTCTTCACCGCACACCTTCACTATCTGCATGACATTAGAACCTCTTCTGTCTCATCATAACTCTATCCAGAGGTGGTAAGTCAAAGTGATTCACTCACTGTTCTTTCCAGGTAGTGTTTTCTGACGCTGTTTCCAAACACAAGGTTTTGCGCAGAGGGGTGCCTCAAGGTTCAATACTCTCACTTCTTCTCTTTAATCTTTTTCTGAGTCCTCTTGCTGCATTCATCCATTCTTTCGGGGTTTCGACTTATTTCTACGTAGATAATATTCTACTTTTGTACCCCTCTTCCCCATCTTCACCCTCCTGGATCAAGGAACATCAATTATAATCAACACTGATAAAACCATTGCATGTTGGTTTTCTGATACACCCTTACCTTCTCCACCTCTGGTCACTCTCTTTGGAAGATCAGTCACTCCAGTATCCAGTTTTCATTATTTGGCCATAATTCTTGAGTCTTCCTTTTCATTTCTGCCGCAGGTGTCTCACTTAACTAAGGTTAGTTTTTTTGGTGTTTCCTCAACTGAGGGCAATCTATCATCTATTTGATACCCCAAATTTCCATGCACTGATCCTTTCTTTTTTTTAATTCCCAACTGGATTATTGTAATATTATTTATGCAGGTTTACCATATGTCACATTGCAAAGCACAGCCATAAGGTTACTATGTCAGGCCCATTGATCAGATCATATTTCGCCTCTGCTGAAGAAATCATTGTCTCCCTGTGGAGAAGCGAATAATATATAAGCGTTGCTCCGATTACGTTTAAGGTTTTTCGAATTGGTACCCCAGACTACTTGTCTTATTTGACTAATTTTTCACTGCCCTTCTAGGACCCTTCAATCCATTTATGACCACAGACTGGACTGAAGTCAGTTCATCTTGAATCCACACGGCACAGTGCTTTCTTCTTTTTCTCCACATACCTGGAATTCTTTCCTCTTTTTCTTCACGGTAATTACTCTCAAGAACTTTAAGACTGATCTAAAAACCTGCCTCTTTGAGCAAGAGTTTGGAGGGACTGTGACTACCAACACTAGCTACCTACCCATTTTTATTTACTTCTGTTTAATTTTAAATTTAATTTTGCTCCTTAAATTATTTTGAATAAATGTCTATTCCTTCCCCACCCTGATTTTTACCTCTCCTTTTAGTTTACTTCTTGGTATGAATGTTATACTTTACTATTTTTAATGGAGTTCCTTTTCTATTCTTTTGTATGGTAAAATTATGTATCATACCTGATAATTTTCTTTCCATTAATCATAGCAGATCAATCCATAGACTGGTGGGTTGTGTCCATCTACCAGCAGGTGGAGATAGAGAGCAATCTTTTGCCTCCCTATCTGTGGTCATGTGCTGCCAGAAACTCCTCAGTATGTCGATATCAAAGCTCCATCCGCAGGACTCAGCACTTAGAGAATTACACCCTCAAAGGGACACTCTGCCCAGCTCACCACCGCCGAAGCGGGGGAGGGGAATCCGTTCAGCTCATCCCCGCGAAGCTGGGGAGGGACACCCCGCCGATGCGTGGGGATCTGGCTTACCCTGCTACCGCAACTGCGGGAGGAGCTGGCTTACCCCAACACCGCCAAAGCGGGAGGGATACAAAGCTACCCTACTGCCGCACAAAGCGGGAGGGAGCACCGGCATAATTTAGTTATCAATCCAGCCACCGCTGAAACGGGGGGGGGGGGGGGGGGGGGGAGAGGAATGCAGCAGCTCACTATAACACAAAATCGTTTCAACTCAAGGAAACTCCAGTTGGGAGAACTTGAACACGAAGTCCTCCTGAACAGGAACTGAAGATTAAACTGGAAACTGAAATATAACCAGAACAAAAACAATACAGATGTCTGGGCGGGGCTATAGATTGATCTGCTACGATTAATGGAAAGAAAATTATCATTTATGATACATAATTTTACCTTCCATTTCATCAAGCAGATCAATCCATAGACTCGGCCCGAGCAGCCACATCCAAGCGGTAATGTCATGAGAAGGTATGAGCAGACGCCCAAGTTGCCGCTCTACAAATCTCTTCCAAGGAGACGGATCTGGACTCTGCCATCGATGCCGCCTGTGCTCTAGTAGAGTGCGCCTTCAGCTGAATAGGCGGAAGCTTCCCTGCCGCCACATAAGCTGCTGCAATCGTCTCCTTGACCCAACGTGCCACAGTAGGTTTAGATGCCTGCAGACCCTTACGAGGGCCTGCGAACAGCACGAACAGGTGATCCGACTTCCAGAAGTCATTGGTCACTTCCAAATATCTGATGATGACTCGTCTCACATCCAGACATTTGAGAGCAGGGTACTCCTTTGGGTAATCCTCCCTACGAAAGGAGGGTAGACAGAGCTGCTGATTCACATGAAAGCGAGAAACAATCTTGGGCAGAAAGGAAGGCACTGGGCGAATCGACACTCCTGCCTCCGTGAACCACAGGAACGGCTCTCGGCACGAGAGTGCCTGGATCTCAGAAACTCTTCTGGCCGAAGTGATGGCTACCAAAAAGACCGCTTTCAACGTCAGGTCCTTCAGCGATGCCCTCGACAAGGGCTCAAAGGGCGGCTTCTGCAAGGCCCGTAGCACCAGATTGAGATTCCAAGTAGGCACTATCGAGTGCAGAGGAGGACGCAGGTGATTAACTCCTTTGAGAAAGCGCACCACATCCGGCTGCGACGCCAGGGAAGCACCCTTCAGGCGGCTCCTGAAGCAAGCTAAAGCCGCCACCTGGACTTTCAGCGAACTGAGTGACAGGCCTTTCTCCAGACCTTCTTGCAGGAACGCCAACACTGAAGATATTGGAGCAGTGGAGGGTGATAGAGCGCCTGCCCTGCACCACGATGCAAAGGTACGCCAAATCCTGGCATAAGTAGTAGAAGTAGAGCGCTTCCTCGCTCTCAGCATAGTGGCGATAACCTCGTCTGAGAAGCCCTTCTTCCTCAGCTGCTTCCACTCAAGAGCCAGGCCGTAAGACCAAAGGGGGAGGGATCCTCCATCAGCACGGGACCCTGATGCAAGAGGCCCCGCTCCGCTGGCAGCCTCAGAGGGCTGTCCACTGAGAGCCTGATAAGTCCGCATACCAGGGACGTCTGGGCCAATCCGGACCCACCAGGATCGCCCGGCCCGGATGCTTTGCCACCTGGCCTAGCACTCTGCCCAACTTGGGCCAGGGCGGGAACACGTAGAGAAGCTCCTGTGCCGGCCACTGCTGGAGAAGAGCATCGACTCCCAGAGATCGAGGGTCCCGTCCTCTGCTGAAGAACCGCGGCACTTGGCAATTGGCCGAGGAAGCCATCAGAGGACCCAGCGCCTCGTGATGTCCAAGAATGCCCGAGCTGAGAGCTGCCACTCTTCGGGATCCAAAGTATGGCAACTGAGAAAGTCCGCCTTGACATTCATGACTCCTGCAATGTGGGCCGCCGACAGCTGTTCCAGGTTTGCTTCCGCCCATAGGCATAGCTTCATGGCCTCCTTGGCTAGAGGGGCGCTCCTGGTACCTCCCTGGCGATTGACATAGGCCACTGCCGTGGCATTGTCCGACAAGACCCATACTGGCCTCAGCATTAGGACCGGGAGAAACTCCAGAAGCGCCAACCGAATGGCTCGGAGTTCCAGGAGGTTGATAGACCGCTTCGCCTCTGCAGGCGACCAGAGCCCCTGCGCTGTCCTTCCCAGGCAGTGGGCTCCCCAGCCCGTCAAGCAGGCGTCCGTCGTGACGACCACCCACTCCGGAGTCATGAGAGGCATTCCTGCAGACAGTTTGTCTGGCCTCAGCCACCAACCCAGCGCACCGTTGGATTCAAGGGAAGGCGTTCAGCGTAATCCTCCGATACGGAGTCCACCACCGCAGCAGGGAGTGCTGTAGGGGTCTCATATGGGCCCTGGCCCAGGGCACTATTTCCATCGTGGCCGTCATGGAGCCCAAGAGTGCACATAGTCCCAAACTTGAAGAGTGGAGGCTGTTAGGAACTGGTCCACCTGGGCCCGAAGCTTGCCGCTCCGGTTGTCCGGCAGGAACACTCTGTCCACTAGGGTGTCGAATCGAACTCCCAAGTACTCCAGGGACTGAGTCGGGCGCAGCTGACTTTTCTCCCAGTTGATGACCCATCCCAGGGAGCTCAGAAGAGCAATCACCCTGTCCGTAGCCTTCCCACACTCTGCATAAGAGGGGGCTCAGATGAACCAGTCGTCCAGATAGGGATGGACTTTCACGCCTTCCTTGCGGAGGTAAGCCGCGATGACTACCATCACTATGGAGAAGGTCTGTGGAGCAGTAGCCAACCCGAAAGGGAGGGCTCTGAACTGGAAGTGTCGGCTCAGGACTGCGAAGCGCAGGAAGCGCTGATGAGCAGGCCAGATGGAAATATGTAAGTAAGCTTCCTTGATGTCCAAGGATGCCAGGAATTCTCCTTTCACCACCGCAGCTATTACGGAGCGTAGAGTCTCCATCCAGAAGTGCCGAACTTTCAAGGCTCGATTGACTCCCTTGAGGTCGAGAATAAGCCGGGCAGAACCTTCTTTCTTTGGCACCACAAAGTAAATGGAGTAATGCCCCTTGCCAAGTTGATCTACTGGCACCAGGACCACCGCGCCCAAGCGGATCAGGTTGTTCAAAGTCTGCTGCACGGCAGCTGCTTTGACCTGGACTTGCAGAGAGAGTTTACAAACCCGTCTCTCAAGGGCCGGCAGAACTCCAGCTTGTAGCCGTCTCTGATGACTTCCAGAACCCAAGCATCTGAAGTTACCCTGGTCCACTCGCCCAGGAATGAGGACAACCTTCCTCCTATCTGCACTGGGCCATGGACCAGGTCCCCGTCATTGGGTACGCGACCCTGGGGGCGGGCCGGAGGATGAACCTCCGGGCCGGAGGTCCCTGCGAAAGGAATGCTGCTTGGGGGAGAAGTTCCATTTGAAAGAAGAGGAGGCAGAGGAGCCCGACTTGCCCAGGCGATACCGACGGGCTTCCTGAAATTGGCCCTTGGAGGAACCAGGGCGAGCACTGCTGGCCCGGGCCCTGACCTCCGGCAACCTCTTGCCCTTGGACGTGCTGAGCTCCGTCACGATCTTGTCCAGCTCGTCCCCAAAGAGCAGTGGCTAGGCGAGATTTAGAGGCATGGTCAGGCGACCAGTGCTTAAGCTAGTGCCACCGCCGTGCAGAGACCGTCTGGGCCATACCTTTGGCCGAGGCTCTCAAAACATCATACAGCAAGTCTGCCAAGTAGGCCAAGCCCAACTCCAGGGTCGGCCATTCTGCCCTCCAGGAAGGATCTAAGGGGGAAGCCCACTGCAAAACAGTGAGGCACGCCCTAGCCACATAGGAGCCGCACACCGAGGCTTGCAAACTCAGGGCGGCCGCCTCAAAGGCCGACTCCATTCTCCTGAGCGTCCTTCAGGGCAGTGCCACCTTCCACCGGCAACCCCGTTTTCTTAGTCACGGCATGCCCCGAAATTAAGGTCTGTATGGCTTCATGAACGTGGAAGGTTCTAGGCGGGCGCTTCGTTCCCAGCATGATGGCGGAGCCAGTAGAGGCTGAGAGAGGGCCTTCCTCCAGAGAGGCAATCTTCAAAATGCTCATGGCCTGCACTAGCACGTTGGGCAAATCCTCTGAGCGAAAAAGCCGCGCTGCAGAGGGGTCATCCGCTCCATCCGAGCGAGGATCAGTCTCTTCCATAGAGTCCACTAAGGATCTCTGGGAGAACTCAGACACGCTGCCGTTATCCACATCAGAGGAGACAGAGTCCCCTAGGGCCTGAAGATCTACCCGAGGGCGTTTCAGCATAGAGGCCTCATCACCCTTATCAGACAGGGGAGCAGGGGCAGCGTTCTGCATAAGGAAGGCCTGATGCAGCAGTAAAATGAACTCAGGGGAGAAACTTCCCAGCCTGTGCATTTCTGCAGCCTGTGCTGCGGCCCTAGAGGTGCCCTCAATCTGCGCTCCCAAGAGCAGGGGAGAGGTGCGTTGCGCGTCCAAAATGGCATCCGGTGCGAAACTCCGAGAAGGAGCCGTGCGGGAAGAATGGCGCTTTAATTTTGCCGACTTTTTACTGTCGCTGTCGTGTTTCCAGCCCCTACCTGTGCCCCTGCTGGGGGAAGCGTTGGTCCTCGGGCATCGCGGCGTCCAGGGGGGCGGAGACGGACCTCCGATGCAGCCGACGCTGCCGCGGGTCGGACCGAGGCCAGCGGCCCGCTGGAGCGAACGCCGGCCTCGGAGGAGAGAGCACGCCGGCCAAGATGGCGGCCCCGGTGTCGACATCGCCCTGGCTAGGAGCGGATCGGCGCAGAAGCTCCGCCCCCTCGCACCGGATTGGTGCGCCGGCGCTGGGACTCCGCCTGCAGGGCAGGTCGGCCAATCGAGCGCTCCTTTGTCTGCCAGGACCAGGTGGTTGGCTCCTTTTCCGTGGGGGGGGGGGGCGGATTGGCGCTAGATTTAAACGGGGAGACTGGAGGATTCCAGTGCTTCCGGTTCTTTTTGTCAGAAGCCGACGCAGCGGATCTTGAAGGCTTGACTCTTCAGAGACTGTGTTCCTTTGACTTGCTGGCCGTCCTTGCCAGCTGCTTTCAGAGACTGTGTCATCATCCTTGCTGGCCGTCCTTGCCAGCTGCTTTCAGAGACTGTGTTCCTTCTTTGCTAGCCGTCCTTGCTAGCTGCTTTCAGTGACTGGGTCATCTTCCGTGCTAGCCGCCCTTGCTAGCTGTCTTCAGAGACTGTGGCCCTCTGCAGTGCTAGCCGTCCTTGCTAGCTGTCTTCAGAGACTGTGGCCCTCTTCAGTGTTAGCCGCCCTTGCTAGCTGTCGTCAGAGACTGTGGCCCTCTTCAGTGCTAGCCGTCCTTGCTAGCTGTCTTCAGAGACTGTGTCCCTCTCCAGTGCTAGCCGCCCTTGCTGTCTTCAGAGACTGTGTCCCTCTTCCGTGCTAGCCGTTCTCGCTAGCTGTCTTGAGAGACTGGGTTCCTCCTCAGTGCTAGCCGCCCTTGCTAGCTGCCCTTCAGAGACTGTGTTGCTGACTACCTACCAGGCCAGTCGTCACCCCGCGGTTCCAGCAGTCCTGCTGGCCGCCTGCAGCTGAGGGCTCAACCCCTGGTGAACGGCGGTCGCCGCGGGTGAAGATTCGGGGTGCACGGCTGTCCTCTGAGGTCTTGAGGGGCCTCAGGGAACCTAAGGGCTCACTCACTACAGAAACAGGACAGTCGCCCGAGTCAAGGGCAACCAAGCTGTTAACGTCTCCCACCTCGGGGGCGGCCCAAGGAGAAGCCGTCCGAGCAGCGTGGCCGGTCACAACCGGGAGGGCAGCCAGCGGGGGATGGGCGCCTAAGGCAGGGAAAAACCGCCGCACTGAAGGAAAAACCAGGGAACTCTCCCAACTCCGAAAGGGCGCCCAAAAAAGGTGACTCTGCCTTCGGGCCCCCGCTTCCCCGCTAGGCGCGTGAACGCGTTCCTTGCCATTCGAGGCCATAGCCATGTGGAGACCGTTCGGGGAACCCCCTGCCCGCTAGTAAAAGGTAAAATTACCTGCTTCTTGCTCCGAGCTGCAACAATTTGGAGTCCCAGTGAGTAGCTGCAAACAAGGACGTCTTTCTCTCAAGGACATCTATTTTTCTGTTTTTTTTTAAACGGAGCCAGCGGGAGGGGGGAGAAAAGGAGGGGCCTGGCACCACCAGGTTTGCACTTGCTCACGAAGAGCCCTCAACCCCAGGTACTCAACAAAACCTAAACAATTAGGCTTGGAGACCTAGCCAGAGCTGCTGCTGTGCGACCACACACCTGCTAGATAGAGAACATACTGGGGAGTTTCCGGCAGCACATGACCACATATAGGGAGGCAAAAGATTGCTCTCTATCTCCACCTGCTGGTAGATGGACACAACCCACCAGTCTATGATGAAATGGAATAGCTTGTACACTGCTCTACTCTGCTAGTCAGTTAAAGTACAGAAAATTTTGGAAATAAATAAATGAAAATAAATATATTCATATAGAGAGAGATTCTATATATTCCACCACAAAAAAATGCCCCTAGGCATATTCTACAAACAGCGCCTAACTTTAGGTGTGGTTTATAAACTAGGCCTAAGGTCCATCCAAGCAACTAAACCTAGTTACAGGAATTTACGCCAAGACAGACTTGCTGTAAATGCCGGCAACTAAGTTAGGCACAGAGCAGATGTATTCTATTACAATAGTGCACATAATTTTTAGTAACGCCCACGCTCCCTTTTTGGCAACATACATTAGAATTTACGCACATCACTTTATAGAATACGCTTAACAAGTTGTGCGTGTACATTCTGATCAAAGCCAATTAGTGTCAATAACTGCCTGTTAATTGGCAATTATCAGCACTGATTGGCTTGTTAAGATAATTAAGTTGCACACACAATATAGAATACAATCTGAACTGTGAGCACACGGGTGCAACTCTCGCACTAAATAGAATCTGGGGGCTACCGTGCAAGTTATACAGATGGATATACGTCCCTGCAAATCCACAGCTGAAATGAAATCATGCAGAATTTTTGATTGAGCAAAGAAAAACCTATGATTTATTTCAACATGTGGATTTGCTGAGATATATTCAAGATAAGTGATATCTGCACAATAATGAACAATTTATGAATATATTATTGACTTGTCTTATCACCTCTGGGTAGAAGCATGTGACACAGAAGAGGTCTAATGTCTTCACTCAGAACACCATCTGGTGTGAGCTCAACCTTTTAATTGTTTTTTTTTTTCTCAAGAAGGGTTTGTGAAGCTGCAGTGCACAAGGAAATGAAAGATACTAAAAAGAAAAATAATGGCATATTCATGTGAGAGACAATTTTATAAGCTTGCACAGCGTTTACAAGCGTGATTGGCACCAATAAATGGCAGTTACGTGTGTAAGTACTAGGCGCTATTTTTTAAACACTGCGCCTCTGTAAGAGGAGTATACATGTGGCCGAGCCTGCACAACTTATAGACTGCTATCAGCTGCATGCACTGCCTGGGCACTTAAGCATGACCACGTATGTCATCCATTGACCTATCATAAGTAGGCACACCAATGCAGCTTTGCACTAATTTTCTATAATGGCTTAAGTGTACCCTTAAGCTGTTTTAAAACTGATGGCATCTCATTTTAGGTGCCAAAAAGGGGCATGGTTTAGAATTGCTGCCTCTTGTATAATAAAATAAATAACATTGAAACTGAAAAACATATTGATAGAGATTCATTTTTCTAGTTATGTAAATATTTTGGCAAGCCAGATCAGCAGGGTTTGGTTCCAGTTAAGCTGTGCTGACATAGTAAACAGAGATTCATAGTAAGTTGATCTAAACCCATCATCGCAGGTCAAATAATTTGAAATCTAATCCAAAATTGCATAATTTCAAATCTAATCCAAAATTCTCTCACCCATCCTTGAAATCATTTACTTGATACTTCACTTGACCAAAGCTATATAGCCCTGTTGGCAAAGCACAACAATATTAATGCCAATATGGAAATCAAGAAGCAGTGTGTGTATGTGTCTTTTGGGAAAGGAGAAGGCAGTATGAAAGTGTAATTCCTTAATCACTGTCATCAGTGAATATATGCTGCAGCTGCTGGAACTCTTCCTCCCATAGAAATGTATTAGGGCATTCTTTTTCTACATCCTTCTGCCCAGAAACTATTTATATAGTACAAGAACTTCCCCAGCTCATCTCCTCCCTTGCTGCAACTATAGCTGTCTTCAGGTGCCCTGCCCCCCAGTGCCTTGCCACTGGCTGAATCCTACCCATAGCCTCAATTACTAGTTACACTGGAAGTAGGTAAGGCAAGCTTACTCACATGCAACAGGGAGAACCAGAGAACTTGTTTTCTTTAAATACATATTCCTATCCCCACTGCCCCCTTCCCCCAAGCTTTTATTTTCTAGCTTTGGCCAGTTTCCTTATGCTGTTTTGGTAATCCAGCTCAGTGAGAACCAGCCTCAAAAACTCGAGCTACCTAAGCCTTTATTTACAATCAACTAAAAAAGATTGCCCCCTATCTGTATAAGCCCCTCTCAAGCAGACCCTTGTTGTTGTGGAATAAGACCCCTAACAGGAGCCACAAACTCTAGCTCTCTATGAAACCTGGCTAACATTGACCATAAGTCAAACTACTAGGTGTCACCTTACAGTGACAGACGCCCTTGAGTCCTTCCCCCCACAGGTGTTATGAACACCATCCCCAGCTAGCCTACAGAACAGAAGCCTGGCCGAGGAAATAAAACCCATTTGCTGTATACAGTGCATAGCACTTACCAGTGAGGCACCAAATCTGTCCTAGACTGCAATTCTTCTGCAAAATGATTTTTAACACTAAGTCTATTTAATATGTAAATTAATTAACCATTTTAGCTCACTATATAAACATAGCCTCTTCTATGCTTTTCTTAGGATCCTGTTTACTAAGCCACGCTGTAGGCACGCAAACTCTTTAGCGCACGCTAAAAATTATCATGCACTAATGCTAGAGACACCCATAGGAATATAATGGGTGTCTATCGTTAGCGCACACTAAAGTTTGTACACCTACAGTGCGGCTTGGTAAACAGGGCCCTAAATGTGTTTTGCTTATCAAGTATATTTTGCCATCTTTTGTTTGAAAAACAATAATAATAATTAAAAAATACAACCCCTCACTGGGAGCTCTTTGATCTTCTTCCTTGGGGTTGGGGGCAGATCACAGGCCAAGGTAGCAGGTGCTACCTACCTTGAAACCTGGGCCCTCTTCGATCCTATCAAATATCTTGTAATTTCTGGACTCCTATGAGAAAGGAGGGCCTGCTGCCATATACAAACTTGCTGTCCTCTATCTCAGATTCCAGGGTTGCCCTCTTCACTACCCCCTACCCTTTTAAATCCATTGAAACCTTTTAAAATTTTCCTTTTTTTTTTTTTTTTTCAAAAGGTCCCCCCTTCCCCCCCCCCCCCCCCCCCCCCCCCCCCCCATCTCCTTGGCATATCTAACTAGTAATACAGTACTGGCTTAGTCAGTCAATCCAACAGTAGACACATGAGATGGAATTCTATAATGGGGTGACAAGAATTTGCCTATTTTGAGTCTATTCTAGGTGCCTACTTTTCTATATAGAATACTAGCTGAACAGGTTAAAAATAATCATTTACATCAGCCTAAAATGAGTAACAAGCTTGGCACAAAGAACACATGTAGATTATGGTATTTTACATTTCACCTGTGTAAATGTATGCCCTGCCCATGTCCTGCCCAAAATCCGCCCATGTGAAAAACCATTTTGTCTGTGCCACTGAATATTGGTGCATAATCACAGAATGCTGTGTAGCCAGAGGAAGCGGCATCGGCGACCTTCATGGCAGCCTAGAAGTAAGGCTCCGTCCCAGCTATGATGTAATCTCATCATCAGGTCCCAGACGGTTCAAGCAAGCCTCCATTTCTGCGATTTGTGATATTACAGCATTTGGGTCTATTTCTTTTTACTTTTGTGTGTGGCTGGAGAGTGTCGGGGAGCCCCTGCCCTTGATTTGGAGCTATGAGAGTGGGAGCACATGGCCAACGTGGCACCTGTACTACTGGAGGAGTCTGAGGGGGATTATGGTACAGATACGCACAGAGCTAAGCATCCTGGGTCAACACGGAGATTAAAGTGGATGGAAGAGCTAAAAAATAAGAATTTGGCTTAATGGAATGGGAAGATTAAAAAAACAAACAAACAAAAAAAATCCATCACTAGCTTATTTATAAATTTCAAATTTACAATACAAGGTCCCCTCTTGCCCCCCCCCCCCCCCCCCATCTCCTTGGCATATCTAACTAGTAATACAGTACTGGCTTAGTCAGTCAATCCAACAGTAGACACATGAGATGGAATTCTATAATGGGGTGACAAGAATTTGCCTATTTTGAGTCTATTCTAGGTGCCTACTTTTCTATATAGAATACTAGCTGAACAGGTTAAAAATAATCATTTACATCAGCCTAAAATGAGTAACAAGCTTGGCACAAAGAACACATGTAGATTATGGTATTTTACATTTCACCTGTGTAAATGTATGCCCTGCCCATGTCCTGCCCAAAATCCGCCCATGTGAAAAACCATTTTGTCTGTGCCACTGAATATTGGTGCATAATCACAGAATGCTGTGTAGCCAGAGGAAGCGGCATCGGCGACCTTCATGGCAGCCTAGAAGTAAGGCTCCGTCCCAGCTATGATGTAATCTCATCATCAGGTCCCAGACGGTTCAAGCAAGCCTCCATTTCTGCGATTTGTGATATTACAGCATTTGGGTCTATTTCTTTTTACTTTTGTGTGTGGCTGGAGAGTGTCGGGGAGCCCCTGCCCTTGATTTGGAGCTATGAGAGTGGGAGCACATGGCCAACGTGGCACCTGTACTACTGGAGGAGTCTGAGGGGGATTATGGTACAGATACGCACAGAGCTAAGCATCCTGGGTCAACACGGAGATTAAAGTGGATGGAAGAGCTAAAAAATAAGAATTTGGCTTAATGGAATGGGAAGATTAAAAAAACAAACAAACAAAAAAAATCCATCACTAGCTTATTTATAAATTTCAAATTTACAATACAAGCATAAACTTGAAAATGTATTACACAACCATTCAATATTACAAACTTACAAATAATTATTACTAAGGATAATAAACATTGGGAAGGACGTCCTGGAAAATTAAGTCTGGTCGCTGCTCCAGAAGTCCACTTATTCGAAAAGAACAACCGCTGCTGGAATCTAGGACGTTGGAAAGTCGAACCATGACCAGGCTGATATTGGTATGTCTCACGCAAACGAGGCCTCAAAGAACTTGCCCTCGTACTAGACTTGGGTCTATCATCCGGAAGATGCTGAGATTACGAATCTCCCAAATCTTTCACAATCTTCTCAAGATCTTCGCCGAAAAGAAGTTACCCCTAAAAGGAAGCCTCGTAAGTTATTGCTTGGAAGCTATGTCAACAGACCAGTGGCACACGACAGCCGAATTCTGATCCTGTTCCAAACCCTGCTGAAACCAGGAAAGACATGCCCTGCCTGCATAAGAGCTACAGATGGACGCTTGTAAGGCCAACACCGCCACTTCAAATGAATGCTTGAGAGGGGCCTTGAGGCGCTGATCCTGCACGTCTTTGAGCGCCACTCCCCCTTCCACCGGAAGAGTGGTCTTTTTTTGTGACCACCGTAACCAAGGTGTCCACTTTAGGCAGGGTAAAGGTGTCTAAAGTAGGTGCAGACACCAGATAGAGGCGAGCCATTGCCCTTTCCACCTTCAGTCAGAGCACTGAGTGGTGATTAACTCTTGAATGAACTCATGCATCGGGAAGGCCTTAGATAGCTTCCGAGTGCTCACCACTATCTTTACGCTGACTGAAGAAGTTGCTTGCGCCTCTGGGTCTGTAATATTTACAGGCTCCAAAGCCTCCAAAATCAACGACAGCAGCTCATCTCAACGAAAACAGTGCTCTCAGCAGCCTAGAGGAAACCCATGGCTCATACCATAATGGAATGGTGGCTGAAGTGAAGATGAAGGTGGAATTTGTAACTCGCTAGAGTGCCTGGGAGGCTACAAAAGACATGAAAGTTGTGGACACCCGTGCTGCTGAAGTGTGAGAAGCAGAAATGTGCAAGAGGGGAACAGAGGGGAAGATGTGGGGCACCCTATGTTCCATATACTATTCTTGTTTTCTTCAAAGTGGTGGATTCTGGTTATGGGGGAGCATTTATATAACAGTTCAACTTTTGTTTAATGTAAATGCATTCTTTGCTGGGTGGTGTCTCAGGGGAGGGAATGTGTACATGGGAGGAAGGCATTATAATTAGGTTTGGATTGAACCTTTGAGGGGTTTTTTTGTTGAAAGGGGGCTGCAGGGAAAGGTATTGGGA
Organism: Microcaecilia unicolor; assembly: GCF_901765095.1. NCBI lineage: Eukaryota > Metazoa > Chordata > Amphibia > Gymnophiona > Siphonopidae > Microcaecilia > Microcaecilia unicolor. The sequence goes on along the minus strand of NC_044035.1, from coordinate 269,506,204 downwards.
ATGAAGGGGGAAGGGAAGGGAGGGTACAGGATTCTTTCCCTTTTTGAGTAAATAGTGTAGATGGGGAAACTGACAGAGAGGGGCATAATCGAACATCGCCGGCTATCTATTTTGGCGGCGGCGCTACAGCTGGCTGGAACCGTATTATCGAAAAAGATGGCCGGCCATCTTTCTTTTCGATAATATGGTTTAGCCTGGCCAAATGCCAGAGTTCGCCGGGTTTGAGATGGTCGGTTTTGTTTTTCAGCGATAATGGAAAAAAATGCCGGCGATCTTCAACCCGGAGATATCCAAGGCATTTGGTCGTGGGAGGAGCCAGCATTTATAGTGCACTGGACCCCCTGACATGCCAGGACACCATTTGGGCACCCTAGGGGTCAGTGCGGTGGACTTCAGAAAAAGCTCCCACATACATAGCTCCCTTACTTTGGGTGCTGAGCCCCCCAACCCCCTCCAAAACCCACTACCCACAAATGTACACCACTACCGTAGCTCTTAGGGGTGAAGGGGCCAACTACATGTGGGTACAGTGGGTTGTGGAGGGCTCCCATTTACCAGCACAAGTGTTAAAGGTAGGGGGGGATGGGCCTGGGTCCACCTGCCTTAAGTGCACTGCGGTACCCACTAAAAGTGCTCCAGGGACCTGCATACACGCAGGCCTCTAGGACTTGTTGCTGCTGTACAACCTTGGCACACCAGTTGACACCTGAAGACTAATCTCTTTGAAAAAGTCCTTTATTTGAATAAGCACGTTTACTCACAGTTAACTGCAGATCAGAGGTTGTGCCCCACTGGCAAAGAGTCTCCCTGGTACTGAGATTAGCAGTAGGTCAGAGCTGGCAGAATGGTGTACAATGCCCTCTTTTAGCAACATTCGTAATAACTAAGTTCTCTAACGTGGGTAACACATGAACTGGCTTACAAAAATGGCCACTACCTCATGGACTACCGGAAACAAAACTGGACACACTCTGACCCAGTTAGCAGGGGGAAAAGCACCATGGGAGTAGAGCCCACTACCCTACACCCACCACAATGCATTGCTGATGTGTCTCTGCAGTGCACCTAACAGAAAAGGTGTCACCACACTCACCTGAGAGCCACATCACAACCAGGGAAAGGCTGTCCGAGAATAGAACACATTCTGCTGTCATGGAGGTGGGTACGGCATTAGAGGCTGGCATACGGACTGGCAAAAAAGGTTTTTAGTTTTATTGTTTTAGTGTGGGAGGGGGTTGGTGACCACTGGGGGAGTACGGGGAGGTCATCCCCGATTCCTTCCAGTGGTCATCAGGTCAGTTGGGGCACCTTTTTGAGGCTTGGTCGTGAAAATAAAAGGACCAAGTAAACCCGGAGAAATACTGAACGCCGCTTTTTTTTTCCATTATCCACGAAAGCCGGCCATCTGGTAGCCATGCCCATGTTCCGTCTTCACTTCGCTGCTGACATGCCTCCTTGAACTTTCGCCGGCGAGGCGACGGGAAAGCGGCGATGCTGTCAAAAAAGCCGCTTTCGATTATACCAATTTGGCCGCTTTTGCGAGATCGCCGGCCATCTTCCAATTTATGTCGGAATATGGCCGGCGATCACTTTCGAAAATAAGCCCGAAAGTCACTTAGGGCCTCTTATCAAGCTGTGTTAACGGGTTCCCAGTACAGTAATGCAAACAAAGCCCATTCACTTTGAATGAGCTCTGTCAGCACTGCTGCGTGGGAACCGCTAACACGGCTTGAAAAGAGAGGTCCTTAGTTTTTTTCAGTTTTTAAAAAAATTATTATTTTTTTAAATAACCATGAGTACATTTTAAAAAATAAAAATAAAAAAAAAAATCACCAGATTTTAAAAGGCTCTTGTATTATGTTCTCTCTATACAGCTAGGCTCATGAAGAATCTGTTTAACCACAGCTTCATTACAGACATCTCCCAAAAACCTCAACAAGTCAAAAATACTCCTCAACCTGTCTTCAAATTTCAAAATCTACATTTTTACTATGTTAAAATATGGTAACAGCACTCAAGAATTAACACTAGTAATTCATGTAACATTCATCCATTACAAGCGCTGAACACCCTCCATGACTTTAAAACTTTGTGATGCATTAACCAACCTCATGAAACTTATCACAGCTGTCTCACTGTGAGTAATTCTTCCTTCAGTCCATAAATCTATGTAACCATTAGTAAGTCCATGCATTCCTTTTCTCAAATCTCATACATTGCTAAGGAATGTTAAATTAGGCTCGACTCAGCATTTTAACTAAATACACACAAATCTGTGCAAAGTACAATGTACTTTCTATTTAAAGCATTATGTACTTCTTGCTATCTGAGTGCACACACACACACCTAACCCAACCTTCTGAGCTATAAATTAAACAACCCTATTTGTTTCATAGCAACAAAGTACACCACCTGCGAACACAGATAGGAATTTAACCATTTGAAAACTAGAGATTGTTTACAGTCTAATCACTACATCATACTGTGGTCAGAGTTAAATTAGTCTTATAAAAAGTGAAAATTTGGAAAGCTTTGAATATTCAAATTTCTTAACTAGGTAATTATATTAATAAAATGTATTACCTTAAACCACAGCTTCCCAAACTCTGGGTCATGACCCCAAATGGAGCCACAAAACCCATGCCTGGTGTCATGAAACCCTGGCTTGGGCTCACATTTCTGGGTGTCATGTGCTTCCTGTGACCACAATAATAGGGTCATAACCACAGAAAGTTTGATAAGCACTGCCTTAAAAAAATGTAATACATAAATCCACAATACAGCTGGGCTACCAACAGACACACAATATACAGTGAAAATGAATTCCTGTCACTTCAAAATCCTTTAAATAAACTAGCCAGTACAAGTTTATCCTCTCTAATAGTAAAACTGTTTTCACAATTGTGATTTAATATTTTTCTTGCTCATCAAAGATTACCGAAAAGACTCCTTAACAAGTTTTCATTAAATAGGAGCCAGCAGCTGAGACCCTTCTCGATTCTATTTCCCCCTCCTCCCTCCAACATTATTCCCAGTGAGTGCCAAGAAGGGGGAGGGCAGGAATTCCCTCCCAGATCAGTAGTAGCTCTTTTAGAAACTGATTTACTAAGGCTTTTTCCTCTCCTGTGAGCAAAGAAACTTTAGTAAATCAGTCTCTTAAGATGCCTCTGCAAAATCACTGTAAGTGTCCCAGCTGCTATATAAATTATATGTAAAGCGAAGATACTTACCTGTAGCAGGTATTCTCCAAGGACAGCAGGCTTTATTATTCTCACTGGAAACGTTTGTGAACATGGGAAGGAAAACCTCCACAGCCAAATCAAATGACTTGATAGTGCCACAAAAAAGGGGGCACGCCACTAGAAAAAACAAGTGAGAATGTGCCCGGTGTCAAGGCTTAAACTCGGCCGCATGAAGAAGAAAACAAATAAAACTTATAAAAAAAGGGGGGAGGGGAAGAGAACTAAGAAAAATAAAGGGAAACGCAGGGCAATCCGAAACACAGACAGCACAAAAATAGCGGGGAAAAAAAGACCAAAAAGGCACTAGGAAGCTATAACTAAGACGCAACCACTCCTCACTATGGCAGAAAAACAACTGAGGTAACCGCGTTCTCGCGGTGGGCGGGAAGGCATTCACACATACACAGTGGAGCATGCCTCATGCTCCACAAAAGCTCTTTTAAGGCTTGTTAAAAGCTCTGGCCCAGGCAATTCAGTTATCACGTTACCCAACTGTGAGAATTATGGCCTGCTTGTCCTTGGAGAATTTAGTTTTCAGTGCAAATTATTATATAATTTTTTTTTGGACCATCAGAAACAGCAAATAAACACCACCACAGTATACAACTACTTTTATGTTCACTCCCAATCCTCATTGGTCCTTTTTATAAAACTACTAGTAAAAAAGGCCCGTTTCTGACACAAATGAAACGGGCGCTAGCAAGGTTTTCCTCGGAGTGTGTATGTTTGGGAGAGTGTATGTGAGAGTGAGTGTTTGAGAGTCAAAGTGAAAGTGTGAGTCCAATCCATGCTCCTCTGTCACCTGGCCCCTCCATTCATCCCTATCCAGCAATTCCGCTGTCTCCCTGAGGCCTGCCCTGCAATCCATATGCATCCATGGCCATCTGTCTCCTCCATTCATCCCTATCCAGCAATTCCCCTCTCCCTGAGTCCTGCCCTTCCAATCCATGCCCATCCATGCTTCTTTGTCACCTGGCCCCTCCATTTTTCCCTATCCAGCATTTCCCCTCTCTGCCTGAGGCCTGCCCTGCAATCCATATCCATCCATGGCCATCTGTCCCCTCCATTCATCCCTATCCAGCAATTTCCCTCTCTCCCTGAGTCCTGCCCTCCCAATCCATGCCCATCCATGCTCCTCTTTAATCATCATGATATTGGACCCACTGCCAACACGGTCAGTGTTTCGACACTTTCCTCAGGGTAATGGTCCGTTACATTATTCAGTGTTCCATACAAGCATGTTGGAACACCGAGTAAGATAACGGACCACTACCTTGAGGAAGGTGCCTTCGGAACCAATTTCATCCTGTGCTTATCTCACTGTTTATCCTATGAATTTTGAATGTCTCTCCTTATATGTCATCCCCAATTTCTTCATGTAAACCACACTCTTTTTCTTGGGGGGGGGGGGGGGGGGGAGAAACACAAAAAAGAAAAAACCCCAAAACGTTCGACCCAGTATTCTACCATCTTGTTTTCTTCTATACCTTTCCTTTTAAAAGTTCAGAAACCAAGTCAATCACTAGCATTCCTCTTGTCTACTGATGGCTTTAGATACCCTCAACCCAAGCAAAATGTTCTTATACTTATTCAAAAATCTGCACAGCATACTGATTTTGTGATCTTTATATTATGCTTTTGATACAACTAACCACACCACTTTTCTATATACTCTCTCATCACAAGGCTTCTTTAGTTTTCTGTTGGCTTGGATTTCTAAATTTCAGTTCAGATCCTAGTACATTCTTTTTCTGTTCAATATAAACAGTTAAATTGCTGACAAATCTGAAGAATACTTTTATAGGCCCACTATTCTCTCTAAAAAACATTTTTTTCTAAAAGTACCTACCACTCCAACAAAACTTCTATGTTTTGTTTAGCTGCTCTGCTTCAGTTTCTTACTAGTTTTCTTCTTCTCAACTGTCTTACTATGGCAGTGTTAATTTGTTTATGGGCATGTCCATGATATTACTGAACTCCTCCAAAGTCCTATTTTTCCCAGGCTCCACCAAGGCCCCTTGTTATCCACCTGATTTTCTGTCAATTAATTCTATAAACCTTTCATTCTGACGCTGGGCCCGATGCTGCCTAGGTAAGAACATGAAGCACTGCCATACTAGGAGAGACTGAAGGTCCGTCAAGCCCAGTATCCTGTTTTCAACCGTGGCCAATCCAGGTCACAAGCACCTGGCAAGATCCTAGAACAGGAAAATGTAGCTAGTCACAACCAGTGGCCGATAAACAAAGGGGATTGTATACAAATGAGTTGCACGAATCCCCTTTTGTGCTTCGGTCAGTGTTTGCAGATCTGACCCCCCCACTCCCCGGCACCCTAAGAAACAAATACCTGGGGGTCCAGTGGACCCTCAAGTCTCCCCTCCACTCCCCCCCCCCCCCCCCCACCACAAACAATCCTCGGTGGTCCAATTTTACTGTGTTGACACTGTACCATATCATTATTACTGCAATTTGCTTGTTTCCATACGTACCCTGTGGTTCTAATTGTATGCTATGCTGATATGTAAGCATTATTGGTCACTGTCATTTTAATTATAAATTGCCTGTGTCCCATTATATTTGCTGTATACCACATTGAGTGACTGATTAAAAGACAGTAAATAGACTTTAAAAAAATAGCTTCACCCTTCTGTATTAAAGTACAATACTGTGCATCTCCCCCCCCCCCCCCCCCCCCAACTACAGTGACCTGAAAGCCATCTGTAGCATGGTATAAAACAGCATGAGCTCCTGCAGCGACTTAACCTCTTCAGCTATTATAAAAACCAAAAATGCAACATTAGCTTGCAAGACTTCAGAAAACGTACAAACTTTTGGAGACAAATGAACTGTGACACTGCTGTTTGTGTCAATAAGACTAGATATATTCAACATCACACCACTTGCAGTTCATTTAAGTAGTAGCCCATTTGCTATGTTACTTTAAAACTTAATTTTCTGCCAACAAAAACACATTTTTGTACTTTCTCATTTAGTTAACATTTTTGGCATGATTGCATTTTATTTTGCAAACAGCCTAGTCATTTAGTGATGGATGATATATCAAATTAAGAATCAATAAATGAAGTAAAATCCAAGTTTTGAGAAAGGAGAGTGTAAGACCTAAAGACAAAGGATGTTGCCCTTTTTGCAACATGAGCAAGCAAAAAAGTGTTAAGGTTTTCCATATTGCTCTCTCATTTTAGACAAAAATATACTTGTGTCAGAAAGACAGCTGCACTACCTCTGCCACCAATTATCTTATCCGAAGAGTTCCAAATCAGCTTCATTAAGCACTGTTTTAAGGTATCATCAAAAATGCCAACTTCCTTTGAACACACATCTACTAAATCAGAAGTCTCAGCTACCATTTCATTTAACAGCCCAGAAGAAAAGTTATATTTATTTGGTTTATAAATACACAATGGCCCTAAATTATCACTTATACAAAACCTAAGGTTGTGTAATGAATGTACAATAGCTAGTCAAGCACCCAATTCACAAAATGACTGGTTATACAACTATTTCAAATCTAATTGACAGACACCCACAGATTTTTATCTTTAGCAGGGATTACATTAGATGCTGGTATCCTCCTTTTAAAAAGTGGAGTACCGAGACTAGCACATGTGTACATCACACTCTCACAGATGATCAAAACCCCGCGCTGTTCCAAACAGCGCTCCAAAAATAGCGCTGGAACAGCGCGGGGCGTTATTAGACCTACGATCAGAGATAATTGCATGCAAATTTAAGCAAGCAATTATCTCTGATAATGGGGTAGAAGTGCGGGAGAATAGTGCCTGAGCATGCACTCAGCACAATCCTCCCACACTTGTTTGACAGGTCTGGGCTGTCAAAAGCCCAAACCTGTCAAACACAGGGGCTGGAGGTCCATGGGACCACCAGGCCCCAGCTACCCCTGCCACGAGCACCCCGATGATCCTCCCCAGGTTCAGGGAGGGCTGGAGATCCAGTGGGTGCATGCTAGTTGCGATCAGAGCCCTTGAGCACGTTGTTTCACATGCTTGAGGGCTCTGATCATGAGGCGTTAGCAAACGCCGGCGCTAGTATGGCGCTAACAGCCTCCAGCACTGGCGTTTGCTTCTGATCATCCCCCTGTCAGATTCATTGAGCTCAGAATATCATTTGCTCGAACACCATGAAACATATTATGAAATATAAAGCATGACAGGTGTATACTGCATAGTAACCAGTGCCCTCTGTCTTGAGTAGGACAACTGCAGATTCAGATAAACAGTTTTCAAAAGTTCTCTAATGCTAATACAATATACTGAAATTTGAAAAGCAAATCTGACAATGAGGACTTTTTTTTTTTGCTCTGAAGTACCAATCATAAAGGAACCTTCATCTTTCTCCCAACTTGAAAGCAACTGTGTTAGAACAAACATATTTGTATTAGCTATTACCTATACAGATATACAGCATGGAGAGAAGAAAAAGAAAGATGCACTAGTGACCAACATGCCAATGGGTCCCACAACAATTCAACCAATGCTAGTTTTCTTACTAGCCCATTTTCAGAAGGCTTAAAAACTTATAGTGCGGCTCCCAGCTCACCAAATAGTACCTAGAAATATAGTAGCTCTGAGAAAGACATGTCATTTTGGAAGTGACATAAATGCCATATAACCCCCCCTATAGATATTATGTAGTGAAAACTAAAATGTTTATGTTTATTAACAAAACGTGATTTATTGTCAAAATTGGACTGAGCCAAGACTAGGCAATGTACAATTAAAATAAAAAATGCTTAAGAATGAAAAGAACTTCATTTCCAGACAGAAAAGGCTTCACAAATATACCAAAAACAGGGACCGGGAAAAGAGGGGTGGGGAAAGGGTGCAACAATTGCCACTCTCAATACACTTTCCAGCAAATTAAAGGCACCAATTGTCATAAAAAAAAAAAAAAGAAGAGTTTTCAAAACAATTTTGAAATTTTTTTTAGAGGACTCTGAGCAAAACCCCTGAGGCAACCCATTCTACAGTGCAGGGGCCAAAAAGAAAAAGGCACTGGAGCGGGTCGATTCCCATTGGGCTCTACATAAGGGAAGGAGAACCGGGTGATGATCATTTAAAGAGCATAGAAGATGAGCTGGAACGTAGGGAATGGCGAGATTAAAGAAATAATCCAAAGAGAGATTACATATTGACGTGTATTTTCAGAGCAAAATTCCATAGGTTACTATGAGGCATATTTTCAAAGCACTTTGGAAGGCTAAGTTCCATATGTTTCTATGGAACTTTGGGAGGCTAAGTGCTTTGAAAATAAGCCTCTATGTAACCTTGTAAGTCTAAGTGCTTTGAAAATGAACCCTACTGTAAATATCTAGGGGCTCATTTTCCAAACAAACATCCAAAAAATGTCATCAGGTGGCAGAAGGATGTTTTTTTTTTCTCAAAAACATGCAAGTTGCAATTTTCAGCATTGCATAGAAGAGCATAGAAAATGAGCCGGAACGTAGGGAATGGTGAGATTAAAGAAATGATCCAAAGAGAGATTACATATAGAGGTGTATTTTCAGAGCAAAATTCCATAGGTTACTATCAGGCTTATTTTCGAAACAGAAGGGTGCCCATCTTTCGACACAAATCGGGAGAGGGGCGTCCTTCTCACAGGGTCGCCCAAATCAGCATAATCGAAAGCCAATTTTGGGCGTCCTCAACTGTTCTCCGTCGTGGGGACGACCAAAGTTCATGGGGGCGAGTTGGAAGCATAGCGAAGGCGGGACTGGGGCGTGCTTAACACATGGGCATCCTTGGCCAATAATGGAAAAAAAAAGGGCGTCCCTGACGAACACTTGGCCGAGTTTACTTGGTCCTTTTTTTTTTTATGACCAAGCCACAAAAATGTGCCCTAAATGACCAGATGACCACCGGAAGGAATCGGGGATGACCTCCCCCTACTCCTCCAGTGGTCACTAACCCCCTCCCACCCTAAAAAATGTTTTTAAAAATGTTTTTAAATTTTTTCCAGCCTCTATGCCAGCCTCAAATATCATACCCAGCTCCATGATAGCAGTATGCAGGTCCCTAGAGCAGTTTTAGTGGGTACTGCAGTGCACTTCAGGAAGGCGGACCCAGGCCCATCCCACCACAAACCCACATCTAGGTGCCCCTTCATCCCTAAGGGCTATGATAGTGGTGTACAGTTGTCGGGAGTGGGTTTTGGGGGGGGGGGGGGGGCCTCAGCACACAAGGGAGCTATGCACCTGGGAGCTTTTTCTGAAGTCCACTGCAGTGCCCCCTAGGGTGCCCAGCTGGTGTCCTGGCATGTCAGGGGGACCAGTGCACTACGAATGCTGGCTCCTCCCATGACCAAATGGCTTGGATTTGGTCGTTTCTGAGATGGGCGTCCTCGGTTTCCATTATCACCAAAAATCAGGGACGACCACCTCTAAGGTTGACCTAAATGTTGAGATTTGGACATCCCTGACCGTACTATCAAAACGAAAGATGGCCGCCCATCTTGTTTCGATAATACGGGTTTCCCCGCCCCTTTGCGAGGACGCCCTCAGAAAAACCTGGGCGCCCCATTCCATTATGCCCCTGTATGTAACCTTGTAAGTCTAAGTGCTTTGAAAATGAGCCCTACTGTAAATATCTAGGGGCTCATTTTCAAAACAAACATCCAAAAAATGTCATCATGTGGCAGAAGGATGGGGGGTTTTTTTCCCCCAAAACAAGCAAGTTGCAATTTTCAGCATCTCAATTTTAGATGTTTTGCTCTACAGTCTGTCCAAATTTCAAGGGGGCATGTTTTAAGTGGGAGATGGGTGCCATCAAAAAGACATTTTTCTGCACTAATGGAATAAAATGAAAACGTCTAGGTCAAAAGACCTTCTTGACTAGACCTGTTTCAATCACAACTAAGTGACAAAAAGGTGCCCTCAAATGACCACTGGCGTGATTAAAGCATAAACCCCCTTTACTCCTCCAGTAGTCACTGACTCCCTCCCAGCCTGCTAAGATGCAACAGTGACAGTGACAGATGCATTACTGACAGCTTCAGATACGATAGCCATTCCTATTAAAGCAGCAAGCAGATCCCTGGAATAGCCTAGTGGTCAATGTAATGCATAGGGATAGAGCTAGGGAACCAAGCCCATATCCCACCCTGATACACTTGTGGTTGAACATGTGATCTCTCAAAAATACCTAACGTACCTACATATAGGATGGCACCTTCAGACATAAGGGCTATTGTAGTGGTGTACAGTTGGGTACAGTAGGTTTTTGGTGGATTTCAGAGAGCTCACCATACAATTTAAGGGGGTAACGGTGAGATGTCTACCTGGGACCTTCTATATGAAAACCAGTGCAGTGCCCCCTAGGTGCCCTACTGCTCTGCTGGGATGTCCATGTAACCAGTCTACTAAGAATGCTGGCCTCTCATACATCCCAATGGCTTGTTTTTGTGTATTTTTCCTTTGGACATTTTTTTCCCCTGAAAATGGTCCTAAAAGAGACGTACTGAGAACAAAAACATCTCGCAAATGGCCATTTAAAAAAAAAAAAAAAAGTAGGGACTTGTTTTGGTTTGAAAATGGCCACGTTTGCTACTGAATTTCTGGACATTTTTCACAAAATGTCCAAAATTGGATTTAGACTTTATATCAAAAACACCCCTCCACATCTAATTTGATTATTGTGGAACTATTTTCACTGTGAAGTCAGAACACTAGGAACTGCAAAAATCTCACTGGAGCCAAGCTTCCGAAAAGTAAATAAGCTTTTGAATTCAGATAGGCTACTATTTTTCTGAAGTCACAATAATGGCAAGACATCCCACATTTCATGTAAGTGTGACATTACCAATGTTCTTTGGGGAGGGGGGGGGGCTGTACTTAAATTTACATGTTATATAAAGAATGCAAAGATACTGCAAGAAGACAGTGGAGTGGTCTTAGGCAAGTCACTTAACTCTCCACTGCCTCAGGTACAAACAGATTGTGAGCCCTCCAGGGACAGAGAAAATACCCAGTGTACCTGAATGTATCTCACCTTGAGTTACTACTGGAAAAGGAGTGAGCAAAATGCAAAAATAAATAAGAGACCTCTTGCTTATATCTATACAGATCAAACGATACAGAAATTGCATTATGTGATAAAACTATTCATAGGTTTCAAAACACCAACACCATCTTCCTGAGTTTACATGCCAAAGTGTACATAAGGTCAAGAAATCACACTTAAACAGAATGCAAATGCATACAACTCAGTCCTTCAAATAGGATAAAAACAAAGGAATCAATGGTCCAGTAGCTGAACAAAACTATGTTAGGTACCCCAGCAGGAACACTAAAGATGTAGTCCATGAACAACAGTTGCAAATGTGCATCTTGGCAAACACTAGAACTATAACACTCAGTCAACTACTGGCTTCCACCATCCCTCCAGGCATCACATAAAAGCTTTCATTTTGCTTTATTTCCTAATGTATGTTCTAACCAATTAACTTTCATACGGTTTTACTGCTCTAATATAGTTAATAGTAAGTCACCACTTTTGACAGAATACTTAAGAGCTGAAAATTTAATGACGCTGCTTTTCTATTTAATCACCATCAGTTCAAGTTCTATGAAAAGAATTTTCAACAACTTGAATCAAGCTTCCTACTTATGGATCTGCAAAGTCAAACAGCAGAAACTAAATGCTTCACCTTACAGTCCCAAGATTCTTAACATGATTAAAGTCATTTTGCAGTCTTTTGTCCCAGGAACACATCAAGTTCTCTCTTACATCGATAAAGGCCTATTTCAATATACTCTATTTAAGATTAAAGCAGGATTGAATTTGTAAGTAAAGCAGTTGATAGTATATGCATAACATTTTTCTCTCACTTACAGTACCTCATTTACTCCAAAGTCAATTGAATAAACTGAACAAAAGCATAAAATCTTGACATATGCAGAAGGAAATCAGGCCAATACCAACATAGCTTTCATGCAATAACATCTGTCCCACTTTTTTAATAAGGTATTTATGTAGGACTGTGTTTAATTCAGAGAGCTCAACCAAACCAGATTGATAAAACTAGTTTCTTTAATCATCACCATAGTTTTGGCCTAAGTACACTTTCCCTAGATACCTATGCCGTGCTGAGTGAAGACATTGTTTGCCTTCACTCAACGTGTAATTAAACTCTGAAATTCGTTGCCAGAGAATAAGGTAAAGGCAGTTAGCTTAGCGGAGTTTAAAAATGGTTTGGACTGCTTCCTAAAGGAAAAGTCCATAGACCGTTATTAAATGGACTTGGGGAAAATCCACTATTTCTGGGATAAGCAGTATAAAATGTTTTGTACTTTTTGGGATCTTGCCAGGTATTTGTGATCTGGATTGGCCACTGTTGGAAAAGGGATGCTGGGCTTGTTGGACCTTTGGTCTTTCCCAGTATGGCAATACTTATGTACCTTTGTATTGCAGGGCAGGCCTGTTTCCTTCCAAGCTAATCAAAATATTAGGAATCATTCTGTATTGAAATTGTTGTTTGTTTAGGATGTAAACTGCTTTGAGTTCATATATGTGAAGCTTGGCATATAAAAAAAACAAAGTGTAATGCAAGAAATGAGGCTTTTTTAAAACTTCATTTCTATCTTACAGATTATATTTGTGATTTCTGTTGTGTAAATTGCTCTGAGTTTTGAATTGAGACATAATTCATAAACTGAACTAAACATTTAAGTGCCAAAAGCCAAGAAGGTAACCCATGGAAGAAAATATTTAAAAATATCTTCTGTATTTTAGTGCTCTGAATCTTGAAGGAAAGAGCATCTTAACACAAACAATTTTTTTTTAATATGCTTATAGTTAAAGATTTATTTTGCTTTAATACAACCTTCATCCAGGAAGGTGAATGAAAAGTCATAATCCAATCCACTGTTAGAGGTCCATATAACCATCCAGTGGCTTCTATCCCTTTAAAGATGACGGCAAAATGACCTACTTAAAATGTCTATTTTTTAGGTTTTTATGAAATTTGGCTTATGGCATGCTTTGAATTTCCTGGTGAAAGCTAAATATCCTGTTTAAATTCTCTCCATATTCAGACATCAAGGTTTCAGTCACATTCCGGCTGCAGCTATTACAATACCATCTAGAACGGTCTGAAATGTTGCCACTAAAAAATTAGACGACTACCTACATAAATTAGGTTTTTCCTTTTGCATCCCAGTCCAAGTAGGAAAGTTAAAAGCCACTTAAGAGATTTTTCTCCAAATATTGCAAACTTAACATTTCAATTTCAATTGACCAAATCTGAGTTGCCGGACAAGATGTGAAAAGTTCTCTACAGGCAGGAGAGGTTATAGTTCACCCTACTAGTAGTCACCTAACCCCAGGGGATGACCGGCAGGAGGCGGCCACTCCACGGACTTAAACACCATCTCCATGGCGGCAAGAGAAGAGTCTCCGCGCCGCACCGTTCCGTCGCTCTCGCCAGGCGCCACTCGTGTGCCTAGAACACCACGAGAAAAAAGCCAGACATCAGGGGAAGCGCCCCGCGTCCCCTGGCATGGTCCGATTAAAAATCAACAGAGGGCGACACGCGCGCGCCCCGCGGCCGTCAGCAGGAACCAGCCAATGAGGGTCAGAGGTAGGGCGCGCGCTGCCTCCTCATACTGAACATTCCTTCTCCTCCCCCCCACCCAAGAGAGGACACCTACACTGTCGTCCAACACCACCCCTCCCTCCATGCAAACGAGGAAGAGGAGGCACGGCTGACCGGCGGTACTCTGGCACCCCTTTCCCCAGGCCCAAGTCCGCCTTCTCTCCTTTACCACCCTGGAGTGACCTGATGTAAAACTTTATCTGAAAACGGGACAGCGCGAAAGCACCACAACATTACGCTTTAGTCCCCCAACCCCTTCCCCGCAACGTGAACACAATCAGCACGCCACCACAATAATACCCGCAACATCACTGCCTGCAGTGTCCTTAATAGTAGCGACTGCAGCTCCACAAATCGCGCACCGTGCCAGCACACGCCAAGAAATAACGGTCCTACCCACCATGAGTCCCACTGCCCTCCTACCCTGCACTTTCCATCCCTCGCACTCCACTTTCAAATAATTCCACCACGCCGGCAAACTTTACAGAGACAGAGGCGAAAACTCCATGCGAAGAGCGACAGCTCACAGCCAGCGCTGAGATTTGTGTCGGTAACTGAGTCCAGTCCAGCCACTCTCTCCGTTCTCCTCCATCTGCTCATCGGACTTTACTCACCGCATAGTCGGTAGACCAGCAACAAGAATAAGGACTTGCAGCCAGTGCAGAGTCGCTCCCTACCCCCATGGGGGCGATTCCCGGCCATGAACACCGCCGCCGGCAGCAGCATCGATCCTCCCTCCACCCCGCTCCGCCAGCTACTAAGCTCAACTCCGGCCTCCCTCCCAGCCCGAGCGTGGGGAAGGAGGAGGAGGGGGCTAGGACGCAACCACTCAGCCCAAACTGGAAAGGGGAGGGAGGAGGAGGAGAATGAAAACAGACGAAACCTACCTCTCTAAACTCCTCCATTTCCAGCCCGGGATAGAAGGGTCTTTGGCAACAGGAGCCGAGGAGGTGGGGGCAGGAATTACCCAGTGTGATGCCGTTATTTAGGAAACAGAAACCTAGAGGTGACTTGTTCTTCTCCCCCGCACACGATCTCCTCAGCTCTTCCAGTCTGTTTCTCCTTCCCTGGAACTGGTAGCCGGTTGCTGGAGCTCTCGTACCCTGAATGCTGCCAGGGGAAGACTCTTGGCCGCCCAGATGACGGGTTCATAGAGGAAATATAAACAGGCGCTCACTAGGAAGGACTTGGGGTGCTGCTGGATATAGGAAGCTGCATTTTCTCGCAGCCCCTCCATCTGAGAAAATGCTCGCCTTAGAAATCCTGGCAGGCAGCAAAGACTTTGGAAAGATGCAGGATGCAATTTTGTCTGATCGACGGAGAAATCGCTTTCTCAATTTCACATTTTGATGTGGTCGCTTTGCATCCTCCTACTATATTCCCCCCCCCCTTTTTTTTATCCCCAACAAATCATTGTAACGATCATATTTCTGTTAGCGGTCTGAAAATAGTTTTGTTTCCTTGTGAATTCCTATCTGTAACGAGTACCGAGCACTGACTGTAAGACGGTAATAATTATGACATTGATAAATGTGATTCGGTATATTGTATGAATGCTACACATAAGAACCACATAGCCAGCATAATAAAAAACAAATCTTTAAAAAAAAAACTTACTTGGATGCTTGAACTATCAGACGTTTTCAGAAGCAAAATCTGTTTCGATGTTGAAGCTCTCCATAAATCGTGACTTATGAAATGACTGGGAAGCATCGGTGTAGTTTGCCTGCTTGGTGTGTGGAAGGGGGAGAGGGGGCAAATGGTAAGGAAGCCTATTTTGTGATGGCATTCTTTTTTTTATTTTGTTTATTTTATGTATTGTAAACCGCTTTGATCCTCTTGCTGGAAATCGCGGTATATCAAAAGTTTTAATAAACATATTGGCGGTGGGACAGGGGAACCATTTCATCATTAATACTCGCCACACCTGCGCACTCCAAATTACGCCCGTGTAAACAAAATTACTAGGGCTGTACATTACTGATGGCTGAAATTCATGGTGGAAATCAGTATCTCGGAATTAATTAATTGTGACATGGAATTTATGCCAGCTTGAATAAAACAAAGTGTGACATAACGCCCTCACCCACAGCCTTTTAAATCACACGTGAGCAGGTTGAGCAACAGGCTGCTGACCTAACTCAGCAAGCCTGACAGAGTCTGCCGAGTTTGCAGTCATCTTGGAATAAACAAGCTACTGAACATTTTTGCAACCATCTAGATTTTCTGCTAGCGAAAATGATTTTAAAATACTCGGCTAAGAGGAAGCCCTTAGAGAGATCTATCATGTGCATTCTGCTTGTTAGGAAGGAATTCTCTTCAGAAATGCTTCCATACTACTACAGCTTGTTCCTGGCCTTCCCCCATTATTATAGACAACTTATGTTTAGGTAATTTTAGAACTGGCCTCAGATGCTTAAAATAGAAAAAAAAATAACATCAAATGAATGCAGGAGTTCCTCTTAATGGTGAGCTAATGTCTTTGGTATTTTAAAAAGCTGTCATTTGAAACCAGATTCTGTTTTCCATAGCTTGCAGTAGGTTTTTAACAATGCATGAACTTGTCACTTTAGGCTAGGCCTTTTCTTAATGACCCTTAGAAAACTACCATTAATCAATAGTGTACAATTTGGACATGTATCTGGAATGCTGTTTGGATGGAAACTGATACTGTATTCTGGCTAGGATTATACATTGTTTTACAGTTTAGTTGTGATGGCCTTCAGTCAAATGTGAGTCATATTTAAATGGCTCTGTTGATGGACCTGTTTTATTTAAATTAGATTTCTTTTTTTATCCCAAGAAATCTAATCCAGAAGTACCAAAATATCCTTGTTTATTTGGCATAATGTGGAATAAAGCAGCTCATAAAAATCATCTATAATACCTGAAGATTGGAGGGTGGCCAACATCACACCAATTTTTTAAGAGGGTTCGAGTGGTGATCTGGGAAACATCAAACATGTTTTATAAAGCAGTCCAGAAAAAAAAGCATAAAGGGCTCTCAAGAATGGAACAAGTGGACTTTATTAATGACCTGATTTTAGCCAAGCAAATTTTGCCTTATCAGTGTGCTACATTTTTAAAAGTTGAAAATAAGCATCATCAGCTACAACTACGCTATCTCTCTCCTTACATTGAGAAGGTGGGTCATCATGGTGTGACCCACTGTGACACATCAAGGCTGGATTACCGTAATGCACTCTGCATTGGTATGTCAAAGAGTTTGCACCAGCTCCAATTGACAATGCTTCAGCACAGCTGATAGAAGGTTGCAAGCAATGGGATCACATCACATTATTTCTTTAAAACCTTAACTGGCTGCCAGTACAATGCAGGGCTAGATTTAAAAATTGTATGTCTGATCTTCAAGGTTCTTAAAGGAAATGAGTCAAAGTACATGAAGAACAAGATGTATTGTAAGCCACACTGAGCCCGCAAATAGGTGGGAAAATGTGGGATACAAATGCAAATAAATAAAAATAAATAAATAAATGTCTCTCTAATCACCTCCAAGTTCACTAAGGTTCTCCCAGAGAATATCCATAATCCCAACTGCTCCAAAGGAAATCACATGATACTAGCCAATGAGCCTTCTCCAGAGGAGCTGCCACACTTTGGAATGCAGTCCCAGAAAAGCTTTGCTTAATACAAGTCTATCTCTACTTCAGGAAACAGGTGAAAGCTTGGCTGTTCTCCCAAGTCTTTAATGGAAGAAGCAAGTTAGTAGCTAGTCGCATACATGAGGACTAACACCAGGTTCATGTGAGATCATTTTCATCATCATGAACCTTTTCTGACTCCAGAAGCAATTTTTTTCCTAAAGTTAATTGCCCTTATTTTCGGTCTAACTCTGCTTACACCCTATGTTATCTATTATGATTTTTAATGTGTGTTGTGCCGACATTGTAAGAAGCATGCTAGGTTATAATCCCCCAGATTCTATATATAGTGCCCAAATTTGTGAGTGCGCCCAAGACGCATGTGCAGTTTAATTGAGTAACGGTCCCTTAACTATCAATAATTGGATGTTAACCAATTATTGATATTGATTGGCACTCATTAAGATTTGCATACACATCTAGCTGCACACTAATCTGTAAAGCATGGCGCCTAATCTGCTAGCACTCAAAAGGGGGTATGGCATGTGAAGGGGTTCCAAAATGTTACACCAGTGGTGTAGCTACTTGGGGCCACAGGGGCCTGGGCCCCTGTAGATTTGGCCCTGGCCCCCCTACCGATTACCATCTCGACCCCCCCTCCCGCCGCCAACCCGCCGTCGCCTAACTTTGCTGGCGGAGGACCCCCAACCCCCGCCAGCCGAGATCCTCTTCCTGTGTAAGGCTTCGTTCTGTTGTCAGACTCACAGAAACAGAACGAAGCCTTGCAGCTCAGCTGATCTGCAAGGCTTCGTTCTGTTTCTGTGAGTCTGACGTCCTTCACGTACAACGTGCAGGACGTCAGACTCAGAAACAGAATGAAGCCTTGCACCAGAAGAAGAGGACCTCGGCTGGCGGGGGTTGGGGTCCCCTGCCAGCAAAGGTAGGCGGCGGGAGGGGGGTCGAGAGGGTCGGCGGCGGGGGGGGGGGGGTCAAAGTTGATGCTGGTGGCGGCGGCGGGGGGGGTCAGCAATGGCGGGGGTCAGCGGTGCGGGGGGGGGGGCTAACATGTGCCCCCTCACCTCGGGCTCTGGACCCTCCTCCCGCCGAAGTCTGGCTACGCCCCTGTATTACACACATAAGTATAGAATGCAGCCTTAGCATGCCTAACTTGGTTTTAGCAGGCGTAAGTCTGGTGCCTAAAGCTATTGCAGGAATTGGCACTAAACATGATTCTATAAAGGACATGTGCCCTTTATAGAATCATGTTTAGTGCTGATTTTTTTCTGGCGATGAATATAGAGCGCCATTTATGGAATCCAGCACAATGTGTACTGTTATTTGAATACTTTTACTGCTGGAAATGTCTATTCTCTGAGGACAATCAGGCCGCATTATTCTCACATGTGGGTGATGTTATCCGACGGAGCCCTGGTACAGATACTGAATCACTATCACTAAAGACAGTTCTATCAGTGTCTCACAGCACATGCGCTGGTGCCTTCCCACCTGACGTTCGAGCATAGGTCCCTCAATCTGTTTTTTTTATGTGGAGCTGAGAGGACGTGGTGTTCTCCTCATGCTGCACTTTTCAAAACATTTTTTCGCTATTGTGAGTGCCTTCCTTTGTGAATCATCTTCTTTTTAAATTTATTTCTCCTGTTTCCCTTCCTCATATTTTTCTCCAGTTTTTTTTAACTTTTTTTGGTTTCCTTTATTTTTTGTGAGAGGCAGCACTCTTAGACCACAACGCCAACCTCAATTTGAATGCTCCCCTTTTTAAATTGTTCAAGATTGAGGAGTTTATTTTAGCCAAAAAAGTTTTTTCAATGTCCCAGAAGGCTCCCAGTAGCTTCAAGCAGTGCACTAAATGTCGCCACGTTATTTCACTCACAGACCCGCACAACTGGTTCACTGGGTGCCTTGTGCCAGATCATGACCCCTCTGTGATCTTTGTCTTCATATGCAGGCCAGGACACAGAAAGTGCGATTGTCTCAACAGGGCAAGTTTTTTGTTTCTTCAAAGGCCAGACCACAGCTTTGCGCAGTGGCAGTCTTCGAAGGCCAGACCGTTGTCTTGGGCACCGGCAGCATCAACCTCCATGGTTGCATTGACACTGGTAACCACTGGGTGTGCATCAGCATTGAGTGGTTCTCCACCTGCCTCAACACTGGGCGCTGTTAGCAAGCCCCGTGACCATTCAATATTGGATCTGACACCAGGGAGATGCACGGATTCGGCAGCATTCTCGTCAGCACCGGGGGGATCGAGGCTGTATGCATCAGGGTTAGCCTCGGTCCTCCTTGATCCACAGTGCCGAGAGCACCAGGGCATCGGACTCTCTGATACCCGAGAAGCACCAACATTGAGAGAAGTGCTCCTTCTCCTTGGAAGAGGTGTCGGTGCACCAGTCATCGAGTAGCCAGGTCCCCATCACTAGTTCAGCACCAATGACTTTGCAGACTGCCTCCACCCTGGCTCCCATGGCTTTTTGCCAGTGTCCACCCTGGATAAGTGTTTCTGGAGCATGCGCCAAGAGGAGCTGGCGCAATGGCTGCAGGAAGCTTCTGCTTTAATATCAAGGGTGCTTGCACCCTCCAGAAAAGCCGCAGGCCCTCTCTGAGGCTCACCAATGCCAGTGTCCAGAACATCAACACTGGCATCTCGCAGGGTGTCAGAACTGAGGTATGAGCAGGAGGAAGCTTCCCTGCAGTCTAAGAGAACGGCTGCACCTTGATGCTCCTCGGAGCATGGACGTCGTTTCACTGGATTGAGGCCAGTGCAGACTAAGTCTCCTGAGTCTCAAGAGGAAGAAGAGTCTGACTGGTACCACTCATGGGTATCAGACAATGATCCACATTACTTCTTGGAGGAGGAGTCATTTGGTATTCTTTTTGATCCTTCACCTCCTCAAGAGAGACGAAAATCTCCTCCAGAAGCTTTCTCTTTTACTGTTTTTGTCAGGGAGATGGCTGCAGCCATCCCATTTAAGTTGGAGATGGAGGAGGAGCCCAGGCAGAGATGTTATCTGTCTTGGGCTATAAGACTTCTCCTAAGGAAGGGATCACTGTGCCATTGCACCCTGTCCTTAAGGATGTATTGATGAGGAACTCTCAGTGCAGTGTGATAAGGAAGAGGCTGTCCTACCCTGGTTAGGCCCCTAGAGGGCGCAGTTCCCCTAAAATGTCCAGGGAGAAGGGCTGGGTGAGTCACTAAAAGGATTCAGTAAGGGGATGTATAGCGGGAGGTCACTAGGACCGAGGAGAGTCCTGGAGGAGGAAACAGGTGCAGCAGGTTATGGGCTGGGTCCTGTTTAGCCATTAACCACTTAAGACCCCACCAGAATGTGGGGGAGTAAGGAGAGCTAGCCGCTGCAGAAGAGAGCTGGTAGCGGAAGCAGGAAGATCCCCATGAGAAGTACTGGCTGAACCCTTTGGACTGGTGGTGAACTGTGTGCAAAGCAAAGAAGCTGGCTGGGGTAAGAAGGCCCTAGATTGTCAGGTATAAGAACTATGTGTTACAAGGAAGGACTGTGTGTCCAGGTTACAAGGAAGTACTGGGTGTCCAGGTGCTTAAGCTGGAAGATTGAACTGAGTAGGAAGAAATGTTTAAGCTGGAAGAACTGTTTAAGCTTGTAAAAGTGTTTTAAGCTGGAAGAAGTGTGCCCAGGAAGCGGGAATAAAAGATTTGTATGAGAAATATCCTGTTGATGAGACCTGACTATGTTTGCCTTTTTGAGAACCAGGTCACCCCGAGTAGAAAGGGGTAGGATACTAATTTGCATAAATTCTGCATACTGAGAACCAGCTCACCCTGAGTGAAAGAGGGACCTGGGATCCTGAGGTGGGAGCTTCCTCTTCACAATAGCTTCATCATTTTCACAGCAGGTATTTCTGGATTGAAGAGGGCTCAGTTGCTTCACCACTCTTTGGTGGTTGAATTAAGAGCTCTTGGTTGTTGGCCCCCCCCCCCCCCCCCCCCCCCGAGGTGAGAGGCCAGAACCTTAGATTCATTTTTTTTGTTACATTTGTATCCTGCACTTTCCCATTCATGGCAGGCTCAATGTGGCTTACATGGGGCAATGGAGGGTTAAGTGACTTGCCCAGAGTCACAAGGAGCTGCCTGTGCCTGAAGTGGGAATCAAACTCAGTTCCTCAGTTCCCCAGGACCAAAGTCCACCACCCTAACCACTAGGCCACTCCTCCACTCCATTTGGGAGGAAACGTTTCAGGCTTTGCTTGTTGCCCACATCCAGTCCTACTAGCTCTACTCAAACCTTTACTTGGAGTCTCATCCTGTGAAGCAGGCTGCCGAGCTTCGCCAGTTGGCCGATAAGCAGATGGAGTGTCATCATTATTTGGCCAGGGGCACTTACAATGCTTTCGATACTGCATCCAAACTCTCTGGAATGGGTGTGGGGATGCGCATACTCTCATGGCTGTGTGTCTCTGATCTGGAACAGGCTGTTCAAGAGAGGTTGGTGGATGTACCTTGCCGAGGGGACAACTTATTTGGAGAGAGAGTGGAAGAGGTCACTGATACTGTCCACACTCTCTCTTGGCAAGCTCCATCTGTTTCTTCAACAAGAAGATTTTAGACTGGGCAGAGGTGTAGGTCCTACTACTCTCAAAGGCTTAGATACTAGCCTTCCGCTTGGTCTACTCAGGCAACTCCAGGCCCCTGTTCCAGATCTCACCAGCCCCATTCCAAGAAATCCCAGCCGGTTCCCAAGTCAAAGCAGAGCACAGGGTTTGACTGGCTTGAGCAGAGCCATGCAGAGAGTATCCATTCCAGGTGACTTACAGGTTGGAGGGAAGCTCACTTTTTACCACCACATATGGCTCCTTATAACCTCTGACCAGTGGATGCTTCAAATAGTCCATCTCAGCGACCTCCAAATTACTCACCGAGAGTGTCTTACATCAGCTTACAGCACAAGCAAGTACTTGTACGGGAGACCTCCGCCCTTCTATAGGCCTGAGTGGTTGAACCCATACCACCAGGGGAGGAGGGGCAGGGATTCTATTTTAGGTACTTTCTTGTGATCAAGAAAATGAGGGGGGTGGGATTCTGGCCCATCCTAGACACTGAACAAATTTGTGGTGAAGAAAATGGTCAGGATGATTTCCCTGGGTACTCTACTTCCTCTCATTCAGGAAAACGATTGGCTATGCTCTCTGGACTTAAAGGATGCCTATACCCACATTTTGATACTTCCTAGTCACAGGAGGTGTCTCAGATTTTGAGTAGGGAGACCCCACTTCCAGGATTGTGTTCTACCATTTGGCTTAGCGTCTGCCTCAGAGTTTTCACGAAGTGCGTAGTGGTAATTGCAGTATCCCTACGCAGACTGGGAATGTATGTGTTTCCTTACCTGGATGATTAGCTGGTCAAAAACACATCTCAGAAGGGGGCAATCGAGTCAATGCAGTTGGCTATCCAGGTTCTAGAACTACTGGGGTTTGTCATAAATTTTCCCAAGTCCCATCTCCATCCAGTACGACAATTGGAGTACATAGGATCGCTACTAGACACAGTTCAGGCTCTGCCCTTCCTTCCTCAAGCAAGAGCGGATACCTTGGTAGCACTTGCCTCACAGGTCCGCAGCAGCCAGCAGGTTTCATGGGCTACATAGCCTCCATAGTGCATGTCACTCCAATTGGTGGGGTGCTCAATATTGTGTTTTGAGTCACTAGGCACAGGCAGCAATGTTTTCAGTCGCTAGGCACTGGAGTCCTGCAGAGCTTGCCTGTCCCTCACTATTGGAAATGTGATAGTGAAACAGCACCACCCACTGGTAGGCGTGTAGGTGGAAGACAGTCGCTCAGCTTAGAGGGAACAGTTGTTCTCACATTGGTGCACATCGTATCACATGCAGAAAAGTTCTCAAATTGGGTGAGCTGGGCAGAAGACTACTGGCATGAAGGGTGCATGTAGACATTAGAAGTAAAACTTTGGTCCACTAGGATCACTGAGCTAACCAGATGGTAATTTTTATTATCTTGGTACAGGGATGTCTGTTTTGCAGATGATTATTTATAAAGAGGCACCAGGCCTTGGTGATTACCCTCTTTATCAGAGCTGATTCTGCTGGTGCCTTACAAGAGATGGTCAGCAAAGATTATCACATGCCAGTGTCAGTGTGAGTCAGTCTGACTCTGTAGGTTTCACAGCAGAGAAAGAAAACACAGATGTTCCTTGGAATGTCAGTGTTCAGTGCTGCAGGAAGTCTTGTAACAACCATGATAGTATTGTCCTAAAAAGATGGTTCCTGGCCAAGTCAGAGTTTGTGTCATAGGCCTCAGTTAGGCAATGTAAGCCTTATGCACAGAAACAGGTATGGGCAGGGCTGCCAAGAGGGAGAGAGGGAGGGCCCAGCACCGGGGTCTATCTCCTGCTCCTGTGTGTGGAGACCAGGGTGATTGTGTTAATGCGAGAACCCGGTCTTGGCACACAGGAGCAGGAGAGTGACAGACTGAGGGAGGAACAGATGCAGGAAGGTAGGGGGTGGGGGCAGTTGTGGCCCGAGGGGGGGCGGCGGCAGCCCTGCCCTGGGCCTGGCTTTGTCTCTCGTTGAAACTGGGTATGGGCAGTATATCCCACTACAGTCTGATTAAAAAGAACTTCCAAGTATACCTTGATGTGTTGCTTGTATATATTATACCTTATAAACTCTAGAAGGAAGCCCTCTTTGGCATAATGCAAGTATTAAACTAGGCACTGGTAGTAAATTTGAGAGACTGAGATATACCCTGACTTATAAGTGGCGTTCATTTCTGTCATGGTATGTGAACAACTAGCTCATTTGGAGATATTACCCTTGGAGAACATGGTGATCTCAGAAGCCTTCTAACCTTTGGAAAGCAGGCTAAAATTAGGTGCCTGGTGAGAGCTATAAAAGAACATAGGCACCTAACAGTTGAAATACACACTTAGATTATGGTTGCAAGCACTTACGTCAAACACAGAGCTGTTCTAGTTTATTTTATTTGTACTTCATGTACCGCAGTTTGGCAATCCATCACTGTGGTTTTTGACATATTAGTAAAATAAGTAGAAACAGAAAAAGTTATGCTATTTGAGGTCTCCACAGTGACCAAAAATAGGAAAAGAGCCCCTATGAAAAGTCCAAGAATACAAGCTGGAGTAGGGTATGACACAATGACCTCCAGTAGATGGGTAGATGAGAATACACACTTTTATTGAGCAAGCACCAAAGAAAGGACTCGACACAGGGACCATGTTTCGGCGGAAAACCCGCCTGCCTCGGGGGTCACTGACACAATCTGTAGAGATCAAAACGTATGGTGCTCTCAAACATGTGAGGATCAAAGTACATCCAACATATAGTCTGCAAGTCTTGCCGCCTCCTACAAAACATGTCCAAGAAAAAAGCATGTTTCATATTGGCGCTTGCTCAATAAAAGTGTGTTTTCTCATCTACCTGTCTACTGGAGGTCACGAAAATGATAAAGGGGATGGGACGACTTCCCTATGAGGAAAGGCTAAAGTGGCTAGGGCTCTTCAGCTTGGAGAAAAGGCAGATGAGGGGAGATATGATAGAGGTCTATAAAATAATGAGTGGAGTTGAACGGGATACATGAAGCATCTGTTTACGCTTTCCAAAAATACTAGGATTAGGGGGCATGCGATGAAGCTACAAATTAGTAAATTTAAAACTAATCAGAGAAAATATTTCTTCACTCAAC
Organism: Microcaecilia unicolor; assembly: GCF_901765095.1. Classification (NCBI taxonomy): domain Eukaryota; kingdom Metazoa; phylum Chordata; class Amphibia; order Gymnophiona; family Siphonopidae; genus Microcaecilia; species Microcaecilia unicolor. The sequence continues at coordinate 269,481,024 of NC_044035.1, read as the reverse complement.
CTGTAATTAAACTCTGGAATTCGTTGCCAGAAAATGTGGTAAAGGCGGTTAGCTTAGCAGAGTTTTAAAAAGTTTGGACGGCTTCCTAAAGGAAAAGTCCATAGACCATTATTAAATTGGACTTGGGGAAAATCCACTATTTCTGGGATAAGCAGTATAAAATGTTTTGTACTTTTTTGGGATCTTGCCAGGTATTTGTGACCTGGATTGGCCACTGTTGGAAACAAGATGCTGTGCTTGATGGACCTTTGGTCTGTCCCATTATGGCAATACTTATGTACTTATTGTGTCAACCCCTACTCCTTCTTGGATTTATTTGAGGTCTCTACACCTGTGTCCACTGGAGATTCCACTGCTGCCTTTATCCAATGATATTAAGAACCAATTGCATCCTGAAATAAAAATGTTTTTAACTGCTTTTTGAAACAAGTATATGAGGCCTCTAAGCATAAATAATGTGGTAACTGAGTCTATAGAAAATAACCTACAACACTAAAAATGGAGTCTCTTGTTGATTCCAAATGAATGTGTTAAAAAGAAGGCACCACTAATAGATTCTGTTGAATAATCTCAATGATCTGTTGGGTCCTAAATGTCATAGATACAATGTGTAATTACAATATTATATAAATTATGCATGTTAAGTGGGAATCCCGCCTATGTGTATGCCCCACTTGCAAATATACACTATGATGCTAGTGCTTACCACAGCTTAAAAGGGCTCACCACGGGTCATGCTGAGGCATCCTACAGTAATTCTGCAATCTGAGTGTGCAAACTGCATGCTGAAAAATTATATTTTTTTGCAGAGGGGCATCTAGGACAGAGAGTGGGCATTTCTGCGCTAATCAGTTAGTGCATCTGCATTACCATTCGCATGATTAGTACATGAGCCCTTACTGCAGCGTTTTTTAGCCAGTGTGCTGCAGCAGCTCCCCAGGTGTGCCACGGGAGTTTTCTGTTGCTCCTGTCCTGTCCCCAGCCAGCAATTTGGCATTATAAGATTTCTTCTGTAGTAGTCGGCGGCAGTGGGCATTGATTCAGGCAGCCTGCTAGCGCCAACCCCCGAGTCTTCTCTTTGATGTAATTTCCTGCTTCCACATAGGTAGGAAGCATCAGAGAGAGAGGTCAGGTTGGCACGAGCAGGCTTTCTGAATTGCTGCCCACTGCTACTGCCAGCCACTGCCACTGACCACTACAGGGCAAAACAGACAGGCTAAGTACCTCAGTTTGTGTACCCAGATACCATGACAAAGTTAATGGAACCTTCATACTAATTCTACTGTAACTTGGCCATACATTGTTAAGTAGCTCAATTATAATGAGTCCTCAGGTTTTATGTGTGTTCCTGTGGCAGTTTGCTAGTTCTTATCAAAAAATCCTTAAATAAAATAAATAAATAAATTTTTACCAGATTATTACATAGTGAAAATTGTGTGACATTCAGATTGTGTCCATTTGGTATGATCTCATTACTTTGTTGTTACAGGGATAGATCTATAAATCTGTGTCTGGTGGGAGTCTATTGTACAGGAATTTAGACCAACAGCCCTACAGATCAGAGGCAGTAAAGGAATGTGATCACCACCAGCACTGTGGTGTGTGTGTGTGTGTGGGGAGGGGGGCAATTCACTTTAAAATTGTTTTTGAATGCATGCTATTTGTGGCTAATTTCATTGGGGGTTGTTTACTAAAGCTTAGCTCGAGTTATCTGCAGCAGGGCCCATAGGCATAAAATAGGCCCTGCTGCAGATAACTCAAGCTAAGCTTTAGTAAACAGGGGGGATTATTTTTAAAGTGTATTGCTGCCCTTTTGTCAGCTTGTGTCTTCAATAAAAATATTCAACTATAAATATAACACAATGATTACAAATTTAATGACTGAACTTTAAACACAATCGTAATACTCATTTGTTAAATGATAAAATATAGTGGTTAGGGTGGTGGACTCTGGTCCTGGGGAACTGAGGAACTGAGTTCGATTCCCACTTCAGGCACAGGCAGCTCCTTGTGACTCTGGGCAAGTCACTTAACCCTCCATTGCCCCATGTAAGCAGCATTGAGCCTGCCATGAGCGGGAAAGCGCGGGGTACAAATGTAACAAAAAAAAATATCCTTAAAAATCTGATGATGTGCCTTGACAATTTTTGCACCTTGTCAGTGTGCTTCGAGATGAAAATCAGTGCTTTAGTGCCTACAAAATAGGTGGCAGTAAGGGTTCACATGCTAATTTTTCTTAATGGCTGCACTCTAATGATAAAAGTGCATGGTTATTAATTCAGAAAATAAAAAATTGGCCATTTTCTGTCACGCTAAAATTGGCCTTAGCACATGGGAAAGACCCACATAAGGGTGTGCTAAGGTCACTTTTAGTAAAAGAACCCCTAGGAAGTTAAGCTTGTATTTATAGAATAGTGCTTAGGTGGAATTTTGGCATTTATTTGCATATGTGCAAACATACAGTCATAAATGTTATTATTCTAAACATTTATCACATAATCAGCATGTAACGTTTTAGCACCTATATTACAGAATTGCCCCTATATGATTCCACAAACAAAAAGTCTTTAATATCATCCAAAAATCTTTCAAAAACTTGCTTCACGGAGCACTACAGGTTAAAAAAAATTCCACAGCTGTGATCCAGAAACTGAACACTTGTGCGCCTTGGGTGACAGCTTGTCTTGCTAAATGAAGTAATTATATCTCTACAAAGCCTTATAACTGGGAGTGCAAGTTACAAGAAACCAGACACTCCCTCAATGGCATTATTTTAGTAGGAATGGGGTAGTAAGTCAATTTAAGCAGTATAAAAAAGTATCTCAAACAAGAGCACTAATATCCTGATTTACTAAGTCATTCTTCTCATTCTGTAGGGGAAGAAGTTTGTGTAATAAGAAAAAAAATACAGTTCCCCCCCCCCCCCCCCCCCCCCCGATATTCCAAACTAACTGGTCAGGAACGGCTCCTGGCTGGTTAAATAGCATTGAAGCACCTAACTGCAGATATTCGACAGGAGATAACTAGTAATCGAGTAGCCGCTAACCAGCTATATCGCGTGGCATAGCCGGTTAGGTGTGGATATTCAGCACCAAACTGGCTATGTTGAGTGGTCAAAACAGGCCGTTTAAATAGCAGGCCTAGTTTGACTGCTAATAAGTTAACTGGTTAGCGCTGAATATCGACATAGCCGGTTAACTTTGTAGCTGGAGTTATTTTACCATTATTTTAGGAAATACTCTAGATTTAAACAGGGACTTCCAAACCTAATCAATATAAATTCTAGATTTCAAAAAAGTTTGAAATTAAAAGTTTTGTAGGTGTCTGTCCTTGTAATTCAAGGAGAATCACAAAAATCCTTAATATCTAATTAACCAATAAGGAACCTCAAAGCTCCTGATAGGGAAAACATTGCATATAATGCTGAATCCACTATTACCACAAGGAGTAGAGTAATATCATTGGTTCCAGTGAAAGAGAACCAGAGAGCAAAAAAAACCATGCGCAAAAACTCATATCTAAATGAGAAAAACGAATGGTATAAAAAAACCTCTCCTTCCCAATCACTAATGCTATGAATTAACAAGGTAAGACACCAAACCCCAAAACTACCATGCTGGACCTACGCCCGTACTTGTAACCCCCTCCCCCCCCCGTAAATTCACCCACCAACCAAGCCACAACCCTTCACTCCTATAGCACTGCTGATACTTGTCTACATCTATGAAGTTTAATTATTTGCAGATTGAAAACACAGTTGGACTGCGGTGATGCAAATCTCCTTATAGTCTTATAATGACTTGTAGGAGTCAGGCTGCTTGTGGTGAAGCTGGGACTTCTGGAAGCACTCAAAGTTAATCCGATCCTTCTTGACCTGTACTACTTGGATACAGCTTGGGGAATAAATGAGATTATATCAAAGCTGCCATATGACATAAGAGAAAAATGGTCATCAGTAGGCGCCAAGTATAGGGAAAACAACTAAGAGAGGTTTTCTCCCTTCACAGTCTTTGAAGTTCATCTGAGATTTGGCTAAGAGGAAAAGTAGTCAAGATAGGCTACTTCCTGAGTGAAAGGCAGGTCAAGAAGTACAGCAACACCAAGAAGCCTATAGCTGTATATATGACAAATGTGTCACCCACAGCAATCCTACCTACTGATCATCCTCCTACTACAGAGAAAGTAGAAGATCCCAACAGACAGTGTCTTATACATAAGAAACCTCATCCTTTCAAGATGTAGATGGTTTAGGGAGAAATCTTTAAGAGAACGTAAAGATCTGTTGAAAAAGTACAGAATCTGCTACAAATATTGCTCTTCATCCAAGCACAGGCTAACGGCTGTAAAGCAGCCATCAAGTGTATGGAGTGCAATAGTGACCAGCATGTTAGCACCTTACATCCTGACAAGAGTAAGCCTACTTCTACAAGAACCCCAGCCTCAGAGTCAAGCCACGGCAGGGAGAAGAAGGTAGACTAAGCATCACCACTGAACGTTATTCCAAACTGTACACAAATGTGCAGAGAAGGCCACAGTGGATGGTCATGCACCAAGATTTGTGTAGCTAAACTATATCCAAAAGAGCAAACAGAAAAGGCAATAAAGATGTATGTCATCATAGTGAGCAGAGTAACCAGTCTCTGGCAAGGACAGAGTTCTTTGACCTATTTGACATCCAAGAAGCTTGCTATTCCTACCACCTCAAGACCTGTACAAGGATGACAAGCAGGATGGGAAGAAGAGCAAATAGAAACGTGATAGAAGTGATGGATAGTATCAACAAGACTCATCTACTGGCTCTTATTGAATGTAATCAGATAACTGAGAAGAAATTCCCACACTAGTGGTTGCGCAACACCATTGTCACCTGCAACCTATTGCTGAATATCTGCATCCTTTGTACCCAAATGCCAAGATCTTACTCTTGTTGAGAAGAGATGCACCAACATTGATCAGAGTTCGAGAATCAAGTGTAGATCCACGTGACACCCCATATGCCTTTTGACTTGCCCTGGGATGGGTGATAGGTGACATCTGCCTTAACAAACAGAGGAGACAAAATGGGCAAACCACCTTGTTCAAGCCTTGTCATAACCATCTGCATGTGAAGGAGGTTTACAGCTGGGCAGAACCAGACCCCGACTCAACTATTTGTTAGGACATCTTTTTACCAGATTGAGGAGAATATCTGGGGAACTCAGTGTTCCAAGTCACCAATGATGTTTACAACCCAACTCTTTCAGTAGAAGACAGAGAGTTCTTGAGAATCATGGATAAGGAATGCTATAAAGATGAGTCAAATATCTGGGTGGCTCTTCTACCATTCTGGACACCCAGAAAATGACTACTTAATAGCAGAGAGCAAATCTTCTCTCATCTTGCTTCATTGCAAAACACTCTGAGAAGGAAACCAGAGAGAAAACAGCACTTTACAACATTCATGCAGAACATGCTGGATAATGTCCATGCAGAGCCAGATCCACCAGTAAAAGACAACAAAGAATGTTGGTACTTACCTACCTTTGGTGTGTATCATCCACTAAAACCAGGCCAGATTAGACTTGTGTTTGATTCCAGTCCTCAGTTTCAAGGAATCTCACTCAACAATGTATTGCTTTCTGGGCCTGACATGATTAACAGTGTATTAGGACTCTTGATTCGCTTCAGAAAGGACCCTATAGCCCTAAAAGCAGATATTCAGCAAATGTTCTATTGCTTTGCCATACACCCAGACTACAGAAAGTACTTGAGATTCCTGTGGTACCGTGACAATGACCTCAATCAGGAAATCATGGAATACAGAATGAGAGTTCATGTCTTTGCTAATAGTCCATCACCTGCAGTAGCAACCCATGGGCATAAGACAGACCAAGAAGGTGAAGAGAATATGGCACAGATGCCAGATGCTTTATTGAGAGAGACTTTTATGTAGATGATGGTTTGAAGTCTTTACGTACTGCAGAAGAAGCCATTGACTTGCTGCGGAGAACACAAGCAATGCTGGCAGAGGCCAATCTGAGACTTCAGAAAATCACCTCAAAAGGTCCAGAGGTAATGAGAGCATTTTCTGCAGATGATCATTAGACACCCTCCACTTCAGAGAAGCCTTGGATTACATTGGGATCTAAAAAGAAACATTTTTATCTTTCAAGTCTCCACCCAAGAGAAACCATAGACATGCAGAGGTGTCTTGTCTATAGTCAATAGTCTGTACAACCCACTAGGGTTTGTGTCTTCAGTCACCATTCAAGGAGGATCCCTACTAAAGAAGCTTTCCCAAAGTATTGATGAGTGGAATGTGCCATTATCACTAGAAATGTGACAAGAATGGGAGAAATGGAAAGATTCTCTAAAGACTCTTGAACATCTGCTCATCCCACGCACTTACATCCCTGCAGCCCTCAGTACTACCTCTCACAAAGAGGTTGCATCTTCACTTTATCAACCAGCTGATGAAAGAATGGACACCGACCACCAAAGTGCCATCAAAGATACAGAACTACAGATCATCAGTGACAACTTGGCACCACCTGGGACCTTCGACACAAGATTTCCCTGGAAGACAAGGAACTTCTTTAGCAGAGCTATCATTGAGCCAGTGATCTACGCCAAGAAGAGATGAGGACACTGTGGACTGTTGTCCACTTCAAAGACTCAGAGAACTTTTCTTTCTCTTTATGTTGTTCATTGTTTGTGTTGTCTGTCTCTCATTTCAGCTCCTGCAATACTGCAAGAGAGAAGTTGCCAGAGCAACAGTGAACCAGAGACAAGTAAGACATTGCCAAGTTTAAGATCTGGATATAAATGGACTTTTGCATGTTTAAAATGTTTATAATTTGAGGAGCTAAATAGTGGTATCTACAGATACCAGGTAGGGAGTGTTTGCCCCTATATTCATGGAGCAGGGTGCATTATTATGTATATTTAATATGAGTATTATCTGTATTCAATTGCATTGTCTGTGCAATAGATAGCACTGTTTATTAGGACTGCTTTTTCTATAGTTTGCAGTATCCTGTGATTGATTCCTTCTGAGCTAGCTCTGAGTTAGGGCCAGCCTTCCCTCTCTGCCCCTGCGGGCTGTGTGAGAGAGCTCAGACTTGCTAGCAGACTTTGTGATCAGCAGCTGTTCTAGGGCTGATCTCTCCTTAATTTACTGTAATTCCATCATGATTTTTCACCTTTTCCCCAAGTCATTCCCTATTTGTTTCTCCCCCTTATTCTCCTTTGAGAGCTACAGCTTTTCCTCTCAGTTGAGCTGAGGTACTGGCTCTGGCCATCTTCTTGCCTCTGGTGTGGCTGGATACAGACTCTTATGTGCAGACGGCAACAATTCTCTTCTAAGCAACTGAACTGTAAGTTGGATTTTCTTTGTTTATTCTGAGTACTACAATAAAGAAGATTTGCTTAAGAATTGAGAGTCGACTGGTAAAGCCTCTACTTGGGAATGGTTTAAGCTGCCTAGAACAGTACAGCTTGTTTTGCATCTCATTATTATATAACCTTTGGTGTCTTAAATATTGCCATGATGGGGTAAGACAAGCTGCATTAGTGCTGTTTAAGTCGTGTTAAGGGGCAAATAACACAGCTTGATAACTTCCCCTTTTAGGGGTGAAGTCTATGGTGCCAAAACTCCCCTGCTTAAACAGTATTCTATAAGCTGCGCTTAAAGTTAGGCGCAGCTTATAGAATAGTGCTTAAGCGCAGGGGTCATATGTAAATTTAGACGTGTCCATTTGTACCGTAACTGGAATCCACACTCCTGCTGTGTCCCAAAATGCCTATGACCCTCCCATTTCCATGCCCCCTTTTCCAGGATGCGCATAAAATTTAGGCACGTATCAAACACCTACATTGATATGTGTACATGTTAATTGATTTCAATTAGTGCCAATAACTGCTTGTTAAAAAATCAATTATTGGCAATAATTGGCTCATTATTCAATTAAATTGCATGCACAAATTGAGTGTGTGCACACAATTGCGTGTGCAATTTTTAGCGACTTTTATAGAGTTAGGGGGTTAGTGTGCATGATGTATTGTGGATGCCTTAGCTTTGCTATTCTGTAGTGCCTGCTGGAGCAACCATACAAATATTTTCATATGAGCTGGTGACACAGCTAGTTTGCACAGCAGCAATATTTTTGTTTAAATTTGAGTCTAGGTTTTGCCTCTTAATATTCCTCAGCTCCTTTAACTATCTTAGCTGACACCTTATTTTAAGAAAAACCCATTTTAGGGCCCAAGTGTCTAATATTTATTACTTCATTAACTATTTGGCTGTGTTCTCTGCTTTGACCGAATACCCTTTCAGCTACTCACAATCCAGCCAAAGATTGAAAACAGGTTGCCAGTGCTGCGCCAATTAAAGAGACTCTTCGGCCCAGATAACCTACAAAAGTCAGCAAGGCTGAAATGTTACCCAGGGGTGCATTGTGGTAAACTAGAATGCTTGAATACACTCAGCAAGAGAAAATCAGTTTATTTTTTAATTGAAGAACAAAGTAAATTTATAAGAAAATACCCTTGTACCCCAGATGTACAGTGCAAAAATCCTCCCGTGAAATGATATAAAGAAAAATACAAAGAAGGCCCAATTAAATGGAAAGGGGGTAGGGACCTTAAGAACTTACAAGACAGACTAATAACCCCCCCCCCCAAAACAAACAACAACAAGAAAGACATAGTACACTTAATCCAGCCACATTTCAAATATCTGTAAAGCTCGAGATGCCGCACTAATCACACCACCTAGGCTCCACCTGCAGTGCTTGATTAATTGCACCGTCTTCCACCCCTAGCCCCAGGGCCAGTAGCTCTCCTTGTGTCTTCTTTCCCCCCCCCCCCCCCCCCCCCCCAGGGCTAGCATCTCTCCCTGTCTGCTCCTCCTATACCCCCTCCCCCATGGGTCTAGCATCTGTCCCTCTTCCTCCTTCTCCCACAGGTCTTGGTATCTAAAAATATAAGAGTTGCCCTACAGGGTCAGACCAAGGGTCTATATAGTCCAGTATCTTGTTTCCAACAGTGGCCAGCTGAGGTCACAAGTTCCTTTGGATAGTCCCAAAAAGTAGCAAAATTCCATGCTACTTAACCTCAGGGATAAGCAGTGGCTTTCCCCAGGCCTACCTTGGTAATAATTTATGGACTTTTCCTCCAGGAACTTGTCTAAACGTTTTCAAAACTTGGCTTCATTAACTGCTTTACCACTTGCTCCACCAATGAGTTCCAGAGCTTTACTATATGTTGAGTGAAAAAATATTTTATCCTATTTGTTTTAAATGTGCTACGATATAACTTCATGGAATGTCCCCTAGTCTTTGTACTTTTTGCAAGATTAAACAATTGATTTGCATTTACCTATTCCATTTCATTCACCTCTTTTCCTGCAGTACAGCATCTCTCACTCTCTGTTCCCCTCAACCTTTACCCCCCTCTGTGGTCCTCCAAGCTTGCCTTTGTGGTTGGCAGTGTTAATGACATGCTGCCTCCAGCCAGCCTGGAGCCTTCCATCTGCTGCATCCCACCCACCGGAAACAGGAAGTTGCATCAGAGGAGGCAGATACGACAGAAGGAGAGTTCTGGGTCAACTGGAGGCAGCATGTCTTTAGCCCTGCCAACCATAAAGGCAAGTTTGGAGGGCTGCAGGGGGTGGGAGAAGAGAGAGTGAGAAATGCTAGATGACAGGGGAGGAAGAGGAGGAAAGGGAGCGAGAGAGAGAGATGCTAGACCACACCAGTGGGGAGCAGGGAGCCTAATACATTAATCAAGTTAAATGTATTTAACGTACATTTTAAAATGCAACATGTATAAAAGGCAATTCTATAAGCTGTCACTTAAATGTAGGTGCCAATAGCAAATATATGATACTGAAGTCTAGCACTTATATGTGTCATTGGCACCGATAATTGAAAGTTACACACATAAGTGCTAGGCGCTAGTCTATAATCTGGGGACCATCAACCAGTCAGAGTTTTAGGATATGCACACGAAATATGCATGAGACAGATGCACATGCCTACTACTAGGAGTAGCCTAGTGGTTAGAGCAGCAGCCTTGACATCCAGAGGTGCCCAGTTCAAATCCCCCCCCCCCCCTACTGCCTCTTGGGAAAGTCACTTAACTTCCATTGCTTCAGTATAAAATAAGATTGTTAGCCCTCCAGAGACAGGGAAATGTCCAGTGCACCTGAATGTAACTTACCTTGAGCTACTACTGAAAAAGGTGTGAGCAAAACCTAAATACAAATAATTATATGCAAATATCTTTATTCATTGTGGACATCCTGAAAACCTGACTGGCTGGTGGTACCACAGGGCAAGTTTGAGTGCCACTGTTCTAGAAGTTACTTTCAGTGTAATTCATTGTTTTAACACATGGGTAAAGAACAGTTCTTTCCAACTCTCACAGACTCATTTGGAGAGCTGCATTTTTTTAAAGGTGCCCTGTTGACACACACAGAGAAAGCAGCAGATTGGTGGGTTCATAGCCCTTGAATGAAAGCCCTGGAATTAGAGCAAAAATAACCTTTTATTTTAAAGTAATTTTCTTTGCTGAGGGAACTTAACACAATACTTTTTAGGAATTTGTATCTACTGCCTTTTTTTGACCTGTCTCTCTTTACTTCTGTTTTTGAGTTCCAGCCTATTCAAATCCTGATCCAATCCACTTGCAGTCATTAATGACTGGCTGAGTGCCGTGGGCCTTTGCCCATGGTTACTTTGGCACTTTCCCTATTTGTAAATCCCTCTATAACCCCTCAGACCACTCACCACTCTGTTCTTGTTCAGTAGCTGTCACTAGTACTGCTGAGAGCTTTCAAACCCCTTTGTTCTGCAGCTGTGACTACTACTAGCCCATGGAGCATTAGCAGAGCTTCTTAACCCAGTCCTCAGGGCTCACCCAGCCAGTTGGGTTTTCAGGATATCCACAATGAATATGCTTGAGATAGATTTGCATGCACAGCCTCTTCAGTATGCAAATCTCTGTCATGCATATTCATTGTGACTATCCTGAAATCCCAACTGACTGGGACTGTCCTGAGGACTGTGTTGAGAAGCACTGGTGTAGACTCAAACCTTGGTCTTCATGGTGGCACACGGCATTACTGCTGGGCCATCAGGAAAACCTTTCTGCTTTCATTTCATCACAGCTCAGGCAGTGTTCTGTAACATGTTGTATTGTTTATGTGTCTGATACAGGGAACACCTATGTGTTTGTTTAAGAAGAAAGGCAGTACATAATTAGACTTTGGTGGAAAATTAGTATTTACAGAGCAATTAAAGAGAGAAGAAGAAAAACATGGGCTTTTGTCCCTATAAATAGTAACTCTCCCCTTCCTGGACTATGTAATATAGATGAGGAAGCATGTAGTATTTTTTTTAGTTATGAGACAAAGTTTTCACTCACACCTTTGGGGCTTTCAGAACTGTGAAGAAAATGTAACACAAAACAATTTGCACTATGTTCTTGAAATAAACTGGCTACTTGTTTCTATCCTCAGGGAAACGTGTGGTATAATCGAAGAGACTGGCAAGAATAATTAAGGCATAATAGTCATACACCCCAACAGATGCTCCTTCCCTTGTGTGTAAGAATGCTACATTTTTATAGTTGTGTGTTTATTTTCAGAAATGGTTTCTGTCTTTTGCACACCTGCTGAAGTAAAGGAGAAATATATTTGAAAGAGGATCACACAAAAGAAATAGATATTTAAGAATAATATTTTTGCACAGCAAGTTTAACCTTAGTCCATCGATGCAGAAGGAGTAAATTGTTTGTACAGAATGAAATTTGTAGTGTGCAGTCACTGCCATGGTGAAAGCACTGCTATGTAGGACAGCAGCTTGGAAAGGACAAGGTGAAGGTCAGTGGCTAATAAAGTTGTAATTGTAATTTACTCTGGTATTATGCATGGTAGAAATGGTGATTGGTACAGTAAGGAGTGCTGGAACAGAATCACATTTCCTTTGATGCATGTCAGGAAGTATCCCATCCATGTAAAATGAAGCTACGTCAACTGAAGTCCTCTGGGAATGACTATATCATTTGTTAGGCATTCAGGTGTTTTATTGCTCAGTCCTTATTAATACAACCATTGTAGAAAACCTCAAGGAACTTTCTAGGACAATATTTGTATATCACAATCTTAGATGATTCCTGGGTTAGAGCTCTTCTCCTCTTTGTAATATAAAGAATGAGGGATGGATGACTTGTTGAGACGTAAAAAGGAACGACTTTGCTCTAGAATACTGTACCATGATATGTGACCGCACATACAACATTACATGTTTTATAAAGGTATGAATTTCTGGTGCAATGTGGGCTTAGCCAACATCCCATATATTGTATACCCACCACAGGAACGAAAGCACAGTTCAACCCAGCTCCTGCTGGATTCCTAGTTCCCAATGAGGTTTTAGTTTAAAGGTCATAACCAAGAGATCAGTACAGCTGACTCGCAGCGTCTGACATTTTTAAGTTAACCTGAAAGAACAATAACAATAGAATAAAACTGGGGTGACAAGTTGGAAAGCTGCCTAGAAGCTCTAAAAAGAGCACATCAAACTCATTTCTTGGAGCTATGCATGCAGTTGCTGTCCCATACCCTCATTTCCATTGACCTTAAGGTTACTGGCACATGCAATGCACAATTCAGGTGTACTGGGACCGTGGCAACTATGTTAACTTTTGAGTCAGCTATAATGACGTTCTTTCTTTAAAAACCATGACTTGAAATACAAAAGCACTTCTGATGAGCCAACCAGAAGCTAGAAGTTATGTAGCAATAGAGTTTGCACATTATGATCCTGTTGACTGAATAATTGACCAGAATGTGACAACTATTGCAGCCTGCTTGGGGTTGGGTAGTACTAGTTGGTTAGAATTCATAAATGGCGAGAGAGACAATATAAGGAATAGTTAAAGCTGATAGATATAAAGCGGTACCCAAGTAATAAGCTTGAAACCATCTTGAATAGTTGTGGCCAAAGTTGGTGGTATGTAAAGTTTTAAAAATTAAAAAAATAGATGTATTATTGTGCAAGAAATACATAATAAGTAGAGCAAGCCAAAAAGCACAAATGGACCTCCAGGAACAGGACAAAAAAGAGACTTTACCCAAGAAATACATAATACCAGCTACACAGGTGCAATGAGTGGGTTAAAGTGGGATTGCTTGTCATGAGAAGTTTACAGTATACAAATGAGTGAAAACTGTAATCCACACATGAGAGAGGATACAATGAGAGGAGCACTTACAACTGAAATATTTAGAAAATGCAACTCTCTGAAAAACTTTAGTGATTCAGTAGCAGCCAATATTTCATTCAACAAAAACGTTTGCTACCAAAATCTATTGCAATCCTTCCAAAGAAAAATAAAAGCTATTAAGTTGCAGCCTGCTTGTGAAACCATTAGTGTAGACATTAATTATTTTATGAAGCAGCCCATTGACAGACTCTAGCATGCAGAAAGAATTATGTCCCACAGTTACAATGGAATACTACAGTTAGTATTGTATTATAAATTCATCAGTAGTTAGCTGCTAAACACACAGCATAGATTCAAGTAATTTTCTGAAGTACAGCACTGTATAATTTTTCCAGTTTTGCTGTGGATAAAGACAAACAGGATAAACTGCAATAAAGTCAAGCAGTGTAGGATTACAGCAAACTTAAAACTCAAGCACAAGAAAAGATTACCAAAATGGTACAGGGTTCTGCGTCAGAAGCCCTATAGGATGAGGCTAAGAAATCTAAATATCTACTATAATAAAAAGCACCTCCAACGTTCTGAAGCTGACTCCATGGCAGTGAAGGGTTTGTAGGGTTCATGCTGGCTGTCACCATCTCTCTCTGTTCCGCCCTCGCATCAAAACGTGATATCATCGGGGGCGGAACAGTGAGAGAGAAGGGCATGTCACACACATGAGGGTGTTGTCGTCCCTTCCTTCCTCCTTCCCTCCCTTCCAGTTCCAGGCCCCCTCCCTCCGATTTTTAAAAGTCATCTTCACTTACCAAGTCAGGGTTATGGTGGCCGGCAGCAGCGGTAAAACGCATGCAGGCTCAGCCCTTCTCTCTCTTTCTCAGCTGTGGTCCCGCCCTCATTTCCTGTTTCCGCAAGGGCAGGACCACAGCTGAGAAAGAAAGAAAAGGGCCGAGCCTGCACGTGTTTTGCCACTGCTGGCAATCACCGTAACCCTGACTTGGTAAGTGAAGATAACTTTTAAAAATCAGAGGGAGGGAGGGGGGGACGATGACCCTGGAACTGGGAGGGGGGACCCTGAAACTCAGAGAAAGGAACCCTGAAACTCGGAGGGAGGGGACCCTGAAACTCGGAGGGAGGGACCCTGAAACTCGAAGGGAGGGAGGGACCGTGAAACTCAGAGGGAGGGAATGGGAACGACCTTGGAAGTCGGAGGGAGGGAGGGGGACAACCCTGGAAGTCGGAGGGAGGGAGGGAGGGGGGATGACCTTGGAACTCGGAGGGATGGAGGGGGGATGACCCTGGTACTTGGAGGGATGGAGGGGGATGACCCTGGAACTCGGAGGGAGGGAGGGGGGACGACCCTGGAAGTCGGAGGGAGGGAGGGGGACGACCCTGGAAGTCGGAGGGAGGAGGGAGGGGGGATGACCTTGGAACTCGGAGGGATGGAGGGGGGATGACCCTGGTACTCGGAGGGATGGAGGGGGATGACCCTGGAACTCGTAGGGAGGGAGGGGGGATGACCCTGGAACTCGGAGGGACGGAGGGAGGGGGGACGACGACCCTGGAACACAGAGGGAGGGAGGGGGGCCTTGGCACACACTCTCAATCTCACACACACACTCTCTCTCTCTCACAGACACACTCGCACCCAGTCTCACTCTCTCTGTCACACACACACACACACACACACACACACTCGCACATTCACTCTCTCACACAGTCACTCTCACACATACTCTCTCAAACATACACACTCCGAGGAAAATCTTGCTAGCGCCCGTTTCATTTCTTTAAGAAACACGCCTTTTTTACTAGTGTATATATATATCTGCTCGGTCCATCCCCTTGGAGCCTCATGTCATAACCCCTTGTTTTCGAACATCCTTTCTCATAAAACAGGGTTGATTCTTGTTCATTATTAGTACCTTCCAAGTGTTTGAATGTTTCTATCATATATCCTGCCTTACTTCTCTTCTAGGATATATGATAGAAACATTCAAATACTTGGAAGGTACTAATAATGAACAAGAATCAACCCTGTTTTAAGAGAAAGGATGTTCGAAAACAAGGGGTTATGACATGAGGCTCCAAGGGGGTGGGCCGAGCAGAAATTTAAAGGAATATTTTTTCATAGAACGGGTAGTGAAAGAATGGAACACCCTTCCAGGGGATCATGGGGGGAGGGGCTATTAACATGGGCTACTGTTCTGAAGTGTTAGGGGCCTTTATACTAAGCTGCATAGGCGTGTATGCGCATCCTACATACATCAGTTTGGAGTTACTGCTTGGCTACCATGTGGTCTGGGTGGTAATTTCATTTTTTACGTGTGTCTGCTACGCATACCGTAAAATAATTTTTATTTTCCTGCACGCGGCAGAAACTGGACGGTAATCATCACTCTAAGCACGAAGACGATTACCGCACGGTTACTACATAAGACCTTACTGCTAAGTCAATGGGTGGCAGTAAGGTCTCAGACCCAAAATGGACGCGTGCCAGTTTTTATTTTGCCGCATGTCCATTTTCGGCAAAAAATTTAAAAAGGCCTTTTTTATGGGCACACTGAAAAATGGATCTGCTCGTGCCCAAAACATGCGCCTACATTAGCGCAGCCCATTTTTCAGCGCACGTTAGTAAAAGGACCCCTTATTTTACTGCTAACCTCAGTTGTTATAAACTAGGTATCATTGCATAAAATGGGACCTGTGTTAAAATAGCACAAGATAGTGATAAAATAGCATGTTTTTCCCCCAAATCTTTTTATTAGTTTTTTTTTTAACAGTGAAAGATAACAAGTCCAAACAGTATTGAATATTGTTAAATATATTACATATGTAGAAAAAAAGTGAGGATGAACCAAAGAGGAATACCAAACAACTTTATTAAGGATTTTCAAAAAACAACCCGACACGGCCGTGTTTCGGCCCTAAGGCCTGCCTCAGGGGTCTTGATTAATCTCAGGTGTAGCAGTGTGAAAATATTGCACTGATGAAAGTTTATGCTCGATTAATGAACAATGCAATGCCTCCTTCAATCTTTCCTCCATAGGAAATGGAGTATTGTCCGTTGAAAATCTGGGAAAATCTGGGAAAAGGAGTTATTTACAATTCCTGATAATGCTAACCAAGATTTTGCTTCAGAGATAGGTAAACCATGAGAGAGATGTGAAGATACAACAGTTATAACATATTTTAATGGAAGCCCGTGTTGATAGCTCTCTGGCTGATATTCAGCCAGCGTCGGGCAGTGCGCTGTCTGCCTGATGCCAGCACTAAGCCCAGATATTAAATGCTGGGCCGTTTTTGGTGACTGGCATTGAATATCTAGTTTTTATTTTGGTCGGCTTAATTTTGACTGGCTATATAATATCCAGTGCTGGTTGGTTAAGTTTATAGTTATTTTAGGTACCCTCTTGGCAAATACCCTACCCATTGGAACAATTCAACAAGCAAATCTTCTCTGTTTAGCTTTGGACAATTCACCTTAAAAGGTGAACACCATCTCAGCTGGCAAGCAGGAGAGCATGTGATTGGAATCAAGCTCATTGCCTGAAAATGTGATGACCTATAAGCCGCCTTTATTTATTTATTTATTGATTGATTGATTGATTGATATGTGCATTGGCAAGAGGGATCCCAAAATCCCAGGAGATTCTACAAAAGCCTTAAAGGAGCCCCTTTTAGATCCCTGAGCCTTTGAGACCTAGAAAGAGAAAGTCATCATTGCACCCTCACTCGTTGAATCCAGGCTTAGTCCATGACTGTGGGGGTGCCCAGGTGTGCCTTAGGAGGTGATATGTTTCAGGCTGTAGGCTTTCTGGACCTAGTGCTTGCTCTAATTGAGACCATCACAGTTGAGGACATTTGCAAAGGAGTTAATGCACTGACCTGCACTCTGCTGAACAGTGGAGGGTGGGGGCAATCTGATGTGATATTCTACAGGAAGAAGGAGTCAGTGCATATGGGATTATCCCATACTTCGTGGCTCCAAATCTTCCTATCAGGCAAAAGGAAGACAAAGTACTTGGGTTAAAGGTGAGTGATGAGGCTTGGTAATGTAGCTCTTTACTGGCTTCACTACAGACACCCCACTGAGCATAGGATTCACCATATTACTACATAATGTGAAGAGAATAATGTAAATTTCTAATGTGTGCACACTAGAATTGCTGAAATAACATACAATTCTACCCATACAGCATGTTGTTCCTCTATTGCATAGTTGGAATTCATTGGTGCTGTTGCCTTGATATTTTCATAGTCTCTGTCAATCTGTCTATGAGTACCTCCCCACAAATGTGGTTTCAGTAGTACCCCTGCTCAGCAACAAAATCTATGACCTAATCATATTTTAAGATTTTGCTATAACCTTTCCATAGTTATAGCGAGTCTCTCAAAGGATGACAGTTTTTCCCATCTTAAAATTTCCTTCTTGGCCTCAGCTAGCTTGATGACTCAGAAGAGAAGCATCCTTCTCCAATGATCTATCAGTATCCAGGTCTAATGTTGTCAACCTGTGTAGATTGCTTCTGGCATCACCAGCAATCTGTTGAGAGAAGACTAATGGAATCCTGAAGGGGAGGCAGAAGGAGCCATGTGCAGAGACTCGTTGCAGGGCCTGATTTGCATTAGTCAGTAGGGGTTGAAAAGTGGGGCCATGGGCAAAAAGCAGTTGCTCATTGGTAGGGCCTGCCTTGTATTCCTAAGGATAACACCACTGTTCACCATTTACACTTGCTGAGTTGTATAGATAGTTTTCCTAGAAAATAAATGTGCCTCTTTTGAAAACTCAGAAGTATGCCTTTAAGTGCAAGCCCCTCCCATTAGGAATGCCTCTTTTCACTGAATGTAACGTTAAATACATACTGGTATTACACATGTAATTTACCTGCACAATGGAGGTGGGAGGAGGAGGTTATTTTATAAAGGATTATTCACATGTGAAGGACTTTTGTAAAATCACCCCAATTGTTATGTGTGCAAAAGTATGGACAGTGACAAGAAGGCATATATTTTTACACAACCCACGAGTAGGCATACTCAGGATGGGAGTTTGGCTGGAGCATGGGTGGCATCATGATTTACATGCATTATCTATAAAATCCATGCTCTCGAGCAGGCAATTCCCACGGTTTCAATCTAGGCGCATTTACTACCACTTTGCCCCTACTATTATATGAAGACACATAGGAGTCAATTTACAAATGGGAAGTTCAATGACACCTGGGTATGTGCCCAGAGTGTATCTCTAGATTAGATACATTTTCAGTGGCACTGCATATATGAGACAATCCTATAACTGGGTACCTTCATTTAGGTGCCATATGGTAGATGTTTAATCTATAATGGAACATAGGCATCTAGATTCCATTATAGAATACTAGTATACCCTGGTATCAGTGCACCTACATATAGGTGTCCACAGTTACATCAGCTCTATAGCTGGCATAAGCGTGGGCTTCTAAATGTAGCAGGGATGCATGTAATTTATAGTATTCTGTAAGTTGATTGCATAAGTAGGAGCTCTGCCTAAGCACCATCCATTCTGCTCCTTTGGAAACACCCCTCTTGCAAATACACACTATGTAAATTACACAGGTATTCGCAGAATAGTGCTTAGATGTCCTGTTATCACTGGCTTGACTATCCAGCTTATTTTTGAAAGAGAAAGACGCCCATATTTCGACCCAAATCGGGAGATGGGTGTCTTTATCCCATGGGCACCCAAATTGGTATAATCGCAAGCCGATTTTGGGCGTCTTCAATTGCAATCTGTCACGGAAACGGCCAAAGTTGATGGGGCATGTCGGAGGCATGGTGAAGGCGGGACTGGGGTGTGTTTATCTGCCGAGGAGAGATAGGCGTCCTCAGCCGATAATCGAAAAAACAAAGGCGTTTTTAGCACGAATTTGGGTCGCTTTTTTTTTAACCCTTTTTTTTCAAGAACAAGTCCCAAAAAAGTGCCCTAAATGACCAGATGACCACCAGAGGGAATCGGGGATGTCCATCCCCGATTCCCCCAGTGGTCACTAACTGAAAAAAGAAATTAAAAACTTTTTTTTCCAGCCTGTATGCCAGCCTCAAATGTAATACCCAGCTCCATCACAGCAGTATGCAGGTCCCTGGAGCAGTTGTTAGTGGGTGCAGTGGACTTCACCCAGGTGGACCCAGGCCCACCCCCCCCCTAGCTGTTACACTTGTGGTGGTAAATGTGAGCCCTCCAAACAGCCCCCGAAACCCACTGTACCCACATCTAGGTGCCCCCTTCAGCCATAAGTGCTATGGTAATGGCGTAGAGTTGTGGGCAGTGGGTTTTGGGGGGATTTGGGGGGCTCAGCACCCAAGGGAAGGGAGCTTTGGACTTCAGAGGTAGTTAACTTTTTAAAAAATTGTTACAAGTGCCCCCTAGGGTGCCTGGTTGGTGTCATGTCAGGGGGACCAGTGCACTACGAATCCTGGCCCCTCCCACGACCCAATGCCTTGGATTTGGTCGTTTTTGAGCTGGGCGCCTTTGGTTTTCATTATCGCGTTCGATTATGCCCCTCTATGTGTACAAAAATGCATATAGCACTACTCTTCTAAACATTTACCCAAGCAACACACACAAAAATCTGGGCACCCTGGTTATAGAATCAGGGCTTAATTTGTAGAGAAAAAGGAAGTGGAATTGTGGAGCCTGGGGAGTGTTGGGAAATGGGGCAGGTGCATCAGGAGAACTGGATTAAGAAACAGAGTGTCTGTTCTCCGCTGGGCTTCAGTTTACCCCCTCCCCTTCTCATCCCTGTAGGCTGCCTGGAAAGGATGGACTGGAGAACCCCACCCTTGCTGCTCTGTCTTTTGAGTCTAAAAAGAAATGGTAGAACTGCATTCCCAAAATCCCTCCCAAAATTAAGTACAGTATAGAACTGAATTATATTGTGCACTGCTGAAAATAGGTGCACCTAATCTAGACCTAGATTAAGATATTGGGCACCTATATTTCCAGCATATACATTTAGGCCATTTGTGCCAGATTATACATGGTTTGGGCAAGTCCAGCCCAAACATCTATTGTAGACACATAGAGATGCTCATTTTCTTCACCTATATGTCTAGAGTAGACATATACCCTCAGATTCTACAAACTTGTGCACCCAAATTTGCACTGTGTGCAAAATCACAGATGCAATTTATAGAATAAGAGCAGTTGTGCACACAACTTAATTTAATAATTGGCTGTTAATTGGAGTTAACAGCCAATTATTGGCTTACATTGGTGCAACTGCCGTAGAAGTTACATGCACTGATTCCATTGTGTGCAACTTCTAGGGAGTGCAGATGTGGTAGGGGCATGGGTGGGTCAGGGTGTGTCTAGAAGTTAGGTGCACAGGTTATAGAATACTACGAGTTACGCGCCTAACTGTGAACACTTGAGCATTTACACCAGCCTTTGACATGGCATAAGTCCACAGGTTTGGCCTAATTGTAGATGTGTGCACTTATGCCAGTATTCTATAAGGCAGTTTGCAGGGAACTGCCGTTACAGTATTCACACTTAGTATACATCCTCCCAGTGTCTAAATTTTGGCGCTCTTTCTTCAATCTACCCCATAGAGAGCTCCACCTTCAGAATGCTCCTTCCCTGTCCATTTTTCCATGCTTATAAAACTAGGCATACATTGATGTGTGTACCTATATGTGCAGCTCCAAAAAAAAAAATGAAATTCCAGTACAGCACCGAACATCTAAGTGTTGTTTGAAAATTGATTCCATAGGTGCCTATGGAGTTCATTTTCGAAACACAAAAATGTCACAAAGCGGCAGATTTATTTATTTTTATTTATGTCAAATATTTATAGCCTGCACCATCTACTATTTTGGGTGGTTTGCAAAACAACATTCACAGTAATATCAACATAATGAACTAAAACACACACAGCAGCAATAATACATAAAATCATTACAAACTAACATCAAGTACCTGTTGATTAAAAAAAAAACGTTTTTGGCTGTTTGCTGAAAGAGAGCACTGGCTAAAAATGCTGCAAATGCATTAGAAGTGAATTCCACTATTTAGGAGCTGCCACCATAAATATCTTCTCAATGTATTCCTCCAGTCTCACATGTTGAAATGATGGTACTTCAAGCAAGTTCTGACTCTGACCTCAACATATGGGGAAGCCACTATTTGCCCTGGGATTGGTAGCATTGAATGTTGCTACTATTTGAGCTTCTGCTAGGTATTTGGAAACAGGATACTAGGCTAGATCAGTGTTTTTCAAGTTGGTCCTGGAGTACCCCCTTGCCAGTCAGGTTTTCAAGATATCCACAATGAATATGCATGAAAGAGATTTGCATACAATGGAAGCAGTATATGCAAATCAATCTCATGCATACTCATTGTGGATATCCTGAAAACCTGACTGGCAAGGGGACTGACTTGGACTGACTTGGGAAACACTGGGCTAGATGGACCGTGGGTCTGACTCAGTATGGCTATTCTTATGTTCTTGTGCAGGAGTATACATTTTAAGAGCATTAGCAAAGCAAACACAAAATTTATCATAGAGAATTGTAAAAACCAATATCATAATCTTAAAATTGATCTGCCAAACAATGGGGAGCCAATGTAATAGTTTCAAGGTAAAAGAAATATGCACATAAAGTGAACAACCTGAAATTAATCTGAGCCACCTGCAAAGCTCGAAGAGATTTGTTTGGCAATCCCATAAACAAGGCATTACAATAGTCAAAAAGTGGAAGTACATATGCTTGAACAACAATTCAGAAATTCTCAGCATTCAGGAAAGTTGTGTAAATTTCCTAAACATTTTAATTTAAAAAAATATCTTACAACAGACACTCTTTAAATGTGGCTTATTCATACAAGCAGAATCTAAAGTTACTCCCAAATATTTCATCTTCCCAACAATGGGGATATCACAGCCATTAGAAGTGAATACATATCCAAATCACTATTTTCAAAGCTCATTTTTAAACATTTTTCTATGCAGTTCATCTTAATCTCAAGGGAGTGTGTTGGAGGTATGTTTTGGGTGGGACTAGGGTGGGCTTATGAGTTGGATGTTTTTCTGCGATAATGGAACATTGTAAAAATGTCCAAAGCAAAAATAGGACCTCCTCTCACCCCCTAAGAGGTGAAAGAAACAGTACATACCAAGCTCTATGACAGCTGCAGATATAATGGCCATTTCTCTTAGAGCAGCAACCAGATCACTAGAGTAGCCTAGTGGTCGGTGCAGTGGACTGTAGAGAAGGGGACCCAGGCCCATATCCCACTCTAACTGGTACACTTATGGTGGAAAATATAAGCGCCCCAAAAAATGCAAAATACCTATGGACATCTGCAGACATTGTAATGCCTTGTTTATGGGATTGCCAAACAAATCTCTTCAAGCTTTGCAGGTAGCTCAGATTAATTTCAGGTTGTTCACTTTATGTACATATGTCTTTTGTAGCACAGTTGGGTACTGTACATTTTTTGCTATTCCTGGAGGACTCACCGTACAATAGAAGGGGTTATGATGTGATGTGTACCTGGGACCTTTTATGTGAAGTCCACTACAGTGCCCCCTAGGCAGTCCCATTGCTCTGCTAGAATGTATGTGTGTGGCCAGTCTAGTAAGAAAACTGGCCTCCAGACATCTCAATGGCTTGTTTCTGTTTTTCCCTTGGACTTTTTTTGTTTGAAAATGGCCCTTAAAGAGGGACTCACTGAGCACAAAAACATCTAAAATAGGGAGATTTTTGAACCAAAATGATAGATATTTTTCTAGTTCAAAAATGGCCATATTTGGCACTGGAATTTTGGATGTTTTCTTGCAAAATGTCCAAAATCAGATTTGGATGTCATATCGAAAATGCCCCTCTATCCACCTTATAATTGAAAGAGAAAAACGCCTAGATTTCGACCCAAATCGGGAGATAGACGAATAAATCGGTATAATGGAAAGCCGATTTTGGACGTTTTCAACTGCACTCCATCGCGGAAGCGTACAAAGTTGACGGGGGTTGTCAGAGGCGTGGAGAAGGTGGAACTGGGGTGTGGTTATCGGCCGAGGAGAGATGGGCGCCTCTCGCCGATAATGGAAAAAAAGTATACGTTTGTAGCTAGAATTTAGGGCACTTTTCCTGGACCCTGTTTTTTCACGAATAAGGCCCCAAAAAGTGCCCTAAATGACCAGATTACCACCAGAGGGAATCGGGGATGACCTCCCCTGACTCCCTCAGTGGTCACTAACCCCCTCCCACCACAAAACATGATGTTTCACAACTTTTTATTTTCACCCTCAAATGTCATACCCACCTCCCTGGCAGCAGTATGCAGGTCCCTGGAGCAGTTGTTAGGGGGTGCAGTGGACTTCAGGCAGGTGGACCCAGGCCCATCCCCCCCTACCTGTTACAATTGTGCTGCTTAATGCTTAGTCATCCAACCCCCCCCAAACCCACTGTACCCACATGTAGGTGCCCCCCTTCACCCCTTAGGGCTATAGTAATGGTGTAGACTTGTGGGCAGTGGGTTTTGAGGGGGATTTGGGGGGGGGCACAACACACAAGGGAAGGGTGCTATGCACCTGGGAGCTCTTTTACCTTTTTTTTTGTTTTTGTAAAAGTGCCCCCTGGGGTGCCCGGTTGGTGTCCTGGCATGTGAGGGGGACCAGTGCACTACGAATCCTGGCCCCTCCCACGAACAAATGCCTTGGATTTATTCGTTTTTGAGCTGGGCACTTTCATTTTCCATTATCACTGAAAAACAAAAACGCCCAGCTCACAAATTGTCGAATAAAACATGGACGTCTATTTTTTTCGAAAATACGGTTCGGTTCGCCCCTTCACGGACCCGTTCTCGGAGATAAACGCCCATGGAAATAGACGTTTTCGTTCAATTATGCCCCTCCACGTGTCTTTATAAAATAGGTTAGAAATAGGCACTTACCTGGTTTTCACTCATAGGCAACCTGTTATATAATCACCCTCAGGATGGAAAATGTTTAAGCCCCCATTTCCATAAGTAAAGCATTGTTGTACCTGTACAAATGACTTCTTAAAATCACCCTCCCTGTGACCTTTGAAAGATCCTAAAGGACTTTGGCATAACTTATGTTTCTCAAACTACATATCAGAAAATAACTGCTTGAAACAGCTATCTCAGCTTAGGTAACCTTTAGGGCTTGAGTTTTCTAACAGCAGGACTATCTAAATTCTCGAGATAGCATAACATTTTTTTTCATCCTGAAGTTCTATTGTACACCATGTGCTCTAGCGTTGAAAGACAGGAGAACAAATGATTCCCAAGTGTACTTCATTGAAGTGAAGTGATAAATCAGTTCTGATTAGAAGTGAAACTCAGCCAAAACTGGAGTTTCCAGTTACAGCAAGCTCCCATTGACCAAATCATTCTAACTAACATGGGACATTTTATAGACCCCGGAGCTTACCAAGTATCATTTGATAAACTTTCTGAGTAAACAAAATTAAATGATCTTTATCTCCAAGCCTCAGACAGTGTAATGCTAATAAAGATAATTATCTGTACAAGTTTCTGAGGTGTCATTTACCTACAAAGAAGCCAGTGCAATAAGGAGCATTATGCTGTATTTCCCTTTTAGTCACCCAAAGTTGAGTGATAAGAATCAGTTATTGGCATTGACAGGCACTTAATTGGCAGAAATTAGAACTTACGTGTGGATCTGCCCTAAGCCCTATTCTATAACATGTGTACCTAAACTTCATGGTGTGTAATTCCAAAAGAGGTGTGGCCATGAGAAGGGCATTGGTGGGTCAGGGGCATTCCCAGAAACCTGCATTTGTGTGCTTAACTGCCATCAGTTGGGCGCAAGCATTTAAACCAGCCTTTGACAGACGTAAATGCTTACACCTGGAAGTTAGGCATGAAGGTCTAGATTCTATATATGGCGCCTCCACGCGGAATGAAGCATATTCTATATGATTTAGCCGCAGTGTATAGAATACGCTTAATCGATACTGTAGTGCCTAAATCTACATGCGTCCATTTATGACAATAAAAGCCTGATGTAAATCTGTGCACGTAGATTTAGGCACACCTACCCGTATTCTGTAACTACATGCGGAAATTTTGGAATGCCCACAAAACGCCCATAAATATACCCATAAACACGCCCGTTTTAAGCTACACGTGTTTATTTTGAACTGCATGCTTTGCAATTTAGGCACAGTTCTTTATAGAATACACTTAGTGATTTCCGCTCATAAATTGCAATTATTGCCAATTAGTGCTCATTACTGCTTGTTTAGTGCTGCTAAAAACGCTGATTACCTTGTTACGCCAATTAAGTTATGCTTGTATCTCCACGCGGAATCTAGATGCCATATATAGAATCTGGGGGGGGGGGGGGGAAATGTGCACTAGGCTAGTTTTCGGTAAAAGCCATTCCATACAGAGCGCCCTATACAGAATATTAGCTTAGCTCAGATCATCCTGGTATCATTTATTGAATTTCCCCCATGATGATGACATTTAACTGTTATCCATATAATTAAGGAGTTTAACTTTGGACAGCCTTTTTGCTGGCCTATATTATACCATTTAACTATGGAGCCCTTTTACTAAGCTGCGTAAGGGCCTACATGTGTACAGCGTGTGCCAAATTGGCACTACTGCCTGGCTGGCACGTGAGTCGGGCAGTAATCCCAAATTTGGAATGTGCTGAATCCCGTGGTAGAAAATAATTTTGTATTTTCTTCCATGATCTCTATAGTCGATGACCTAATGTATGTTACAATCCAATTTATTATTCAGGAACCTTCATGCAATACCATAATGTATTCTTCTTTACCATGTATGTATGCACATGGTATAAATATATACCATGATCTGTTCCATGTATGTTACGTTCCATGTATGTTACCATGTATGTATACACCTTAACGTAGTACCATTTGTAATTCTGTTACCCGGAAATGGCAACCGCCATTACGGCAAATGTAAGCCACATTGAGCCTGCAAATTGGTGGGAAAATGTGGGATACAAATGCTACAAATAAATAAATAAATACCCGATGGTATACAGCAGTTGGTGTGCGCTGCATGCTTACTGCACGGGTTGCGTGTGAGGCCTAAGTCAATGGGTGGCAGTAAGGTCTCAGGCCAAAAATGGACATGCGCTGGTTTCAATTTTAGCCCATTTTATGCTCCTTAAAAAAGGTTCTTTTTCCTGGACGCGGTAAAAAATTGCCCAGCGCGTGCCCAATAGATGCACTCGCACTACCGCAGGCCAGTTTTTACCATGGCTTAGTAAACGAGTCCCAAATGAAGAGCGGCTAATATTGATGCTCTCCAGATAGTTGGGCAGAATTTTCTCACTCTGCCTTAGCACTATGGGTGTAATTTTATAAAACAGGCACCAATTACATGCATAAATGTTAGAATATTATATACTTAAAGTACCTGAATGTATATTACTTCAGTAGCTTTCAGGCTTGTAGGCAACATCCACCCAATATTCAGCAAGCAGTGGTAAGTGTAGTGTTTCTGGCGGGGATTTTCCCAGTATAAATTTGGCGCTCACACAGTTTGCACTGTTTCTTTCTACATGATTGCTATACTAGACTCCATTGTTATTGCAGCTATATACATGTCGTGTCTTTTTAAAGACTGCATTTATATGCTGTTTGTTTTGTGTTGTGAAAAGATTGAATTTGATATCATCATCACAGACTCCTAAGGCAGGCACTTAGCCAAAACATGGCGCCGTATCGAGTCTTTCATTCAGTAAAGACCTATTGCTTGACATCGTCTTCTTAATTTTTGGAAGAGTTGTGTTGGCTATGCTACTTTTTCCTTGCTGTCTAAGGCTTAGTGCAGCAACTTGTGGACCTGGGGACCCGGGTTCGATTCCCACTGCAACCTAATGGTCAGCAGTGGGTTGAGATCCTGGGGAACCAGGTTCAATTCCCTCTGTAGCTCCATGTGACCCTGGGCAAGTCACTTAGCCTTCCATTGCCCCAGGTAGAAAATACTACTTAGGTTGTTAGCCCATTAGGGACAGTGCAAGTACCTGTACAATTGTATGTAAATCACCTCAACTCTTGCTCAGAAGAGGCAGTATAACAAATTAATAAATGATTAGCAATGGCCACTAAACATTTAGGAGCATTTGATTATTGGGTGCCCCCAAGATTATGTCATTCCTTAGGGCCTGATCATGACCATATATGTTTTGGAATGAATAGATACGATTACTTCTTCATGCTCAAGAAATTATATATGGATCTAGCCATTAATGGACAGAGGGATCTTAACTGTCTGACTTCTGCAATGACAACTAGGGCTGTGTTAGATATGCGGGGCCCAGGGCAAAAACTCAGTAGGAAACACTAAACCCTGCCTTTAGGCTATGTTTCTTTCAGCTTGAAGCAGGTTTGAGGGCTTCTATGGTATGGGAGCCCAGAGCAACTGCCCTGTTTGCTACCCTGTAACACCAACCCTGATGACACCATCAGTCTTTAGCACTTTTTCTCTGCATACTGTTACTTGACAACATCCGGTGCTGACACACATGTAGAAACACAATCAAAACAAATCTTCTTTTCCAAAGTCATTATTAGGCTCTGTTACAATGCCAATATGAGGCCTGGCCACATCAGGAATAAGAAACCTGTTCAGTGTCATGCTGGCTCAGATCAATGGCCCATCAAGCCCAGCATCCTGTCTCCAGCAGGGGTCAGTTCAGGTTGGTCACTACTTCCAGAAACAGGAAGTGGTGATCCCCATGTCAGCCTGACTAATAATTGTTAGCCTGTTTAAACCTTTTATAAACTCAGCTATACTATTAACCTTGGTCACATCCTCTGGCAAAAACTCCACACAGCTTAACTGTTCACGGACTGAAAAAAATGTTTTCTTAAAGTTGGTTTAAATCTCTACCAGTTAATTTCGTGAATGAACATTAGAAAGAGATACCTAGATCATTAAGTACTAATCACTTTCTTCATGATCGAAATTCAACCCAGTGCACTTCAGTCTCTCAGTCTGGATGAGAAAAAGGTGACCTTGGTACAGTCCAGTTGAAGATTTTTTGGAAACTTGGATAGCAGATGAATGCTGATGCATTTTTCTAAACTCATTGTGAATATCAAGTATCAAAATAGAAAAAGAATTCATGGATCCTTTATAACAAAGTACCTCAGACAGTGCAAAACCCCATTTTGCATAGGGCAGTCACAGTTTCTCTTGTATTGTACCAAAAGTTTGCTGAACTTAACAGTTCCCCTGATATTAAACTGGCAGAGTGCAGCGCTTTTGCTGTCCACTGCCTGTGTTAAACCTGGTTATTCAATGCTGGGCCATTTCTTTCAACTGACATTGAATATTCAGTTTCATTTTTGACCGGCAACTTAACCAGTTAAGTCGATATTCAGCGCTAACCGATTAAGTGCTTAGAGGTTAAAGATAGGCCTACTATTTATGCAGCCCATTTTAACTGCTAAACATAGCCAGTTTGGTGCTGAATATCCATACCTGGCTATGCCACTTGATATTGTAATCACTCCTCTGTGTTCTGTTGGGTAGGTGCATAACCCTGAACCCTGATGGTTGTAGTCGAGCCAGGTAAGGATCATGCACCACAGAACCCAGGGAATGATTCAGATTTACTAACCTCGCTGTTCGCTTTCTAAGAGTGAACAGGGAAAATAAAAACTAAAATTGGATTCAGTTTGTGTTAGGAAGACACAAATTCAATTCTGTAGTTTCAGTAAAATTAAATTTATTTCATAAGCAATTGATGAATACTTAATAGATATACTTTTTTTCCCTTTTAAAATTTCTGTTTCCTTACGAATTTTATCAGCAGTGAATAATTTTCCGTTTGATTTCTATCTATTGCAGATACAGTTCCGAAACTCAATTATGCATTTATCAGATAAGTATTATTCCCCTCCCAAAAGACTAAACATCAAATATATTCTTATTCTAACTATAAACTTCAACCTATTACAACAAGGAAATGATTCTTTGTGTGCACTCTTTGTGTTTTGCAGGAGCCTCGGATCAGCGGCCACAACAGGTAAGTATTGGTCTTAATTTCTGTACGATATAGTCACCACTCAGCTGCTGTCACCACCTCAGGTTGGTTTTGCTTGAAATCTGTCTTGCGTTGGGGCCCAAGATGTTTCCAGGATCTCCCTTGTCACTGTCGCTTCTTTACCCTACACCTCGCACTTAAGCAAATAAACAGGAAGAAAAACCCTGTCTCCCTAAAAATGTCCCCTCCAAACTAAGTGTCATTAATATATTGATTTTAAAACACTGGGCAACAATTAACTAACAAAATGAAAATAACTATACCCTCACTAACAAACCCTACTCTTACTTGCATTTTCCCTAAACTAATGAGCTCTTACCATATATACACCACTTCACTCACCAATTCCACCATTAACCAGTGGCGTACCAAGGGGGGGCGGTGGGGGCGGTCCGCCCTGGGTGCACGCCGCTGGGGGGGTGCCGCTGCGCCCGCCTGTCAGCTGAGTTTGCTGACTTCGCTAACTTCGCTGCAGCTCCCTCTGCCCCGGAACAGGTTACTTCCCCACCTCCCACCCCTCCGCTGTCGTGACTTCTTGTGGTACTTGTAGTACTTCGAGGCTGCTGCTGCTAGGGGCAGGAATGAGGGAGGTTTGCTCCTGCTCCCGATGCTCTGCTAGACCACCAGGGAGGTCAGGTTCCTATCCTGACCGGGATGTGGGGGTGGGAGTGGTGGTTGGATGGGGCTGCTGACCGGGAGGGGGGGGCTGTCGGGGACCATGGGAGGGGGAAAATACCTTTTTTAATGTGGGTCCTGGACTGATATTCAACTGGGGCCCACATAAATATAAGCAGCTGAACTTAGGACAGCTTCCCCACTTAACTTATGCAGGCATCAGCTGAATATTGCCGGAGCCTACATAAGTCCTGGCTCCTGCCCAGCGCCATCTCTTGGCCTGCTCTGACCAGTCCACTTTTGTTGGGGCCGGTTAGAGACAATATTCAGTGGCACTCCCCGCTTTAGTGCCGCTGAATATCCAAGGTTGGGCGGCAACAAGTGATTTAAGCAGGCAGGAGAGGCTCCTGCCTGCTTAAATTGCTTTGAATAGCCGCCTGTTAGTGTCTAGGGAAGAGGCAAAGATCCAAATATGTATCTCACAACACACTGAGTTTGGCTAGTAGTAGCAACAGTGAGATTGCGCCTTTATGTTGAATTGAGTACCATTTCCTGACTTTTTCTGTAGTTTATCTTGGACCATTTATAATTGTGGTTGAACATTTAGATTTTATTTCCTTTGATTATTTTTCTTTATATAATTAAGAATAGGTGTGGCTATTTCTCTTGATATTTGTGATTGTAATATTTAAATAATCTTATACATAAACAAACTTAAAAAAATCATTATATCAATGTTTGTAATTAACAAAAGGGGCACATTATTATCAGTGGATCACAGCTGACAGCCTGTATCCTAAGCTGATTCCTTAATCAAAACTCATTATAGCTTTTTTCATGGTCTGCTCGAAAATGCTCAGCAGGTTCTCTTAAGTTTCCCTCACATGCTGCATTAGCTCCTGTTTCAAAACTTCTCTTTAATTATTATCCAAGCAGGTGACTCACAAGGCTTGATAAAGCATATCAAAGAGTGACCTGCATGAAGTCCATAATCCATCCATTATGAGCAAACAAAGGATTTTCTATGGAAAGTAGTTGATGGCCATTTCAACTGCGGTCATCAGAAAAGAGGTTAGAGGATGATGGTTGTTACAATGGCCATTAGACACCGTGCCTAAGAGGGAATCGTGGACTTTATGTAAACATTACTTAATAATGTAACCAAAGCTTTATGCTCAGATGCTAAGATGGCCACAGACCATAACAGCCAGAGAAGTAAATACTGCAGATTATCAGTTCTAAAATGTAGCCTGTATTGTTATCTCAAAACTCGCAATAAGAGTTGCCAGTGACTGCAAGAAACTAAAAGCATGAACTGGGTGGTGGAAATGAGATTTTGGCAACAAGTTACCAAATGAACAATTCAATTTGCAGCCAACCATTCATACCGAGTTAGGATTGACATCTGTAAGGTCTGACATTGATAGATGTGCAATACATGGGCCAAGTAAAAAAGAAATTTAAGTTCAAATAATATAGGAAGGAAATAATATAGGGAATATTCTTGGGTATAAAGATAGCACAGTATAAGCTACATTATGTAGATAATTTTAGAAGAGTTACACAGTGTTGGTCTGTGAAAATATTAGATTTACACATTTAAATTGGCATTCACATACAAGCTACTTATATGTATATTTTGTGGCATGCAGAAATTTTAAGGAGGAGTGTTGTAGGCATGGTTTGGGCAATTATTCATGCATCCGAATTGTAGAATTGCAATACACATATATTTAGGAAAATTTCCCTGTGGGCATTTCCACATGGTTCCAGTCAGGCATATCTGTCAGCTATCGGATTTGGGCTTTGGTGGAGAGCTTGAAGGGGGAATTGTGATTACCTCTCTGGTATTCAAAAACAACTCAAACTCAGGTCCTTAATCAGTTCTCAGCAGATGTGCAGCTTTTACCAAATCCACTACTTGTAGGTATAAGAAGCGCGACTTATTCTTGCAAAGTCCTGAGTGATGCTGCTCTGTTTCTGAATGTTCTTCTTTATAAAATGGCTTTTTCTATATGCCCGTTTCTTAGGTAACATTATACCTATTAAAAAAAAAAGGCTCCATGTTTGCTGAGCCTTTTCTAAACTACTAGGATTTGCTTAAACAAAGATTATCTTTCCTATATGTAGATTATTTTATTTAATATTTATATTGGTTTTTCTATAGTGCTCAGTTGTGTTTTTTTGGTCTTTCTTTCATTGAGATTCATGTCCTAAGATTATGAATGTTGCCATCTGCTGTTCTTTTAAAAGTTGCAAATATCCTGGGGAGTGGGAGAGGAAATCTGTTATGTGCAAAGATTGAGCAATAATTATTCCAAGGTATGTTGAGAGGGTGTTCACACAGTTATTCAGGTGTACACCATTTTGATTCCTTTCTCCCATTTCTTTGTAGATTGTAATAAGTCTTATTTTCATCCAATAGATGATATCACATCCCACTGAAAATCTAAATTTAATCTGGACCAGAATGATTGCTGGAATGCTGCACAGCAACATTGAGCTATGGAATTCTGTTCCTATATTATGTGAATTAAATAACAGCAAGAAAAAAACCCACACTCAAATAAATGAAAGACCACTGATCTACTCCAGGATAATTCCTTGGCTAACCTACTGAAGAGGACTTTAAACAAGGTTCTAATAAGATTCAAAACGGAGGCTGGAAATATCCATGAGCTTGGATGCTCTATTACTGTATAGTTATCACATTATTTCTTTTGGTGCAGAAGTGTGGTAGAATTGTTGTATGGGAAATAAGGTTCTTGATATAGAGGCTGTGATGGAAGAGGTTGACTTGGATTTAGCCAAGTGATAGACTTTAAATGATTTTCAGAACACTGTGTTTGTGAGGAGCCAGCTAATCTAAAGGTAGACAAAATGATTGGGTTGATTGGAATACACAAGGGTACTGAAGGGACTTTGATAAATTCTGATGGCTTCACTGTCTGACCTTTTCAATGCTTCTGTAGAGTCGGGAGTCATCCCAGAGAAGGGT
This sequence comes from Microcaecilia unicolor, assembly GCF_901765095.1. Lineage (NCBI taxonomy): Eukaryota > Metazoa > Chordata > Amphibia > Gymnophiona > Siphonopidae > Microcaecilia > Microcaecilia unicolor. The sequence continues at coordinate 269,448,138 of NC_044035.1, read as the reverse complement.
GGATGTGATCCCTCTCGACAAAACCGGAAGTATGTGTATGTTTATGTTTATTTACATACTGATATACTGCCATTACTGAAATGACAGGTCATAGTGGTTGGGAATATAGGCCAGTTAATCTGACCTCTGTGGTAAGTAAATGAATAAATCTAATTAATTAATTAATGGAAAGATTTCTAAAACAGAAGATAATAAGGTTTCTGGAATCTGATGGAATTGGTGTGCATTGGGGGCAGTAGCCCATTCTAAAAGGGGCCCTTAGCGTGTGAGCCACATACCCCCGGATTCTATATATGGCACCTGAAAATCCATGTGGAAACCAAATTGTATTCTATAACAATGCACATAACTTAATTGGCTAACTAGCTAATCAGCGCTGTTAATTGGATGGTAACAAGCAAGTATCAGCACTAATTGGCATTAATTGAGATTTACACGCACAAATCGCTATGTATTCTATAACGTGGTGTGCCTAAATTCTAAGTCACACAGTTGAAAAGGGGATGTGGCAATGGGTGGGGTGTGGGCATTTCTAAAATCTATGCACATTATTATAGAATACACCTGATCTGAGCCTAATTTTGGCATCAGGATTTATGCCAAATAAAATGTGGCCTAAATGGACATGACCAAATTTGGTCACATGGCGAGCCGCTCGGCCTATTCTATATACCGTGTGGAAATTTAAGTCTATTCTATAAAATTTAGGCGTACTTTAGAGACTGTGCCTAGGTGCAATTTTTTTCTGCGTGGATTTTTCAGGCACCATATATTAAATCTAGCCCATAATGGATGGCGGTAAGGATATAAACGCTACTTTGTTTTAATGGCCATGTGCTAATGGCAAATTTAGTGTGTGGCCGTTAATACAAGAAATAGGAAATGTGGCCGTTTAACCCCAGTGGTAAAAATGGCCTTAGTGTGTGGGAAAGACCCACGTAAGGGCACACTAAGGCTACTTTTTACCGCTGTTTGGTAAAATAGCCCCTACGTTACATGTACAACTGACACTATTCTATAACGTTGCAAGCTAAGCATAAAATTAGACATGTGAGTTAATAGAATTAGGGTGTTTATGTGTAATAAATGTATGCATTTATTCTAAAAATGTATATACCACCTATAACCTAAATATCAGGCCACATTTTTAAATGTATTCATGTGCTTGTTTTACTGCCTTTCATACTGTATATAATAAAGTGGCTCACAGGAAGAATAAGGCAATATATATATATGTAATAACATCAATTAAGAAATACTTTACAACCTACATATCAAGGCAGGGTTAGACACTGGAAAAGGTTACAGAGATCATTGCACTAATTCCCTTGTAACTACTTGTGTTATCACATGCTACTAGTATTTTGTGTCTGCTAAAATGAGACAACAGAACAAAATTTTGTTGTTTTTGAGTTGTTTCAGATTGGAAATGACAGAAAACCAAACATATATCATTGGTGTTTTCCCTATCCTTTTCCCCATTATTCACTCTCTCATTGTGAAAGAGGGTAATTTTCAAAGACATCTCCATGGCTGAAGCAGTGCATGGGATGTCCTGTTGCAAAATTGTCCCACCAGATATGTGTGTACAGTTATGCATGTATGGCTTATGTATGTGTAAATTTATCAGATGTTTGAGTAGACTTTCCTGAGGGTGGGGGTTAGAGTGCGGTTTGGACTTATGCACAAACTTTTGAAAATTTAGATGTCCCAAATAGTAGGTGTATACATGAGTGCATAACTTACTGGTCTTACCTCCTATGTTAGTTAGGCTCTGCAAGACTCAAAAAGAGATTTTCTCAAAAGCTGGACTTTATTTCTGGAACTCTATACCAGAGGTCATTAGGAAGATTGATAATTATGTAGATTTTTGCAAACAATGGAAAGCATGACTCTTTACCAGTGCTTTGTGATAAATTTTAACATGTTTATTTCTTCTGAACATTTATTTATAAATTATGAATCTATGTTTGATTTGCACTATTATTTGTAGACATTATGTTAATGCTATTTTATGTTGCTTGTATTGTATATCAGTTTGAGCCTTATTGAATTGGTGGTTATGAAATGGAAAGAAATAATAAATAAATAGCAGCTTTGTTGAGATCATTTTCAAGGTAGTAGTATGCATATAGTTTTTCTTCAAGGTTCACCTAGAACATGCATGTACACCCTTTTAATCACATGCTCCGTTATAAAATTAGCCCCTACCTTCTAATATACACACATATACTGTATGTGTCAGTAATTTCATGAAAACACTTGCAAAAGATCAGTGTTTCCAGAAAGATCAAAAATTTGTGAAAAAGGAATCTCTCAAACATTTTTGTGGCAATATACACAATCCCCCAAATTCTATATATCACGCCTTGATTTCTGTGCAGAAATCAAAGCATATTCTATAACAATGTGCATAACTTAATTGGTTAACTAGATTATCAGCACTGTTAATTGGATGTTAACAAGCAATTATCAGCACTAATGGTCATTAATTGAGATTTACGTGGACAACTTGCAAAAACCGAGCTGTAGGCGCGCTACCTTTTTAGTGTGTGCTAAAAATTAGCACGTACTACTGCTAGAGACATCCATATGAGTGTCTCTAGCATTAGCATGTGCTAATTTTTAGTGCATTCTAAAACGTTAGCGCACCCACAGTGTGGCTTAGTAAGCAGGGCCCTAAGTGTATTCTGTAATGTGGGGCGCCTAAATTCTAAGTCGCATTGTTGAAAAGGGGGAATGGCCATGGGCGTGGCATGGGTGTTTCTACAATTTATGTGCATTATTATAGAATACGCCCGCTGTGTGCCTAATTTTTACTGTGTAGATTTTTTAGGTGCCATATATAGAATTAATCTCAATACATTTTTATGAAGAAACATTTGCATGGTAACTAGTTAAGAAGTCTCTATTTTCAAAGCTATTTAGAAAGTATTAAATGGAAAAAAAGAATGAAAGGGGATGATCTTATAACCTGCCAAAAGCTAAGAAATTGCCAAAGAAACCTCTTCTTTTCTCTTCAGACTGTCATTGGAATGTTTTTTTGTTTCATTTACATATTCTGTTTCTATTCATTTTAAATCCACCTTTAATCACAGCTGCAAAGCAGATTACACTAAGAATCACTTCTAATAGAAGGAAATTACATTTATAATATAAAATTCAATCAGTACATTATGAATGTGAGAAAAAACGCTCAAAACTCAACACAAAGAAAACAAATGGATTTTTAAAGCTTTGCAAAACTGTAAATATGAAGTGATCTGTCTAATATGAACTGGGACACTATTCCAAATTTTAGCACTCTGGAATTCCCAAATGGATTTTAATTTAAAATTTTTTCATTGAAGGAAAATCCAAAGTTAATTTGGAACTACGTCTCAAAGATAATCCTGCAGGTGAAATAGAAGCTGAGTCACATTCTCCGATCACAAACCATAAAAAGTTTTGTATACCAGACATGCTACCTTAAAATGAATATGCTGCTCCATTTTCAACCAGTGTAGCTTAGATAACAATGGAGAAGTCTCCTGAAATATATTCAACTTAAAAATCAGCCTAGCTGCTGTATTTTGTAAAAACTGCAATCTTGACATTCACATGAATAGTGCTATAAAAGGAATGGCAATAATCAAAATAGAGTCTTACAACTACCTGCGCAGTAACCCCACAATTTCCAGGACTCAAAAATGATCTCATAGCTCTTAATTTATGCAAATTAGAAAAAAAATTCCATATTAATTTATTAATATGTAGCTCAAAAGACAGTCGAGAATCTAAAATCACCCGTTTACAAAGCTACGCTAGCGGCTGCCAGTGCGGTAATGCCGACACAGTCCATTCACTTTGAATGAGATCTGTTGGCTTTGCTGCATGGCGGCTTTTGTAAACAGGAAGGAAAGTGATGTTAACTGATGCAACCTTCCGTATGTCCCCAAATCAGAGTAATTTAGTTTTCTGCTTATTTAATGTAAGGAAATTAGACCTCGCCCAATTCTCCACAATTCCTTACTCTAAGAAGAGTCTCATGTAGAGCTCTCTGTTCAGGACATAACACAAATATGTCTATTTATTTATTTATGCATTCTTGTATCCCACTATTATCCAAAAGCAAGTTTTGGTTCAAAGCGGCTTACAAATTACAGTGAAGTTACAGTGTTGTTTTACAGTTTCTACTTAAGAGGACGTATGTGGCTTGTGTGGGTAGCTGTAGAATGTTTTGAAAGGGTATGTTTTGAGTTCTTTTTTGAACTGAAGATAGTTATAGATGCTTCTTTTGGCTTTTGGTGATGAGTTCCAACATTTTGATCCCAGGTAGCTGAATTCTGCTGTGTAGATGATTCTGTACGTTATGCCCATCCTCAGTAACCACTAACTCTTCCTTTCCTAAGGCATCCCACATACCTGTCCCACGCTTTCTTAAATTCTGACACAGTCCTTGTCTCCACAACCTCCACGCATCCACCACCCTTTCCATGAAAGAGTATTTTCTTAGATTCCTCCTATTTCCTCTTAACTTCATTGTATGCCCCCTCATTCCAGAGTTTTCCTTCATTTGAAAAAGGCTCGCCTCCTGTATATTGACGCCACTGAGGTATTTAAACGTCTCTATAATATCCCCTCTCTCTTGCCTCTCTTCCAGCATATGCATGTTGAGATTCCTAAGCTTGTCCCTAGGGGCCCTTTTTACTAAGCCACGCTGTAGGTACACACACTTTTTAGCGCATGCTAAAAATTATGGCAGAGACCGCTTACTAATTTTGTAGCCGCACTCTGGACCGACTCTATCCTGCATATATCTTTCCATAGGTGTGGTCTCCAGAATTGCACACAGTACTCTAAATGAGGCCTCACCCAGGGCACTATCACCTCTTTTGTTCCTGCTGGTCATCCCTCTCCTTATGCACCCAAACATCTTTCTGGCTTTGACCTTTGCCTTTTCTACTTGTTTGGCCACCTTAAGGTCATCAGGCACAATCACCCCAAAGTCTCACTCTTCTTTCATACAGAGAAGCACTTCAACCCATATACTGTACCGTTCCCTTGGATTCTTGTACCCCAAGTGCATGACCCTGCATTTCTTAGCATTAAATCTTAGTTGCCAATTATTGGACCATTCTTCAAGCTTTGCTAGATCCTTCTTCATACCATCCACACCCACCAGGGTGTCCACCCTATTACAGAGTTTGGTATTATCGTCAAAGAGACAAACCTTACCTTCCTCAATATCACGAAGGTGTTAAAAAGAGCCGGCCGAGGACCAAACCCTTTGGTATACCACTGATAACAGCTATTTCCTCAGAGCAAGCTCCATTTACCACTACCCTCTGTCTCCTTCCACTTAACCAGTTTTTAACCCAGTCAGTTTTTAACCGAGGGTACTCAGTTTATTTATTAGTTGCCTGTGCGAGACTGTGTCAAAGGCTTTGCTAAAAATCCAAGTACACCACATCTAGCACCCCTCCCACGTCCAACTGTTTGGTCGCCCAGTCAAAGAAATCAATCAGATTTGTCAGACATGACCTGCCTCTGGTGAAGCCATGATGCCTTAGGTCCTGCAGTCCATTCGATTCGAGAAACCCCACAGTCCTCCACTTTAGAAGCATTTCCATTAGTGTACTCACTACCGAGGTCAGACTGACAGGTGGTATATTAAATAAAAATAAACAAAAATAAACATAAAGAAGGCTTCAAGGCCCTCCCTAAAAATGGGTTTTGTATTGCTTTTCTACTTTTCATTGTTCAGGTTCTGATGAATTTCGATAGGCGTGTGCATTGTATCATTTAATTTCCGGTTTATGACATTTCTATTGTGTCATTCTCTCATGTGTACTGTCTAGTTATCATTCATTTTATTTTAGTCTACATGAAAAAGCATTTTTGTATGCAATAAAATGACCAAAGTTACATGAATGAAATTTCATTAGCTGTTTGTGTCATTTCAGATGGGAAACAACCCAAAATGGAACAGGAAATATTCTTGGTGATTTCTTGACATTTTAAAAAGTCTGCACATCTCCATGTTGCATTAGAATAAATTCCATGAATATGATTGGCCTTCACAACCTGATTGGTCCAATTTAAAGAAAGTTGTTATGCTATTAGATTGAACCATTTCATATAGGTGCCATCTCTGTGGGTGCTTCAGTACTCCAGATATTGTTTTCTCTCGCTGGGGAAGGGTAATTTTTGTTGAGTTTTGATTTTGAATTTAGATTTGATTACTCACCTTTCCAAATGCTAGATTAAGGTGAGTTATGTGCAGATATTGTAGGTATTTCCTTTCTTAAGACTTTGAGGTAATGGAGGGTAACGTGACTTGTTAAAAGGGGCCCTTTTACTAAGCTACTACTACTACTTATCATTTCTATAGCACTACTAGACTACGCAGCGCTGTACACTTGAACATGAAGAGACAGTCCCTGCTCGACAGAGCTTAAAATCTAATTAGGACAAACAGGATAAACAAGAGATAAGGGAATATTAAAGTAAGAATGATAAAATAAGGGTTCTGAACAAGCGACGAAGGGTTAGGAGTTAAAAGCAGCATCAAAAAGGTGGGCTTTTAGCTTAGATTTGAAGACGGCCATTGATAGAGCTTTACGTACTGGCTCAGGAAGTCTATTCCAGGCATAAGGTGCAGCAAGATAAAAGGAAAGGAGTCTGGAGTTAGCAGTGGAGGAGAAGGGTGTAGATAAGAGAGATTTACCCAGTGAACGGAGTTCCCAGGGAGGAATGTAGGGAGAGATGAGAGTGGTAAAAGGGGCCCTGCGCTAGTGGCAGAGGCCATTTTTGCTGTGCGCTGAGGCCCTTTATTCCGCATTGAGTACAAAGGCCGAACAAATGCCCATGTGGGAAGATTGTACTTACCGTGTGGCCATATTGGGGGGGGGGGGGGGGGGGGGAGCACTTACCGCCACCCATTGAGGTGGCGGTAAGGGTTCCTGCACTAACCTGGCGGTAACTAGCCAGCCTGCGGCACTGCCCAATTTCCGCCTGGGAACCCCCTGCGGAAATATTTTTCAAATATTTCCGTTAGGACTGCAAATAATGCACTCTGGGAGGGTAGAACTACTGCTGGTGCCCGCGTTGAGGCAGCGGTAGTTCTGGATTGCCACGTGGTAAGCCCTCAGTGGGTTTACTGCTGCTTTGTAAAAGGGCTCCAAAGAGTGTCCATAGGAAAGATGGGATTTGAATGCCGGCTTCCCTGGTTTTCAGCCTGCTTCCCTGACCACTAAGGGGCCCTTTTACAAAGGCGAGCTGAAAAATGGCCTGCGGTAGTGTACACGCATGCTTTGGGTGCGTGCAGAATCATTTTTCAGCACACCTGTAAAAAGTGCCTTTTTAAACATTTTCGCCAAAAATAGACGTGCGGCAAAATGAAAATTTCTGCGTGTCCATTTTGGGTTTGAGACCTTCCCACCAGCCATTGATCTAGTGGTAAAGTCTCACATGGAAACTGGGCGGTAATGACCTATGCACATCAAATGCCACTTGGCATGTGTCCAATATGCATGTCTGAAAAAAAATTATTTCTTGGACGTGCGCCAAAAATGAAATTACCACAAGAGCCATGTGGTAGCCAGTGGTAACTCCACTTTAGAATGCATTGGGCGCATGTAGATGCTTATGTGGCTTAGTAAAAGGGCCCCTAGGTTTTCCTTCCCTCCTAATTGTTTAGCATCCAATTGTTTGCCATCCCAAAGCACTTTAAAACATGCAGAAGCAGAGACCAATGGAATTATCTATTACACTGCAGCACAGCAGTAATAAACACATAAAAAACGTGGGGGTCCTTTTACCAAGGTGCGCTGAAAAGTGGCCTGTGCTGGTGTAGATGCGTGTATTGGATGTGCACAGGCCCATTTTTCTGCGCATCTGCAAAAACGGCCTTTTTTTGGCCGAAAATGGAAGCGTGACAAAATGAAAATTGGCGCGCATCCATTTTGGGCATGAGACCTTACCGCCACCCATTCACAATGGTAAGGTCTCACGCGTTAACCAGGCGGTAATCGTCAGCATGTGTACAATGCCAATTATCACCTGGTTAGCTCTGCACACTAGAAAATAAAGTATATTTTCTGGCGTGGTAGTGGGCGCGCGTAAAAAATGAAATTACCGCCCAGGCCAAGTGGTAGCTGGGTGGTAGTTCTGAATTGGCAACATTGGGCGTACATAGGTGCCTAACAGGCTTATTTTCAAAAGAGTAGGGCGCCCATCTTTTGACACAAATTGGGAGATGGGCGTCCTTCTCTCAGGGTTGCCCAAATCGGCATAATTGAAAGCCGATTTTGGGCGTCCCCAACTGCTTCCTGTTGTGGGGATGACCAAAGTTCCCAGAGGCGTGTTGGAGGTGTAGCGAAGGCGGGACTGGGGCGTGCCTAACAGATGGGCATCCTTGAGCGATAATGAAAAAAAGAAGGGCGTCTCTGACAAGTACTTGGCCGACTTTACTTGGTCCATTTTTTTACGACCAAGCCACAAAAATGTGCCCTAAATGACCAGATGACCACCGGAGGGAATCTGGGATGACCTCCCCTTACTCCTGTAGTGGTCACTAACCACCTCCCACCCCGAAAAAAACAACTTTAAACTATTGTCTTTTTTTTTTTTTTTAGAGTATGGGTGAAGGACGTCCTTCGCTATGCCTCTGTCCCTGTGACGGCAATTGAGGATGTCAAAAATGTGGATGTTTCTGTGAGAAGGATGTCCATGCCTTTGCTATGTCTCTGACACCCCCTTTATTTATTTGGATTTTGGATCATAGGTAGCAGCAGTGGGATTTGAACTGTCCACCTCTGGATTGTAAGACTAGTGCTCTAACCACTATGCCACTCCTCCACTCCACTCCCTTGAAATTTGGCCGTCCCTGTGGGGGGGGGGGGGCAGTATGCAGGTCTCTGGGGGGGAGGTATGTGTGTGTCAGCGGAGGCATAACGAAGGCATGGAATCCTTCTTTCAAACATTTTGGACGTCCTCAACTGCCCCCCCTCCCTACAGGAACGGGCAAGTTTCAAGGGAGCAGAGTGGAGGACTGGTCAAGTGGTTAGAGCACTAGTCTTGCAATCCAGAAGTGGCCGGTTCAAATTCCACTGCTGCTACTTGTGATCCAAAATCCAAATAAATAAAGGGGGTGTCAGAGGCACAGCAGTCATGGATGATGTCCTCACACAGCTGGAGGCATAGCAAAGGACATCCTCAACTGCCATCACACGGACGGAGGCATAGCGAGGACATCCTTCACTCATACTCTAAAAAAAGACATCCCTGACGAGCACTTGGATGTTTTCACCTGGATTTGTATTTTTCTAAGGTTGTAGATGGCAATTTATTTAAGATTGTAGACGGCTATTATACACGCAGCTTGTCTGCATGTATGAAGCCGTCTTTGGCATGCACAGAGCAGCCACGCATAATGCTTGGCTGCTCTGCACTGGCTTCCCCTCCTTAGGAAGGAAATCGTGTGCAAATGAGGTAACAGTGAGCAGCTCATTTGCGTGCGATTTTCCTTCATGCATGCCCGTTCCTTTCCGAATCGCTAAGGGATCAGTAAGGGAAGGGCTTTTTCCGTTCAGTTAGTGCATCAGTTAGTCCACTGCAGTGCCCCCTAGGGTGCCCGGCTGGTGTCCTGGCATGTCAGGGGGACCAGTGCACTATGAATGCTGGCTCCTCCCATGACCAAATGAGTTGGATTTGGTCATTTTTGAGATGGGCATCCTTGCTTTCCATTATTGCTGAAAATCAGAAACGGCCAAGTCCTGGGGAAGACCATCTGTATGGTCGACCTAAATTTGCTGATTTGGGCATCCCCAAGCGTATTATCGAAATGAAAGATGGCCGCCCATCTTGTTTCGATAATACGGGTTTCCCCGCCCCTTGCTGGAGCCGTCCTGCGAGGACGTCCCCAGGAAAACTTGGGCGTCCCTTTCGATTATGCCCCTCCATGTGGCTTAGTAAAAGGGCCCCATAGCTAATAAGTATTGTATTGTTCTATAAACAGTACCAATGATTCATCCATAAATTTCTCTGAAATGAGGAAGCAGACTTAGTAGGGTATTATAACACTTTCTTTTTGAGAACAAACACAAAAAGTACTACTACTACTACTTATCATTTCTGTAGTGCTATTATGTAAATCAATACTTGTGAGGCCCTTTCCTCCTCCTTCCCCGGAATCAGAGGTGAGCATCCTGGTAAACAGTTATCTTTATTGTTCAAGAGGACAAGGGCAAGGATGACAAGTCTCTTTGCACTACAAAGACAAGAGGAAATAGATATAAAAAGGCAGTGTAGAGACATGGAATAAATTTACATACTAATGAAACATATTAAACAAAAGAAAGAAAAAACAGATTAGAGATTTACTTATTTGTATTTCATTGGCAAATATTGTTCTCTTTCCAAACAGGCATGATTATATTACTTTTAATCATAGTTTTTATTTCATGATTTGGGAAAAATTAAAACCAGAATCAAAGTAAGACCTTCTCTAAATCAGGATTTTGGCATTTTAATTCAGAAATCTAGTTTTATATATTGTGGTTTTTTTTTTTTAACAAGAACTTAACAGCTATTTGTCAAGTGAAAATGTTCACTTTGTATGCATCCTTCATTGTGGTCTATTCCATGCTATATTTATGATACAATGACCTTCTTTTACAAGGACAGCTTAAGGACCAATTTAAACTGCTGTTACAAGAATCGTCTTTTAATGGGATGGACTTTGAAAAAAATGCTTTTGAAAGTAGAATCCACTGTACTATGGTAGAATTACAGTTTCTGTGAAAGTATTTAAACTTCATTTAGGGGCCTTTTACAAAGCTGCGATAGAAAGTGGCTGCAGCGTACCCTTACTTTGGTCTTTCCCACACACTAAGGCCATTTTTATCACAGCTAGAAAATGGCTGATTTTCCATTTCCAAATTAATGGCTATGCCGTAATGTTCACTTCATACACAAACTGTGGCCCAGATGTATAGAAATCACTCAACCCTTAACTGTGCACAAATAAACTTGAGTTCTTATGATACCCTCACAAAGAATGTACTAAAACCATTTCCTACTTTTTGGGGAAAAGGTTTTTATTGCCAATTTTCTTAATGTTTTGAAATTTTTAGGAGGAAAGACCTCAGAAGCCTAACGTGCTCAGTGCCTCAGCTCAGACAAGTTCAAGCACTCCATAGGCGGCCTGCTCAATCATTGGTCTAAAACCTCTGTTTTCTACTGTTTTATTTGCAAGTAAAATGCTAAAACTTTAGGACATAAGAAACCTCAAAGCACTTATCTTATATACAATGTGCCTCGTTTCGCCCACCAGCTTTTTCAAGGGACCAAACTGCTTATAGCTCGTGCTCATTCTCCATCTGCCATTTTTCTGACAGCTTTGGACATCACTGATCACCATTATCTTCCTTCTCCTCCACTTCATCTGGCATCATTACCCCCTTCCTTACCTCCTGGAATTACCACCTTCCATTCCCCTCCCCTCTCTCTAGCACCATCTCCTTCCTTTATCTTCCGTCCCATGACATCAGCATAATATATTCTTCATTTCCCTCAAACCTCTGCCATCAACACCATCTGTTTTCTTTCCCACCCCTTGTTATCAGCACCACCTCTTTCTTCCCACCCTTGAAGATATCAGTACCATCTTTTCCTTTCTCTTTCCTCTTCCCCCTGGTATCAGTACCTTTCCCTTCCAACCCTACTGGCATGAACACCTCCCCTCTGCCCTTTGGATGGCCTAGAGCCAGCAAGAGAAATTGGATGGGCAGCATTTCTTTACGTGTTGCAGCCTCCTCTACTAACTTCTTTTTGAAACTGGAACCACAAAGAGCCATGTAGGGTTGCGAGACCTGCCTCGTAATTTCACCTTCAGAAGGAAACCAACAGAGGAGGAAGCACAGCAGGTGAGACTTCTTGGTTCTTGCTCTTGCTGGAGGGAGGCCATGGTACACTGGGCTGGGGGGAAAGACTTTGCCATCAACAGACCCCCTTTTTCCCTCTGCCTCCTGCCAATTTTTCACTACATACCTGAGGTTCTCTTGAGGCACATTGGTTGGGAACCTCTGCTCTAGAGAAGAGAGATTGCTCTTTCAGAAAGGAGGGCAGAAAAGCTGTTAAGGAGCTGAAGCTTGCTCTAGCACAGAAAAAGGGTTAAATCCTTGACTTTACCTAGTGAAGAAGAATAGATTCAGCTGTCAGCTTCAGAATAGATCCTATCATAAATCCTGAAGGAGAGAAGAAGAAAGGGGAGCTGTTCAGTTTTACAGTGTCAGTAATATCTACAGACGTTTCTTGCTGTGAAGACTATCTTTGGAATGAATCTGAATCAACATTGTTGGAGAAAAGGAACGATGAAGTAATGTTCCAAATGTGTTGAAATCTGTTCTTTAGGTTATGGGAACAGAAGATATATTTCTACTTGTCACTTTTACTATGTAAACAGTCTTTGTTTTGGGGCATCACATACCCTTTGAATCTTGACTGTGCAAGTACAGTGAAGTCTACAATTTACTGGAGATTCTTGGAGATTCATTCTTCATCCCCCCCCCCCCCCCCCAGCGTCGAAACAGCTGATCGCCGGAACTTTGTTGAAGAAAGGCGCTACTCGAGCGCGGAAGGAAGTCTCTCTTCAAAAAAGGTATCATTTGTGGCGACAGGGCGGGCGGCAACGGCGGGGGAGCGTTGGTGGCGGGAGGGGGGTTGAAGGGGACCGTGGGCAGGCTGGCAGGGGGGGTCTGATGTGGCGGCAGCGGCTCGGGTGGGGCGGTGGTGGTGGGGCGGCTAAACAGTGCCCCCCCACCTCGGGCTCTGGCCCTCCCCTCCTAGCGAGGTCTGGCTACGCCCCTGGAGTGCGCGCAAGGCGAATCCTAGCCGAACAAGTCTGGAAGAAGGAGAGTCGCAGTGCAGGTCAAGGAGCACCACTTACTGCACAGTGAACTACTCTTCCCATCCTTGATCTGAAGGGATATTGTATTTTATGCTGCTCCTGCTGGTTTTTTATGGAGAAGGTTCCTTTGTATCCTTGTTTTGACATATGATTTGATGCCCCTGACGCAGCCCTATTGTTGGGCGAAACACGGCCTGTGTCAGGCATTTGTTTCATACACGGTATCCTCAATAAAGTCTTTTTGGATATTATACTGATCTGCTGGTTTGTTTTCCACGTTGGATTTTGCAGATCGTTTGCCTTGTTGCTTTCTGGGACCCTCTATGTATTTGCATGCATATTTCATGAAATACATGTGTACATCACTGTTCTGCCCCTTCAGTTCCCAAATTATATCCCTGGGAATGTCTACACATGATCATGTGGCTGTATATTAGCATAGGTGGTTGTTGTTAGATTTATGATTACATTCAATAAAAGGAATGAAAAATTAAGGAAGTACGTGTTTGTGAAAATAAGTATGGGATTTGTACTCCTTGTCATAAGAGATTTACCCCTGTAGGAGTTTATATGTATATTATAAGAGCCATTTCTGTGGGTAAAACATGCATTACACATAGAAAATGTTTTATAACTCATTGTCTTTTTGGATATTTTCTTGCAGAAACAAGAGTTTGCTTTTCCCACAGTCGGAACGCTTTCCAGACCAGGATTGCCAAGGACTTCCATTAGAATGGACGAATGAAGAAAGATAAGCATATTTTTTGTATCTGTATATTGTGGGTAGTTACCTTTGGGCAAATTTGGACCTTTATAAGCTTCAATTTGGAACCCATAATGGTTCCTTAATTTGGACTTAATAGGGGATATTTGTAAACAGTCATTCTTCTCCCATGTTGGGAGTTTTTTTCACTGTTTCTTTTTTTCCCCTGTAGTAAAGAGAAGCCAGTGGTAGTAACAAATGCTTCTGTAAGGTGAGTGCTGCTTTTTTAACAGCACCAACTGGAGCCTTTGACTTGTAGCCTTTGAGGCTTCATTTTGTTAAATAGTAAATGAATTATCCTTTGGTACTGTGATATGCTTAACGTTATAATACAGCAAACTTTCTAGTATATGATAGACAAATTGTTTTTTATTTGCTGCGCCTTTATTTCATGGATTTGATATACCACTATGGCCTAACAAAAAGGCACAAAGCAGTTTACAAAATACAAAATCTACATTAAAAAAACAGTTAACATTAACAAAACATAAAGAAATATACAATAGAAAACAGAGGTATAAAGCAATCATAATCCAAACATAAAGCTTTTTTTTTTTTAAACAATCATCAAGAGGAGGAGGAGGGGAAGGTCAAGGAGAACAGAATTAATATTGTGACATATTTGGTTAGGATATAAGAAGCACCATGCTGATCCAGAACAAAGGTCTATCGAGCCCAATATCCTGTTTATAACAATGGCCTTTTCGGTCACTTGGAAATTCCCAGCAGATCCAAATGAAAAGGTCCATATAAAAAATATTCACCACCTAGTGGTAGGATAGAGGCAAGCAAGTTAGTAGTATGTTATGCACTCTGGAAATTATATAATACTGTACATGTGTCCTAATTAGCAATGCTGAGGTCTAACTTCTTCTAATCTATGTAACATAGTAACATAGTAACATACATAGTAGATGATGGCAGAAAAAGACCTGCACGGTCCATCCAGTCTGCCCAAGAAATGTGCCACTTTTTTGTGTATACCTTACCTTGATTTGTACCTGTCTTTTTCAGGGCACAGACCGTACAAGTCTGCCCAGCACTATCCCCGCCTCCCACCATCGGCTCTGGCACAGACTGTATAAGTCTGCCCAACACTATCCCCGCCTCCCAACCACCAGCCCCGCCTCCCACTACCGGCTCTGTTATCCAATCTCGGCTAAGCTCCTGAGGATCCATTTTGGCTACGCTCCTGAAATGGATTCTCAGGAGCTTATATTATTAAACTGAAGACATGAAACTGACAGAAATAATAAAGACTTTATTTACATAAAGAAATAAGAACTATTTACAACTGAATAAGGCAGCAATAATTGAATATTAAAGTAATGTTTGAACTTTTAGAATATAATAGAATAAAAAGTTAAATGTCAGTTTTATAACTGCTATAATAAATACTAATCAGATATTATTTGGAACAAATATGCAACTCCCTAGACATACATGTGTAACTTGCTTGCTACCCCAAAGTGATTAGAGAGCTTGGCTTACGACCAGTATTGAAGAGCTGGTCACTCCCTCAGGTACAGCTGGCAGTGCCAGGGGATTGTCCAATGATGATCAGTCAGTGATAATGCAGAGGGGATGGCTGCTGAGATGAATTGAGATAGGTAGTTTTTGATGAGCTGAGTTGATGTCTTTTATATAATTTCATTATCAGCACTGTCTTGGATGGGTTGATAAGATAGTGACAGGTGATTGGCTGGTGTCCATAGAGTGACTTGAACAGACACACAAATGTCTTGTGACATTATATCTGGGGAACTTTCCCTGAATTTAGGTTCCAGTGAGCCTGAGGATCAGTGCCGGCTTAACCATTGGACCAGGTGAGGCTCTGGCCCAGGGCACCGGCAATTAAGGGCACCAAAATACCTGACTGTAGTCAGGCTGTCAGTGTCTGTGTTACTTTATCAGCTGTTGTTTTTACTGGCTTAATTTCAATACAATTCTCTTTTAAATCAAAATACCCAGCCTCTGACCTCATCTGGACTACAGGTTAACCTTTTCTTCTCTCTCCCGGTCCAATTTCTCCCTTTCTCTCTCCCCTCACCCCCTCAAGGGTCTGGTACTGCTCCCTCATAAGAACATAAGAATACCCATACTTGGTCAGACCAATGATCCATCTAGCCCCATATCCCGTTTCCAACAGGGGCCAATCCAGGTCACAAGTACCTGGCAGAAACCCAAATAATAGTAACATTCCATGCTACCAATCCCAGGGGGTACATAAGTACATAAGTAATGCCACACTGGGAAAAGACCAAGGGTCCATCGAGCCCAGCATCCTGTCCACGACAGTGGCCAATCCAGGCCAAGGGCACCTGGCAAGCTTCCCAAACGTACATACATTCTATACATGTTATTCCTGGAATTGTGGATTTTTCCCAAGTCCATTTAGTAGCGGTTTATGGACTTGTCCTTTAGGAAACCGCCTAACTCCCTTTTAAACTCTGCCAAGCTAACCGCCTTCACCACGTTCTCCGGCAACATGAGAGATGCTTGCATAAGGGAGGAAGAAATGCCAAACCTGCAGGGAGGGAGGGGGTACTAGAAGTAATGTGATGAGGGGGCACCACCATAGTAAGTTGGGTCAAGGTATCACTCTCTCTTGAGCCAGCCCTGCCGAGGATCAACCAGACCCAAAGCCATCTCACATTGCCCACATTTGTTTTCTTCTTGCATCAGCCAAATAAGGTCATAGCAAAGTTGATTCTTCAGCACTGCACCTTGTATTCAGGGAATCTGATCTGGAATACACTAGTTGCATTGTGGTGGGGGTTCTTACCCCTACACACATCCATCCATGCTGATCTTTCCCAGTAATAAGAAGCAAATGTGGATTTATCCTCTTCCATTCCAATGTTATTTTCACTTAGATCCACCTCAGAACTGAACAAAAACAACATTCTTCTTAACTTTGGATATAAGAATAGTTGAGTAAACAACCTCTAAAATGTCCTCTGGACCATATATCCACTTTCAGTCTACACCAGCCGTCACCTACAATCCAGAGCCATATGCAACTCTCTTTCAGTCTTATGCTACGGAATTTGGAAAGCACCATAAAATCAGAAATTTTAATTCTAAAGTTAAAGTGAAAGTTCTCATGGCTACCATCCCTCAGCAAATTCTTCTGTGCAGTCAAAAGAGAAAGCCAACAGTGGAGGAAGGCATTCTTCTCTTTTTTATATTTTACACACATACTTTCTCATTTCAAATTCCAGCTGAGTGCTGAAACTGAAGGTGAAATGGAATGACTTCTAGATTTTCAGGAGGATGCATATGTTACAAATATGAGTTTTTGACTATAATGCTTCCTATTTACTTTTGTTATATATTTGCATGAAATAAGACATTCCTATCTAAGAATATATCTTTACAGCTATTAGTCATGCTAGAAAAAGCAGTTTCAGCAATGTTGTATGCTGCAATATTTGAGAATGTGAAAAGACTATAATATGTGATTAATCTGGCAAAAACAACTACAGTGACTGTAAAACAAAGTACACGTGGCAATGTTCTAACTCCTTTGCATGGAGTCATAGCTGAGTGAGGTATTGGGGTGATCATGAGTGTTGAGTTCAATTATCAAAGTCTTGGTTAGGGAGGTGAGGCTAAGGGCTTGAAACTTATTTGAAGGTGGGGTCTGACAGTTGGCCTGGGGCATTGGCCTTGAGTTTGAATGTAGAAGAACCACATATAGGAGGGAAACCCTAGATTTATAGTTATTCTATTCCCTGTTTGGATTTGTTACAGCCTTTTAGATGTTTGTGCACCATCAACTGTCCTGTGCATTATCTGGAAGCTCTTCTTTTACACTTTGACTGTTAAAGGACATGCAAAGGATAGAAGGGAAAGAGATCAGTGTAATTGGTACTTGTGCTGTTCTAGGCAAGGTGAGGTCACAAAGCTTCAACAGCCTGCATAAACCATTCTCAAGTAAAACTTTACCAGTAGACAACTCTTCTTTAATGTAGCAATCACAGCAAACAAAGAAAATCAACTTACAGTTCAGTTGCTTGGAAAGAACTGTTGCCTTCTGCAAATAGAGTCCTTATCTAGTCACCTCAGAGGCAAGGAAATGGCTAGAACCTCAGCCCAGCTGAGAGGAAATGCTATAATACTCAAAGCGGAAAGTATGGGAATAGTGGTGAAGAATTTTGATGTAATCACAGTAGATCAAGAAGGGATCAGTCCATAAAAGAGCTGCTGATCACAACGGTATGCTATGAAGACTGGGACTATCTATCACAGCCCCCAGGGGGAGAGGGTGAGGGCTGACCCTGGCCCAGAACTAAGAGCCAATAGGGAAAGCTCACAAGGAGTCAATCACAGGAAACTGCAAACTATAGGGATAGTGGCCTAGTACACAGTGCTATCTATACACAGACAATGCAATTGAATACAAATAGTACGCATACTAAATATACATAACAATACACCCTGCTTCCATGAATATGAGGGCCGAACAGTATTACTGAATTTCAATTTGATAAAATGAGGCCCTGATGATAACCTGGCTTTTTCAAGATCTGAGATTAGAATTCATGAGGCCAAGGGGTTCTCATGACACATATCTCCATCCTTTATCCTCTTGGTTTTTCCCTTGTATGTCATTGTTTGCTTGGTTGGTATTTTCTAGGCTGCCTCACTCTGGGCCTGCATGCATTCCATATTTGTGCCACATGTTTTTAGTTTTCTATGTGCTATAGAAAAGGATCATAAATTTACATGTTAGTAGTCAGATGTGGTAGATACATGGAATACCAATGTTTATGGAATCAATGAAGCATCTATGGCTTGGTATTACTTAACAATCATGGAGTTACTCAAAATAAAATAATATCTGCAGCATAAAATAAATATCTGCAGCATATTAGCCCTCTCCTCAAGTCACTTCACTGGCTTCCTATCCGTTTCCGCATACAGTTCAAACTTCTCTTATTGACTTATACGTGCATTCACTCTGCAGCTCCTCAGTACCTCTCCACTCTCATCTCTCCCTACATTCCTCCCTGGGAACTCCATTCACTGGGTAAATCTCTCTTATCTGCACCCTTCTCCTCCACTGCTAACTCCAGGCTCCGTTCCTTTTATCTTGCTGCAGCTTATGCCTGGAATAAACTTCCTGAGCTGGTATATCAAGCTCCATCTCTGGCCGTCTTCAAATCTAAGCTAAAAGCCCACCTTTTTGATGCTGCTTTTAACTCCTAACCCTTATTCACTTGTTCAGAACCCTTATCATCCTCACTTTAATATTTCCTTATCTCTTGTTTGTCCTGTTTGTTTGTGCTAATTAGATTATAAGCTCTGTCGAGCAGGGACTGTCTCTTCATGTTCAAGTGTACAGCGCTGCGTACGTCTAGTAGCGCTTTAGAAATGATAAGTAGTAGTAGTAGTAAGTAGTAGTAGTAGTATTAGAGGTGAATGCATTTTAATGATTTAAGTTGTAAAAGGTGATCTGTTTTTAATATTCATTAGTGAAGTCCAAATTACTGTCATGTCAACAATATGAGAAATTGACTTTGTTTTGGTCCAGCTTTACTGTACATTTGCTTGCAGGTACCACATTGCAAGCTGGAAGCTTTTCCTCTAGATGGGTCATCAGTGAAAGTGAGTGGTCTCTAAGCTGTGCCAGAATACTTTGTCATTTGTAAAGCACAGTCCAACTATCATTTTGAAGTGATGGACTCTGGGCTTTCAAAGTGCAGAATTTAAGTTTTGCAGAAGAGAAAGGCTTCATTGTTTTTGAATATGGTTTTTTGTTTTATTAAATTCATGCTATATACCACCTAATTAAGGGGAAGCACAAGGTGGTTTACAAATTAAAATTGAATGAGAAAAGGACCACCATTAAATGACAGGAAAGAAAAGTGAAATTGGTAAAGTTACCGCAAAGCAGAACTGCGGTGGGCCCATTGGTGAATGATTAAATTCTAGCGGTATGAGAAAGAACAGCTATGATTACTTTGTGAATTTTGTGGCTTGAAGGTTCATGTACACAGGACTCCCAAGATCTGTTCTGGGACCTCACAGTCAGTCTGTTTTTCATGATATCCACAACGAATATGCATAAGATAAAATTTGCATGCATTGGAAACCCTGTATATGTGAATTTAGTTCATGTGTATTTAGTGTGGATCATAGGTGCCAACATTTCAAAATGTTTTGGGTACCAAGCACAATACAAGTTCCCCCTCCCTCGGCATAATGAAGGAGCTTGCTCAATATTGGGGTGCTCAACACCCACTGGCACTCACCGAGCTCGCTCATATGCTGTGGGTATTTTGTAAACTCAACTGGCTGTGGGGTCTCCACAACACATTTTAGAAGCTCTGAAATGCAAAATCATTTTTGGATCATTCTTATATTGGTTAAAGAAGAAGAATACCATTACAGTGGTGAAGCTAGGACTGAATGGGCTCCAGGTGGAAAAATTAAAATGAGCGCCTGTAACACCATTTATCTCAAGTGGGAACTAGTGTGCACATTTCTGGAAGCTGACACATTCAAAGTAATTTCAGAATTAAATACTTAAAAAAAATTTGTTTTTGCTGTTTGAGTATTTTATTTTTCCATTCACTTTTGTGCTAGTGTATCTTTTCTGCTTATCTGTTTTTTCTCTCTCTCTTTTTGTATGGTATGCAGTGCTGTACATATTATATGAAGGTACTTTCTCTGACCCTAGAGGCCTCATGATCTAAGTTTTGTACCTGAGGCAATGGAGGGTTAGGTGACTTGCCCATGGTCACAGGGAGCTGCCATGGGAATTGAACACAGGTTGCCAGGATCAAAGCCTGCTGCACTAACCATTAGGCTACTCCTCCTCCCCCTTACTCAGCTTCTATAATGGACTCTCATCTTTGAGTGCCCATTATAGAACAGCATTGGACACCGATTTTATTTGGTGCCGATTTTTGAGTGTCATTTTCTGAATCTAGCCCTATATGCATAGCAGAGCATCAGGTGCATACTCTGATCTGCTTCCACAGTTGTGTGTGTATATTATATTGTTTTGTATTTGTAGTCCAGTTTGTATCCTAAAGTACCAGTTGCCTTACTTCCTGCTAGTTACAGCTTTGAGTTTTTTTGATCACCCCCTTTGCATGTGACCTCTTTGCTCCTCTTTGGGAGAGACCTACACTGGTCTGCCTTCTGTCACATGTCCTTTTTTGATGGGACCTGGCCTCTGTCCTGCTGCTTCAAGTGTGCCTGCCCCCTTCCCCTTGAGTTTGATGGTGGTTTCGGAATATCAGGAACAGTACTGGAATAGTTCAAAAGTTTTCTTACACAGAGGTCATATCAAGTAAAAATGTTGAGGAAGATTTGTCGGGCATGGTTTTGGAGTCTCGCAGGGCTTCCCAATGTTTCCTATTCTATGTAACATATTTAATGGCCCCTTTGGGTTTTAGACTGGAGACATTGGGGTTGCACCCCTTTATCTATGCAAACGATATAACTATCTACATTCCGCTGGATGGAGAAATTAAAGATGCCATGTTTAAGATCAAGTAGGGGCTGCAGTGTTTGGACTCATGGGCAAAAGCAACTAAATTGAAATTAAATTCTAAGATGACATTTCTACTCATTAGTCCTCCCCGAAGGTTGAATCCTATAGACAGCCTTTCTATTAACAGTGTTAGCTATAAGCTAGAATCCCAATTGAAAATACTGGGTGTGGCTCTGGATAACTCACTGGCTTTTGAACCTCATGTACAGATGTTGTTATCTAAGATGTTCAAATTACTATGGAAACTAAGACATTAGATCCTATTTTCAATTGATTGTCCAGGCTTTATTGATAGTGTACTTAGACTATTGTAATATCATTTATGTTGGTTGTAAAGTAGAAATTCAATGATGTCTGCAGATGTTGCAAAACACTGCAGTCCATTTGATTTACAGAACCTTGAAATCTGAAAGCACTAGACCACTGCTGCACAGTCTCCAAATTATGCTGCTTCTCCAATGGCCATGCCACCTTTTCAGATGCACACTAAAGGATTTGCACACGCATCTTTATAGAATAGCAAGGAGCAAGATACATGGATAAATCCAAATTATTGTCAATTATTGCCAATAATTGATTGTTAGCACCCAATTATGGGTGCAAATAGGCTTGTTCATTAAGTTGTGTGCGTGAATTAGGAGTATTCCCCAGTGGTGTACCCATAGGCGTAGTTTGACTGTTTCATTTGGGGGGGGGGGGGGGGGGGCAAAGGAAGGGGCGGGGCATATTAGCATATTCATTTGCATATATGTATATGCAAATTATGCTAATATGGAGGAAGGAAGGGAGCAAGAGCTGGCTTTTTTGGGAATAACCAGTGTTTGTTTGCCAATGGATAGCCACTGAATCAGAGAGGCAGCGGGTTTGGCGACAGGCAGTTGTGTGCTGGTAAATGTTTAACAACAGGCTCTCCCCCCGGTCCCCCTCTGCGCCCCCCCCCAAATTGCAGAGCTGGCTATAGCCGGGGAGAGAGCCTTATAAATAAGTAAATATAAACTTTTAATGTTGAGCACCTGATTCTCAAAGTGAACATATTCCAAACACTATAATGAAAATAAAATGATTTTTTTCTACCTTTGTTGTCTGGTGACTGTTTTTCTGATCATGCTGGTCCAGTATTTGATTCTGCTGCTATCTGTCCTCTTAACTCCGTTTCCAGGGCTTCCTTTCCATTTATTTCTTTCCTCCTTTCTTCTTCATTTCTGGTCCTCAGCTTCTGCCTATTTTCTTCATCCATGTACAGTTTTTCTCCTCTCTTCCTTTTCCCTCATCTCATCTCCTTCCTCACTCTTTCCTCCCCTCCATCCATGTCCAGCATTTCTTTTCTCTCCCCTACCCTCCATCCACCCAGTCCAACAGTGACCCTCCTCTCCCCTGTCCCCATGCCCAGTGGCCCTCCTTTCCCCTGCCCTCCATCCACCCAGTCCAGCAGTGACCCTCCTCTCCCCTGTCCCCATGCCCAGTGGCCCTCCTTTCCCCTGCCCTCCATCCACCCAGTCCAGCAGTGACCTTCCTCTCCCCTGTCCCCATGCCCAGTGGCCCTCCTTTCCCCTGCCCTCCATCCACCCAGTCCAGCAGTGACCCTCCTCTCCCCTGTCCCCATGCCCAGTGGCCCTCCTTTCCCCTGCCCTCCATCCACCCAGTCCAGCAGTGACCCTCCTCTCCCCTGTCCCCATACCCAGTGGCCCTCCTTTCCCCTGCCCTCCATCCACCCAGTCCAGCAGTGACCCTCCTCTACCCTGTCCCCATGCCCAGTGGCCCTCCTTTCCCCTGCCCTCCATCCACCCAGTCCAGCAGTGACCCTCCTCTCCCCTGCCCTCCCTTCATTCCGCCCTCTCCCCGTTCCTTCTCCTCCCCCCCCCCGTAGCGAGCCAGTTCTCCTCCCTCCCTCCGGATCCGTCCCTCACCAACCTGATCTTCGAATTCTTCGCCTGCCCGGCCCGCTAGCGCTGACTCTCCCCTGCCGGTTCATGCTTCAAAATGGCCGCCGAGACTTCAGCAGAAGTCTCGCGAGGCCGCCTCTGAAAGTCTCGGTGGCCATTTTTAAAGCACGAACCAGCAGGGGAGAGAGCGCTAGCGCCTAGCGGGCAGGCAAAGGATTTGAAGATCAGATCGTTGAGGGACGGATACGGAGAGAGGGAGGAGAGCCGGCTCACGGGGGGGCCAGGGGAGGGAGGAGAAGGAATGGGGAGAGGGCGGGGTGAAGGAAGAGCTGGCTGTTGCCGGCCCTGCGTTTGGGGGGGGGCATTGCCCCCCCCTCACCCCCCCAGTCTACGCCTATGGGTGTACCTAGGTTGGCTACCACCCTCTACATGCCCTGGTGCATCACTCCCTCCCCCTCTCGGTGCATCACCCACCTCCCCTTCTCCGAAACACCTCATCCTCACCACCTGGGGGTGCACGGCGCAGTCACGAGGCTGTCGGCCCCGTCAGTCCCCTGCCCGGAACAGGAAGTAATGTCATAAGGGCAGGGAACTGGCAGAGCCGACAGCTGTGCAACTGCTCTGTGCACTTCCTTGCTGGCTGCACCCGGGGTGGACCACCCCCACTGCCCTGCCCTTGGTACACTAGAGGTGTGCCCAAATTTGCGCATGCAATTTTAAGTTACATTTATAGAATTCTCCTAATAGCAGGCTGAATAGCATCACTATCTGTATACTGCTGGCACCAAATGCCCTATTTGGATATTCAGTGCCAACCACTATCTGCATAGTAGCGCTGAATATCCGGATTTGTTTCAGCTGCAGCAGCCAGCATTTTATAAAAATACACTGACCGCGGTAGCTGAATACTGATTATATATGTGATGTGTTATCTCAGCCATTCCCAGCCCATAGTCCCTTTGGGTTTCCAGGATATTCACAATGAATGTGCATGAGATAGATTTGCATGCATTCCCTCAATTACATGCACATCTATCTCATGCACATTCATTGTGGATATCATGAAAGCCCAAGGACTGGGTTGGGAATGGCTGTGTTTGCTGTATGTGTGCACAGATCACCTGTTTGGCTTCAAGACAGTAAGAACCAAACACAGTCTTAATTGAGAGGCTTTCATGTTCCATTTAGGGCCCCATTTACTAAGCCGCGCTGTAGGCACGCTAACATTTGTAGCACATGCTAAAAATTAGTGCACGCTAATGCTAGAGATACCCATTTCTATGGGTGTCTCTAGTGTTAGTGCGTGCTAAAAACACTAGCACACCTTAGTAAACAGGGCCCTTAATGCTATCTTAGTACCTTTAATATCAAAATTAAATGATGCTTTATAGATCTCATAAGTCAACATAAAAAAAAACATTTTATTTATGAAGAATTAGGACGTACTGTATATACACAAGGAAACAGAAAAAAAATGGAACTTTGACAGTGGATGCAGTAACTGGATATATCCATAAACCAGTCAAGTGAGCCAAATTCCATTTCAACAAAACAGTTGAAAAAGGATGAAGTAACAAGGTGGAAGTTATTTGAAAGGAGTGAGGTGCATATAGGAAAACAATAATAGACAAGCTTATGGAAAAAATGCGTGAAATATAAGGTGCTGTATGCCAGCCAGCAAGAAAATGCAGTAGCTGGAATAAATATATAGCCGTGTGAACTTGGAAATATGTGTGTGCTTATTTTCTGGTTTCAAAATAGATGTGACTTAATCCCTCTTGGCTTATTGGACCTGTTCCTCTGGTACTTAAGTGCAGCATGAAAGATTTGTAAAGCAACAAACATCTACATGAATTTTTAACAGTCGTGTATGTTTCCTTGTCTTTACAAAAGGAACAGTTGGGCAGTGTTTTCAGTCATTAATCAGGTGCATTGCAAAACAGAGGTAACAAGTGATTCATGTTCTCTTTAGAGAATGAGCTGTTCTTACAAGATGCTGGGGCATATTTATTAGCATAGCCATTAAACTACCCCACTGCACTATACTACATAGCTAACAGCTGAGTAAGAATCATTCTTTCTTTGGCCTTTTTTTTATTTTTGTTCAAAAAGGACCATGTTTCTTCTTCGCTTGCTGCTCAGAAAAAGCACATAATCCTGTCATAATTCTACTGTAGTCAGGTAATTTAGCCTCTAGGTGAAATCTGCACTTAGAGGGTAATTCTATAGCAAGGAGCCTAGGAAAAGAGGGCAAGCAGGTGTCTATTTCAAGCTTATTCTATACAGAAAAGTAGGCTATTTTTCTTTATAGAGAACTAGCACAAGTGGTAGAAAACATGACTAAATATAAGGTGTGATCACCTAGATGTTGGCCAGAATGATATAATTTTCATGCATACAGTATTCACTGCTATTACTACTACTACTTATCATTTCAATAGTGCTACTAGACGTCTGCAGAGCTGTACACTTGAACATGAAGAGACAGCCCTTATATAGAATTTAGCCCAATGTGTGTAAGTGGCCATATATACACATAAATTACTAAAATACCACTAGTTATATGCATTCTTGCTGCTTAAAACTAGGTGAGTCATTATAGAATGAATCCCTTAAGGTTTATTTATGTATATTTAGAATTTATGGTACGAGAACCTTTGTGATGTGGAAAGCTGAAGACTTTAACCTCTGGATTTTCTATATATGGTGGCCAAAACTCTTTTACCAAACCACGCTAGCGATTCCTGGTGCGGTAATGCCCACAAAGCCCATTCACTTTGAATGGGCTTTGACGGCATTGCTACATGGGAATCGTTAACATGGTTTGGTAAAAGAGGGCCTAAATTGGCTAATGAGCCAATTAGTGCCAATAATTGGTTGCTAATTGGTACCAATTGGATTTGTGCACACATCTTGCTATGTGCTATTCTATAACAGCGTGAGCCCAAATCCCATAGCACATAACCATGGGAGGTGCATGGGAATGTTAGCGGCATTCCTAAAACTTGTGCACAGTGTGTTATAGAATACTAGGGATGTGCATCCAAATTGGGTGGCGGAAATTACGGCGCTGAAATTGGCACTCAATGCTGGTCTATAATGGGTGTTCATCTTTGAGTGCCCATTATAGAATAGCAATGAGCGCTAATTTGTTCAGCGCTGAGTTTTGAGCGCCATTTACTGAACCTAGCCCTGATACTTTAATGCATACCAAATCAAGGTTATATAAGTAACAAACCAAAAAGGGTGGAAGCCACCAAAACCACAAGCTCAAAATGAACAAATTCCAAGGATATCCAGTTTTAATTCAATGGAACATACAGGCAAAAACCCAACATGGGCCATGTTTTGGCATAGGAGCCCCCTGTATAGAACCATTGTCTACAGATCTGTGTCTATAAGCACACACTTCCGTTATGAAGCAGATTCAGAATGTTCAATTCTAAAGCACTCCACTTCGCATCACATCACGAACAGTATTCCAATAAAAGTATATGCTCCTGCAGTTTTTGTGGAAGTTTTTTTTGCTCTTCTTTTCTTTTTCTGTTATATAAGTAACAGCCATATCAGATTGTACTTTAGTAAGTTAATTTATTAAATATCTCTAACATCACTGAGCCACTGAATACAATGATATACAGAAAGCAAAACTTCTTTTTAAAAAAACAGTCATGTTTCAACTGTCCTCAAATCTCCCAGGTTTGGATAATTCTTCATTTTAATCAGTCTGCTAACCTTAAAAAAATGCTTTCCAGAGATAATTCTGAAATCTACTAACTAGTAACAACCCACATTTTTACTGTAGAAAATGACTTGAAAATCAGCTAGCGTTCAGATCAGCATTACTGCTGATGAATGATGAATCCCAATGTGGAGTTGAAGGTTCTGAGGAATAAGCTGACACCAAACTACAAACATTTGAGGGGATTTTTTTCCACTTAACACAGAGAAATCATTGAGCATTCTTAACATTGGAAATGTTTCCTTAACTATCACCACTCTGAGAGAAACTTCTGGTATAATATAACATAGTAACATGTGGAGGGGCATCTTCGAAAGAAACATCTAAGTCAGAATTTGGACATTTTACAAAGACGTACAAATTCCAAAGTGGGGAGAAGGTCATTTTTCAAAAAGATGAACGTCCATTTTTTGTGTTTGAAAATACCATGGACGTCCTATGATTTGGACGTTTTGCGATTTGGACATCTTTGATTTCGGCCATTTTCAAAAAAAGAAAACATCCGAGTCTAAAACGTCCAAAGTCAAGCCATTGGGACGCATTTTTAGTAGACTGGCCCCCCTGACATGCCAGGACAGCAATCGGGCACCCTAGGGGACACTGCAGTGGACTTCATAAAATGCTCCTAGGTACACAGCTCCCTTACTTTGTGTGCTGAGCCCCTCAAAACCCACTACCCCCAACTGTACACCACTACCATAGCCCTTATGGGTGAAGGAGGCAGCTATATGTGGGTACAGTGGGTTTCTGGTGGGTTTTGGATGGCTCACAGTTTCCTGCACAAGTGTAACAGGTAGTGGGGGTATGGGCCTGGGTCCACTTGTCTGAAGTCCACAAAATTACTCCAGGGACCTGCATGCTGCTGTCATGGACCTGAGTATGACATCTGAGGCTGGCAAGTAATGTCCTTGGGAACTTCTAGATATTTCAGGATATGGATAACTATGACTTAGAGTCAGGGTCCACTTGATAGAGATCATTCTTTTTCAGCTTTCTGAAGAAATTTAGAATAAGTCACTTCTGGTTGGGATTAATTTTTTGGTTGTTGAGGCAAGGGATATGATGGAATGCTTAATGAGGCATGTGCTGAGGTAATTGTTGACTCTTAGATATATCAGACTCATAAGTACTTTGTAGGAGCTGGTCACAGTTTGGATCCAACTCCTCCATAGTAGAGATATATGGTGATCTTGAGGGAGAACGTGTCAGGTTCTCATGTTCAGAGCCCTTGGGCTGCTGACAAGGAGTGACAGCAGCAGGCAAAACCCACCAACCAACGCTGGGCAAGCACACCGGCACCGGCAGGGACTGCAGGCACCGCCCAGTGAGCCGGAACACCCGGACTGGAATCCCCTGGACTGGAGGACACAGGACTCGAACACTGGACTGGTACACTGGACTGGAATCCCCCGGACTGGAGGACACAGGACTGGAGGACACCGGACTGGAGCACCCTGGACTGGTCCTTTCAGCATCATCTGCACTTAGCCACTGCCCCCCAAGGGTTGCGCCCCTGGGTTCGAGTGGCCGGCAGGACTTACTGGATGACACCGGATGACACAGGGACCAGGACTGGAAACAGAAGTGCTCCTAAATCCTAAACTGACCTAAGTGCTCCCAAGCCCTAAACCAACAGAAGTGTTCCTCACAGTAAACTAACAAAAGGACTTCCTAAGCCCTATACTAACAGGAGTGCCCCTAGGCACTGACCTAACAGGAGTGCTTCACACAGCACCAAAAGGAAAAGCAGGGGAGTCCCAAGGGAAAGGCAGGGAAGCTAAACACATAAGCTAATAAAGGTGCTTCCAAAACACCAAGCTACAACAGCTCTACAACTCTAAACTAACTAAGGTGCTCCCATGCACCAAACAACCAGAAGCGCTCCTAGCACTAAAAAGGAAGACAGGGGAGCCACAAGGGAAAAAACAGGGAAGCTAAACGTAAGCCAAAAGTGCTTCCAAAGCACCAAACACAAACAGCAAAGACTGCAATGCTCCCAACAGCACAAACACCAGAAGTACTTCTAACAGCCAAATCTGCAGTGTTCCTAACAACACCAAACCCTGAAGTACTTCTATCAGCAACAGAGCTTCCAAAGCCCTACACACAGCAATGCTTCCAAAGCACCAAGAGGGAAAAGCAGGGGAACCACAAGGGAAAAGCAGGAAAGCTAAACACACAGTCACAAGTGCACATTGCACTAACACTAACCTGGACCTAAAGCAAGTAGCCAGAAGCAAACGTTGCAAAGGCCCTGAAGGGAAGAACACCACTTCCTTATCAAGGCCCTCCCTGATGATGTCACACTCCCTAGACCCAGGCAGACAGCACACTGAAACCCAGAGAGGCCCAACGCACACCAATGCAGCACCGTGAAGCACTTGAAGCCAGTACACCCAGAGAGAGGTAGAGCTAACTCAGTCCATACACACAGCTGTAGTATAGTGAAACAATTAGTGTCATGCTGCTGGAAGCTGCCAGCATAGAGAGACAGAGCTAGCTCAGAAAGGACAGACAGAGGAAACAGAAGCCAGCTAAGAAGCTGACCACCAGGAAAAAGGTAAGTTTGAGAGGGGTTCTGACCACAATCATAACAGAATGACTTACTTGACCTATATGAAGAATGGTTCTAGTTCTCCAATTTATAATGTTCAGTCTGCAGGTAGCCCTTGCTGAAGGGGAGTTGTACCATTCTTTTAGGAACTCCCTCCAGAGTTCAGTCATAACTGGATGAAGTTGTGAGGAAGAAGAATGTCTCATATGGTGCTTTGAATGGTAAGAAAACAATGGTGGAGTAGGCATGCCATTTTAGTGCAGAGTCAAATGTGTCAAAGTTGGCTTGCTGCCTGATTTTAAACAGCTTTCCTCCTGAATGTTTCTGGTTTGCTTCAAGGGAGAAGAAGGGTGTTTCAATGGCTCAATGCTGGAGAATTTCCAACCTCCCAGTGCTACTTGGAAGGTGGAAGGGAGGCGCTTCCAGCGTGATGTATCATGTGCTGGGCAGACTTATACGGTCTGTGCCAGAGCCGGTGGAGGGAGGCGGGGATAGTGCTGGGCAGACTTATATGGTCTGTGCCCTGAAGAGCATAGGTACAAATCAAAGTAGGGTATACACAAAAAGTAGCACACATGAGTTGTCTTGTTGGGCAGACTGGATGGACCGTGCAGGTCTTTTTCTGCCGTCATCTACTATGTTACTATGTTACTATGTCCAGGGAAGCCCTGGCTACCCCATGCCAAATCAAGGCTGATGGGATGAGTGTTGGTAAGTGCTTTGCTGAGCCGAGGTGCTTTGGAACAATCACAGTGGTTTTAGCAAATGAGCTTGAGTGACTTTGAGACCTTACAGAATGCACAATCAGTATTACCTTTGCAGCATCCCTCTGTCTGAGAGTCTTCGTGGGACTGTTTAGTAGTCTATCAGTGTGTACTGCCCTTGTCATGGTGATGTCACTATATGGGTGGCACTGAGGCTCATTTTCAAAGCACTTAGCCTCCCAAAATTCCATAGAAACCTATGGAACTTAGCCTCCCAAAGTGCTTTGAAAATATGCCTCTATAGCAATCCTGCTTATCCATGGGGGGTGATTCCTATTCCTTTTATTTGTAATATTTTTTTCATTTTGTTTCACTGACAAAGTGCACCAAAATAGTAAAACAACACAAAAAACAAAACCATCAGCTATCCCAGGCCCCCTTGGTCTCTCACGCCATGCCTTACTCCTGGGGCAGGAGAAATCCAGAAGTGCTGTGGCCCCATCAGTGTATTTCACTATGGCGCTGACCAACCCAAGGAAGTTGCTATTTTGAAGTATGGTCTATAATCCAAAATGTCACTTGTTTCAGGTCAGCTGGTAGCACAACTGCTATTTCTGAAGACCTATATATGGGGTAAAGTATGGGGTGTAAGGGTCCTGGGGACACAAGGGGAGGGGCTAGTGTCAGGCCCAGATAGCATTGGGTAATGGGTAAAATAGATCTGATTCACTGTCTCTCTGTGGTACAACCAGAATGGTTAACATATATAGACAGGTACATTTAAATGTTGGTGACACAGAATATTGGGGCAGGGGAAGGCCCAGGGGCAAGTTGCTAGTGATTGCTTTGTTTTCATTAAAACATACAACAGAAGATAAACATGTAAATTTTGTTCAGCTTTCTTTTGTTTCCTTTTTGAAATGAAATGAAAATAGTTGAACACAAAGGACAGGCAAATCTACTCAGGTTACATTGCACAAAATATTTTTCCTCAGTGTTTCAAAGGATTTTGGATAACAGAAATGTAAAGTGCTAAAATTCAAATATATTTCTTCAGGTTCTTCAAAAATGTGATAACATGAAATATGTAAATACAACTAGATATTTATTTGGAAGGATTCTTCAAATGGACAATGCCTCCATTAGGGGAGAACAACAATTAATTTAATCACCTACCACAGCCAAAACCTCATCACAAATTGGAAGCGTGAGAAAAACTGAACAGAAACATGCCTCTGAAATTGCCTTGTTTTCTTTTGGATTCACAGATAGGCTGTCTTATTGGTTCTACTCTGTGACTCCTAGTGCGTAAATGCCCAGATAGAGGAGAGCTGGAGTGCTTCCTATCTATGGTCCATCCATATGCAAGCACACAGACAAGGGCTGCAGGTTTTCCCAGGTCCTTCTTATTAGACACAGACAGGTTAAACGGTATCAGGCTTATTTTCGAAAGAGAAGGGCGCCCATCTTTTGACACAAGTCGGGAGATGGGCGTCCTTCTCCCAGGGTCGCCCAAATCGGCATAATCGAAAAACGATTTTGGGTGTCCTCTACTGCTTTCCATCGCGGGGACAACCAAAGTTCACGGGAGTGTGTCAGAAGCATAACGAAGGAGGGACTGGGGCGTGCTTAACACATGGGCGTCCTCGGCCGATAATGGAAAAAAAAGGGCGTCCCGACTTTACTTGGTCCTTTTTTTTACGACCAAGCCACAAAAATGTGCCCTAAATGACCAGATGACCACCGGAGGGAATCGGGGATGACCTCCCCCTACTCCTCCAGTGGTCACTAACCCCCTCCAACCCTAAAAAAAATATATTTTAAAATATTTTTTTCCAGCCTTTATGCCAGCCTCAAATATCGTACCCAGCTCCATCACAGCAGTATGCAGGTCCCTGGAACAGTTTTAGTGGGTACTGCACTGCACTTCAGGCAGGCGGACCCAGGCCCACCCCCCCTATCTGTTAAACTTGTGGTGGTAAATGTGAGCTCTCCCAAACCCACCACAAACCCACTGTACCCACATATAGGTGCCCCCCTTCATCCCTAAGGGCTATGGTAGTGGTGTACAGTTGTGGGGAGTGGGGTTGGGGGGGTTGGGGGCTCAGCACACAAGGTAAAGGAGCTATGTACCTGGGAGCAATTTCTGAAGTCCACTGCAGTGCCCCCTAGGGTGCCCAGTTGGTGTCCTGGCATGTGAGGGGGACCAGTGCACTACGAATGCTGGCTCCTTCCACAACCAAATGGCTTGGATTTGGTCATTTCTGAGATGGGCGTTCTCGGTTTCCATTATTGCCGAAAATCGGGGACGACCATCTCTAGGGATGACCATCTCTAAGGTCGACCTAAATGTTGAGATTTGGGCGTCCCCGACCATATTATTGAAATGAAAGATGGCCGCCCATCTTGTTTTGATAATACGGGTTTCCCCACCCCTTCGCGGGGATGTCCCTCTCGGGACATCCCCGCGAAGGGGTGGGGAAACCCGTATTATCACCCTCATGAAAACTTGGGCGCCCCATTCAATTATGCCCCTCTGTGTGCTAAGGGGATTTGGGAGACATATCTTGTCATTCTTCAAAATCTAGACCCTTCAAAAGTCTTCCAGCATAATTAGAACTTAGTGGAAATTAATATAATTAAGTCATTAAGGTACTTATTTTAGAAGACCCATTTGTGATTTAGACATTTGAATCCTGGCACATAAATGTCTAGCTGTAAAAAACATATACAACCTGATTTTGGGAAGCCAGGTTTTAAACAACTAAATTGGCAGAATGACCATCTGGCAAGGGGGATGGGATGTTACTTTCAAGAGGGGACAGAGGTAAAATGTTGATGCATAGAGAGCAAAGATGGATGTATACTTTACAAAGTTTCAACCTAAAGGTTTGAATATGGGAGTTGAACGGAACCCATTTTATAGTACTCTTCAGAATATTGTTGATACAATCTATCTGCTTTTGCTGCTATAACCTTTTTTTTGTAATTCCCCGTGAACCTCGTTTTGAAATTCTCCATGAAGTTACCCAATCAGTTTAGACCAGGAAATAATTTACAAGGATGATTGGTTCTTTCTTCATTGGCGTCTTTTATGAATAGAATGCCATTTTGATAGTAATTGTTAGCAGTGTGAAAGTAGTACAAGAATTGGAGTCCGGAAAAATTCAAAGGAAATTGGCAAACGGTAAAAATGTAGTATTCCTGACTGTTAATTTTCCAGAGTATTCTGCAATGAAATATATTTTCACCATAAAATGTTTTTCCTCTCTACGATCGGCAGCATCATTAAGCACTGCCTTGGGTGAATCTGTTCATAAAGGTGGTTAATAAATCCCAATAAATAAATAAAATAAACTTCCAAAGAAGCAGTAGCAAAACAGAAGCGCTCTGTAGAGCTAGCGTTTACTACAAGCTAAGGGCCCCGTTTACAAAGCCATGCTAGAGGCGCATTAGTGCTTTTAGCGCTCGCTAACCATTAGTGCGTGCTAACTGTGTAGGTGCCCACAATATTCCTATGGGCGCCGACACAGTTAGCAGGCGTTAATTTTGTGCACATGCTAAAAATGCTGGCGCTCCTTAGTAAACAGAGCCCTAAGTTGCTTAGTTTATTTATCTTTATCTATGAGAATGGAAATGAAAGACACAAAGTGGAAAATTCAAAGATTGAAAATGTTATAAAACCAAAGACTGAAAAAGTTGTGTTTTATGATCCCTCCCAACCTGAGTCATTTATTGCAACAAGAAGGGTAGTTGGAGTAGAAACTCCAACACTTAGTAGTGCTTGAAAAGTATATAAAGGACTAAACACACGAACATTTAATCTCTCTAAGTGTATATTTTTCTTTAATTTCCTTGTTTAAACTTCAACATTAACCTATTTTGAACTCCCCCTGTGGACTTTTGTTGATTTAATTATGGAATTTATGTAGAGAGAAATATTTCCTTTGGTAAAAGTTCTTAATTAAGCAACTTTCTTATGCAAGTATTTATTGCAGTTGTATCCCACGTTTTCCCACCTCTTTGCAGGCTCAAGGATTTTGGTTTGCGAGGTAATGGAATACATGATAGTAATATAACAGAAGGCATTATTAACATTTCTGGATATATGTGGGAGAATCACATGTTTTGATCTTTGTGGTATATCTTGTCGAAGAGATGAGTCTTTAGTAGTTCATAGGTCGCTTTTAGGTTGCGTGGCAATGCATATTTTCAAAGCACTTAGCCTTTCAAAGTTCCATAGAAACCTATGGAACTTTGGAAGGCTAAGTGCTTTGAAAATATGCCCAACATTATATAAATGCGTTCCAAAATTGCGTGCTCATTTAGGAAAAAGTTGATGCGTGCATTAATTTGTATTTTAGACCTTTACAGTTGGAGAAATGAAGATTAAGGAATGTGCGAGATGATTTTTTAGCATTCCTGGGTGGTAGGTCTATCAGGTCTGACATGTAGGCTGGGGCATCACCATGGATGATTTTATATACTAGGGTACATACTTTGAATGTGATGCGTTCTTTGAGTGGGAGCCAGTGTAGTTTCTCTCGTAGGGGTTTTGCACTTTCGTATTTTGATTTTCCAAATATTAGTCTGGCTGCTGTGTTCTGGGCTGTTTGGAGTTTCCTGAGTATTTGCTTGTATTGTATTGTAATGCTTGTAATTATTTGAAAAATTTCAATAAACAAATATTAACAACAATAAAACCAAAGACTAAGGGCCCTGTTTACTAAGCCGTGCTGTAGGTGCGCTAGCATTTTTAGCATGTGCTAAAAATTAGTACACGCTAATACTAGAGACATCTATATATTCCTATGGGTGTCTCTAGCTTTGTGCATGCTAAAAAGCTAGTGCACCTTAGTAAACAGGGCTCTTAAAGTGTTACAAATTGATAATATAATTTGAAAACTTTAAAAAAGGGGAGGTTTTTGATACTAGTGACAAAGATGCAGAGGTTAAGCAGCTCTAATTGGGCTTGCTAAAACAAATTTTTGTCCACTGAGCTTCTGAAGTCTTTTCTTCCTATATCAATAGGTCTTTTTCTCCTATAGTAATGGGATTTTGAGATATATATATATATGGATTTAATTGAATATTAAACTGGTGAACTAGATTATCTTGAAGTTAAGTATTTTCTGAACATTTGTAGTCTAAAATCCCCACATAGACATTGCATTGTTGAACCTGACCTATATATATGGCAGGGCGGTCAATGTCAATGTTATCGATGTCTGTGGATCTAAAGTGGGTCCTCCTGCATGACATATCTGCTGCAGGGACATTAATGGCACAGTGTATTTTAGAATGGGATTTACATCGGCAGACTATTTGCTAAAATATTTGAGATACTATAGATATCCCTACTACTACTTATCATTTCTATAGCGCTACTAGACGTACGCAGCGTTGTACACTTGAACATGAAGAGACAGTCCCTGCTCGACAGAGCTTACAATCTAATTAGGACAGACAAACAGGACAAACAAGAGATAAGGAAATATTAAAGTGAGGATGATAAAATAAGGATTCTCAACAAGTGAACAAGAGTTAGGAGTTAAAAGCAGCATCAAAAAGGTGGGCTTTTAGCTTAGATTTGAAGATGGCCAGAGATGGAGCTTGACGTACCGGCTCAGGAAGTTTATTCCAGGCATAAGGTGCAGCAAGATAAAAGGAACGGAGTCTGGAGTTAGCAGTGGAGGAGAAGGGTGCAGATAAGAGAGATTTACCCAGTGAATGGAGTTCCCGGGGAGGAATGTAGGGAGAGATGAGAGTGGAGAGGTACTGAGGAGCTGCAGATAGAGAGTTGCACGGGGACAGAAATCCAACCCGTTCCCACCCGTCCCCACTGGAATCCAACCCGTGTCTTATAGGTCAATAAGAGGAGTTTGAACTGTATGCGGAAACGGATAGGAAGCCAGTGAAGTGACTTGAGGAGAGGGCTAATATGAGCATAACGACACTGAATGTCCCGACCTGAATGTCTCGATTCTGCTTTATGCATCTTTTCTAAATGCCGCCCTACATATACAAAATAATCTATATATTTTAATGTTTAAAAAATATGGATATATATATAGAATATTGGCAAGATTAACAGCTTTTAAGCTGCAGCATTTCAGCCTTCTTGTGCTTGTATTTTGATGTTGAATACATGCATCTTGCTTTTTTTCTGATCCAGCCTAGAGATGGTTTATTAAACTGGGCAACCTATTTGATGAACATAGCCCCTGCTTCTTCAGTACTAGCTGTCTGGCAACCACCTAACTTAAAACAAGAAGAAGCTTGAAAGAGTGCAAACCTCATGAAATCCTGGGGGTACCTCATGGCAAACTATGTCGGCACAATTCACAGGATACCACAGCTTGAAAATTACTCACAGGTTTATTGAGTTAGTCCTGTAAACAGGTCTCACCTACAACTGGTTTGTTGACTCCACTTTCTCCATATTCAAGTGAACTAACATGCATAGCAGCTGCAGTATTTTGTAATTAATCAGGACTAGCTTTAGCACTGGAGATGTCTTTTGTGAGCATAAAAAATGGTGCCCCTCTTTTCTAGGGATGGAAGGTAGGGGGAACAAGTGCATTTCAGCACTCATGAGTTGGCCTTAGTAAAATCCCTCACTTTGCTTTGTTTACCTCTCATTGCAGTTGTGGGTCTCAGGTCTGGTAAAACCTTTTTTTTTTTTTTTTTTAGCCTGCCAAGTTGGTATGGAGGCAATTTAGGACCTTCTATGAGGTCCATTCCTCTTCTGCCTCTACAGGAAGCTGCTCAGTCAATCTGATACCTATTTTAACCTCAGCTGGGAGATCTCCAAGTAGTGCCTGCCACATTTCCTCATGGGAAGTCACAGGTGTAGGACTAATTACTTTTGTTGTCATGAGGAATTTCCTATGTGACTTCAGGCCTTTTTTTTTTTTTGCTGCTGTGATACTCTAAAGAGAATGTCTGGTGTCCTCAGTTGCCACTTCCTCTCTGTTTAGCTGGTTGAGATGTCTGACAGCAAAATCCCTTCAAGGATATACAAGCCATTGAGATTAGTTGGTTTAAGGCGCCTTCCTCCGCACTGTGCATACATTTCGCAGATACAGTTAAATGGTTTTGTCATGCTCTGATAAAATAATTCACCAAAATTTATATGGTATGGAAAGGGGGGGGGGGGGGGATGAGTGTGCTTGAATGTTGATTTTGTTTAAGTTTGTAAACTGTCAAATTATGTTTCAGCAGGGAAATGCAGTCTGCATGCTTGAATTATTAAGACTGAGGACCAATTAATTCATGCTTTGTTGTTTTTTTTTTTGTACTCTGTCCTTGTGTTTACTTCTGATAAATGCATGGGTTTAGATAAAATACCCAAGGAATATTAATACAAGAAACATTTACAGTTTGAATTTCAGAAGCCTGGCAATTTTAAGAACAAAAGCTACACAAAGTTTAAAATGTCATCCTCCTTTTTTTTTTACAGAGACCAATTGATGAGCATAAATCATGACCAACTCTCAGGAGCATAAATCCTTTGAATATTGGGCAGAAAGGGCTCCTTTTACAAAGCGACACTACTGATTAACAGCACTCTGAATGTGAAGAAGCATATTCAGTTCCCATGGGCTCCTTCCCATTCAGTGCGTGCTAATTGGTTGCGCCACTTTGTAAAAGGAGCTCAAAGTCTGTAGCTTTATACAGAAATACATGACTGAAAATATTAAATACACATAGAATCACTTCTCAAGCTTCCTGCAGCTTTCTCCAGAGCACCTCTTGGAAACCCTTGAATCTTGTTCTCTCAAAGAAACAACGATCAAAATCCTGGTATCTTAGTTGAATCCAAACAGGTCTCCTTGCTTCAGAGACACGTTGAGTCTCTCCTGGAGCTTTTTTCAACCTTCTTAACAATGGAAGTGAATACTTCACCTCCCCACTAGGAACCTGAAAGTTCAGCCCATGGCCCTAATGCAGCAGCCATTTGTAAAGAGGCTCAACATTCTTCAGAGTCCCTGCCACCCCCAGCACTCTCTTAAGATGGCATTACTCCACTCTTCAGTAGTGTAGGTTGCAGTATGGACATGAGCCTGGGGTCCTACTCTCATATCTAAGCTCAGCTTAATGTCAGCCTCCTATTGGGATTCCCTGATGCCAAAGCAGGGATTCCCCCGATGCCTCACAGATACACCTCTGGACAAATCAATCAGCAAGTTTCCCTTTGTAATAAATACACACACAATTCTCTTGGTAAAACCCTAAGGGTCTTTACATACAGTAACAGAAAGGAAGGCCTCTAGCAATACGGCTTCCAAGGAATTATTGGCTTAATGGTAGAAAGAAAGCAATTATAAGCCAGGAAAAATGATGGTCAGTATATGACAGAGGATCATAGGGCTGAATCATAAATTTTTAATCATTTCATTAAAATAATTCTTCTTGTACCCTTTAAATAGCTGTATAGCCATACTGCAAAGCCCTAGTAAATTTTCAAAGAGGAGAATTTAAGAGCATAATTCTCCAGGTTTGGATCATAAAGCGTTTGAATATCGGACCCTACGGGCACTTAGCGTTACCTGGTATCTGGCGTGCCTGACATTGACATGCCCGCAGTTATACCAGCCATAGAGCAGGAATATCTGCAGTCATGTAAATGTGGCAGGAATGTGCATAACTATTCTGTAAGTTGTGTGTGTAAGTGGGAGCACTGCCCATGTCCCACCCATGCTCCACCCATATCAATGTCACCCTTGCATTTACGCACTATCCCCTGGATTCTATATAGCCTACCTAGAGATCTTTGTTGAAATCCAGGTGTATTCTATAACAAAACATGCAACTTAATTGGCTTAACAAGCTAATCAGCATTGATAACAGCACTTAACAAGCAATAATAAGCACTAATTGGTAATAATTAGAATTTACATGCACAACTCGCTAAGTGCATTCTGTAATGAACTGCACCTAAATTTTAATGCATGCAGTTCAAAAGGGGAATGGCTATGGGTGTTCCACGGGCACTCCAAAATTTACGTGCATAGTTATAGAATATGGCCCAGTGCATGAAAATTTATGTGCAGGGATTTACCACTTTTTCATTGATGTAAATGGAAGTGCATAGTTTTAGGTGCTGGCATATCAACTAAGCGATTTCTATATACTGTGCCTAAATCT
Organism: Microcaecilia unicolor; assembly: GCF_901765095.1. Lineage (NCBI taxonomy): Eukaryota > Metazoa > Chordata > Amphibia > Gymnophiona > Siphonopidae > Microcaecilia > Microcaecilia unicolor. Next base: position 269,408,940 of record NC_044035.1, on the reverse strand, counting down.
AGGTACCGCTTATAGAATACACTTAGCCAGAAATGTTTACCATATGGATTTTGTAGGCGCCTTATATAGAATCCCCCCCCCCCCCCCATATCACTTACGTGCGCTCTTAGCACTTAGGCACCCTGCTGGCACTTAGATGCATAAATAAACCCTTACCTGCAAAAGTTCTAGTATTCTGTAAATTTACATGTGCAAGGGGCATTTGGATGCAGGTGCCCAATTATAGAATTGCCCTTCACTTGTCTAGGTAGCCAACACAAGCAGCAGATATAACTTGAAATGTCAAAGGTTGAGAGTAGAAGTTATAAGTAGATATCTAATGGAGTTACCAAAATATGAGATAGTAGATAGTGTTGCTGAATATATGTGTAACCCTGGTCTCACCAGTCTGGGCATCAGCTAGCTTGTCACAGGTCAGCACCTGAGAGCAGGGCCACAAAAAGTTAATTCCAAACCAAGATCCAAGAACCTCTCTTGATCACATAAATTGAGCTGGGCGCAGGCCGGGGCTGGATAAAGATCTGGAAGGCCATAGGATGTTAAGCAGGGGTCCTGGCAGGGATAAAGGCAACCAAAGACCTCATGCAATCCCCAACAATATAAAGGATGCCAAAAATTAGGCTCCACAATACAGCGTGCTAAGCACTAATTCTATAATGGCATCTGGGAGCCCGGATTTCTATAGAGAATACTAGAATATGTTGGCATGTATGCACCCAAACAAACAAACAAACAAACAAAGCAAACACTGGGCCTTCAGGATTGAGAAAAATGTAGTTCTTTATTTATTTATTTATTTATTTATAAGAACTACATTTTTCTCAATCCTGAAGGCCCAGTGTTTGCTTTGTTTGTTTGTTTGGTTGTTCTTGTATACTGTATTCCCTCTCTTTTGTGACGGCATGTATGCACCAACATTTAGGAGTGTCCATTTTTGCCATGTCAATAGAAGGTGTAAATTTGTAGCACCTAACTGTATTTTGAAGTGTAAATGTGGGACCTGCCCCATGCCCCGCCCATGCACCTCTCCTCTGCATGTCTGCTTGCATTTACGCTGTAAGCAAGTTGCATGCTGAAGTTACAGAATACCGCATAGCACCCAACTAGCATTTACACACATAACTGTAACAGTCTTGCACGCAAATGCTTGTATTCTATAACTTATGCATGCTATTGACATCTAACTTTCGGTGACCTGTTATAGAACGAGAGAGATCATTTTTGGTAATGCTGAACAAAATAGCCTTTTTCATTTATTTCAAACAAATGCATTGTTACAGTGACAGGTCCCAGTGCCCGCCAGTGTTGATACAGTGATAGACACTGAATTCACTGTTAAACTTTTCTTCTATCTCTTTCTCTAAACTCTGAGAACAATCAAGCTTTCGCAACCTGTGCCTTTATCAATGCATTTTTTTCTAGCAAGAAAGGTGCCGGTACTCAAATGCCAGGCCACCCTTCAGGGGTGGAGTGAACACTGAGGGTTCCACCCCACAATAGCCAGGCCCCCTGCAGTCAGTCACAGAATCTACGACAAGGCAGAATTGGTGTGTAGAGCCTGAGCTTTGTTAAACTGTACAGCGCTGCGTAACCCTAGTAGCGCTCTAGAAATGTTAAGTAGTAGTAGTAGCTCTTTCATTAAAACTTGGGGACCATGGGTCAAGTTTAGCAGACATTAGAAAAGGAGCCGGTACTCAGTACCCCCAAGTACCCCCTCAAAAAAAGCCCTGGCCTTTATTCTCTGGAAGGGACTGAGTGCAAAATAGTGATTTCACTCAGAAACAAGCTGGGATTGGCTGGTTGGAGCCCTGCTTCTAAGGTACTTCTCCCACCACTTTCCTCATTCCCTATTGACATCAGGCTGTCTCAGCTGAAAAATAAACCTGCATTGCTTGTGTTTTCCTATAGATTTTAATGGCTCCTACACTTCAACAGCAAACACAATGAAATAAAAATGAAACAGAACAAATATTTCATTGATACCTTTATTTCATTTCAAAAATAAAATTGCCCTTTTCATTTATTTCAAACAAATGCACGTCCCTAACACTTTTTAACCTAGTCCATGGTTACCTGGATAAAGTATTCAGATTTATATAATCCTTTATGTTCAGAAATTGGTTAGGCGAAGACTTGACTGTACCTGGTATAGTCACGGCAGCAGAATATTAACAATGACGAATGTTGAATATGCCAACAACAAGCAGAGCCACTGATGTCAATCAGACTGCTCATGGGAACCAGAGCCTGGCCATGCAGACAGGCAACTTGACAGTTTCCAGTGGATGGCATTAAGCTTTGCAGTCATCAGTAGTTTCAGAAACACGTATCTGCATATGACAGTCTCCGAGATGAATGCGGCAGCCTGGAATAGGGAAGAGCTAGCAAAGCCAAAATTGGTATTTCTACCTAGGCAAGCAAAGAAGTAAAGTTATCATGCCTCGATAAATGGCAGATTTCTACTTGTCCAGTCAGCACACGTTCTTCTGCAATAAAAGGAATTTGCATGCCAGGAAAACATAAAGGTGACATATATTATTGACCAGTTTAGCTCTTTCAAGTGAATAAACTTAGAGGCGCCTAGGGTAAGAGGGCAAGTAGAGAATAATTAGGTGCTATTTTATAAAGACAGGTTCATACTTATACATTTTCCCCACAATTCTATAAATGGTGCTTAAAATTGCATGTGCGAATTTGGAATGCACCCAATTTGGGTGTGCAATTGATGAGCCAATTAGCACCAATAACTGGGTATTAATAATCAATTCTCAGCACTAATTGACCTTAATTGAAATTTATGTGCACATTTTTAGTTGCAGTACATGTGGCTCCAAAAAAGGGATGTGACCATGGGAGGATCAGGAGGGTTCCAAGAATTTAAGCGCATTATATTCTATAAGGGGGATTCACACCTAATTTAGACATGATGATATATATCAGGGTTTACTTGGTGTAAATCCTCACATCTAAAGTTAGGCGCCTATCCTGATATTAAGCATATTTTATAAACAGTGCCTAACTTTCAGCACCATTTATAGAGCAGTGCTTAGCACATTATATTTTTTTAACACCAATGTGCCTGTTTGTATGTGATATTTATCACCTAGTATTTGCTATTATTTTTACTGATTTATTTAAAAATGTTTTATACATCTGTGCATGTTGTATTTTTCCCTATGTGTTTTAATTCTTTATCTCACTCTGTTTTGTCATGGTATTTCTATTCATTACCTTTCAAATATGCTGTATTTCGTTTTTATTTTATACATATACTTGGTTAATTTCGTGCATTAAAAAAGGAGGGAGGAAGATCAAACGACAACAGGAATGGTTAAAAAGTGAGGCGAAGGAGCTAGTAGAGCTTAAAGAAAATCTTTCAGAAAATGGAAGAAGGAACAGACTGAAAATAATAAGAAACAGCATAAGGAATATCAAGTGAAATGCAAAGCGCTGATAAGGAAGGCAAAAAGGGACTTTAAAAAAAAGATTGCGTTGGAGGCAAAAACACATAGTAAAATCTTTTTTAGGTATATTAAAAGCAAGAAGCCAGCAAGATAATCAGTTGGAACGCTAGATGACCGAGGGGTAAAAGGGGCGATCAGGGAAGACAAAGCCATAGCGCAGAGATTAAATGAATTTTTTTGCTTCAGTCTTCACCGAGGAAGATTTGGGAGAGATACTGGTGCCAGAAATAGTATTCAAAGCTGATGAGTCGGAGAAACTGAATGAAATCTCTATAAACCTAGAGGATGTAATGGGGCAATTCGACAAATTGAAGAATAGCAAATCTCCTGGACTGGATGATATTCATCCCAGAGTACTGATAGAATTGAAAAATGAACTGGTGGAACTACTGTTAGTAATATGTAATTTATCTTTAAAATTGAGCGTGGTACCGGAAGATTGGAGGGTAGCCCACATAACACCAATATTTAAAAAGGTTCACGAGGGGATCCGGGAAATTATAGACAGGTGAGCCTGATGTCGGTGCCGGGCAAAATGGTAGAGACTATTATAAAGAAAAAAATTACAGAGCATATTCAAAAGCATGGATTAATGAGACAAAGATGGGCATAATCGATAGGGATGCCCAAGTTTTGCTGAGGACGTCCTCGCAAAATGTCTCGGTGGAGGGATGGGGAAACCCATATTTTCGAAACAAGATAGGCGTCTATCTTTCGTTTCGATAATATGGCCAGGGATGCCCAAATCTTAACATTTAGGTTGTCCCTAGAGATGGTCGTCCCTAGACTTGGTCATTTCTGATTTTCGGAGTTGATGGAAACTAAGGACGCCCATTTCAGAAACGACCAAATGCAAGCCCTTTGGTCATGGGAGGAGCCAGCATTCGTAGTGCACTGGTCCCTCTGACATGCCAGGCCACCAACCGGGCACACTAGGGGGCACTGCAGTGGACTTCATAAATTGCTCCCAAGTACATAGCTCCTTTTCCTTGTGAGTCCTCCAAAATGTGAGCCCTCCAACCCCCCCCCCCCAAAACCCACTACCCAAAACTGTACACCACTACCATAGCCCTTACAGGTGAAGGGGGGCACCTACATGTGGGTACAGTGGGTTTGTGGTGGGTTTTGGAGGGCTCACATTTACCACCACAAGTATAACAGGTAGGGGGATGGGCCTGGGTCCGCCTGGCTGAAGTGCACTGCACCCACTAAAATATTGTGTTCAATTCTGGTCACCGCATCTCAAAAAAGATATAGTGGAATTAGAAAAGGTAAAGAGAAGGGTGACAAAAATGATAAAGGGGATGGGATGACTTCCCTATGAGGAAAGGCTGAAGCAACTAGGGCTCCTCAGCTTGGAGAAGAGACGGCTAAGGGGAGATGTGATAGAGGTCTTTAAAATAATACTACTACTACTATTTAGCATTTCTATAGCGCTACAAGGCATACGCAGCGCTGCACAAACATAGAAGAAAGACAGTCCCTGCTCAAAGAGCTTACAATCTAATAATGAGTAGAGTGGAACGGGTAGACATGAATCATTTGTTTACTCTTTCCAAAAATACTAGGACTAGGGGGTATGCAATGGAGCTACAAAGTAGTAAATTTAATACAAATTGGAGAAAATGTTTCTTCACTCAATGTGTAATTAAACTCTGGAATTCATTGCCAGAGAATGTAGTAAAGACGGTTCGCTTAGCTGGGTTTAAAAAGGGTCTGGACTGCTTCCTAAAGGAAAAGTCCATAGACCATTATTAAAATGACTTGGGGAAAAAGCACTGCTTATTTCTGGGATAAGCAGCATAAAATGTATTGAGCTTTTTTGGGATCTTGCCAGGTATTTGTGACCTGGATTGGCCACTGTTGGAAACAGGATGCTGGACTTATTGGACCTTTGGTCTGTCCCAGTATGCCAATACTTATGTACTTATGAGGTGGACATGGGAGAAGCCACTGTTTGCCCTAAGATTGGTGGCATGGAGTATTACTAATAATTGTGTTTCTGTCAGGTACTTGTGACCTGGATTGGCCACTGTTGGAAACAGGATACTGGGATATTGGGATAGATGGTCTGACCCAGTATGGCTATTCTTATGTTCTTATGTTATAATTTTGTTCTTTACTTTCTGTATAAAATGGGATTTTAAACTCTCCTGCCAATTGGTTCCAAGTTAAAATGTCATTCGTTTCCTAAAAGTACATATAGGTGAATGAAAAAGAATGTGGGGTTCTTTTTGCTCTATATTCATTTTCAAATGCTAATCCCTGTATCAAAAAGTCTGCAGGAAATAAATTCATAGAAAGGATGCCCTGTACCCCACTATATAGAGTTGCCTTGAAGGTTAGTGAATAATATCACATAATGAAGTTTAATGAAGGTTAGGGTGAGGTACAGTAATAGTGCTTTATTTATAGCAGATAATGCAGGCATAGTGTTTGTTTCTAAGTCATGTTCATAGGTAAATGGATTTAGAGTGCTAGACATAAATACAAAATCTAAATGGCCATTGGCAATCATCTGGGCATGACAGTAATATAATACCTAGTTAATGTCTGAGAGGGCTTTAAAACTGTAATAGCTATTAATTTCCATTCTAGTTACTTCTTAATAACAACAAGGCATTTCAAATCATGCATTTATGAAGGCAACTGAATTTCTAGATTGTGTGAAGGCATTACCCCCAGATTCTATATAGGTTGCCAAAATTTGGGCAGGGATCCCAGATCTGCACCAAACTAGTTAATGAATCGTTAACAATCAATAATTGATGTTAATTGGCACTCATTTGGATTTATGCACAGATCTGCACTGCAAAAAATGCACGTCTAAATTTTACAATGTGCAACTCAAAAGGGGCGTGGCCATGGGAGAGGCATGGGTGGGTCAGGGGCATTCCCAGAAATGTTATATAAAACTTCTATTTCGCAAATACCTGTACAGTTCTATGTGGATTACAATATTCAAAAAGAGACTGGACAGATTAGGCGTCATGTTATAGAATAGGGTCCTTTTGGGTGAGCATCAAAACGGTTTACAAAAACATTGGATAAAAGAGTGAAAACTGCTTCTATGTTGCCGATGTTAGAGTCCACTGTTGATTGCTCCTGATGAAGCTTGTTTGTGAAATGGCAGTGCTCTGTTGAGCACATCTAAATACATCTTTTTTTTTGTCAGATAAGTGGTTTCCTATATTAATGACTGTTTTTACAAGAAATAAGAAGAAATACTAAGGGCTAGGGTTACTAAGCAGTGTTATGGGCGTGTTAGCATTTTTAACACGTGTAAATGGTGTACGTGCGTTAAACGCTAATGCACCCATAGAAATGTATAGGCGTGTTAGCGTTTAATGCGCCTTAAATTTATAGGCGCGGTAAAACGCTAACGCACCTTAGTAAACATACCACTAAGATGGCTTGAAATATTAGGGCTCTATTTATTATGGTGCACTAGCATTTTTAGCGCGTGCACAAAATTAGCCTGCGCTAACTGTGTAGGCATCCACAGGAATATTGTGGGTGCCTACACAGTTAGTACACGCTAATGGTTAGCGTGCACTAAAAGCACTAACGCGTCTCTAGCATGGCTTAGTAAACAGGGTCCTTAATAAGGAAGAATTAATGGAAATATCAACAAGAAAGAATGGAAAAATAAAAAATATAAAACAAAACTAGACTTGCGAGGAAGCTCCTCAGTGAAGTTGTGCATAAATTGCACTTATAACTGAGCGTCTGAAGTCTTTTCCTCCTTTGAAGATATTCAGTGATAGTTCAAATAATTAAATAATCACTTGCTATTTTGAGCTTTGATGTTAATCTGACTGGCAAGCATTTTGCCTACTGATTCTTAACATGAAAAAACATAAAATTTCATGTTTTTTTTCTGATCATTTTTGTTGGCCAAGGACTTGACATAGGAAATGTCTTTTCAAACAAATGCACACTGTAAGAGTGATATCCAGCTATAAGAGCACTGCAGTAACAGAAAAACTCCTCGTCATTCCACAGTCTATGAAAGTGGGATTGCTGTGGATGAAAGAAATTTGAAAGAAATCTACCATATTCAGGGACCAGGGAAATTACGCAAAACTTTGTCTTTTCTCCCTGAGATATCCTTCAACTTCATGTACCTAAATGAGATGTTCTTGCTGACATGGATGGCTTGAGCCTGAGGGATCAGTGAGCTAATTCATGCATACACGGTACCAACCTAGCCTGGTTTTGGGAGGATAAAGTCAACTAATTGTGTTAAACTCAATAATTGTCACCTATGTGAAAGATCAGTTTTAGATGCTAAATAACAGAGGCAGAAAGGTACGGATCATTTTTGGAACAGACTTGAAGAGATGCTCATGACAGGACAGGAGAGGCAGAGGAACAGGGCCTGAGTATAGTCTAGTATAAAGAGACTGTAGAGACAGAATGGTAGTTCAATAGGTCCTTTTCTGCCCACATCTTCTATGTTGACAATATTCTATTTATTTATCATTCAGATTTGATTATCCAATGCAAGACGTAGCACAATAAAACATAATGAAATATGATGATGAAGTTAAACCATAGAAACCAATTGTTCTCATCTAGGTTCATTTGTAAAAGTACATTGTCTGAAAATTGGCATCAAACCTATTGAACAATGAACAGTCTCCAGCCAGCTTGGAATTTATTCAAACACATTTTGGAAGTGGAGGTTAAGCAGGAATGTGTTCAGATCTTAGTGTGCTGGGCAGTTACTGGGGCACAAAACACTGCGTCAGTAGAAAAGCTATTAACCCTGACTGATCTGTGGTATCCCAGTGGCCAAATAATCCAAGTAGAACGTTACTTTTAACTCACTTATGAGCCGTGTGCAGCTGTGCAAAAATTCAGATTGCCACACTGTGGGGGTAATTCTCTACAGGTCACCTAAAGGTAGGTGTTGAGATGATGTGCACTGGGGGGATTCTATAGATGGGGTCCAAAAAATCTCCATGGAAAACATTTCTGCCTAAGTGTATTCTAGAAGTAACGCCTAGATTTGGGCACGGTATACAGAATACGCTTGGTTGATACCCCAGCACCTAAAACAACAAACCTCCATTTACATCAGTGAAAACGTGGCTTAAATCCTGGTATGTAGATTTAGGCGCAGAGGGCCATATTATATAACTACACGTTTAAATTTCGGAATGCCCACAAAACGCCCATTTCCCCACCTATAACCACACCCCTTTTTGTCTGCGTGTGTTAGAAGTTAGGCGCAGTGTGTTACAGAATACGCTTAGTGAGTTGTGTGTGTAAATTCTAATTATTGCCAATTAGTGCTCATTATTTCTTGTTAAGTGCTGTTATCAATGCTAATTAGCTTGTCAAGCCAATAAAGTTACATACGTTGTTATAGTATCCACCTGGATTTTGGCACAGATCTCTAGGCACGCTATATAGAATCCAGGGGGGCTATGGGCTGGATTCAGTAAATGGTACTAAATATAGGAAGATCTGCGCTAAACTCATATTCTATAAAGAGTGCCAAATGCCCTTTTATAGAATAGTGCTTAGTGCCAATTCCCATGCCCAAATTTGGATGTGAGGAATTATGCCTGCTGAAACCTGGTAATTTCATGATAGTGATTCGACTCCAGCGATTCAACGTGCTTTGTTACTATTTTATACGCTGGACTTCTAACCTACTTGGAGCAGCTTTCAGTTCCAGATATGCTCCGGCGTCTTTCATATCTTTTACGTACTCTATTTATTTCTGTTATAAGGGTTTTTGTACCTTCATGCTGATCAGTATCAAGAACATTGACCCCTTAGGCAGGCATAGTTCATGCTGAAACACAGCCCGTGTCGGGTCTTTCAAATAAAGGACTCTTGTTTGTTCCAGCCTTGCAGGCCCTATTGTATTTTTTTGCTTTCGTTGGTGACTGTACTTTGGAACCCTTTCTTTTGCTAGTCTGTAAATCCTGGTGGTGCAAGTTGGGTACTTAACCCAGAAATTCTATAACACTGCGCACCTGACCTGTATATGTCCCTCCTCCAATGGCCATGCTTCCTTTTGGGTTTTGAGCGAGACACTTCAGGTGCCTAGTGTTATAGAACAGCGTGAAGGCAGATGTGTACATAAATCCAAATGATTACCAATTAATGCCAATAAATAACAACTCATTAACTAATAAATTTGTGCACACATTTGCTCTGCATGCCCAAATCTGGGCGATCTCTATAGAATCAGGGGGTAAGTGTGGATTCTATATGCTAATGTTAAAAGTCTTATTGACTGCTATTTTCCCAGTTGAAACAGAAACATAGAACATGATGGCAGATAAGGGCCAAATGGCCTATCCAGTCTGCCCATCCTTAGTAATCACTAATTCTGACACAGTCGTGGTCTCCATGACCTCCACTGGGAGGCCATTCCACGCATCCACCACCCTTTCTGTGAAAGAGTATTTTCTTAGATTCCTCCTAAGTCTATTTCTACTTTACTTCATCATATGTCCCTTCATTCCAGAGTTTTCCTTCATTTGAAAGAGGCTCGCCTCCTGTATATTGATGCTACTAAGGTATTTAAACGTCTCTATCAAATCCCCTCTCTCTCACCTCTCTTCCAGCATATACATGTTGAGGTTCCTAAGCCTGTCCCTATATGTTTTATGACAGAGACCACTTACTAATTTTGTAGCCACCATCTAGACTGACCTCATCCTATTTATATCTTTCCATAGATGCAGTCTCCAGAATTGCACGCAGTACTCTAAATGGGGCCTCACCAGAGACTTTTACAAGGGCACTTTCACCTCTTTTTTCCTGCTGGTCATCCCTCTCCTTATATATGTAAGCATCTTTCTGGCTTTGACTGTTGCCTTTTCTACCTATTTGGTCATCAGACACAATCACCCCCAAGTCCCACTATTCTTTCATACACAGAAGCACTTCACCTCCTGTAGTGCACCGTTCCTATTGGGTCTAATGCAATGTACAATTTAAGGGGCCCTTTTACTAAGCTGCATAAGCATCTACGTGTGCCCAGCACGCGCCAAAATGGAGTTACCGACCAGCTACCATGTACATAAGTACATAAGTAATGCCATACTGGGAAAAGACCAAAGGTCCACCGAGCCCAGCATCCTGTTCCTGACAGTGGCCAATCCAGGTCAAGGGCACCTGGCAAGCTACCCAAACGTACAAACATTTTATACATGTTATTCCCGAAATTGTGGATTTTTCCCAGGTCCATTTAGTAGCGGTCTATGGACTTGTCCTTTAGGAAACCTTCCAACCCCTTTTTAAACTCTGCCAAGCTAACCGCCTTTACTACGTTCTCCGGCAACGAATTCCAGAGTTTAATTACGCGTTGGATGAAGAAAAGTTTTCTCCTATTTGTTTTAAATTTACTACACTGTAGTTTCATCGCATGCCCCCTAGTCCTAGTATTTTTGGAAAGTGTGAACAGACGCTTCACATCCACCTGTTCCACCTGTGGTTCTTGCTGTTTGGCGCGCGTCTGATATGCGCATCTGAAAAATAATTTTAGTTTCAGATGCGCGTATTGGACGCACGCCAAGTGGCATTTGATGCGCATAGGTCATTACCGCCTAGTTACTGTGTGAGACTTTACCGCTAGGTCAATGGCTGGCGGTAAGGTCTCAGACCCAAAATGGACACGCGGCAATTTTCATTTTGCCGCACGTCCATTTTCTGCAAAAATAAAAAAAAGGCATTTTTTTGCAGGTGCGCTGAAAAATGAGTCTGCGCACGCCCCAAACACATGCCTACACTATCGCAGGACATTTTTCAGCGCAGCTTAGTAAAAGGACCCCTAAAATAATAATAGATAAAAAATAACATTAAAAAATTGAAATACAATATTGTGTCTACAAAGCATAATACTAACAGAATTACATAATGCTAACAGAAATATATTAGAAAAATTATAGAAAAAGAAAAACAAAGAAACAATAATTATTTATCAAAAAATGTTAACCATTCTAAGAAAAACTAGGTAGTTTGCTAAACAAGAACATTTTAACTTTTAACAAATCTGAAATAGCTCCTTTCTACCTTAAGACTTAAAGGAAAAGAATTCCAAAGAGAAGCATCACTATAAGCAAAAAGGGTCTTAGCCACACTGAAAAAATGTATGTTTCTAAATGATGGGGGATGGAGAATTAATCTGTCTCATAATCGAGAGGAGATTCTAGAAAGAGGGACCAAAACTAAATTTATCAACAGTTCAGAGGTAATGTCATAAAAAATTTGGTAAAACAAACAGGCCTCTTTAAATATAACTCATTCATTAACAGGAAGCCAATGACATCTAGTAATAAAACCAGAAACACTACTGAATCTGTTTAGTTTAAAAATTAGCCAAAAAGCGGTATTCTGGATACGCTGTAATTTTTTTGAAATACCTTAGGGACCCTTTTACTAAGCTGCGTAAGCATCTATGCGCGCCCAACATGTGCCAAAATGGAGTTATCGCACGGCTACCACGTGGCTTTTGCAGTAATTTCATTTTTGCTGTGCATCCGATACGCAGGGCCAAAAAATAATTTTCAGACGTGTGCGTGGCATTTGGCTTATGTAAGTCATTACCGCCCGGTTACCGTGTGAGACTTTACCGCTAGGTCATGGCTGGCAGTAAGGTTGTAGACCCAAAATGGACACGCGGCATTCATTTTGCTGCACGTCCATTTTCAGCAAAAATTTTAAAAAGCCCTTTTTTATAGGCGCATTGAAAAATAGATCGGTGCGTGCCCAAAACCTGCACCTACACTACCGCAAGCCATTTTTCTGCACACCTTAGTAAGGGGACCCCTAAAAGATTCAAGTATAAAGAGTTGCAGTAATCCAGATGTGGAAGTATAGTCATTTGGACCAACAATGCAAAGGTCATTTGATCAAAAAGAGATTTTATTAGTTGTTTTAGTTTAAACAAGGTTTTCCTCCAAACCATATTTATTTGAGGCCTGTATGACAATGATGAATCTAGAGCCACCCTCAAAATCCTGGATTCAGACTCAATGATCAAAACTCTATCATCAGGCAAGGTTAATGAGGATGGTACAGTCACCCCACCATTCTTAAACCAAGTACTTTTGTTTTATTGGGATTTAACTTTAACTTATTGTCCAAAGCCCAATTGTGGATCTTACTTATTCCCAGCATAACCACATTCGCAAGATCTATCATCTTAACAGGAACTGGTGGTAGCAGTAATGTATGATATAAGTAGCTCCCCTAGTCCTAATCTAAATACCAGTTTCATCCAATCACTCTAACAGCAAGATGTGATTAACTGCATCAAAAGCAGCAGAGATGTCAGATTGCATCTGCTGACCTAAACATAACTGCTTTTTTCTTCATGATCTTTTCTTTTAATTTTTTGTTACATTTGTACCCTGTGCTTTGCCACTCATGGCAGGCTCAATGTGGCTTACATGGGGCAATGGAGGGTTAAGTGACTTGCCCAGAGTCACAAGGAGCTGCCTGTGCCTGAAGTGGGAATTGAACTCAGTTCCCCAGGACTAAAGTCCACCACCCTAACCACTAGGCCACTCCTCCATTCATTTAATTCTTAATCATGCTTTGCTATCTCTTCATTTAATGTGTCACATTTAATTTAATATCACTCATAACATTTATCTTTTGCTATGAAATTCAAACTAGGCCTGTGCCAACATGGGCCATGTTTCATCATACTGCGTCAGGGCATAAGGTCCTACAACATAAAAACACATCCTATATAATAATTCTCACCTCCAACGTTCTATTGGTCTTGCTGCCTGTGATCGTGACTTCTTCGGAGTTGGTCTGCTAGGCTCCGTAGCACAAGCTGACGTTACCGTAGCTATTATGATGTTAACATCAGAAACACGCCCAGTTGAGCAGTCCCTGAACATGAACAGCCATACCTCACGTCAGCAGCTGAGTCCTGCCCGCCGCACACAGACACACCGACAGAGAGGGGGCCTTAACAGCGCCAATGTAAGCACAATCTGCCCCCACACTGCCGGGGGAGGGGGTCCGACCAAGTGGCCGTCGGACCGGTGGGCCCAGAGGCCTCGCCCCAACGTTCTCTGTCCCTCCCTCCCTCCATCCCTCCGAGTTCCAAGATCATTGTCCCTTCCTCCCTCCCAATTCCAGGGTCCCCCCTCCCTCCGAGTTCCAGGATCGTCATCCCTCCCTTCCTCCCTCCCTCCCTTCCAGTTCCAGGCCCCCTCCCTCCGATTTTTAAAAGTCATCTTCACTTACCATGTCGGGGTTATGGCGGCTGGCAGCAGCAGTAAAACGCATGCAGGCTCGCTCCTTCTGTCTCTCTCAGCTGTGGTCCTGCCCTTGCGGAAACAGGAAATGAGGGCGGGACCAGAGCTGAGAGAGACAGAAGGGGCGAGCCTGCATGCATTTTATCGCTGCTGCCGGCTGCCGTAACCCCGACGTGAGAGGGGGCCTGGAACTGGAAGGAAGGGAGGGAGGAAAGGAGGATGACGACCCTGGAACTGTGAGGGAGGGAGGATCGATGACCCTGGAACTCGGAGGGAGGAAGGGAGGGACGGAGAACGTTGGGGACGGCCACGTGGTCGGACCCCCTTCCCCGGCGGTGTGTATGTGTGTGGGGGTGTGTGGAGGGAGGGACCCTGAAACTCGGCTGGTGGGAGACCCAGAAACTCAGAGGGATGGAGGGAGGGAGGGTTGGAGATCCTGAAACTCGGAGGGAGGGGGAACCCTGAAACTCGGAGGGAGGGGGGACCCTGAAACTCGGAGGGAGGGAATGACCCTGAAACATGGAGGGAGGAAGGGAGGGGACGACCCTGAAACTCAGAGGAAGGGAGGGAGGGGACGACCCTGGAACTCAGAGGGAGGGAGGGAGGGAGGGGATGACCCTGGCACTCGAAGAGAGGGAGGGAGGGAGGGGACCCTGCAAGTGGGAGGGAGGGAGGGGGGCTCCTGGCACACTCTCTCATTCTCACACACACACTCTCTCTCTCACAGACACACTCACAACCAGTCTCACTCTCTCTCTATCACACAGATACACACACTCGCACATTCACTCTCTCTCTCTCTCACAGAGTCACTCTCACACACACTCTCTCAAACATACACACTCCGAGGAAAACCTTGCTAGCGCCCGTTTCATTTGTGTCAGAAACGGGCCTTTTTTTACTAGTACTTAATAACATATCTTAATCAAACTCCTATACATATCAAAATTAGTATCAAAAAATGCCAACCCACATAGTTAAAGATGCCATAACATTTTGGTGTTTACTCTGCTACTCAACGCACAGCATTATTACTATTGGCTCAAACCCCCAGAACCCTAAACTGAATCCACCAATCATAACAAATTCACAAGAGGGAAGCTCAGTCAATCTCTAAATTTAACCCTTTCGGGAAAATCATCCCCAAAGAAAAAAATCCAAAACTTTTCCTTAAAATTCAACAATTTTTCCATATCACTCCCTTCCCATCCCAAGTGCATCACTTCTAAAGCTCTCCGTTTTAAGTCAGCAAATGTATGACATTTTTCTAACCAATGAGACACTAGCGGAGCCTACTCATTTTTACATGCTATCCTAGATTTGTGTTTATTCAGACACAATTTAATTGTTCTAGATGTCCTGCCAATATAAACTAAATCACAGGGACACTATATTACATAAACTACGTTTGTTGATTCACAGTTAGTATTATCCCTAGCAGTAATAACTCTTCCCTGTTTAGCTAAGTCCCATTGTAATCCTGTCATAGCTAACCCACATCACTGATAACTACCACATACACCATGACCTTCTGAGTAGCAGAGTAGATGCTGAAATGTTATGGCGTCTTTTATAAGGTATACGAGTAGGCATTTTTTGATGCTAATTTTGATATGTATAGTAGTTTGATTTAGGAATTTTATTAAGTATGTGTTTTTATGTTGTAGGACCTTATGCCCTGATGCAGCGTGATGAAACATGACCCATGTTGGCGCAGGTTCAGTTTGAATTTCATAGCAAAAGATAAGTGTTATAAGTGATATTAAATTGTTGTGATACATTAAATGAGGAGATAGAAAAAATGATTAAGAAATAGATAAAGAAAGGGAGCCGATGATGATATTGGCAAGCCACAGGGTTGTATCCTTGTATGAAAAGAGTTGCTGCCGAGGTTCTAGCATGACTTAGTTTATTAGTCCTACCCATGTTTTCCTTGGAAGTTATTGGGTAATTATTGAAACGCTGGGTTGATATGCGATTGTGCCCTGAAAATGGCAAGGACAAATTAAGGTTAGGTATACATATAAAGTAGCTCATACAATGAGTTTATCTTATTGGGCAGACTGGATGGACTGTACAGGTCTTTATCTGCCGTCATCTACTGTGTTGCTGCGTGTTTGTGATTGTACATGAAGCATTGCGCATAGGCAAATTACTGCGTGCATGCATGCCCTATAAGGACAAGAGTGCACCCTTTTTCCACGTGGTGTACGCTATTTCCAAAGAGCGCGTATTAGTGTCAGCAATTGACAAAATAACAAAATGGGCAGATAAACCTGAATTAAACAAAATTTCCCATAAATAACACAGGAAACAGCACAAAATGAAATATGTTTTGCCTGCCCATCCGTACATTTAACATGGTCATGATGCAACCCTGTACAGATAGCCCACACCTGTCACTGCCAGACTAACTAATCATACAAAAGACATTTGAAGCTACAGAGCCTAATCCCTATACTGGTCACTAGAAGATGAGACTTCTCTAAGGTACCTTGTTAATTAGCTGTGCATGGCCAAACTGATGGGTTTAGTAAATTTACATTTAAATAAATTATGACAAACATCTGGTTACAAAGTAGAGTTTCCTGGCCCCAAAATACATATTTATCTCTGAAGGCAAAACAACTATGGTAGGAAGAAATATGAGCACACAGAAAGGCTGTACAATGAAATGCCAGGGGATGTCATTCTCCACAAACTGCATTTTGACATCTTGCCATTTCATTCTAATCAATACAGATGCTACAGTTGCTTCTAATGCTCGCATCTGCAGAGTGCTCCTGGCATTGGAATGCAGATAGGTAATTTATTCACAAATTTTAATCTGGTATCTCTTGCAGGTTGCTGTAATGAGCGTATCCACTAGAGATAATTAAAAGTCCATTAGAACCAATGTTGACATTTGCTAGTCTACTAAAGTCTTAACTATCAAAATTTTCATTAGTTCACGTACTCCGGCTCCTTGGCTTGTCAGTAGTGATTGACCAGGTGAAAATCAAATGGGGTCACAAACTATTACACGGAAAGTGAACTTGCGTGTCTCCCAGAAAATTCTTTTTGGGTGGTGGTTTGGCATTTCTCAAAGATATGTTAGACCTGAAATACCTGTTTTAAAAATACATTTACTGAATGGAATTGCTGTAGCTTCATAAGCATCAATTATGCATTGTTTGTACTGTTCTGCTTTGTAATGACTTCACTCTTTAAATGGTATCATATCAATGGGCTGCATTGTTTGCAGTCTGTGTGAGCGCTTTAGCTTGTATACATCACAATCAGTTTTCAAAGAGAAGTCATCTGCATTGTTACCCCTTGCAAATTAGTCGGTGTAAATGAACCATGCTAAAAATACTGAAGTAATCTGCAGTCCTATGTGTGGGAGGACAAACGGAAGTTAAATAGCAATGTGTGCATTTTTCAAAATCGAATATGCGTACACTGATTTAATCCTCTAACCCAAGTACACTCATAGGAATGCCTCTCCGTAACACATCTAAAAATATGCACACTGTGGAAGCCCACATAGGGGGACATTTAATAAGTGGTGTCCGAAGTTAGGCACTAGAATAATCTGCGCTAAGCTAGAACGCTCTGTGCAGAATACTAGTTTATCATGCATTTTGCACCTAACTTTGGGGTCTTTTACAAAGCCGCAGTGGCGTAGCTATGGGGGCCTGGGCCCCCGTGGATTTCTCCCTGGACCCCCCTGCCAACGACCCTCTCGACCCCCTCTCCCGCTGCCAACCCCCCGTCACTGTCGCCATCGGCTACCTTTGCTGGCGGGGGACCCCAGCCCCCGCCAGCTGAGGTCCTCTTCTTCCGGCGCAAGCCTTCATTCTGTTTCTGTGAGTCTGATGTCCTGCACATACGTGCAGGACGTCAGACTCACAGAAACAGAACGAAGCCTTGTGCTGGAAGAAGAGGACCTTGGCTGGCGGGAGGTTGAGGTCCCCCGCCAGCAAAGGTAGGTGATGGCGGCGGGGGGGGGGGTTGGCGGCAGGAGGGGGTCGAGACTCTCGGCAGGGTCATCGGCGGGGGGGGGGGGTCAAAATTGTTGTTGGTGGTGGCGGCGGCGGGGGGGGGGGGTCGGAAATGGCGGGAGGGGTCGGCGGCACCGGGGGGGGGGGGGGGGGCTAAAATGTGCCCCTCACCTCGGGCTCTGGACCCCCCTCCTGCCAAAGTCTGGCTACGCCCCTGCTAAGCCGTGGTAGTGTTTTTAGCTCGCGGTAGAGAGATGTGGCAGCCGTGTTAGTCCACTTTTTAAAGGTAATCAATAGGAATAGAGTAAAATAAAACAGAGAAAAGAAAATAAGATCTTTACTTTCTGACAATCTGCAAGAAGAATGACATCATTCCTAAATTAAGTTAGTCCAATAAAAAAGGCATCATATGTTCTTTTCTATGTTTTATTTTACTCTATTTCTATTGATTAGCTCGCGGTAGAAATCAGCTGGCGGTAAACACCGACACGCTCAGCATCTCAGCGTTTACTGCCAGCTGGTTTCTTCCGTGAGCTAAAAATGCTATCATGGCTTAGTAAAAGACTCGGTGGTGTAGCTATGGGGGGGGGGGGGGGGGGGGGGACATAGGGGCCTGGCCCCCCAAATGGATACAGAGCCCCTGGTTTGGCTGGTGGATGTCCCCAATCTCCGCCAGCTGAAGCATTTCTCCAGCGCTGCTGTCCTTACATTGCCTGCCTTGCTTCCCTCTCATCGCATGCATGTTCGGTTTTAGTGAAACTGAGCATGTGTGACACTTTGCGCATGCTCAATTTCATTAAAATTGAGCATGTGCAATCTAAGGGGAAGCAGGGCAGGCAATATAAGGACACCAGTGCTCATAGCTCATAGGTTTGTTTGCTTTGTTTTGAGTGTACTAGATGATGACTGTGTGCGGGGAATGGGAAACAGCAACCAACCAAATTGGCTTCAACTTTTTGACTTCATGCCATCTCCAGCTTTCTTCAGCCTCCTTGGTCTAACAAAACTGAAAGCAGATGCGCGTGTGGTGTCTAATTTGATAACAGAGAGGGGTGGCAATTGAAGCAGGCTAGCATCTGGAAAGCAAAGAGAATGTGTAGGTGTGTAGGGAATGACAAAGCGAAAGATGTAATCCGGGGCAGTTGGAAGGTAAGACTTAAAGACCAGAATCAGGAGTTTATACTGGATGCATGCAGAAGGGGGTAATTGATTTTCTTGATATAGTGCCTAAATTTGCTTGCCCAACTTTGGGGCTACCTATACAAAATCCAGTAGTTAGGGCTCAATTCTATGAAATAGACACTAACATTTATGCACTACTTACACATGTGAATGTTTAGCATTCTAGCATATATGCACCCTGATGAGCTGGCCATCCACCACTTAAGTGACTGCGACTACTGCATCACTGTCTGGTTAGTGTCAGCGCAGTCCAGGGGTGGAACTTGGGCAGAGCCAGAATTTAACTAGTTAGCATGATAATCAGTCTGCTAACCAGTTAAGTAAGTGCGTAAAATTGGGACAGCAAAAATGCTGTCCTACCTTTTTCTGCTGAGCTAACTGAGCACCATTCTGAACATGGGCTGGTGCCCAACTTCTGGGTGACCTCACTTACCCAGATATTCAGCCTGCAACTGAATTTCAGGCAGGAAGTGCAGAAATGGGAAATGAAGGACAGCTAGACAAGCCACCGGTTCAACCAATCCGCTTTATTTTTCAAACATGTAAAAAGACTCGACATGGCAACTGTGTTTCGCATAAGAGATGCCTGCCTCAGGAGTCTACAAGCAAAAATAATAAAGTCCATTGTCTGCTATTGAGACAGATGTGGGGAAACAGCTGCTTGCCCTGGGATTGGTAGCATGGAGTGTTGCTACTATTTGGGTTTCTGCCATGTATTTGTGACCTGGATTGGCCACTGTTGGAAACAGGATACTGGGCTAGATGGACCATTGGTCCGACCCAATATTGATATTCTTATGTTCCTTACGCTGAAAGAATTGATTTAACATTTCTGACATTTTGTGGGCGATTTTGGATAATCTACTGTGTTGCTGTGTTATTGTATGTGCACTTTAGTTAGTGTGTCTTTGCTCATCTTTGGCCATGTTTAATTTCCACTCAAAGATTCACTACTTTAAGATCACTTTTAAATTAAAAAAACAAAACAAAATAACCTGATTCTGATATATGGGAGTCCTTGGATCTGGATCCAAGAGGAGCTATTCAGTGGGGATGCAAGGTCCAATACATACACAAAGAGGTAATATTATAAAGGCATTTTCATGTGTATATTTATTTATTGGGATTTATTAACTGCCTTTATGAACAGATTGACCCAAGGAGGCGGTGAACAGCAGGTCCAGTTTAACATGCAACTTCAATTTTGTTAACATCATACCAATAGTAAAATAATCAAATATAAAATATGAATACAATAAATTGTCACTGTTGTGGCCGTGCCCTTATGTTCAGACCTACTGTTTCTCTGTATCTAGCTCTGTGGCCTCTCCAGTCTGCCTTCTTTCCTGTTGTTGTTCTTCCTGTTAGCCAAGCCTCGCTTTGGTGTTGCTGAAGCCAAGCCTCACTTTGGTCTCCCTGCTTCTGCTTCATTTCCTATTTGTGACATCATCAGCCTACTCCTTTATAAGGACCCAGGCAGCTTTCCTGCATTGCCTTCCAAGCAAAGCCCTGTTCTGCTTCTCTGTATGTATTGTTCTGGTTTGAATCTGTATGGATTACTTGCCTGTTAACTTTGCTCCCAAGCAAAGCCCGGTTCTGTTTTTCTGTGTGTGTGGTTCTGGTTTGAACCTGGATTACGTCCTTGTTATCTAGGCTCTCCAGTATAAGCCTGTTCTGTTTCCTTGTGTGGTTTCCCTTGTTACCTTTCACTGTTCAGCGATCCGGTTGTTGCCAGCCCAGCTGCTTTCCTTGATTACTTTGCTTCCATGCAGCTGTGTGTGCTCTGTCTGCTCTGTCTTTGCCTGCCTTTCCTTTCCCTATCCAGCTGTGTGCTGGCTGAGTTTTGGTAAGAACATTGTTTGTTTTTCTCTTTGTTTGCTTTAAACCGTTGACTGCAGTGTAAGCCCTGCTTCTTTCGGACTTGTGTATTAGAAGCAGCCCTTCCTTTTAGCCTGCTTTAACTCTTTGTCTGCTGTGTTTGTCTCCTGATTCTTGTGAGCATTGCTCCTTATCTGATTTGTATATGTAAAGGCAGCTTTCCCTGTTTGGTTGATTTTCCCTTTGTCTCTAGTGTCTGTTATTTGACTCTGTGACACAGCCTTGTGTATTCCTGTAAATGGCTTCCCTTTTTCATTGAGTGCTGTGTGGCACAGCCTTGTGTATTCTTATGAGTGGCTTCCCTTTACCCTTGAGTGCTGTGTGGCCAGCCTTGTGTATTCTTATGAGTGGCTTCCCTTTACCCTTGAGTGCTGTGTGGCCAGCCTTGAGTATTCCTATGAGTGGCTGCCCTTTTTCCTTGACTGCCGGGAGGCACACCCTTGAGTATTCCTTTGAGTGGCTTCCCTTTTCCCTGAGTGCTGTAAGGTACAGCTTAGAGTGTTCCTATGAATGGCTTCCTTTTTTTCTTGAGTGCTGTATGGCACAGCCATGAGTGTTCCTTTACTATGGCCGTGTGGCCTTGTCTTGAGTTTTCCCTGTGTGATTTCTGTTTGAGTCCTCTCTGTGAGGTTTCTGTTTTGAGTTTGAGTGGGTTTCTCTTCCGTTTAGCTGTGACTATTAGCGCAGCCCTGAGCGGCCTCTCTGTGTGGCACAAGTGGGCTGTTCTGCTGTTTAGCTGTGTCTACTAGCACAGCCCTGAGTGTCCTCTCTGTTTGGTTCTGTTTGAGTGGGTGGTTCTTCTGTTAGCTGTGACTACTAGCTCAGCCTTGAGCTGCTTCTCTGTGTGGCACAAGTGGACAACTCTTCCGTTTAGCTGGGACTACTAGCTCAGCCCTGAGCTACCTCTCTGTGTGATTTCTGTTTGACTTGGTTAGGACTATTTGTTTATAGCTGTAGTTCTAGCACAGTCCAGAGCGTCCTCTGTTTGATTCTGTTTGTGTTAATCTGATCACAAGCCCTTGTGCCTAGGCCAATGTTCAGAGTGTCATGCATGTGAACGTTGTCTGTTAGGTGTGTCAGAACAGAAGAAAGGTTGAGAACCACTGGTTTAAATGAAGATATTGTAATGAATAAAACAAAAATACTGCTTGAAGCAGGCTCTATGTGGCTAACAATATATAGAGGATGAACATCAAACAAATGCAAGGGCGGAGCAAACGAAAGGTACATCGGGGGGGGGGGGGGGGGGGAACAGCAGGGGAAGCCAGGAGGGATGGCAGGAAGTTATTACATGTGTTTACTTTTCTATATAGTCACCACTAATCGCCACACATTTCCGCCAACAATGGACGTTTTTAAAAGCCGTTGCAAAAGAACTACACATGTCATCTCTTCAACCAGTTGCTCACAGTCGTTTCCACCTCCTCATTTGAGATGAACAAATGCCCCAAAGGTATATTGGAAAAAGATGGAAATCACATGGCATTAAGTCTGGGCTGTATGGCGGATGGCGGAAAGACAAATCCTTTACAGCTTATTTTTACTGCAGGTTTCTTTAGTGGAAGTATACACATAGTCTACGCCAAGCCAATTCCAAATATTATTCTGCTGATATCCTATTCCATGGTAACTATCCCCAGCAATCATTCAGTTTGGTGAATAAGCTCTGCTTGACTGAAAATGATGGCTCGTATATCCCACTTGTTCCCCTGATTCATGTGCAACCTTCCTTGTTCTCTAGAGGGCCCTCTTTCTTTATGGTTCACTCTTTCTCAGGCATCTCTCAGTAATTTCACTTGTCTTTCTCACATTAGCTTTGGGAAGCTCATATGAAACCTTCTGGGTACCCCCTTGATCTCATCCCTCCTCGTCTGCTTAAAGAGCTCTGGTCCTTCTTTCACCTATTCTGTTAGATATGATTAATCTGCCTGCTTCTTGGAATCATTCCATTGTTGAAAAAAGGCATTTCTGATTCTTCCCTACCTACCAGCTATAGGCCCATTGTCACACTCCCTTTCCTCGCTAAATCACAGAAAAAGCAGCTTTTCAGCAAGGTACTTGGTTTTGGAATGGATTCAAGAAAGATCATAGTGCAGAAACAACTCTAATGCTTCTGAATGATCTTGTTTGTCAGCTGGATGTCTCTATAGATGTTCTCCTAATTCAATTGGATTTGAGTTCCACATTTAATACAGTAGATCAATCACTTCTTCTGTCTCACCTTCAAGAAACTGGACTAAAGGGTACCATGTTAAATTGGTTCTATTCTTATTATTGGTTCTTAGCCTACTACTCTAACCACTAGGATACTCTTCCATGCTTTTCACAATGCCTCCTTTCTGATTTTTAATGCTTATCTCCACCAACTCTTACTCACTTCTTCTTCCCCAGCATCTCCCCCATTTTACCCCTTTCTCTAAAATTTACCCCATGTCTCTTTCCCTCACCCCCTTTGTTCAGTATCTGCCCTGCTTCCCAAACCTTCCCTCAGATTCTATTCCTATCTTCCTCCTTTTCACCCAGCATCCTTCCTTCCACCAGTATCCTGTCCCGCATCTCCCCACTTTTTCCTAACATCAATCTCCTGCTACTTTCTTGCATCCCCAGCATCCTCCCTGCCTCTTGCCTTTCCTTCCTCAGTATCCATTCCTGTCTTTTGTCCCCCCAGCAGGACCAGAAGCAGGAGAAGGGCTCAAGTGAATGTTCTGTTCTGTTAGCGTGGAGCCATTCTCATGGTAAGAGTCACAGGATCTATGGTTTTTACTGAAAGACTGGCATCATGTTAAAAGCCTCTTCTACTGCTGGTCCCGTTGAAGGTTGGCTGGGGTGCATTGGGATTCTGGAGGTGATGAGCAGAGCTAGTACTGCTGCCATGCTATACAAGAAAAGAAAATATCCATGCAATCTTTGAGAACAAGAGCACAGCCATGTAGTTTAGAGGAAATAATATATATAAATGAAACAAAAGTTAATATTTAAATTCCAATTAGGCATTTTTGTGGGCTTAATCTGGGAAGGGTCATTTTGGGATTATCATGATTATTGTGTTTATCAAAATCTCAGGAGTGGGGGGGTCCTAGGGAGATAAAAGATAATTGGGTGGGGGGAGGTGCATAAGGCTGAAAGGGTATCTAATACCCTTGCACCAACTCTCACCTTTAGTAAACTGTTATGATGAGTCCTTCCTTTGCACAGCAGAATAACATTTATTGATTGCAATAGTGAGGCACAATCATGAGAAGTTTAATTTGGTGCAACTACACATGCTTTTTTTTAGTTTCAGCATTATGTTTATGATACACCTATTATGTTAGATTTGTTGTGAAGTGGCTTTGAGTGTACTTTTGTTTTTGATTATGTTTTATAAAGGTATTTCCCATTCTCCCTACAGGCATATTTATGCATCGCATTGGGAATAATTCATTTACCCTGCTAATCTGTCCATAACACATTTCTATGACACAGGAAAATGTGTAAATATTATGAAATATATTTGACTAATATCATATATGTCATACTAGTGGTCTGCCTCTCACCATTGTCTCCTCAGATACTTGGAAACATTTTTACACAGAGCCCTAGCTGATCAAGAATAGCACAACTGCCCCCTCCCCTCCACTTCCCTCCACTCCCCACCTCCCCTCCCCAACTCCACAGCAAGCTGAGAATTCAGAATGGGACCTATTCATTCTAATTAGTGGAATGTCTCAAACCTGTCACCCAGTAATGAAGACATTCTGTGTGGTCCTCTGATTTGAACTGACAGTCACAATCTGTTGTTCAAGAGGATGAAGGGGGCTCTCAGATTCACACAGTCGCAGCTCTCCTCCCCGCAAACAAATTCATTTTGATGTTCAGCAACAAATATTTTCACAGTTTACATTTTGCTTATTGACATGACTGCATCAGTTGAGTTTATCAAGCTGAAAACCATCTGTGGGCCCGATTCCGAGCACACTCGTATATGCTTCATACACTCTTTGTGTGGAAACAAAGGGATTTCTGCAGTGAACATTACTCATTTGAAAAGATCAAAAAATTAAAATTTTTTAATGCTGTTCTTCATATGAAAAGCAAATTACTTGTTGGCGATTAAGGCAGAAAATAATGTTACATAGAGGGGCATAATCGAACAGGGCGCCGAAGTTTTCCTGAGGGCATCCTCACAGAACGTCCTTGGGAAGGGGCGGGGAAACCCGTATTATCGAACAAGATGGGCGTCCATCTTTCGTTTCGATAATACGGTCGGGGACGCCCAAATCTCAACTTTTACGTTGACCTTAGAGATGGTCGTCCTTAGAGATGGTCGTCCCTGGTTTTCAGCGATAATAAAAACCGAGGATGCCCATCTCTGAAACGACCAAATCCAAGCCATTTGGTCATGGGAGGAGCCAGAATTCATAGTGCACTGGTCCCCCTGACATGCCAGGACACCAACCGGGCACCCTAGGGGGCTCTGCAGTGGACTTCAGAAATTGCTCCCAGGTGCATAGCTCCCTTACCTTGGGTGCTGAGCCCCCCAAAGCCCACTACCCACAACTGTACAACACTACCATAGCCCTAAGGGGTGAAGGGGGCACCTACATGTGGGTACAGTGGTTTTCTGGTGGGTTTTGAAGGGCTCACATTTACCGCCACAAGTGTAACAGGTAGAGGGGGATTTGCCTGGGTCCGCCTGCCTGAAGTGCACTGCACCCACTAAAACTGCTCCAGGGACCTACATACTGCTGTCATGGAGCTGGGTATGACATTTGAGGCTGGCAAAAAATATTTTTAAAGTTTTTTTTTAGGGTGGGAAGGGGTTAGTGACCACTGGGGGAGTAAGGGGGAGGTCATCCCAAATTCCCTCCGGTGGTCATCTGGTCAGTTTGGGCACCTTTTTGAGGCTTGGTTGCAAGAAAAAATGGACCAAGTAAAGTCATCCAAGTGCTAGTCAGGGACGCCCTTCTTTTTTCCATTATCGGCCAAGGACGCCCATGTGTTAAGCACGCCCCAGTCCCGCCTTCATTATGCTTCCGACATGCCCCCGGGAACTTTGGTCATCCCCGTGAAGGAAAGCAGTTGAGGACGCCCAAAATCGGCTTTCAATTATGCCGATTTGGGTTACCCTGTGAGAAGGATGCCCATCTTTTGATTTGTGTCGAAAGATGGGCGTCCTTCTTTTTCGAAAATAAGCCTGCTAGTAACATAGTAAGTGATGGCAGATAAAGACCTGTATGGTCCATCCAGTCTGCCCAACAAGATTAACTCATTATACTTGATATGTGATACTTTATATATATATATACCCGAGTTTGATTTGTCGTTGCCATTCTCAGGGCACAGACCATATAAGTCTGCCCAGCACTCTTCTTGTACTAAAAGTTCTGAAGCTAACGTCGAAGTCCCTTAAAATTTACACTCAAGCCCATCCCTATCTAGTCAGTCACGATCAGGTCATAGACCGTAGAAGTCTTCCCAGCACCGGTTTCGCTTCCCAATTAGCAGCGTCGCTACCCAATCTCCGCTAAGATTCCGTGGATCCATTCCTTCTAAACAGGATTCCTTTGTGTTTATCCCATTCATATTTGAATTCAATTACCGTTTTCATCTTCACCACCTCCCGCGGGAGGGCATTCCATGTATCCACCACCCTCTCCGTGAAAAAAATACTTCCTAACATTACTCCTGAGTCTGCCCCCCCTTCAACCTCAATTCATGTCCTCTAGTTCTACCACCTTCCCTTCTCCAGAAAAGGTTCATTTGTGGATTAATACCCTTCAAATATCTGAACGCTTGTAGAATGTCACCCCTGTTTCTCCTTTCCTCCAAAGTATACATGTTCAGGTCAGCAAGTCTCTCCTCGTACGGTTTGCAACGTAAATCCCACACCATTTTAGTAGCTTTTCTTTGTACCGCTTCCAGTCTTTTTACATCCTTAGCTAGGTACGGCCTCCAAAACTGAACACAATACTCCAAGTGGGGCCTTACCAACAACTTGTAGAGGGGCATCAACACCTCCTTTCTTCTGCTAGTTATACCCCTTTCTATGTAGCCTAGCATCCTTCTGGCCATGGACATCACCTTTTCACATTGTTTCTTCACAGTGTTTGACAATTGTTTTTTTTCAGCTATCACCCTCTGTTCTTCCTGAAGTGTACAAGTGTATAATGCTCAGCACTTTAAAATAGCAAATGCAAAAGGCAATTAAATATGCGTGTAGAGGCCGCTAGGGTTCTGCACCAAATGGGATAGCAGTGACCTCTAGTGGCTCTACTAAAATACTGGACTTTAACTTGTGAATTCTCCTATCATTTTCAGAACAAGGGGAGGGCTTTCCTGACCAATGAAGTAATGGTGGGAGGAGACTGCCTCTTGCATGTATAAAATCCCAGCCCTGTTTGAATGCTTTGTCTTTGGTTCCTGTTTCCTCACATTGTACCACACAGTGAGGGAAGAAGGTCTTTAATTGTACCAGAAAGACAAAAGGAGTGGTGAGCAGTGACAGGGTTACTGAGGCTTCTGTAGGGAACCAGCCCACCACAACTTCCAAGGAGGAGGATAAAGGAGTGAAGCAGTTGGAGAAACCAGAGAAGTAACAGAGGATTCTGGCCTGAGATGCAGGAGGGGACAAGGAGGAAGTCCATGGTATGTACAAAGATAAAGAAACTTAGGGGACCTTTTTTACTAAGCTACGTTAGGTGTTAATGTGTGCCTAGCACACCAAAAAATGACCTAACACAGGATGTGCTAAAGCATACTGCGTTAGTTTTACAATGTGCATGCGCTAACCATTTGGTAATTTTTTTTTTGAGAGGTCGTGTCAGGGGCGGAGCGTGGGTGTTCCTGTGTTAACCAGTTAGTGCATCTACTGGTTACTGCATGGACAACACAGGAGCACTTAATGCTTCCTTAATGGCAACATTAGTGCACTTAATAATTGTGCATGTGAACATTAGTGCACTACCATTAATGGAAAAAATATAAATGCATAATGGCGCGTTAAGGCCAAATCCTACTGCAGCTTAGTAAAAGAGTGTAGCCAGGATTTGACGTCAAGAGGAGCAGAACGTTTGTAAAATAGGCACCGATGCAAGGCTGAAGGGCTGAACAGCATAGGCACCATTTCATTCAAAATCCATTTGGGGGAGCAGCCACTCCCCTTGCACCCCACCTAGCTACAAGGACCCCTTAGACAGGAACTCCCAAGCATTCCAGATAAGAGGTCTGCAATAAAAGACCCTTATTAGGAGCCTCCAAAGAGGAGAAAGTCATGAAGAAACATAGAAGAGACTATAGGAATCTGATGCTATCTTATGCCTTCTTTCTCTGCTTTTACCTTTGTTATGGTTGTGAAGATTTTTCCCTTTTTGGTTAAATATTTTAATTTCAGTAAACCTTTTGGTTCAGAACCCCAACTCTGCCCTGGACTGAATTATTACGTGCCTGTGGAGTGAAGAGAATGTAGACTGGATTTGCAAATGGTTCCCCAGTGAATACTGGTCCTGACCTGGACCCATTAACAAACAAACATATTTTATTTAAAAGCAATTTATGTAGGACTTACGTAGCTGAAATATGGCTACATGTGTTTTCTATAGTATATTTTTATATCAACTTCTTTTCTACCTTTTGTTAGCAAAACTACTGGAAGTATATACATGAAACATTGCCTCCACTGGCAAAACGGATAGAAAAGTAGTGGCTAGAAAGTGCAGAAAACACATTTTGATATCTTTAAAAATCTACTATAATGAAACTCACCCTCATGTTCTGAGGACACTGACATCAGTGAAGCCAAGCCCTGACTTCCTTCAAAAAGGTTCGAAGGTTCGTGGTGGTGAAGCCACCAAAATCGCTCCGGGCCCCGCCCTTGAGGGTGGAGCAATGGCAGAACAACGAAGGGGTTGGCAGGGAGGGAGGCAGGGAGGCGGGGGGTGGGAAATCGCTCCGGGCCCCGCCCTTGCGTCAAACGTCATGATGTTGGGGGCGGAGCAAGGGCAGAACAACGAAGGGGTTGGCCAGGGAGGGAGGAGGGGTGTTGGCGACGGAAACCTTGCTAGCGCCCGTTTCATTTGCTCTGAAACGGGCCTCTTTTACTAGTATGTATATAAGTTAAGAAGTGGGCTAATGTTCTACTATGGAGAATATTCTGACCTAGATGAAAAATAGACAAGATAAGGTTTAGCTCTCCAATATTGTACACTGGAAAGATGGTGGAATGAAAAGAAATGACACTGTATTGCCCATTTTGTTCCTTCTATATATCTCAACGTCACTTGCCTTCTTGGCTACCATTTGCCATCTCTAATTTTACCTTATTGGTTGTACTTATGTTTATATTTGGTCATTTTACTATTGTTATATTGTTAGTAACATTGTAAGTTTTATGTCAAGCTATTCTTGCTGTGCATAGCCTTGGGTACATCTCTTCATAAAGATAGTAATTAGTCCCAATAATTAACTAACTAACTAACTAACTAACTAACTAACTAACTAACTAACTAACTAAGGGGCCCTTTTAATAAGCTGCATTAGGAGATAACATGTGCTTAATGCGGCAAAAATGGCCTAACACAGGATGCGCTAATTATCCTGCGTTAGTTTTGTTGTCTGCACGCACATTAGTGTGCGCTAACTAGTTAATGAAGGGTTAATGGAGGAGCCCTTACTGCTTCCTATATAACAGGAAGTAAGGGCTCCCACATTCATTTTTTTTAAATGGCTGCATGCTAATGGTAACATTAGTGCATGGCCACAAATGAACTGAATACAAAAAGGCTTTTTTAACGGCTGTGCTAGAAATGGGCTTAGCATACAGGAAAGACCTGCATGAGAGCACTAAGCCCATTTACTAGAGCAGCTTAGTGTGCTAATGGATTTAGCATGCACTAACGTAGGCTTATCACTCGCTAAAAAGGAAGTACTGCTGGGCTACTGAAGCAACCTGGCAGTAGTTACCACCCCCAGCAGGCAGTGTCACGTGCTGCCCAGTTACCGCTGGGTTAGCGTGGGAGCCTTACCGCCACCTCAATGGATGGCGGTAAGGGCTCCCCCCCTGAAATGGCCACACAGCAAGTGCTTCACGGCCATTTCCTGAAAAAAAGAAAGACCTACCTTTTACCAGCTGCAGTAAAACAGGGCCTTGGCGCACGCCAAAAACACGCTGATGCCAGCGCAGGCCCCCTTTTGCTGCAGCTTGGTAAAAGGGACCCTTAATGTGTTAGTGCACTTTAGTAAAAGAACCTCTTAATAACTAACTAAATAAACAAATTGTGTCAAAACAGCCAACAGAATTTAAAAGATCTTAGTTTTTAAGGTTTATCATCACACAGCTGCTGCAGCATTTTCTTGGGTCAAGGATGGGTCTCCAAGGGCTCATGCCCAGGAAGGAATGGTTAGGACAACTATTATGACTGGTGACTTGATCATTACGAATGTAGATAGTTGAATGACTACCAAATATGAGGGTAACATGCATGATGCGAAAGTCACATGCTTCCTGTGCCATCTACCTAGGATTTTAGATTTCACTGGAAAAGAGCTGGCTGTCACAGCACATGTAGGTACCAGTGATATAAGAAGATGTGGGAGGTAATAAATCGGCTGCTATACTAAGATAATTGTGCTAAATACAAAGTGAAATTGTTTCGGTGAATGATGACAGTAAGCCCTTATGTACATTATCCAATTAACCACACAGCACATAACATACCAAATTAGGATTCAGAAGTATTTGAAAGAAAAATGCAATGCATCATTGAAATAAAGTTAAATGAGAAACAGATAACATGAAGTATAGAAATACCTCAAACGGATAGGTCTTAAAACTTTAAAATCAGGAACGGGAATCACTGTTGGAAAAGAGAAAAGAAAAATATAGACAAAACATATATAGTGCTCTGTATAAAAGCAGAATTCTAATTATACGTGAGAATAAATTCAATGGATATCTTAAATTGAAAAAGTATTAATAATGGTGTCATACCCCTCCCAAGGAATGCAGAAAAAGTGTGATCAAGTGATAGTATCAAAACCCAAATGTGAACGCACATTTAACCATGTCTTGAAAATGTGATAAAATGACGGTAACAGACGTGAGCACGCGTATTGTCATAAGGCTTCCCAAACACACAGATCTAACAAAGGTTCTCAAATATCAGCCAGTCATACCCACCACAGGTAATGCACAAAAGAGACACAATGGAAAAAAAAGAGACACAATGGAAAAAAAAAGACGGAAAAACAAATATTGAACTGTATACAGTAATTAACAAAAGGAGCTCCAGAACAAGCCTATGGTATCCATGAGTAACCCCACTAGAAAAACAAACTCAGGGAAGAGGGCTTCAGATATGTTAGGAACTGGGCAACATTTTGGGGAAGGTTGAGCCTATTCCAAAAGGATGGGCACCACTTTAATCAGGGTGGAACCTGGCTGGTGGCATCTTTTAAACTTGATCATGGGAGAAAGACTACAGTTGCTCAGCAATGTGTGGTTCAGAGTAGGGTATTTAAAAAGGAGTTTTGCAAAGCAAGGAGGTTAGGTAGGTTAGATTGTAAGCTCTGTCGAGCAGGGACTGTCTCTTCATGTTCAAGTGTACAGCACTATAGAAATGATAAGTAGTAGTAGTGGTAAGTTGCAATAAAGGCAAAAGTAGCCTAAGTTGCTTTCAGGTAAATAGTAGATGGTGTTGACAAATTCGAAATTATCCCTATCAGCTGCTAAATACAAACAAAAATCATACTTTGGAGTGTATGTATGAGAATGCCAGAAGTCTAAAAAAATAAGATGAGAGAGTCAGAATGGACAGACTGAATGATGAGGTAGGAAGAATTGATTCAATTTTGAGAGATATGGAGAAGAGGAATGCAGTTTATTTGTTCTTATTTGTTAACCCCTCGGCTGCCTTTGGTTCAGTAATCCTGAGTTGTTGTTTTTTTTTTGCTAGATTGGCTAAATTTTGAATTGGAGAACAATATTTCAATTATTACTGCTGGGGTCAGTGCTGCTATTTTAAAAGCCAGAACCGATGAGCCAGGAGTGGATAGGGGACCTCTCCAGCCCCATCCCACAAGACACCACAGGTCACCTCCAGGTTAAGTCCCTGGAGTGACTGGGAATTGGGGGGGGGAGGGAGGAAGGCCAGGGGTCTGGGAGTGTGATTGGAAGTGGGGGAACAGAGTGGGGAGATCGGGGGGGAATCATATTGGGGTGATTGGCTTGGTGGGGATTGGAATGGGAAGGGGGTTTGGGGTTGGGGAACAGAGTGGGGGTATTGGAAAGGAAATCCAAAGGATCTTAAAGGGAGGGGATTGGATCGGTGACCTGGAAGATATGTGGGTGCTGGTTAATATTCAGTACCGACACCAGCATAGATAGGTGGCAAAAGATAGGACAGCCTTTTGTATGGCCTTATCTGACTGCTTAGCTATGTGGGCACTGGCACTGAATATGACCCATGCCTGCATATGTTCCAGTTCCTCCCTGACTCCGCCCCAGACCACCCCAGTAATGGCAAGATTTAGATTGTGTGGTGTGAACCAATATTCAGCGGCACTGCCATTACCAAGGGGTAGCTGTCATCACTGCTGATAGCACTGCTACAGTTACCACCACCTTAAGAGGAGGTGGTAGGTGCAGTGGCATTATTACATGCAGTTAACATGGCTGTACAGGTCTGCTTCTCTCTCCCAATTACTATTCCCTCTAAGTTGAGCGGGAGTCCTCCACCTACAGTCCTACCAGTGGGAGGTGTTGTTTCATTATCATATTTCCAATAGTGAGGGACAGGCAAGCTCTGCAGAATTCCAAGGAATCTGCCTGTCTGTAGAGACTGAAATCACAATATTGAAGTACCACCCCCCCCCCCCCCCACTAGCAGCAATGCAGTTGGAGGACTCCTGCTCAGCTTAGAGGTAATCTTCCCACAGAGCCTCCCCTGACTCTTTTGCCAAGAGTTCCTGAGTCCATTCCTGACCAAGTTCCTATCACCATTCTGACCACCCCATGAGTGTCAATCCCCCTTTCAACTCCCACATTGAGTTGTGATCCCCCCTGACAGAAAACTCCACCCAGATACAACAGCTACGGCCCTCCCCAGAGCCCCTCTACAATTTTGGATCCTGGCACCATCCCAGATAGCAATGGAGAAACACTGACACTAGTAACACTGAAATAAGCTGTGTACATTCTGGCGCTCATGAGAAGGGTCATGAAGAGGATTGTGTGTTTTTTGGTTTTAGTCATTTTTAACATGTTACATTTCTGTTGTGTTGGGGCAGGGTCATTATGCTGGTTTGCCCTCTAGGCAGGGTGGGGGTACATGATTAGATGGGTTTGGGTATTAGAAGAGGAACAGATGACTCAGGGGTTAGAACTTGTAGGGGTGGTGAAGGTTGGATTGTTAAATGCAAGATCTTTGAGGAGTAAGATGACCCTGATTAGTGATCTATTGTTCCACTCTGATTTAGATGTGCTTGGTATTACTGAATCATAGTTGGCTGTATCTGATATTGTGTTTACTAATTGGTGTTGTCCTACAGGCTACTCATGTGTTTTGAAATGTAGAGATGGCTGGCGAGGAGAAGGAGTTTTTGTATTGTATAAGATTGGTTTGAAATTTTGAAAAGGTTTCTGAAGGTGTGTGTGAAGGTATGGAGGTGCTAGTGATAAGTATTTCTGCGTGTGCTATTTGTTTGTTGTACTGTTCTCCCCAATTGTTTGGGGGGGGGGGATTTTTCCTTACTCATAACAATTTTGGTGTCTCTTCTTGTTGATATGACTCGTTTGGTAACTATGGGTGACTTCAATATACCCATTACTTCAGGTGTGCAGGTGTTCCGCCCTCTGTTTGATTCATTGATAGCTCTTTCACTAGTGCAGGTTGTGGGGGATAATACATATGGACTTAGTCTTTCTGCCTTCAGAAAGGGCACGGTATGCTACTGCTGATTTGGAAACTTTGGATTGGACCGATCATTCTTTGGTACTTTTCACTCTTCCTGGGGTAAAGCAGGTGGATAGCAGGTCTAGTTGGCAAACTAGATTATGGCGGCCAAGGGTAGATCCCCAATTATTTTTAGATGACTGGGTGCCCAGGTTGGGGGATATTTCTTCTTTACCCAAGGAAGTTGTGATGATGCATTGGAATGCCATGCTGAAAGACACTTGCACGAATGCAAAGATTTCTTGCAGTCATGGGAACTCACATGGCCTCACATGCAAACTACCCACACCAAGGGACACACACTGGACCTCTT
The DNA here is from genome assembly GCF_901765095.1 of Microcaecilia unicolor. Classification (NCBI taxonomy): domain Eukaryota; kingdom Metazoa; phylum Chordata; class Amphibia; order Gymnophiona; family Siphonopidae; genus Microcaecilia; species Microcaecilia unicolor. The sequence goes on along the minus strand of NC_044035.1, from coordinate 269,374,947 downwards.
ATCACATAAACTGCCCACAGATCTTAACCTATCAATAACAGATATCAAATGGTCAGAAGTAACTTGGGCCGATTACTACAAAGTGATCCTATCCCTAAATTGGCGAAAGAAGAGCTCAAATCATATACCAGAACAAACATCTTACACTACGAGAGGGCAAATAGATCCACAAATATTCTGGCAGCAGATATACGACAATGAACGGACAACACGAACTGACTCCATACATTATCTCAACTACTGGGAGAATAGATGCAGTAGCGTACTAAACGAAATAGCACCCTTAAAGACAAGAATATCAAAAGACAAAACTCGATACCATGGTTCAATGATGATTTAAAAAAACTCAAAACACAATCCAGAAAACACATGGAAAAAAACTAAAAACAAACATGCACTCAATGCATGGAAACACACAGAAAATACAAATATGCAATTAGACAAACCAAAAGGTCCTACTAAAGAGACTAAACTAGGACTGGATAACAAAGATCTTAAGAAACTATTTCAACTCATAAACAAGTTACTAGACACCACCCCTGTCACTACATCCAACACAGACATCCCATCTGCAGATAAACTGGCTACCTATTTCAAGGACAAAATAACAAAATTACGCAGCACTCTTCCTCATCACAACACCGAGATCGAAAACTTCTTCGACGACCTAGACCCAAGCCTGGGTGGATACCCAGCTGACCGTATCTGGTCTACATTCAATCTAATCACCATTGAATCAGTTACACAAATGACTCATAGATTCACCAACACCCACTGCAAACTGGACATATGTCCCAGTCATCTACTTAAATCCGCCCCAAGCCTATTCATAGAAGACCTCACATCCCACCTAAACTTCATGCTACAACAAGGTTTCTTCCCCGAGGACTATGGTAACATCCTACTTACCCCAATACCAAAAGACACCAAGAAAAAAACAAACGATCTCACCAACTACTGCCCGGTTGCGTCCATCCCTCTAGTAGTAAAATTGATGGACAGCCTGGTGACCAAACAGCTTACAGATTACCTGGACAAGCACTAAATACTACATGACTCACAATCAGGATTCCGCTCCCACTATAGTACCAAAACTGTCCTAGTCAATCTCTTGGCCAAATTCAAACAGGAAATAGCCATAGGTAAAAGTATACTTCTCCTTCAATTCGACATGTTGAGCGCATTCGACATGGTAAACCATAATATACTACTAAGACTCCTTGGTCACTTCGGGATTGTTGGAAACATACTCAATTGGTTCAAGGGCTTTCTAACCACCAGACCATACCAAGTAAAATCAAACTCAAACATATCATCACCGTGGAAAGCAGACTGCGGAGTACCTCAAGGATCACCATTATCACCAATACTCTTCAATATGATGATGATCCCACTGGCAAAGTCCTTATCCAACCGAGGCCTTAACCCATTCATCTAAGCAGACTATGTTACAAGCTACATTCCCTTCAGACATACCTTGACTGAAATAACTAATGAAATCAATGATGGCCTGAACATCATGGAGTCATGGGCAAACTCTTTCCAATCCCCCTTATCTTCCCATCTCAACATAACAACTACAAACCTGCAACCATAAACACCCCAGGACATGCACTCCCTATCTCAGAGAGCCTAAAAATGCTCGGAGTCACAGTCGACCGCAACCTCACTCTCAAGAGCCAAGTAAAAACCGTAATGGAGAAGATGTTCTACACAATGTGGAAACTCAAACGAATGGGACCTTTCTTCTCGAGTGATACCTTTCGTAAACTAATACAATCAATGGTCTTAAGCCATACAGATTACTGCAACGGAATCTATGCGAGATGTAAAGAACAACTCACAAGAAAAACTCCATATCACCAAAAACACAGCAGCCAGACTGTTATACGGTAAAACACAATTCAAAAGTGCTAAACCCCTTCGAGAAAAGTTGCACTGGCTCCCACTAAAAGAACGGATCATCTTCAAAATCTGCACATTGGTCCACAAATTTACGGCGTAGTCCCAGGATACATGACAGACCTCATAGATCTACCAACTAGAAACAGACTCAGATCAGCACGATCATACCTAAACCTACATTACCCAAACTGCAAAAGGCTAAAATACAAAACAACTTATGCATCTAGCTTCTCCTACATAAGCGCACAACTATGGAATGGACTCCCATATGCAGTGAAAACAATACATGACCACCTAAACTTCAGGAAATCATTAAAAACCCACCTCTTCAAAAAAGCTTATCCCACCGATCCAACATAAATCCCCACACCCAGCAACACAACATAATCAATAATCGTACTGGACAAATTACTATCCTCTTCCCTGACCCCATGATGCCTGATTCATTTTTACTCATCTGACCACAACACAATCTTGTATTTGTTATCAACCGAAATTTCAAACGCCTCTTGGTACTTTGTAAGCCACATTGAGCCTGCAAATAAGTTGGGAAAATGTGGGATATAAATGTAACAAACAAACAAACAAACAAATAAATAAATAGATGTGGTTGCTCCCTTGCAGGTTTGTTTTGTTAAATCAGGTAGCAACTTTGTCTCATGTCTCTCAGAAGGCATGAAACAAATTTGTAGGGAATTGCGTCAGGTACAGCGAGAGTGGCATAGAACCCAAGTTTGTAATATTAAGATACTTACATGTTGTAATTGCTGGAGTTTACTACAGTAATGAAAAATGAGCAAGAACCCTATTTTCAAAAGTGTATTGCTACCGCTCTGAATCACCCAATGAATTATTTAATGTAGTGTGTACTTTGACGGCGCCTGTGCCTTTGAGCGCAGCCTCACCTTTTTCGCCTGAAAAACATGTGGTCTTTTTTGAGCAGAAAATAGATGCCACTGTAGCTAGTTTCTCAGTGTCGGTGTATTTGGGGAATGTTGATGTGGAGTGAATGAGAAGTGGTGTAAGTTTTCTATGGTGAGTGATCAACAGGTAGACCTATATTTGAAGCGTTATTGGCCCACTGGATTGGTTTGGAATGTGTGTTCTCCTGACCGTTTGAAAAGTGTTTCAGATTTTGTGGTTCCTGAATTAGGAAAAATGGTGAATTTTTATTTGAAATTGGGGTATTGTCCTGATGAATTAAAATTCGCTACAATCCATCATATGATAAGTTTTGAAATTAGGAGCTGCTGTGTTGTCCAACTATCACCCTATTTCGACATCACCTGTGGTTGTTAAAACCTTGAAACTCTCTGTATTTCAATTAGATGATTTTGTATGTACTCATTCATTATTAAACCACCTATCAGTATGGCTTCCATATGGCTCATAGTACCGAGACGTTATTGGCTGCTACCATCAATGAAGTGCAGGTCTAGGACTTCATAAGCATATCAATTTTTGTTTTGTATTCTTAGACATATCTGTAGCCTTTGACACTCTAGACCATGGTATTCTTTTTCAATGTCTGGGTACTTGTGGCCTTACAGAGGTCATCCAGAAGTGGTTTCAATCTTTTTTAAGCAACCGAAGGGCACTGGTGCATATAGATGATACTGTTTCTGCTGAGCATCCTGTATGACAATACTTTTTAACATCTATTTGCCTCCACTGTGTACTCTCTTGCAGACACTGGGTTTTTCGTATAAAGGGGAAAGGGAAATGGGACTTGATATACCACCTTTCTGTGGTATTTTGCAACTACATTCAAAGCAGTTTACATATATACAGGTACTTATTTTGTACCTGGGGCAATGGAGAGTTAAGTGACTTGCCCAGCGTCACAAGGAGCTGCAGTGGGAATCAAACCCAGTTCCCCAGGATCAAAGTCCGCTGCACTAACCACTAGGCTATGCAGATGACATTCAGTTCTTTTTTTCCCTTGACTAGGACTGATGCTGATGGGACTCTTAAATTAACAGTTTTTGGATGCTGTTCTTAAATGGATGACTCAGAATTGATTGAAATTAAATATTAAAAAGTCAGAAATTATGTATGTCGTTCATGCTTGTCCATTCCTGTTGGGAGTAAATGCGAATACATCTTTACAAGTAAAGAACTTAAGTGTTTTATTAGACATGGAGGTATATTTTCAAAGCACTTAGACTGAAAAAGTTCCTTAGTAACCTATGGAACTTTGTAAGTCTATGTGCTTTGAAAATGACCCCCCCCCCCCCCCTATGTTTTCCTTCAGAGCTCAAGTGCAAATGTCCATTCCTAATGTGTATTTTAAGATGCACATGCTGTGTAAATTAAAACCATTGATATTGTGATTTCAAGAAGGTAGTTCAGGCTATGATTATGGGAAGTTTGGACTATTACAATGTGATTTATCTGGGGTTGCTGAATTATTGTATTCAGGCACTCCAAGGAGCACAAAATTCAGCAGTGCATGTGTTTTTTGGGTTATCTAAGTTGGACCATGTTCTGTATACCTTAAATGGATTGAAGTGGTTACCAGTGAAGTATCATCTTTTGTACAGATTATTGCTACTTACACACTGTGCATTATCAGAATTCAACTGCGTAATTGAAGAAGATTGTGGCGCGATATGTGCCAGTAAGTGAATTGCGGTCGCAAGAGCAGTGTAATCTTGTTGCACCCACCCTCCAACATTTTTGCTTACAGCTGACTAGAGCTGGTGCATTTTCTGTTGCAGAATTAGTAGAATGGAACAAACTGCCCTTACGCTGGTACAGCTGACCTCTTTCAAGAAGAATTTGAGGGACTATTTGTTTTGTTTTGCCTACTTTGTGCCTGCTTGACTTCTGATCTCTGTTTGACTTTTAGGACTTTTCTAAACTGTTTTTCAGCTGCACCCTAGAAATTCTTTTTGTTTGATGATGTTCTTGCCTGTTTATGTTTTTTTTAAATGTATGTTTTTTGTATTCCCACCTTGGATAAAGGTAGTTTATAAATTCTAATTCTAATTGCCATTATAGAATATTAGCACAAGTCCACATAAGATACTTACAGTATGTGGGTCCCAGCTTTATATCAGCAGGGATCTGCATAAGAGGAAGCAGGTTCTCCCAGCCCCAAATTCTGATGTCCCCATCACACCCTCCTCCCCAAAGGGATCACAATCCTCCAGCCAGACCCCCTCCTCTGGGCCTACCTTTAGTATCATTGGTGGTACAGGGGACCAATGGACAGCAATGCCCACTTGCTCCTGCCCCTTGCGGCTCTGGCCTTAAAATGGTGGTCACAACTCTAGCAGCAGTCTCATGGTTTTAGCTCTAGTATAGTGAGACTGCCTCTAGAGGTCACAGCATGCAATTTTAGACATGAGCCACGAGGGACAGAGTGAGTGGATATTGTTCCTGTCCTGCCCATTGGACCCCATACCACCATTGATACTTAAGTTAGGCCTGGGGACGGCCTACAGGGGTGGGGCAGTCAGGCAGGAGGATCTGATTGCAATTCTTTTGGGGTAAGAAAGCAGGGGGAAAATAGGTAAGGAGTGGGAAGAAGGGAGGGTCCAGCGAACATCTGAGGCCAGGGTCGGTCCTAGGCAATCTGCCACCTGAGGCAGGGATGAAATAGCGCCCTGCCCCCCTCCAGCATCGTGCCCCCCCGCCAACTCCTTCCTGCCTCCCCAACCACGGTCTAGCACTCTCCCCCCCCCCCCCGAGCCTACCTTCTTTTTTGTTCTCAAAAGTCAGAGGTAGCAGCAATCTCCCTATGTTGCCCTGCTGGCAGCGTCTCCTCTGTATTGCGGCCTGTGTCCGAAGAAACAGGAAGTTATGTTAGAGAGGCGGGCCTTAGTACAGAGGAGATGCTGGTGACTGCAGCAGGGCAGTGTATGGAGATTGCTGCCGCTGACAACTTTTGAAAAACAAATAAAGAAGGTAGGCTGTGGAGGGGAGTTGAGGAAGGAAGGAAGGAAGGGGGACAGATGCCACTCCATAATGAGTGCTGCCTGAGGCCTCCACCTCGGTTGGCCTAATGGTAGGGCCTCCACTGTCTCAGGCCATGCCTGGAAGTTAACTGAGCACTGGCCGATATTTAGTGCCAGTGCCTGGTTAGCTCTGCAGCTAAAGGTAGGGCAGCCTTTTTGGTATTCTAATTTTAGCTGTTTATTTAACTGGTTAACAGTGTGAGTGTCACTGCTAAATGGTTAAGTGCTGGCTCCACCCAAACTCCACAAATGGACCACCCTGGCACTAACTGGAGAGTGCAGGAGCAGTTAGAACTGATTTTCAGTGGCACTGTCCAGTTAAGTAGTGTTGAATATCAGCGGATAGGCAGGAAGAAGTGATTTAACCATGCAGGAGGCTCTCCTACTTGGTTAAATTGCTTTAAATATTGGGTGGAATATGTGTAAATTGTGGCGCCACCTGTACTGTGCCCAATTCTACCCCTGAATATGCCGACATGTGGATCACATACAAATATAGACCTTCTTAATACCAGTGGCAAATCTGCAAGTGGGGCCTGGGTGGGCCTACCTATTCTTGGCTCAGGCCAACTCAGTCTGCTGGCCAATGAGGCCCCCAGAGCACCTCAGCGGTGGCTGCCTCACACCCCTTCTCCCTCTCCTCTGCCCCTGGATCTGGGATCTGCCCCTCCCCCGCCTGTGACTCAGCAACTCCCCCTCTCTCTGAATCCCCTTCCTCTCTCTGCTCTCCACTCTGAGAACCTCTGGCGGTAGCAGCGATTCACATGAGCTGCCTGTGATGGCTCTGCAGGCTTCCCTCTGCTGCATCCCATCAGAGAGAATACAAAAAGTGATGTCATGAGGGCGGAAAGCAGAAGTGGGAAGCCTGTGGGGCTGGCCATATTTGGCTGCGTGAATACCAGACCTATCTTTGGCTGGTTTAGATTTAATTTTAATTATAAATTTAATTGGCCAGCACTGAATATCGGCTTGGTCAGTTAAGTTTGAATCGGCCAAAAATAAACCAGATATTCAATGCCAGTCACCAGAAATGGCCCGACAGCTCAGTGTTGACCGCAGGAGTTAGCCTGGCTAACTCCCACTGTCTGAATATAGGGCCCAATTTCTTAAGGACAATTAAATTGGTGATGAAAAGTGCTGATGACAGAGCAATATTTCATTTTTGCGTTTATAGGAGAATCAGTAAGATGTTTTGAAGCACACACACAACACTTTGATCTGTAAGTTTTAGCAGGACAAGCTGAGTTAAAGCCTCAGGGTAGTTGACAAAGCTGAACACAAGCCAGAGTAACTTACAGAAGACAGGGGGTTATATTTTAAAGATAATTTTGGTGAGAACAGACTGGAAAAATGCAGTGAGTAATAGTGAAAAGTACATCCACAAGGTTGAAGCTTTGACTCATAAATTCCAGATGTGCTAATTCAGCCCTTTTTGGGGTAAGTGGTACTAATGCTGTACTTGTTTTCAACGGGGCTGCGAGAATCTCTGTGTTTGGTGAGCCATGCCTCTTTTTAGGAATACGTGGAGGCTCATTTTCAAAGCAAGTAGACTTACAAAGTTACATAGGTTTATATGTAACTTTGTAAGTTTATGTGATTTGAAAAAAAATACCTTTTAATTCATTCTTCAGTTGGAATTAAGTTAATTTTCATTTCTACCCTGCATGATTGTAGGAGGTGAAGCCAGCTGTGCTTTTATGTCTCAAATTTCAAAAGAAATAACCAGGTTGAAAGAGAATGTATTTCTGCTGTAAGGGGTGGGGGTGGGGTGGAAGTTTCCGGTTACAAGATGGTCCATTGATGAATTCACACTCTAGGGCCCCCATAGAATATTTTATTCCAAAAGAGATTTACCTTCAAGGCCCTGGCTTAGAGGTGCCTCAAAACAATCTTCATGAGACAGATATGGGGTGCTCCAATTCATTTTACTGAAGACAAATACAAACCAAATACTGATTTGAGGTAGTCTTTCTGTTCTGAGGTTGTACAGCATTAATTATACACTGTAGTATTTCACCTACTTCCTTTATCTGTGTCTATGATCCCTAACAAAATCAGGAGTCCAGTGGGGGTCAATGAGTTTCTTGGTACAGGCAGACTTATCCCCTTCTGACCAGGTACGTAGCCAGCAGTCTGTTTTGGGGAGGCCCAGGGGTGAACTAGGGAGGGCCACACATTTCCGCTTCCCATCTCCCCTGCCATGCTAAGTATCATACCTTTGCTGGCAGGGAAGCCGAAGCCGTGCCAGTTGAAGAAATCCACTGCCCGAGCCACCCCCTTCCTCCTCATGCTTCCTTGGGCAGTGGATTTCTTCAGCTGAAAGGGCTTCAGCATCTCCATCAGCCAATGAACTGGTGCTGCAGCTTTGGAAGTGGCTGGAGCCTAAAGTGTGTGTATGTGGGGGGGGGGGGGGGGGGGGGGGGAGGGAGGCAGGCCCCCAAGGCCCATCTATGGCTATGACATTGCTTCTGATTTAAAGTCTTAATCTATCTTTTCAGGGATTCCTCTCCACACAGAGCCTTCCCAACAGTAATTCTCTTGCACACAGTACCTCCTCCAGTAATCTAGTTCCTCACTGGGGCTTCTTTCTTCTTGTACTTTGGCTTTGAGGGATCAGGCTGCTGCTCTACTCCTGGAATTAGACAAAGGGGTGGGTAAAATCTCCATTGTTTATACTTAAGTCACACTAGACACAAACTCAAAACTCAAGGGAGGCTTCACAACTAAGAAGGCCCTACTTACACTTTACACTATACAATCCACCACAGAAACCCATCAAAAATCCACACGCTCTCTAGGGGTCTCTGATTTATATAGGGGCAGGTAGAACCACTGCAGCTCTCCCAGAAAGGGTACACTGCTGGCTTGGTAAGATCCTGAATGCAGGAGCAAACTGGGCTAGGGAGTGTCCTGAAATGATGGTTGCACTGCCATTTATAATAATATTTAACTGCAGCTAATTGATGTGTTCAAGCCTGCATGTTGATACTCAGAATTATAAAAGCATTAGAAAGACAGAAAAATGTAGACAGTTAAAGACCATGTGGCCTATTCAGTCTGCCCATCTTTGCCATCTACTCTCCCTATCATTTCCTAAGAGATCCTATGTACTTGTCCCAAACTCTCTGTTTTCATCTTCAGCACTTCCACAGGGAGGCTGTTCCACTAATTCTAATTCATCACCCTTGCCGTGAAGAAGTATTTCCTTAGGTTACTTCTGAGTCTTTTCCCTTTCACCTTCATCCTATGCCCTCTCATTCCAGAGCTTCCTTTCAACTAGAAGAGACTTGCTTCCTGTGCATTTATGCCACATAGGTATTTAAATGTCTCTATCATATCTACCCTTTCCCGCCTTTCTTCCAAAGCATACATATTGAGATCTTTAAGTCTATCCCACATGGTTTATGATGAAAACACTGACCATTTTAATGCTGTCCTCTGGACCAACTCCATCCTGTTTATATTTTTTTGAAGGTGTGGTCTCCAGAATTGTACACAATATTCTAAATTAGATCTCACCAGAGTCTTATACAGGAGTACCATCACCTCCTTTTTCTTACTAGCCATTCCTCTCTCTATGCACCCAAGCATCCTTCCAGTTTTCACTGTCACCTTTTCTACCTGTTTGGCCACTTTAAGATCATCACATACAATCATACCCAAGTTCCACTCCTCTTTTCTGCACAAACATTCTTCACTCCCTAAACTGCATTGTTTCCTTGGGGTTTTTTTGCAGCCCAAATGCATGACCCTGAATTTTTTTTAGCATTAAATCTTAGCTGTCAAATTCCAGACCATTCCTCTAGCTTTGCTAAGTCCTTCCCTCATGTTATCCATAGTATCAGGGGTGTCTATCCTATTGCAGATTTTGGTATCATCCACAAAGATGTGATGACAACATGTTTCTTTGTGTTGATTTCAAGGATACGCCATCTGTTACAAGCTGCAGGATGCACAAAAGGAATAATTAATTTTCAATGTGTACTGCTTCTCTGAGCATAAAGTAGTACACTCTGATTTTTGATTTGGAAAATTGGAAATAAAAATTGAAAGGAAAAAAAAGCAGCATTGTATTGAATCAACTTCCCCTGCCTTAGTCTTTCATGCCATTGTATGGAAGGTAAGAAATAACTCTCAAAAGATACTATACGTCAGTAAAATTATAGGCAAATGAAGACATTTTTCTACAAAGTCTTTTAGCATTTTGACATTTCTTTGTATCATATAACTGATTTCAGATACACATGGTCCTACGGCTTCTCTTTGCCCAGGCTGCTGGGCTGTACAATAGGGAGGAGATTAATAGCTTTCTATCCAGGAAAGTAATATTGTGCTATCCAATAAAAATCTGCTAACTTCATTTCAGAAAATGTTGCTATGCGTTTCCTGCTGTTAGGACAAGGGGAGGAATTTAGCGAAATCGGTCTTTGTGATGTTTATATCCCTGGCCTGGATCACTGGCTGCACAAAGTTGGATCCTAGCAACCATGACATCAGGGGTTTCCTGGAATGGAAGGAAGAGACTGACCAACTCTCGACACACAAACTGGGTCACATCAGGGTTCTGACAGTACAACGGACCCACAGTGCAAAGGAAAACAAAGGATATGTGAGTGAATAATGGTGGAGGGAAAGGGTACAAAACTCTGAGGCCTTGGATGAGAAAACACGTTGAATGTGAAATAATTGCATTTTTGGTACTGACAATTGCATATGTTTTGACTTGTAGGAAACCAGGCTAACTATGTAAAAAAAAAGTAAAGAATAAGAATTACATGAAAGAGAACCAATTTATTAAAGTACACATCTACTCTTTTATGCTTGTAGGTACAGGGGCTTCCAACTTCTTTGCAACCAGAAATGTTTTCAACTGATCAGGGTCAAAAAAGATAAATCTCTGTGAACCTAAAATCACACATTTACAAGGAAATCTTGTTGCCTCATCTGAAGAAATAACTTTCTATGTTTCTGTGTACTTTTAGTTAAATCAAGAAATATTCAGACTTTCTGATCCATGAAAGGTTTTTGTCTGTGGTGAAAATAGCATTTCAAAATGTGGTCATGATCCTGAGGAATCAAAAAAGTCATTACCACAGTCTCTTGAGTCACAGTTTCTGTATCTAATTTTTCCACAAAAGCAGTCAAACCTAAACTGTCCTGCGATATATTGTTCTTTGTTTGCATGATTACCCGTTTTTCAGGAATTGTTTCCTGTGGATCTCCTCTCTTTATTGTGCACTGTTGTAGCACATAATTTTTTTTACTTATTGCCATATTATTGTGACAGATTTCTTTATAGTGCTTTTCATATTCAAGTGAATACTTGTAATGTTTATATTTAAATGCAGTTAAAAATAAACTAAAAAAAAGAGACTATTTCTATGACAAAAATATAAGAAGGTGAATGATCAAGGAACTATATATTATTTGACATAAGATTTGGTCATCTCTAGACATGGATGTTTCTGACGTTCAGCGATTTTCGAAACTAAAGACGTCCATGTCAAAAACGTCCTAATGCAAGCCATTTGGGCGTGGGAGGAGCCAGCATTCATAGTGCACTGGTTCCCCTGACATGCCAGAACACCAACCGGGCACCCTAGGGGGCACTGCAGTGGACTTCACAAATTGCTCCCAGGTACATAGCTCCCTTATCTTGTGTGCTGAGCCCTCCAAAACCCACTACCTACATCTGTACACCCCTACCATAGCCCTTACAGGTGAAGGGGGGCACCTAGATGTGGGTACAGTGGGTTTGTGGTGGGTTTTGGAGGGCTCACAGTTTCCTCCACAAATGTAACAGGTAGGGGGGGTATGGGCCTGAATCCGCCTGTCTGAAGTGCACTGCAGTACCCACTAAAACTGCTCCTGGGACCTGCATGCACGGTCATGGACCTGAGTATGACATCTGAGGCTGATATAGACGCTGGCACGACATATTTTTAAACATGTTTTTTGAGGGTGGGAGGGGGTTACTGACCACTGGGGGTGTAATGGGAGGTCATCCCCAATTCTCTCTGGTGGTCATCTGGTCATTTCAGGCACCTTTTTGTGCCTTAGTCGTAAGAAAAACAGGTCCGGGTGAAAATGTCCAACTGTTCGTCAGGGACGTCCTTGTTTTTTTCGATTATGGGTCAAGGATGTCCAAGTGTTAGGCACGCCCAAGTTCCGCCTTCGCTATGCCTTTGACATGCCCCCTTGAACTTTGGCCGTCCTTGCGACGGAGTGTAGTTGGAGACGTCCTAAAATGGGTTTCAATTATACCGATTTGGACGTCCCTGGGAGAAGGACGTCCATGTTCTGATTTATGTCGAAAGATGGACGTCCTTCTCTTTCGAAAATGAGCCCCAAAGTGACTGACTGGGTTAGGAACTGGTTGAGTGGAAGGTGTCACAGGGTAAATGGAGCTCATTCTGAGGAAAAGGATGTTACCAGTGGTGAGCCACAAGGTTCAGTTCTTGAGCTGGTTCTTTTTAATGTTTTTGTAAGTGATATTGCTGAAGGGCTGTCTGGTAAGATTTACCTCTTTGCGGATGAAACCAAAATCTGTTACAGGGTAGACACCCCTGATGGTGTGGATAATATGAGGAAGCTAGAGGAATGGTCTGGAATTTTGTAGCTTAGATTTGGACTGCAAAAACCCGAGGGAACAGTACAGTAAAGGAGGTGAAGAACTTTTGTGCACAAAAGAGGAGTGACATTTGGGTGTGATCGTATGTGATGATCTTAAGGTGGCCAAACAGGTAGAAAAGGCGACAGCGAAAGCTAAATGGATGCTTGGGTGCATTGAGAGAGGAATGACTAGTAGGAAAAAGGAGGTGATGATGCCCTTGTATAAGTCTCTGGTGAGACTTTATTTAGAATATTGTGTACAATTCTGGAGACCATACCTTGAAAAAGAATTAACAGGATGGAGTCGGTCCAGAGGACAGCATTTAAATGGTCAATAGTCTTTATCATAAAGCATGTGGGGATAGATTTAAAGATCTCAATATGTATATTTTGGAAGAAAGGCGGGAAAGGGGAGATATGATAGAGACTTTTAAATACCTATGTGGCATAAATGCACAGGAAGCAAGTCTTTTCCAGTTGAAAGGAAGCTGTGGAACTAGGGGGCATAGGATGAAGGTGAAAGGGGATAGACTCAGAAGTAACCAAAGAAATACTTCTTTATGGAAAGGATGGTGAATTCATGGAATGGCCCCCCAGTGGTAGTGGTGGAGATGAAAACAGTATCTGAATTCAAGAGAGCTTGGGATAAGTACATAGGATCTCTAAGGGAGTGATAGGGAGAATAGATGGCATGGGTGGGCAGACTGGATAGGCTATATGGCCTTTATCTGCCTACATTGTTCTTTCTATGTTAAAAAATTCCCATGGCCTGGATGGTATAATTTTGGACATATATGTTGTTATATGTCCACAATTATCTATTTGGTTGGGGGGAAGGATTTGGGGTGTTCTAGGGGTGGTGCCACTTAAATGCATAGATTATGCATCTAGATGGCAGCACTCAGCCCCTAAGTATATAACCCCTGATATTCAAAACCAATTAACTGGCAAGGAACAACACCTGGCTGGTTAAATTGTACATAGCCAACTATCTGGTGATATTCAGAGGGATAACCAGCTATCTTCTGATGAATATTGCCAGTTAGATTTTTAAAGCTAGTTTAGTGGCCATATTTGGCTGCGTGAAAACAAGGGATATCCTTGGATGGTTTAAACTTAAACGGCTATCGCTGAATATTGTTGAGCAGACTGGATGGACCGTATAGGTCTTTATCTGCTGCCATCTACTATGTTACTATCTGTGAGGAACTGAGTTTGATTCCCACTTCAGGCACAGGCATCTCCTTGTGACTCTGGCCAAGTCACTTAACCCTCCATTGCCCCATGTAAGCCGCATTGAGCCTGCCATGAGTGGGAAAGTGCAGGGTACAAATGTAACAAAAATAAAAATAAAAAAATATAAACTGGCCAAAAATAAACCGGATATTCAATGCCGGTCACTGGAAATGGTAGTTAGAGCTGATATTCTACAGCACTGTCCAGTCATGTGCCGCTGAATATCAGCAGATAGGCAGGACGAAGCCATTGCTTTGAATATCAAGCCCACACAGATAGGGCTTAGTGGTATTCTATAAACCTCAACTAAAGTTAGGTGCGGTTTATAGAATACACTTAGAGGGGCATAATCGAAAGGGATGCCTAAGTTTTGCTGAGGACGTCCTCGCAAAACGTCCCGGTGGAGGGGCGGGGAAACCCGTATTATCAAAACAAGATGGACGTCTATCTTTCATTTTGATAATACGGTTGGGGACACCAAAATCCTGAAATTTAGGTCATCCTTAGAGATGGTCATCTCTAGACTTGGTCATTTCTGATTTTTGACTATAATGGAAACCAAGGACCGTCTCATAAATGACCAAATGCAAGCCCTTTGGCTGTGGGAGGATCCAGCATTCGTAGTGCACTGATCCCCTTGACATGCCAGGACACCAACTGGGCAACCTAGGGGGCACTGCAGTGAACTTCATAAATTGCTCCCAGGTTCATAGCTCCCTTACCTTGTGTGCTGAGCCCCCAACCCCCCCAAAACCCACTACCCACAACTGTACACCACTAACGTTGCCCTTATGGGTGAAGGGGGCACCTAGATGTGGGTACAGTGGGTTTGTGGTGGGTTTTGGAGGGCTCACATTTACCACCACAAGTGTAACAGGTAGGGGGGGGATGGGCCTGGGTCCACCTGCCTCAACTGCACTGCACCCACTAAAACTGCTCCAGGGACCTGCATACTGCTGTGATGGACCTGAATATGACATTTGAGGCTGGCATAGAGGCTAGCAAAAAATATTTTTAAAGATGTTTTTTGAGGGTGGGAGGGGGTTAGTGACCACTGGGGGAGTAAGGGGAGGTCATCCCCGATTCTCTCTGGTGGTCATCTGGTCAGTTCGGGCATCTTTTTGGGCCGTGGTCGTAAAAAAACAGGACCAGGTAAAGTCATCCAAGTGCTCATCAGGGACGCACTTTTTTTTCATTATGTGTCGAGGACGCCCATGTGTTAGGCATGCCCAAGTCCCGCCTTCGCTACGCCTCCGACATGATCCCGTGAACTTTGGTCATCCCCGTGACGGAAAGCAGTTGGGGACGTCCAAAATCAGCTTTCGATTATACCAATTTGGGCGACCCTGTGAGAAGGACGCCCATCTTCCGATTTGTGTCGAAAGATGGGCGTCCTTCTCTTTCGAAAATGAGCCTGATAGTGACCATCCCCCAACTAAAATTTAGGCACAGGCATTTGTGCAAACTAAACCCTGATGTAAATGCCCATGTCTCATTTAGGCGTGGATTGGACATATTCTGTTACAGTGCGCATATATTTTTGGAATGACCATGACACGCCCATGCCCCTCCAATGGTCACACCCCCTTTTGAGATCTGCATGGTACGATTTACGTGCATCACTTTATAGAATACGCTTAGCAAGCTGTGTGCATAAATCCTAATTATTTTTAGCATCCAATTATCGGTGCTGATTGGCTTATTAACCAATTATGCATGCTGACCTACGTGTGAAACTTTAGTCATCATTTATGGAATCCGGGGGATAGCGTATTAACTTGGAATATCTAACTTAGAGGTTTGCGGTTATACATGGATCTGTAGAAGGGCAACCTAAATAGAAAGTGTTGCTGAATACACATATTATTTTGAAATAGTCTAAATTAGCTTTTCAAATGACATGGCTGCATAATATCCTCTTAGAGAACATCTGAGGCTCTGAACTCTCTAGATCTAGTAGTCCCTTGCCAGTTCATAGTAGCACATTTGCCAAGCTGTGCTATAAGTGAAAGATGCACTGTTCCTACAGTTCTGCCACATTCCTCCCACACGTATTCTTCTAAGGTACAGTGCCTGGTGTTTGAATATTCATTTATTCACTAATTAATATTGTACTCGAGTCTCAAAAGTTAACAGTTGAAAAATGGAAGAGAAAGGCTGCATGTTAATACCTCTGAATGCCTTTCACTATGGGGTCTCTAGCACTTTGTTCCATGTACTGTTCAAAGTCTAAATATAAAAGAGAAGTCGTAACTGGGGAAATGATAATTGGGAATTAGAAACTAATTATTACAGTTTAATCTAAGATAACTAATTACTGTTGACATTCAAGCAGATATTAAAGTGTGTCGTATTTTAATGGATTAAGCTTAACAGTTTTTACATTGCCAAGAGTCTGATGCTTTCTTTTATCAATTTAATCACATAAGAATAATAATAATTATTATTATTTCAGATTGTAAATAAAGCCCTGCCCAGGGGCCTTATAGCTACAAAATAATATAAGCAGCACATAATTGAATGAGAAAAGAATCAGAAGAAATAAAAGCATACAGAAATTAATGTAATTGGGAGACTTTGCTATAACCTCGGCAAAGGATTTTTGCAAAGATATGATTGCAGACTCTAGTGGGGAGCGGGGGCTTCCCACTCTTGGGTCGGTCAGCCCATGACCATGACTCATTTGTCTCTCACATGGTATCATTTTATGCAAAAAACGCTGGTTTCATTTTGGAATGTCATATGCTTTTGGAAAACTGACTATTTGGTCCTATTTTTTCAAAGCTCCTTATCTTTTGCTTAGTGAAATCCCTGATTGTGTTTCTCATTATGCTACAAGAGTAAGGTCAATCTTGGCATCCCCTTTCCTTGGTCCCCTTCACACCATTTAATTTGTAATTTATTCTATGATTCAATCACAGATCCAGTCAAGGTTACCTTTAGCTCTGACCTGCTTATTCTGGTTTGTTATGAAGAATAGAATGTTGGCATCCGAAAGCTAGTTGAAAAATACATTGTTGGTCAAACAACGTTAATTTGATTCTTGACTCTTTCACTCATTCAAGTGAACTAATGGCAACCCTAGATGAGTCATTCGCATGTCATTTCTTCCAGCCAATCAACTTTCACTCCTCCTCCTGCAGGTATTAGTAAGCTATCAGAATCAAACTGCTTTCCCAAATATGTGAAAAAAATAACCCCTTCCCCAAACAGGGTCAAACCCCTTCCCCAAACTTTTATCAAATAAAAGAATAAAAAGTTTGTTGCATGTGATAACTATTGGATTGAAATATCTACAACAGGGCTTCCTAAACATATCCTGGGGACCCACAGCCAATCGTTTTATTTATTTATTTAAAAATTTATATACCACCTTAAAACATAAGTACATAAGTATTGCCATACTGGGACAGACCAAAGGTCCATCAAGCCAAGCATCCTGTATCCAACAGTGGCCAATCTAGGTCACAAATACCTGGCAAGATCCCCAAAAAGTACAAAACATTTTATATTTCTTAGCCCAGAAATAGTTTCCCCAAGTCCAATTTAATAATGGCCTATGGAATTTTCCTGTAGGAAGCCGTCCAAACTTTTTTAAAACTCTGCTAAGCTAACCACCTTTACCACATTCTCTGGCAATGAATTCCAGAGTTTAATTACACGTTGAGTGAAGAAACATTTTCTCTATTTCGTTTTAAATTTACTACATTGTAGCTTCATCGCATGCCCTCTAGTCCTAGTATTTTTGGAAAGTGTAAACAGACGCTTCACATCTACTTGTTCAACTCCACTCATTATTTTATAGACCTCTATCATGTCTCCCCTCAGCTGCCTTTTCTCTAAGCTGAAGAGCCTTAGTCGCTTTAGCCTTTCCTTATAGGGAAGTTGTCCCATCCTCTTTATCATTTTCGTTGCCCTTCTCTACACCTTTTCTAATTCCACTATATCTTTTTTGAGATGCAGTGACCAGAATTGAACACAAACCTAGGTGGTTTCCAAATTTACACACATAATAAAAACAAGACACAAAAATAACAAAACAATCCAATTATTACCTGTTAGATTAAATCAAATAAACAATATAGTAATCACCACTCGATAGAATGCTGCCATAAAAAAATGGATATCTGTAAGGAATATGTGTGAGGTCAATTTGGAAGCACTAGAAACTGAAGCTAGGAGACTCTCCTGCTTATTTTCGAAGGAGAAGGCTGGCCACCTTCCGATGCAAATCAGGAGATGGCCGGCCTTCTCCTAAACCCTGCCAAATCGGTATAATCGAAAGCCGATTTTGGCTGGCTTCAACTGCTTTCCATCGCAGGGCCAGCCAAAGTCAAAGGGGGCGTGTCGGCAGGGTACAGAAGGCGGGATGGGGGCGTGGCTACAAGATGGCCGGCTTCAGCTGATAATGGAAAAAAGAAGGCCGGCTCTGTCGAGCACTTGGCCAGCTTTACTTGGTCCATTTATTTTTAGGACCAAGCCTCAAAAAAGTGCCCCAACTGACCAGATGACCACCGGAGGGAATCGGGGATCACCTCCCCTTACTCCCCCAGTGGTCACCAACCCCCTCCCACCCCCCCAAAAAAAATTAAACATTTTTGTGCCAGCCTCTATGCCAGCCTCAAATGTCATACCCAGCTCCATCACAGCACTATACAGGTCCCTGGAGCAGTTTTAGTGGGTACTGCAGTGAACTTCAGGCAGGTGGACCCAGGCCCCCCCCCCCACCTGTTACACTTGTGGTGGTAAATGGGAGCCCTCCAAAACCCACCCGAAACCCACTGTACCCACATGTAGGTGCTCCCCTTTACCCTTTAAGGGCTATGGTAGTGTTGTACAGTTGTGGGGAGTGGGTTTTGGGGGGCTCAGCACCCAAGGTAAGGGAGCTATGCACCTGGGAGCAATTTATGAAGTCCACTGCAGTGCCCCAGTGCCCAGTTGCTGTCCTGGCATGTGAGGGGGACCAGTGCACTACAAATGCTGGCTCCTCCCACGACCAAATGGCTTGAATTTGGCCGGGTTTCAGGTGGCCACCATTAGTTTCCATTATTGGCAAAAACCAATGGCGGTGATCTCTAACACCGGCCCAAATGTTGAGATTTGGCCGGCCCCGACCGTATTATCGAAACAAAAGATGGCTGGCCATCTTGTTTTGATAATGCAGTCGGGTGTGCCTCTTTACGGGGGATGGCCAGTCATATAGATGGCCGGCCTTGTTCGATTATGCCCCTCTCTGTTATCACTATCATGATTTCCTTTCCAGTGAAGAAAGAAATTCATGGGTAAATTTTCAGTATCAGCGATAGTGGCAGAGGAGGGGAAGAGGTGTGTAAACATTATACCACAGTATAACTCATAATGCAAAGGTATTCACCTACACTAGATGGCTGATGCAAGACATAATTCTTAATTAGTATGTGCAAGTCATGCTATGCAAAACACAGCTGAAATGAGTGCACTTATTATTTAGCTAATTAAGGATAATTGTTCACTTATTTGTCAAGAAAGGCAATCAACAAGAGCAAACCTTTGGAAACACTGGCGTAATGTTTCCAGATTGGTTCTCCATGATGTAAACTCAAAACCTTGTGGGCCAGTGTTAAGAATACAGCTATAAAGAGATCCCAACATGACTTTGAAAAAGTGTTGAGATAAAAATGAATGCAGTAGTGCTCTTGTTTTGTTTAGGGGTTTAAAAAAAAAGTCAAAGGAGGTCATTTTTGAAGGCTTGTGTGGCATTTGCACATGTAAATCCCCTATGCATGAAAGTAACAATTTTACCCACCTGTTTACTAAGCCATGCTAGTGGCTGCCGTGCGCTAATGCCAACACAGCCCATTTACTTTGAATGGGCTGTGTCGGCATTGCTGCTCGGCTTAGTAAACAGGGGGGTTGGAAATCTGCTGCTTTCACATGTATGTCTATAGCATGTACAGTTTTGAAGGAGGTATGTTGTGAATGTAATTTGGATGGGCCCAAAAAGAATGCATGCATTTCCAAGCAATCAAAGGGGGCAATATTTAGACCCTGAGCCTAATCTGCATGGAATATCTGGGACTTTCACTGCCATTGGAAGCTATCCGGGTCCTATTTGCACTGGCACTGAATATCTCCATAGATGCATCATTATTCTGCATCCCCGAGGGGTGTCACATAATTTTATTTGGCTATAATCAAGGGGTCACAGCCACAGAAAGATTGGGAAGCACTGAGCTAGAGATCACCATGGTAGTCAGAACAGACATGCAGCACCACTCTCTGGTTAAGTGCCACTAAGTTTAGGCATACTTTATAGAATACGCCCAGGAATATTTCATTTTGGAGCCGATGTTTTAGGTGTCATATATAGAATCTAGTCCTTAGCGCCCACCCGTTTCCCCTTTAGGCCCACCCCAAATCTGCCACCTGGCTTTGCAATATATGCAAAACTGATCATTTTGGAGGCATTGCCCCTGAAAAAAAATTTTAAAGAACCCACAAAATGAGACATTGCAGCCTATAAATAGTTTTCTTCAGGACCATCGTTGTAATGAAGAAATCCAAGTGGATCTCAAAGGGTAATTTTGTAACTGCATGTATGGTTATAAAGTGTGTGCACACTTTTCTGTGTGTGGACATTTCTAGGATTTTCAAAACAAAAGTACTTTTTTCTTTTAAAAAACTTACTTAGGGGAAACTATAGGCCCGATCTTCAAAGGATTAAGGCTTCTAAATTTATGCTTCTAATTTGGCCTCTTTGAAGATTTACTAGATTGTGCTTTTTTTAATAGGGTCAACCAATGTTTCCTCTAAGGAGTGGCCTGGTGTGTGCAATTTGTTTTTGTGTGTGGGCAACAAGTTTTAAAAATCAACAATTTTTGAGCGCCAGTATTAGCAAAGCATTTCTGTACATAGCACACACAAACAAATCACATTTTTGTGAGCAACCATGTAAAATCTATGAGTGATGCCCCTAAAAACATATGAGCAATCACTCATGTGCTCCACTAAGAGGGAACATTGGCAGGGCCAGTCTTAGCAAGTGCGGGGCCCTATGCAGACCAATTTGATGGGGCCCCACCCTAGCCCTGCCCCCACCTAACTCCGCCCCCACCTAGCTCCACCCCCACTCTAGCTCCAGGGCCGGCTACCCCTCCCTCCGAGCTCCCGATCATTTTTTAACACCCCTTCCAAAATCCAGTACTAGGTATGCCGAGAATACAAAACACTCAGGACCTATTGAGCAATTCTACCATACCATAAGCAGTCATTTCTACGAATCACACAAAGAAAAGGAAAACATCTTAAAACACTACAGTGAGCACTAGAACATCAATTCACCTATTGTAAAATGAAACCAGACAGAATAGTACAGATCGTCGATCCTGCACAGTTATTGCCAACTGAAAGCCATGTCTTTTTCACAAACATAGATACACCCTAATCCACTATAGAATAAGTAGTAATATTTAAACTTTCTATTTAGACAAAAATTAAACTGAACCCCCAAGATGCCAGACTCTGCATACAATTCAACACCACAGAAACAGAAAATGACCCCTAGTACTGTGCAAAATATAAAGACAGCAGATGTAAATTTGAAAAAACTAACAAATACCAATCACCACTTTACAAATTAACAAATAGAAATAAAACAAATACAGAAAATAAAATAATACCATTTTATTGGACTAATACATTTGGCTTCCAGAGGCCAAAATCTCCTTCCTCAGGTCAATACAGTATAGTACTGTTACAGTATCCTATCCTGATCTGAGGAAGGGGGTTTTGTTCTCTGAAAGTTAAGTCAAAATGTATTAAAATTAGTCCAATAAAAAGATTACCTTATTTACATGTTCTATTTATAAACATTTATTAACACAGCTACAATACTATATCCTAAAACAAAAAAATAAAAATATATATTTTATTTACAGTTTGTTGTCTCTGGTTTCTGCTTTCCTCATCTTCTTTTCACTGTCTTCCTTCTATCCAGCATCTGTCATCCAGTGTCTGCCCTCTCTGCTGTCCCCTCCATCCAATGTCTGCCCTCTCTCCCTGCTACTTTCATCCACATCTGCCCTCTATCTCTGCCCCTTCCATGATCCATCCACCATCTGCCCCTGTCTGCCCTCTCTCTCTCCCCCATCCATTCACTGTCTGCCCTTTCTATCCCTGCCATCCACTGTCTGCCCTTTCTCTCTGCCCCTTCAATCCACAATTTGACCTCCCTCTCCCATCCATCCAGGGTTTGCCCTCCCTCTCGCTCCCCCATCCAGGATCTGCCCCTCTCTCCGCCCCTTTTTCAGTCCCCAGTTCCAGCCCCACTATCCCACCAGTCCCCCATTTCAGCCCCAGCCCTTTTCTGCCACCAGTCCCGAGCTTCAGCCCCCCAGCCACTTCTCCCTATCCCGTTTTCAGCCTCCAGTCCCAGTACTAGCCCCCTTATCCCACCTACCCTCCTTTTCAGCCCCCAGTTCCAGCCCCCTTCATCCACATGCCTTGTATTAGGGCCCCCTTTTCAGAACCATTCTCCCACCTGACCCACGCATGCCCCATTTTCCCACCAGCCCCAGGCATGGCCCCCATTTTCCCATATGGCCCCTTCTCAGACCCCAGTGCCTGCCCCCTTCAACCATCCAAGAACCCCTCCCCAGTCCCCTTCTCCAAGAACACCAGTCCCCTCCCCACCCGTCCCCTTTAACCATCCAAGATCCCCCTCCCCACCCCCTTCTCACATCCGTGAACCCCCTCCCCACCTCGGTCCCCTTCTCCCATCCAAGAACCCCAGTCCCCTCCCCACCCGTCCCCTTCTCACATCTGAGAACTCCCTCCTCAGTCCCCTTCTCCCATCCAAGAACCCCAGTCCCCTCCCCACCCGTCCCCTTTAACCATCCAAGAACCCTCTCCCCACCCCATTCTCCCATCCGTGAACCCCCTCCCCACCTCGGTCCCCTTCTCCCATCCAAGAACCCCAGTCCCCTCCCCACCCGTCCCCTTCTCACATTCGAGAACTCCCTCCTCAGTCCCCTTCAACCATCCAAGAACCCCCTCCCCACCCCCTTCTCCCATCCGTGAACCCCCTCCCCACCTCAGCTTTAGAAATGTTAAGTAGTAGTCTCCTTCCCATTTGAGAACCCCCTCCCCACCCTTCCCCCACCTGAGAACCCCCACCCCACACACCCTTCTCCCATCTGAGTCCCCCCCCCTATCTACTAGCTTTGTTCTCCTGCCGCCCACCACCCTCACTGGCTTTAAAAAAAGAATTTGGAAGCGCCAGAGGGACAGGCAGCACCTCGTGTCTGCCCTCCCTGCTACTAAAAATGTCTTCGACGTCGTCATTGGGCCTTCTCACATTGAGTCCCGCCCACCCTCGCGGTAATTGGAAGTTACCTCAGAGAAGGGCGGGACTCAATGTGAGAAGGCCCAACGACGACATCGAAGACATTTTTAGTAGCAGGGCAGACGGGAGGCGCTGTCTGTCACTCCGGCGCTACCAAATTCTTTTTTTAAAGGTAGGACAGGGTGGGAGCAGCGGGTGCAGGGCACCCCCCACCCGCTGACATCCAGGGCAGACCGCCCCCACCACTCCGCCGTCGCGCACCATCCGAGGGAGGGAGGGAGGACTGGAACTCAGGCAGTCGGGGCGGGGCGACCTTAGGCGCGCCGCGCGGGGCCCCCCTGAGCGCGGGGCCCTATGCGGCCGCCTCGGTCGCCTCGCCTTAAGACCGGCCCTGAACATTGGTGCCAACATACTCGTCTATCTGTCTTTAACAGTTAGTCTATGCAAAAGCGAGGGTACAAAAGGTTCTCCTGGTCCGTAGCAGGGGTAAGTTTGTGTGTGTATGTATGTACTTTAGGAACTGGCAAAAATATGTCTATTTTATAAAATACATGCACTAAAGGGTAAAACTCAAAAGGTTGTCTAGACAGGCATGGGATGATGCACGCTAGGGGTGAATTCTATATATGGCGCTAAAAGAATCAGTGCCGAATAGAGTGCTAGTCTATAAACCACGCTTAAAGTTAGGCATGGTTTAAAAAATAGTACTTATGCCAGGGAATCGTGCCTAACTTTAGGTGCGGTCATTGAAACATTAGTAACAACGTGCATTAATTTTAGGAAAGCCCCCATTCTGCCCATGACCCTCCTATTTCTGTGCCCCCTTTTTCAAATTACACGTAAATTTAATCCTGCGTCTAAATTTATGTGTATAAAATTCAATAAATTTTAATTTATGCTAATAATTCATAGTTAAGCCAATTATTGGCATTAATTAGCTTGTTATTCAATTAAATTGTGCACACAATTTTTAGTGACTTACAGAATTAGGGAGTAAGCATGAATTCGATAACAGCAATTATGCATGTAATTACCATTCTAGAGTACTTGTGTAAGTCATGAGGACATGTGCTAGCTCAAAGGCTGGTGTGAAGCTCATGCCTAACTGCTATCAGCTAGGCACATTCTGCAACCCACGTGTATAAGTGCATAAGTGCTAGGCATGCCCCTGACCTGCCCATGCCCCTCCCAAGTCCACGCCCCCTTGCAGTTGCATGCATGCTCACAATTTGTAGAATCCTGACTAATGTCGATTACACCATCAGCTAATTAGTGCCAATTAACACCAATTATAACCAGTACATGGTTGTTAACATCAATTAACAGCTAATTATATTAAGTTATGTGCACTACTGATGCTATTCTATAACATGCACGTGCAACTTTGCATGCTAGACATATGAATATGCACGTGTTATAGAATTAGTGGGCATATGCCAAATTTGTCCCAATTCTGCCCATTCTCTACCCCAAGGAAAATATGTACCCATATTTCTCATAACAGTAGACACTATCCTCACAATATTCACCTGCAGCAGTCAGCAATTCATTGAAATGTGAAGCGTTTGTTTACACTTTTTAACAATAATAGAACCAGGGGGACATAAGATGAAGCTATAATGTGGTAGATTTAAAACAAATAGGAGAAAGTTTTTCTTTACTCAGCACGTAGTTAGACTCTGGAACTTGAGTTTAAAGGGGGTTTGGACAGATTCCTGAAGGAAAAGTCCATTGAACATTATTAATTTAAATTTTTGCTTTGTTTTTGGGTTTTTTCCGGGTTCTTGAGGCCTGGATTGGCCACTGTCGAAAACAGGATGCTGGGCTTGATGGACCCTTGGTGTTTTTCCAGTATGGCGGTGCTTATGTACTTATGCACTTATGAAATGCCGGCCGCTGTGCTTTTATATCAGGACATTTGGTACTGATATAACATGGCCACCAGCAGTTATAATGTGCCCAGATCATTAATTGAATATCAGTGCTAACTGGGCAACTAGAAACTCCACCCTGGCTCTGTCTCTGAATTGCTCTGGCACTACTTAGATAGCACTGAGGTGATATATCTTGATTTTCAGCAGCATTATCCAAATAAACCCCTTTTGCTTGGCATGAACAAAAGGGCGGACTGACTGGTGGGAGCCCCGGGCAGTAAAGGTCATTAGGACCCCCTGGCCACTGCCCGCTGCCCCACCGCTGCACCACTGCCCCCTCTCGCTTACTACAGCCCCCTCCACCGCCGCAGTTGCTGCCCACCTCCCACACACCCTGAGCCAAAGTAGGCCCCAGATTCTACATATGGTGCCTAGAGTTACTTGTGCAAATTGGCACGCCTAGCTGATTTGTGCTCATAACTTAATTGAGAAACAAGCCGATCAGCACTAATAATTGGATGTTAACAAGCTGTTATTGGTACTAATTGGCACTAATTGGGATTTACCCGCATAGCTCACTAAGCGTATTTTTATAAGACAATTTATTTATTTATTTGTTACATTTGTACCCCACATTTTCCCACCTATTTGCAGGCTCACTGTGGCTTACATAGTGCCGGTTTTGTTGTGGTAAGATAAGGTTCATGTGGTAGGACCACATAAAAGAATAGTACAACGGAATAGTTGTTTAATGACCATTACGAACTTTAGCGTTGTTGTGTTGCAGAGATCAGGCATTTAAGTTGGATTGGAAGGGTATGCCTTTTTAAACAGGTGAGTTTTTAGTGTTTTTCTGAAGTGTAAGTTGTCGTACATAGTTTTCAAGGCTTTTGGTAGTGTGTTCCATAGTTGTGTGCTGATGTAGGAAAAACTGGATGCGTAAGTTGATTTGTATTTTAGTCCTTTGCAGCTTGGGTAGTGCAGATTTAGGTATGATCATATTGATTCGGATGTGTTTCTGGTTGGTAGGTCAATCAAGTCTGTCATGTATCTCGGTGCTTCTCCTTAGATGATTTTGTGAACCATAGTGCAGATTTTGAAGGC
Organism: Microcaecilia unicolor; assembly: GCF_901765095.1. Lineage (NCBI taxonomy): Eukaryota > Metazoa > Chordata > Amphibia > Gymnophiona > Siphonopidae > Microcaecilia > Microcaecilia unicolor. The sequence goes on along the minus strand of NC_044035.1, from coordinate 269,348,932 downwards.
GATGCCTTCTTTGATAGGGAGCCAGTGTAGTTTTTCATGTAGGGGTATAGTGCTTTTCAAATCGCGTTTTTCCAAAGATGAGTCTTGCTGCCGTGTTTTGAGCGGTCTGAAGTTTCCTTAAGGTTTGTTCTTTGAATCCCGCATAAATTCCATTGCAGTAGTCTGCATGGCTTAGTACCATTGATTGGATCAGGTTGTGAAATGTTTCCCTCGGGAAGAATTGTTTCACACGTTTGAATTTCCACAGTGAGAAGAACATTTTCTTTGTTGTGGATTTTACTTGGCTCTCTAGTGTTACGTTGCGGTCCATTGTAACTCCGAGGATTTTCAGGCTGTCTGAGACAGGGAGGGTTTGATCTGGGGTGTTGATGATAGTGGGGTTGTCCGTGCTGTGTTGGGATGAAAGGATGAGACAGTGTGTTTTTTCTTTGTTGAGTTTTAGTTGAAATGCATTTGCCCAAGAGTCCATGGTGTTCAAGCTGATCTTGATTTCGTTAATGACTTCTGTCAGTGTAGATCTGTAAGGAATGTATATAGTGACATCGTCTGCATAGATGAAAGGGTTAAGACCTTGGTTGGATAAGGTCTTGGCTAGTGGGGTCATCATTAGGTTGAAGAGGATCGGCGATAGCGGTGATCCTTGTGGTACAATGCACATAAATCATACTGTGTGACTCTCAAAAGGGGGAGTGGTCCCACTCTTTCCTGCTCACTATTGCTACTGTGCCCAATGCCACTGTATTTTCAAAATGGCTGCCTGACGAGACTTACCATGGTAGGCTCGCAAGACTGCCACAGGAAGTCTCAGCAGCCATTTTTAAAACACAGCTGCACCACCAGGCAACATATCAACAGTGGGCAGGAAAGTGTGGGATTCTTTCCTGCCCCCACAGAGGCCACTAGACCACCAGAGCCCTTCAAGGTAGGACCAGGGAGGGCTGTAATATGCGGCAGCGGCAGGTAACTATCGCTCAGCCAGTTTCTAACCCTGGTCCCAGGGTGCTCAGCTTCTCTATAAGCCTCATTTGTGGCACAGTGTCAAAAGATCCAAGCTAATCCTTACTAAAATCTAAATAAACCACATCTAATTCTCTCCCCTGATCTAAGTTTTTTTTTTCTCCTAGTCAAAGGAATTGATCAGATTTGTTTGACTTGATTTTCTTCCACAAAAACCTGTTGGCTTGGATCCTGTAACTTGATATTGCACCATCCTCTCCTTTAATAGCAGCTTCATTAATTTATCAACCAACCGAGGTCAGACTGACTGGCCTGTAGTTACCCATCTCCTCCATATTTTAGCTTTTATGAAGAGGGCTGACGTCTGCTCGTCTGCAGGCCTGTCTCCAAAGAACGATGAAACAGAACTGTCAATAAAGTAGCCAGAAATAAAAAATAAAAGCATTATTCTATTCTCTGTAACAGATAGAATACTGTAAGATTAGCTAGCTCAGTCAATATTCTTCAATATTTTGCATATCTATCTTATAAGAACTTAGATTGTGAGCCCTCCTGGGTCAGAGAAATATCCAGTGTACCTGAATGTAACTCACCTTGAGCTACTACTGAAAAAGGTGTGAGCAAAATCTAAATAAATAAATAAATCTAAATAAATAAACCAAAACTATGGCTGAATTCAAGCATATGTGAGATACACAGAAACTGACAGAGGGAGTGTGGAAGAAGGCCAAAGATCAAATATGCCCTGCAGCTGTACATTAAAGCATGACTGTTATGAATGAGAGTTTCCTTATTAGCAATGCTTTTTCCTTAATATATATTGTCCTCTTCGAAATTTGAATTCTTTTGGCTCTGAGTTTTTACACTGAACAGTCAATTTACTGTTGTACCTATGAATGAAACATTTTTTGTAATAAAAAGTCTACATTTTGAGGGTAATTCTATAAAACTCTGCATCAATTTTGGCATCCCATTGTTGCTCGCTGAGCGCCAGTTCTATATCAGGATCTTGGCACCAAGATTCCATTATAGAATACTAGTAGGAGCCACCATTTGTATGACAAAAATGTAACATTACATTGGTTACACCTGCCATAGACTGGTGTAATTGTTGGCATAACTTAGTATGTGTGTCAATTGGTTTCCCACCCATGCTCTGCTCATTGACACGCCCCCTAGTACTTATAGGCCAAACCAGTTACATGCACCTTTATAGAATGGCACTTAGGACCTAATTCTATATATGTCACCTAGAAAATCGATGCTTATCGAAAATACATTTAGGCGTATTCTATAAGCCATGCCTAAAGTTAGGTATGGTTTATAGAATACATGTAACTCCGTCCATGTGACTAAAATTCAGGCACAGTTTATAGACTATGCGTAATGCCATGCACACGACTAAAATCTAGGTGCAGCCAATTAAGCCAATGAAAACATGGTGTAAATGTCCACGCCTAAATTTAGGCGCGGAATGGATTATTCTATAACACTGTGCATACATTTTAGGCACACCCATGACCCTCCCATGGCCACTCCCTCTTTTGAGATCCATGCGGTATGATTTACGTGCATTGTCTTATAAAATACGCTTAGTGAGCTATGTGGGTAAATCCCAATGAATAGCTTGTTAACATCCAATTATCAGTGCTGATTGGCTTGTTACTCAAGTTATGCACACAGCTGATTTGCACATGTAACTCTAGGCGCCATATATAGAATCTTGGGGTTAGTGCACATACATGCCTAATTGACAATTTTCTCATCAGTGATGTGTGTAAGTGGTAGAAGTGCCAATTTATAGAATTGTTTCCTTTATGCTATGGTATAGTTACCAATTTCTTATCAAAGTGTGTGTTCATCACTACCATTTTTTTCCAAGTTTCTCACACCAGCTTTGCTTTCCTATTATAAAGTAATTTAACAAATGGTTCCTCTGAGCCTTTGAGAACCTCTTGTAGCAAGCACTGGTTTTTGAAGCAGAAAAGATGCCAAATGAGAAGCTGGGTTAATTTATTTGTCTTTGATCTTAAGAAAGAATGGTTCCCAAACTTGTTCTCAGGACTCCCTCAATCAGTTAGGTTTTCAGGATATTTAAGGTGAATATACATGAGAGAGATTTGGACCATGGATCACTAGTGTATGCTAACATTGAAACTCTTATATATATTCCATGTGGCTGGCCTGAAAACTCCACTGTCTATGGGGTCCCAAGGACAGGAATCACTGCTAGACTGTGTTTTGGGGGGCAATTTTCACTAATCTGTGTAGACCCAAAATGCATTACTACTTTTGCAGCCTTATACCTTTAAACAGATGTGGCTCAAGGCAATTCTCTGCCTGAGGCAAGGAATGAGCTGATGCATCCCAAGGCACCCAAAATGGAGGTGGTGGTGGGTACCTCCTTAGTTCCATTCAAGGAGTAGTGGATTCCCTTATACAGAACACCAGTCAGATGGTCACCATAAAAAAAAATAAAGCAACATATTCCAGGAAAATACAATTTTTTAAATATGTGCAATGCTGTTTATAACAAAGAAACTATCAAACATATCACTCCAATATAGTGTCACACTGGGGATTCAGATCTGAAAGATAAAATATATTAAATTTAAAAAAATAGCCTCAGTGTAACAGGGAGCCTGACTTCAAATACCCCACTGTAAATATTACCATCACAGGCTTCCACCACCTTCCGAGAAAAAAAACACAGAGAAAAACTCCCAGACTATTTCAAAAATTGTAATGCTGTTTATATGCAGAGTTTCCTTCTTCTTCCTAACCCCATGTACCCAGCATTTTCCCTATGTCTCTATTCCTCCCATGTCCAGCAGCTTCCCTCCATATCCTTATGTTACCTCCATCTCCCTATTCCCACTTTTTATGTTTCTAGCTTCTCTCTCTTTCTCTTTCCCTGTGTCCAACATTTCTCCTCTACCTCTCTATACCCTCCCATGTTGAACATCTTCCCTTTGTCTCCCTATAACTTCATGTGTCCAACATCTTCCTTCTGTCTCCCTATGCTCTGCTCATATCTAATATCTCTCTTCCATATCCCTATACACCCCCAAGTCAACATCTCCCTTCTGTCTCCCTATCAGACTTATTTTCGAAAGAGAAGGACGCCCATCTTTCGACACAAATCGGAAGATGAGCGTCCTTCTCACAGGGTCGCCCAAATCGGCATAATCAAAAGCTGATTTTGGGTGTCCCCAACTGCTTTCCGTTGCGGGAATGACCAAAATTCACTGGGGCGTATAGGAGGCATAGCAAAGGCGGCACTTGGGCGTGCCTAACACATGGACGTCCTCAACCCATAATGGAAAAAAAGGGCGTCCCTGACGAGCATTTGGATGACTTTATCTGGTCCTATTTTTCTTACGAGCAAGGCACAAAAAGGTGCCCGAACTGACCAGATGAACCCCGAAGAGAATTGGGGATGACCTCCCCTTACTCCTCCAGTGGTCACTAACCCCCTCCCACCCTCAAAAAAATCTTAAAATCTTTTGTGTCAGCCTCTATGCCAGCCTCAAATGTCATACGTTGGTCCATGACAGCAGTATGCAGGTCCCTGGAGCAGATTTAGTGGGTGCAGTGCACTTCAGGCAGGCAGACCCAGGCCCATCCCCCCTACCTGTTACACTTGTGGTGGTAAATGTGAGCCCTCCAAAACCCACCACAAACCCACTGTACCCACATCTAGGTGCCCCCTTCACCCGTAAGGGCTATGTTAGTGGTGTACAGTGGTGGGTAGTGGGTTTTGGGGGGGGGGGGGGTTGGGGACTCAGCACACAAGGTAAGGGAGCTGTGTTCCTGGGAGCAATTTCTGATGTCCACTGCAGTGCCCCCTAGGGTGCCCGGTTGGTGTCCTGGCATGTCAGGGGGACCAGTGCACTACGAATGCTGACTCTCCCACGACCAAAGGGCTTGCATTTGGTCGTTTCTGAGATGGGCATCCTTAGTTTCTATTATCGCAGAAAATCAGAAATGACCAAGTCTAAGGACGACCATCTCTAGGGGACAACCTAAATGTCAAGATTTGGGCGTCCCCGACCATATTATCGAAACGAAAGATGGACGCCCATCTTGTTTTGATAATACGGGTTTCCCCGCCCCTTCGCCGGGACATCCTGCGAGGACGTCCTCAGGAAAACTTGGGTGCCACTTTCGATTATGCCCCTCCACGCCTCCCAAATCCAACATCTCTCTATCATCTCCCTATACTCCTCATGTTCAGTATCTCTCATCTGTCCAGCATCTCTCGTTTAAACATCCTCCTTCTCCTCCTGCTGCCAATTCTGCATCTCCCCAAGTCTGCAACCATAGCAGTGATAAAAGAAACAATGAGCACAGGATCTTTGATGCTCTGATGTAAAAATGTCAGGAAGTATTTTTTCACGGAGAGAGTAGTGGATGCTTGGAATGCCCTCCCGCGGGAGGTGGTGGAAATGAAAACGGTAACGGAATTCAAACATTCGTGGGATAAGCATAAAGGAATCCTGTGCAGAAGGAATGGATCCTCAGGAGCTTAGTCGAGATCGGGAGGCGGGGCTGGTGGTTGGGAGGCGGGGATAGTGCTGGGCAGACTTATACGGTCTGTGCCAGAGCTGGTGGTGGGAGGCGGGACTGGTGGTTGGGAGGCAGGGATAGTGCTGGGCAGACTTATACGGTCTGTGCCAGAGCTGGTGGTGGGAGGCGGGGCTGGTTGTTGGGAGGCGGGGATAGTGCTGGGCAGACTTATACAGTCTGTGCCAGAGCCGGTGGTTGGGAGGCGGGGATAGTGCTGGGCAGACTTATACAGTCTGTGCCAGAGCCGGTGGTTGGGAGACGGAGCTGGTGGTTGGGAGGCGGGGATAGTGCTGGGCAGACTTATACGGTCTGTGCCCTGAAGAGCACAGGTACAAATCAAAGTAGGGTATACACAAAAATTAGCACATATGAGTTGTCTTGTTGGGCAGACTGGATGGACCGTGCAGGTCTTTTTCTGCCGTCATCTACTAAAAAGTATATGTCAAAGTGGGCAGGACTGACATGTCCTTGGAAGTGTGCTGGAGTTTCAAAGGCCCAGTGTTGATTGTTTCCTTTATTGCTCCAGCAGCTACAGGCTTGGGGTAATGCAATAGCTGGTGTGGGAACAAGAATGGGGTAGATGCCATAGAGGAGACACTGCTGCTGCTGCTGCCTTTTCTATTACTAGTTGAGAACAAAGTGAGGCATCTGCTGCTGGGGTGTTTGGAGGGCACTTGGTGCCACCTGCAAAATTTTGCTACTCACTTTGCCTAATAATAGAACAATTCTTGCTCTGAATGACTTTTCAAAGAGAAACTACCTGAGTGTACATAGGTAGAAAAGGACCCATATATCCTGCCCCTGCGATTTATGCTGAGGTTATGGGAGACACCATGAATGTATATTTGAACATTCAATTATACATGTGTGGTTTACTTTCACAATTCAAACCACCCTTCTCTCCCTCCGCTCCTGGCTATGCCTTCTTTAAAAGTTGCTAATTACACAGTTCCATTCAGTCAAATTACTTGAGACAATGTTTAGAAGACAGATCAAGCTAGATCCTTTGGGTAATTGCTCCTTTTCTATTCATAACATATCTACGACAAAACGAATGTTTCCTTTTCGTGATAAAGTAGAATGAATTTGCAATCACTTAATCAATTCAGCACCATGGATGGGATTTACATGGCAGCTTTCAATGGTCTAATGGAGATTAGAATGATCACTTGTCAAGAGGAAATTCAAGTAACAAATATGATTTGTTTTTCAAATGGACCGGCGAGATCAGCCATGGTTCCAAACATAATTTGAGCAGTCAGAGATTGGAATTTGCTTTAAAGAAATCAACCTAATTAGTAAACACAGAGTATAACATTTAAACGTAGCAGTTGTATCAAATGCAGAAGAGACAGCAGTACAAAGATGGGTAATTAGCAGAATGTACTTGTCAGTTTCCGTTAAAATGCAGGCATATGATAACACTGTAGACTGGAGACCTAATTACAGAGGAAAACAAAAGTTTGAGAAGCAGTTTTAGGGCACAAGAGTTCAGACAATTAGAATTTGTTCACATATGAAAGAGATATCATGTACTTTACTGCCTACAAGTATTCCCTTCCTTTGCAAAATATTGTAAACCCCCTAGTGGTGGAGCAGGTAATTACAATAAGTAAAGAAATATATATATAGGAATGTCACAGTTTCAAATAGGGTTCCCAAATAAACTCCATGCAACCAAGGGATTTGAAAAGAAACATAGTAAATATTTTATTAAATGGTAAAGTAAATAGAAACACTTGGTTATGTTCCTTAAAGTTGGTACCAATTGTTAAAGTTTGATAGTATTAAATAAAACTAGTGCAAGGTGTTAAATATTTTGCGATACGTTACAAAGGCAATAAGATGTCCAAAACTACAATTACCAAGACCCTGAGCCCACTTCTACAATAACACAAACCATCCCAAGCATGTACCCAACCCCAATTATTGTACTCAGATCTGATATATATATATATATATTTTAGTTACATTTGTACCCTGCGCTTTCCCACTCATGGCAGGCTCAATGCAGCAGGCAATGGAGGGTTAAGTGACTTGCCCAGAGTCACAAGGAGCTGCCTGTGCCGGGAATTGAACTCAGTTCCTCAGGACCAAAGTCCACCACCCTAACCACTAGGCCACTCCTCCACTATATATAGGGGTAATTCTATATACTTTTTTGTTACCTGCTCATAACCTTTATCTTGTTTTCCTTGCTTCAATAGTGCCCTTTCCCCATGTGTCCTATCTGTCTGTCCTACCCTTATCCCTTATTTGTCCTGTCTGTCTGTCTTGATTTAGATTGTAAACTCTTTTGAGCAGGGACTGTCTTTTCTTCATGTTCAATTGTGAAGCGCTGCGTACAACTGGTAGCGCAACAGAAATGATTTGTAGTAGTAGTAGTAGTACTTCTCTGACTCAAAGAACTCAAAAAATGAAAACCCTGACTCCCTGTGCTCAGTGGGTGTGTGCTAACTGCAATCAGTATTTTCTTTGGCAAGGGCCCTTGTGGGCTAACTAAATTCAAATAAAAAGATAAGCCAGGGAAATTCCTATCTAGCCCTCCCAATACATGACCCCTTTTCTTTTATTTTGTTATACACCCTCTACTCAAACTGATGGACTGCTAAACTAAACCTCCTAGAGGCAGGCCCTTAACTGCAGGCACTCACAGGGCTCGAGGCTTAGGCTCGGAAGCTCCTTCCCCAAGGCAGGCTCGCTTAGGTGTGGACACTCGAACCAGCAGGCTTCTATGCTGGATCCTCCTGAGGCAGACACTCATGCTGGCAGGCACTCTAAAAACAGTTCCTTTGGATTCTCTGCGGGGGGCGGAGGTGTCTCTCTCATTGTGGGGCTTCTTCCCTTTCCAGATAGGCCTCTTCTTTACAGGACAGGCAGTCACATGGCCGGCTTTCTCCTCTCTGGACAGGCAAGCACACACACGGAGGGATGCACTGGGTGGACTTCTCTGGAATTCAGGACTCTTGACACGCTGCTCTCTATTCAGCTCTGCACTGCTCCCAACATGCCTCAGCTCCCCAGTGTGGTCCCTCTTCCTCCTCTCTCTGCCTGAAGAATGGCCTCTGTGGCTACTGCTACAGCTCCTCTTTTTGGCCCCAGCTCACCTGTTCCCCTGCAGCTTGGCTCCTCTTTTGCCCCCGGCTCGCTCTAGACTCCCTTCTCCTCCTCTTCTGTTCCTGTCTGCTTTGGTGCCCGGCCCCTTACATGACTCATCAGTTCTCTCTCTTCATCTGGTGCTCGTCAGTGGGTCCTTCTCTTCCAGCCTGCAGCTCACTCCTGTTTGGACTTGATCTTCTTCTCCTCCAGCCTGTAGCTGCTTCTTCTTGCCTGAGCTTGGCCTTCTCTGCCCCTGCTTGCAGCACACTCCTGTCTGGATATGATCTTCTCCTCTCAGAGCATGCTTTCAACCTTCTCTCTTTGCCCAGGCTTGCCTTTCTCTCTCTCAGGTTTCCTCTGCTCTGGGCTTGCCATCTTTTTCCTGCTGTTCCACCCCCTCCTGTTCCCTGGATTGTCTTGAAATTTGCGCTAATCCATGGGTCAGGCTGCCTCTTGCCACCTCATTAGTCCAAATTCTTGCCTTTTACCAGATCCTGGCTCCTATTGGCCACCTTCTGCACTGCCCCTCAGGCTCCCAGCTCCCCCTGGGGCCTCAGACAGCCAATCAGGAGCCTTGTAACAGACTTCACTGCACATCCCCCCACAGTTACAAACTCATAACATTTAAACACACCTCTAGCATTTATGGGCACCTGAGTTCTTAGTTTTATAACAGTGCTGGAGCATTTTAAACATTTTAACTAAAAGGTGTCAGTGCTGTTTCTGGGCTGCCCTGAGCCCTCTGTACTTCCACGTCCTCTGCAATGCCCCCCTCTCTGGGAAAGGTGGGGGGCAAGGTAAAGGCTTTTTTGTTTCTATATTTACAATATGAACAATATTCACCACCAGATTAGCCAATTTTTCAGTTCTGTGATTAATTTTTGGAAGACTTCAGTTTTTCCTACTGCTCTGTATTCTGCTGATCTCTTCCTTATGTCGATTTCTTCAACATAGTCACATCTTACTACTGTCATAGCCCACTCAGCCTGGCTACCGAGGAGAACTCCAGAAAGTGGGCCTGACCAGGGTTGGTGGTTTTTTGTTTTTGGAGGGGGGGGGGGGGTACAATCAGGTCTGTTTCCTTGGGTTTGCAAACTACAAGGGCCCCCAGGGCTGAAGCTGAAGGAGATACAGCCTGCTGGTGTGATTTGGGGACCCCTCCCTAAAGTCTGCCCTGGGTCCCCAGTCCCACTATGCTTAACACTGGCCCTGGGCCAATATTTTTACTTACACTCCATATATGAGTACTAAAAATGAAGCTAAGCTCTGGCAGGGGCGTAGCCAGACAACAGATTTTGGGTGGGCTTAGGCAAGAAAAGGGCGGACACCAAGCGTTCTCTCCCCACCACCACCAAAAATATATCTCAGCTGGCAGGAAAATGCTTCTTTCCACCTTGGCAGTCTGCAGCAGGCAAGCGCTGAAAACTGAGCATGCATAGGTGCTGGTATCATGGACAGTCGCATTTTCGTTACCATCAGGGGGAGTCTTCAGCTGACAAAGCTTGGGATCCCCACTAGCTACCACTAAACATGTGCTACTGTTGGGTGGGCCTGAGCTCTAAGTGGGTGGGCCACAGCCCACCCAGGCCCACCTGTGGCTACGCCACTGAGCTCTGGGCCTCATCTGAGTAAAATAAATCCAGTGGTAGGACTCATCAGGACTGAGATTGCTCGGAAAAAGGAAACCAGTTTGGAGAAGGCAAAAGGGAGTGATTTCTGATCATTTCCTAAATTCAATGTAGATTCATATAGCTGCTATAAATAAGGACATTAACTTGCTCTTAACAATGTAAGTCTGGTGCACATATACAGAACTAAAAGCTGATGGAAATTATAGGCAGGGTAATGCAAGGGGTAGGCAAGCAGAATGATTGCCTTGGGTGTCAAGTTGTGGGAGATGGGTTCCATGCTGCTCTTTTGTGACAGTCTGTGTATTGGCAAGCAAACATGGCTGTATTTCAATTTTAAACACCCATAAGCCAAGAAGAGAGGGGATTGCTTCTACCTAGATCCTTCCCTCTCCAAGTGATCTCCAGTATTGTATAGTAACTAAGTAAATGTAACTAGTTACTGTACTTAAGTAAATGTTTTGTTATTTTTACTTGTAAAGAAGTACAGGATAACATTTGTTACTTTTACTTTTACTGAAGTAACAATTTTGCCAATTTTTACTACTTTTACTCAGTTGTATCTGATGCTTGCAGCTAAAAGTAAAAAGTAAAAGCGGAAGGGAGATGTAAATGACAATTCCTCAGTAAACCAAATGAAACAGCAAAACTGGGAACAGGATTTTGCTACTGCAAACCTCGTCACATAAACAGATCATCTCATCTTAAATGTTGCTGTTCAGTGAATATAACCTATAAGAACAATGGAGTTGCCTGTGTTTGTTGAAGTGGTTACTGGCTTGCTGCCAAACAGAACAATGATGAGCTGGGTCACTTTAAAGTGGAGATGAAGCTGAAGCAGGTAATAATTCTTGGTGAACAGACATATGTCTCTACCACAGCAGACTGCTCATCATCCCATGGGAAATTTTACATTGAGGTAACTGTCCATTGGATTGATAAGAGTCTTTAGGGAGGAAGTCTGCTTGTCTGGCTTTTTAAGACTGAAGGGTCCACACATTTGACATTCTTGCATCAATTCTCAAAGATATTAAAACAGAATTTGCCATCAGATGAAAAACTGTTAGAACAACAACAGACAATGATTCCAACATTGTGAAAGCTTTCTTTGTAATTGGACAATATGACAATGATAATGAAGATAAAGATGAAGATGCAAGTGATGAATTAGACAGCACTACTTTTAATGCAGATGATAATGACAATAATGATGATAAACTACTCTTGGCTATATGGAAGTCAAGTGTTTCAGAGATTCACTTGATCATAACCTGCAGACCCAGTCAGGAGATATCAGTGATATTGCAACCTGGCCTGATTTGAAGGAACCTTTTATCAGACTGAACAATCCACTTTCTGCTAGTACAGTTGTTACACCTTTTTAACTGTGCTGGATTAATGACTCATAAGCACACTCATATGAGTGACAACCATTTTCAACAATTTGGTTTTATTAAAAGTAAAATGGATTGAATTGTAGAGCAATAAAGTTGTTGGAATAAAAATGTTAACAACAGTTGCATTCATTGTAGTTATGGTACTTTTACTTTTTACTCAAAAAGTTTATATTAGGCAATAATGTTTTTTTACTTTCACTTAATATAAGAATATACATTTATTTTTACTTTCACTTAATTGCTTTGACCTAGTAATTTGAATAACACTGACGATCTTCCCTCATCTCCTCATCCCTTTGCCACTTCTGGAGAGCAGCGAGCCCTACTCCTGCAGCAGCAATACTGGGGATAAAATTTCAAGTAGGCATTTGAGCCTCACCCCTTCCTTTGGCATAAGCTTGCGGTGCTCATAGGAACCCATGCAAGAAGTGTGGCACCACAGGCCTGTCAACACACAAGGGCTCACAGGAACTATGCTGAATTTTCTTTTGTCATTGTTGTAGGGCTTGGGCTGGCTGCTCTCCAGGACAAGTGGCACTGCAGTGGCAGGCCCATATTGAGACATGGTAACAGTGACGTTACACCAACGTCTATAAACATTGCCTATTCCTAAATTTGGGGTTAGGGAAGGGAGGTGACAGAAACAACCCTTGTCCTGAATGCTCTTATGTTTAGTTATCTCCTTGATTATGGGCCCCATTTTCAAAAGAATTTTGCCATAGGAATGAAGGAAAGGAACAGTTTTGAAATTAGATTCACTGTTTGTGTAAGGTTATGACATAAAGAGGAAAACAGAAAGACTGAAGCAGGGGCTACCAGCTTTTTCAAAGAATGACTTTTTGAAAGAGGATGAGGGAGGAATAGGATATAATAAGCACTTTAGCAAAATTATATTGAATAGATAATCTTAGTACAGACATGAGAAGAAAGAAAATTAAAAATGCCAGAGGGTCTGCTCTTCCATTATTGTATGGAAGATTGTCATTAGCTCAGCTGATGCTGTTACCTTCCTTCTAGATTCTATTCTGCCACAGGTAAATCTAATCTACTAGGATAGAAAATATTACAAAAATTGGTTACACTTCAAAACAGACTGAGGTCAAAACTTATTCATTTCCTCATGGTTTTCCACAATGAGACTTTTTAAGATGTAGCTGGTGCTATTTAAACTAATCTTTAGAGTCCATTAAATTTATTGATCTGATCTGAAATTCTGGGATTACGCAATAGTGATAACATGAGTGTGAGAGACTGGGTGGTGTAAGGCCAGGCTTCCTTAAGGACACTTCCTCACTGAGATTGAGCTACCCTTAAGGCAGGGAATAGCTTAGTTAGCCTGCCTAGCCAGGAAGGTGGGACTCAGGCAGAAAGCAGTATAAAATCTCTAGTGTGGGAACAGAATGGGGGGCTCAGAACCAAGGGACTGAGTATCAAAGGATAGATGCCAAGCCTGGGCAGGAGGAAAGGGTCCTCCAGGAGAATCTTAGCCTGGGACTGCAATGTTGGAAGATGGATCAAGATGGGAGGTTTACATTGTGAACCATTTTTATCCAGCCTATGACTGCAGTATTGGAAGACAGGTTAAGGTGGGAGGATTATAGAGTACAAGTGAAGTACTGAAGTAAGAGTCCTAGAAGCGGTCACCAACCAGCTCATTTTCGAAAGAGATCCCCGGCCATCTTCCGACACAAATCGGGAGATGGCCGGCGATCTCCTGAACCCGGCCAAATCGGTATAATTGAAAGCCGATTTTGGATGGCGCCAACTGCTTTCCGTTGCGGAGCCGGCGAAACTTCAAGGGGGCGTGTCGGTAGGGTAGTGAAGGCAGGACAGGGGCGGGACAGGGGTGTGCTCAAGAGATGGCCGGCTTTGCCCAATAATGAAAAAAAAAAGCCAGACTTGACGAGCATTTCGCAGGCTTTACTTGGTCCCTTTTTTTTTTCACGACCAAGCTTCACAAAGGAGCCCAACTGACCAAATGACCACTGGAGGGAATCGGGGATCACCTCTCCTTACTCCCCCAGTGGTCACCAACCCCCTCCCACCCAAAAAAAAAAACTTTTTTGCCAGCCTCTATGCCAGCCTGAAATGTCATACCCAGCTCCCTGACAGCAGTATGCAAGTCCCTGGAGCAGTTTTTAGTGGGTGCTGTGCACTTCAGGCAGGTGGACCCAGGCCCATCCCCCCTACCTGTTACACTTGTGGTGGTAAATGGGAGCCCTCCAACCGCTCCAAAACCCATTGTACCCACATGTAGGTGCCCCCCTTCACCCCTTAGGGCTATGGTAGTGTTGTAAAGTTGTGGGTAGTGGGTTTTGGGGGGGATTTGGGGGTGGTCAGCACACAAGGTAAGGGAGCTATGTACCTGGGAGCTATTGTTATATTTTTTTTAATTTTTAGAAGTGCCCCCTAGGGTGCCCAGTTGGTGTCCTGGCATGTGAGGGGGGCCAGTGCACTACAAATGCTGGCTCCTCCCTCGACCGAATGCCTTGCATTTCGCCGGGTTTGAGATGGCCGGGCCCGGTTTCCATTATGGCTGAAAAACGAAGCCGGCATCTCCTCTACACCCGGTGATCGATTTAGTCGGCTCCAACAGTATTTCGAAAATACGGTTGGCTCCGCCCCCTTGTGGCACTGGCCCCAAAGATGGCCGGCCAGCTAATTGGCCGGTGCCATTCGATTATGCCCCTCTATGAGTGTTAACCAATGTAAGTTAATGATGCTGAATTTCAGGGAACCTGAGAGACCACAGTTCTTTTTTTTGTGGAATGAAGTTACATTTAAATTCTGCATATGCATACCTGATCTGTGACAATAACAGACTTCTTATACCTTTTTGTTCATAACAAAGACTTTTCTTTTGCTTGTCTGATGTCTGTGTCTGTGAAGGGTCCATGCCTGGCTACTAGCCCACATTACCACAATGAGTCACTGTTGTATCTGGAGAAGAATTTCATTGCACACTGCCAGTGCCAGAATTTGACATTTCAGTGCTGGGACACCACAAAGCAAAACTGCACAGCACCCTTCCCCAAGGATCAAAGGTCACTGTTGAAAGATGTATGGCACCTGGGGCAATGACCTATTACTACTACTATTTAGCATTTCTATAGCGCTACAAGGCATACGCAGCGCTGCACAAACATAGAAGAAAGACAGTCCCTGCTCAAAGAGCTTACAATTCACAATAATCTAGTCTCTGTTCTGTACACTGCTGGATTTTGCTGTAATTACCCTCCACCTAGAAGTAAAACAGGATAACTGGGTTATACAGGGGGCAATTTTCTTTTTTTTTTTGGGTGGGGTTCCATTTGAAAATGTAGCTGGCTGTGGGAACAGGCTCCATTTTGAAGCAGGAACAACTGCTGAAGGTAGGCATGGGCCATTCAAAACGAAAGTCCTGCTTCTCTTGACCTCCCTGTCTTTGTTTCCTTTTTCAGATAGGTAAACAGCATTGCCTTGAGTGAATCTCTTCATAAAGACGATTAATAAATCTTAATGTAGCAGATCTCTCAGTTTGGGGCCAAGGTCGATCCCAGAGGCAGATACAGAAACAATTTCAAAGCTGTAATAATCTCCTCAAAATCTTCTCTCCAAGGGCACAGACTAGTAAAGGGTCCCCTAATGACTGGTTATTCACTTAGAACAAAGTCTCTGGCAGGCGCACTAATGATACCTAGGAATAAAACAGAAAGAGGCTGGTATGAGGGATAAATAAAACTCCAATTTATTTAATCCTTCCTAAGTGCCAAAATATATACAGTAGCAAAGGATATGAAAATGATGAGAATAATGGTTCTTAAAAATAAAGGAAAGCAGTTGCAAAAAGTGTCAAAGATTTTCAAAGTATTAGCAATTCTTGGGGTCCTCTGAGATGTACTCTTTCCCCTCTTCTCAGGCATCTCTTACACTCCTTCTATGATTTGGATCTCTCAGGGCTATTAGCATCCACTCTCCTTTTTGTGTGAACTCTCAAATAATGGTTGGTCTTTAGGACATAGGATATACCCTGGGGTTCACTCTCTGCTGTATCTCTGTGCTCCAAATGCACCTCTTTCCATTCTGACCCCCCCCCCCCCGGATTCTATAAAGATCGCCCAAAGTTGGGCACGATCCCAAGATGCATGTGCAGCGTAATTGGTTAATGAGCCAATTATAGCCAATAATTGGATGCTAACAATTATTGAAGCTAATTTGCACTAATTTGGATAGGCACGTGCATGATATTCTCTGCCTTATTTTCGAAAGAGAAAGATGCCCATATTTTGACCCAAATCGGGAGATGGGTGTCTTTCTCCCATGGGCGCCCAAATCGGTATAATCACAAGCCGATTTTGGACGTCTTCAACTGCAATCTGTCGCGGAAATGGCCAAAGTTGACGGGGGGGGGGGGGGGGTGTCGGAGGCATGGTGAAGGCGGGACTGGGGCGTGTTTATTGGCCGAGGAGAGATGGCGTCCTCGGCCGATAATCAAAAAAAGAAAGGCGTTTTTAGCACGAATTTGAGTCACTTTTTTTGGACCCTTTTTTTTCCATGAACAAGTCTACATTATCTAACATGCAACTCAAGAGGAGAGTGGCCATGGGAGGGGTACGTGTCTATCAGAGGGCATTCCTATAAGTTAGGCATGATATTATAAAATGTTGTCATTTGCATGTCCAATTCCTGTGTGACAAAACAGTGGGTTTCTAAGCATGTGAACTGAATTATTTCCTGTAGTGTATTTCTCCTAATTGGCCAGCAGATGGTGATTATTTAATGCTTTCAAGCTGTTGCAGAAAAAGACTTTCTCTTTTCCAATTGAAGCTTACGGAAAGCAATTGGCAGTACCATTGGCTAGATACTTTCAAAGTCATTGTTCTGGGCTTTGATTGGCCTTGGAGTTCAAATCTAGCCAGGAGGTACTGGAGTTTCCCTAGTCTCAGCCAGGGAATGGAGAGAGAAAGATCTCTTTAATGAGGCCCTGCTCACAGGTTATATTTTATAACCTGTGAGCAGCTATATTTCCTGAACTCCCCAGGTACTACTCAGGTAGTAGACAAATGTGTAGATAGTTTTGTGATTGATCCATATTCAGTTACATGTTATTGTTTGCTGATTTCACTTTCTTCTGTTCACTGTTCAAGTTCTGTGATAATAAACTTATAGTTTATTGCTCTGCTGTACTAGACTGACTAAGAATCCTGGTGATTGGGTTTTGGGTCTGGGAGTGCTTTCTGGGAACTGTGGGAGTGTGGCCCCAGTGTCCTAGAAATCACCAGCGAATACCTTGTGGGTGAGAGACTCACCCAGAGGTAAGTGGATCCTAGTGCATGCGGCGGAGGATTGGTTAGTATAGAGCACGTGCCCAGATGCAGGTGTGACTGAGCAGTGCTGGGGACAGACCTTCTAGGTGGCCCTGGGGTTAACTCCAAGTGGGTGCTAGGCATTTCGTGCATTCTAAAAATCACACTCTGACCCAGGGCCGTAGCGAGGTTGGCTGACACCCGGGGTGGGTTGCAGCTGCGCACCCCCCCCCCCCCGCGGTGCAACCCCCTCCGCGGCGCACCCCCCCATCCGAAGCGAATTCTTACTTGCGGGGGACGAGCGGGAGGGCCGATCCGCCCTGAGTGCACGTCGCTCGGAGCTGCGTCGGCTCTGCTGGTTCACTGCTCTCTCTGCCCCAGAACAGGAAGTAACCTGTTCCGGGGCAGAGGGAGCATGGAACGAACGATGGACAGGCGCGCGTGGCACCCCCCCAGTGGCGTGCACCCGGGGCAGACCGCCCCCACCGCCCCCACTGCCTAGGAACGTCACTGGGTATACCTAGTGTGTATAAAACTTGAAAGATTGCATGCTCTTGCAGAAGCCTGTTGCACACTTTCTAAAGAGTGCACACTCTTAACAACATTGCTCCCATGACAACATAATAAAAAAAAAAACTCCTGAAGAAAAAGATCATTTCTAGAAATGACATCCGACAAACATTTTCAGGCTGCATACTCCTACTGTTTCATACAGGGTTCCAGCATTCACCAGATCAACCACTCTGCAGCTTCCAATCCTTTCTCTTTCAAAATTGTAGGCTAGCAACAGCTACAATCTTTTCTGTGAGGCAGTGGTATAGCTGCGGGTGGGCCGGATGGGCATAGGCCCACCCAGCCATGGCACAGTTGTGATATGGCTGGCAGGGATCCCCAAGCTTTGCCAGCTGAAGACTCCTAGCATCTCTCCCTCCCCTCCCTAGGCATTTGAAGGTAACTGTACTCCTCAAACCCCCCCCCCCCCCCAGTACCTTTTAAATCCTTCACTTCTTCACCGGCAGTGAACAGGGACTCATATCCGCTGCTTGCACTGGCCCCCAGCCTTCCCTCTGATGCAACTTCCTGTTCGCAGAATCAAGACGTTTTGCCAGAGAAGGCCTGGGGCTGGTTTGAGCAGCAGGTATGAGTCCCTGTTCACTGCTGGAGAAGAACTGAAGGATTTAAAAGGTACTGGGGGGTGGGGGGTTGGAGAAGTGGAGTTAAGAGATCTTCAATTGCCTAGGGAGGGGAGGGAGAGATGCTGGAAGTTGGGGAAGTGGAGTTAAGAGACTCTTTATCACATGGGAGGGGAGGGAGAGATGCCAGGCCAGGGGCAAGGTTCTCATGCCAACCCACTTTGGACTCCGGCCTGCCCAAAATTGGGTGTCTGGCTACACCCCTTCTCTGAGGATAGCAGCATTTCTCCATGTTGATCTCTCCCTCTCTCTCTTCCTCTGTAGGGCACATTATCTCATTAAGCCCCTGTGCATTGTCCCCCTCTGGTGGGCCCCTTTTGGGGAGGACAACCCAGGTTCTCTTTTCTGGACTCCTCTAGGGAAGGAAACAAATCCCTTGCTGTACACCCTCTGGAGGAGAAAGACCTAGCTGATCCCTATCCCTAAACTTTAGGATGTTATACTTCCCTCCAAAAGCTAACCCCAGAATAGACCACCCCTTCATTAATTTTGACTGACAGTACTCTGAAGCAGGGACCCAGAAAGTTCCTCCTGTTACTGAATAGGAGGACACATTGTGGCATTCTGTTACATTATCTATCTATCTATCTATCTATCTATCTATCTATCTATCTATCTATCTATCTATCTATCTATCTATCTATCTATCTATCTATCTATACACACACATCATAGAAAGCTTAGATAATTACCTCCCATTACCAGTTTCCTTGAAAGCAAGCTTCTACCTTTCCTTCCTAGTCACTTAGGCCATTTTGTTCGTCCCTATTTCTGTATCCCTTTGTACCTTCCTCCTGCTCTCATACTACTGATAAATGGTTGTAGAATATATACAGAGGGATTGATTAAACATATTCAAAAATATCTAAATATGCAGTTAGATGGGTGCCTAAATGTAAAATGGATGTCCAGATTTGGTAGGAATTGATCCACAGATATGTCCCCATTATATTTTTAAGGTCAGAAAAGTATTTTGGTGAGTAGTGACCAGCTAAACTTCTGCTGGGCTCATTCTCTTCTTATGCGTCAACCACCTCACAGAGAATCCTAATGACGACAGTTTAGACAACTGAACTCAATAGTCGGGTGGCTCCTGGCAGTTACACTATCATAGTAATTTAATGGATGATGGCAGAGAAAGACCAATCAATCCGTTCAGTTTGTCCAGTTTTCTAACTCATACTAAAGTTCTGTTGCTATTGGCAATTTGCCTGGAATTGAGAAAAAAGCGTGCTACATTTTCTGCTAGGATTTCATTCAAAGTTTTTGTTTCATCTCCATTTTCCACAAGCTATAAAATCAAACAATGGATGAATTGATAAGAATGTCTAATGCTGCTACTTTCTCGATGATTCGTAATGTGCACCAAAAACTAACACACACTGCCCATCTCTCCCACAAAACACAACAAAAATAGCCTTAATTCTTATGATCTCTCCAGCTTCTCTTTACACTTGAGATGTCTAAAGTGTAAGCTATAAGGTATTTTTTTTTAAATCTATTCCATGTTTATTAGTATTTTACTCCAGAAGGAAAATATGTCAAGCTCGTAGGATACCCAGTGCTGGATGAATGAATCAAGATTCAATCTGATTGCAACAATGATAGCAAACCAGAACATGATCACCCAAAGCAAGTTAAACATGATTATTTGTTTGTTTTTTTTTGTAAGGGGAACCCAGCCCGAGAGCAGGAATCAGAGAAGGGCAAGCCTGTTCAAGGCCAGGGTGCAGCTCTGAGAAGTTCATTGCTGGAAGAAGGATGGCCAAAAGGTGCTGTGCCTGAGGGAGAACTGGTTTGTGATCAGGAGCATCAGGAGCAACCTTGGATTATTGGTAGCCCAAAGAGATTGGTAAAGGACAGATGGGGCTGTAAATACGTTAATACTGTAGGCTTGATGAGTGAAATGAAGTGGAAAGATTAAGATTGTAATGCACAATCTTGAATGGACAGGAGAGTTGCTGAAACCAGTTGTTGACTGCACAGCTAGAATTATATATGCCAATCGCAGAAATAATTGAGTTTTGCATAAAGACAAAATCCTTGGAGTACCATGTGCTTCTTTGGCATGAGAGTGAGGATGCTTTCCGGATTGCTATTCCGGCCCTGACCTACACCCAAACTCAAATGGTGATACATGTGACTGTGTGAGTTGGAGGAAGAAAACTGAGAAAAACTGGAAGTAGGTTTGTGGACCTGGGTCTGCGGGGTGTTGTGATCCTGACCCCAGGGACTGAGCTAGTAGCAATAAGACCTAGTTACACAGAGATCTATGATCAAGGCAAAGAGAGTAACACCATCACCCTTTTTCACAAAAATAAAACAATCGTTCCCCCATTACAACTTATAGGAGAAAGTGGTGTTGGTCTAAGTGTGCTGCATCAGCCCAAAGAAATAGCAAGGCAACAGGAGGAAGAGATTACAGGAGATGGGTAGAGTTTGGAAGGGGCTAAGGGGTTCTCTGCCATTACTACCAGGAATGTGTTTCTTGGTTTAGTTTAGTTTCCCTCTTGACTCAGCTACTAAGCCCTAGCCTTCCATTCTCACTCCCAGCACAGCTCTGCTGCTCAACTTCTGACACAGCTCAGGCTAGCTTTTGGGGTGTGTGACCTATATGGTTGTGCAGGGTACCATGTAGTATTGGTGTGCTGTAGTGGTGTGCCACCCCCATATCCTTCCACATTGTGTAGGTCAGGGAAAGAGGGGAGTGTGTGTGTGTGTGTGTGTGTGTGTGTGTGGGGGGGGGGGGGGTTAATGTTGCTGGGCAGAGAATTGAGGAAAAAGAAGGGAATGTGTCAAGGAATAGAGATACTATGGGGGAAGGGAAAGTAGGACTATGATCCTTGCCCAAAAGGATGGGGATACAAAATTTGAAACAAGAGATGAATCTTCTTAGGAGGTATGAGGGATAGGTGAGCATAGCTTGCAAGGAAGGGGCACTGACCAAGGTGGGGTGAAAGGGAACCTAATGGGGAGAGGAATTAGTAGGGGGCAAAGCAGCTTACGTCAGAAGAAAGTAGGGAGCAGAGAGGTATAGAATGGGGGAGTGGAGTAGGTACAGAAAGAGGAGGGGATTGTTAAGCATGCTACCCCAAAATAAAAGTCAAACTATGCATTGGGAGAAAGAAGTGAGGGGAATACAAAATAAGAAACTGAATGGAGGAAGAAGATATTAAGGCAGGGAGGGTTTGAGAGATAAGTGGGGGTGGTCTGAGAAAATTGAAAGTGTATGGTGTGTACAGGTTAGGTAGGGAAGAGGGACTACTGAAGACTGGCTGGGAGGGGGAGAATATAGGTTGTATATATGGGCCATGGTGAACTGGAAGACATAGCATAAGTGTGGTATAGATGGGCTGGGAGCAGGATGGTAAACTGTGGCAATGAGTTGGGGTTCAAGAGGAAGAGATACTGGTGGGACTTGCAATGCTACCCCCAACATTTCTTTTACCCAGAAGTCCTCCCTGTGTGTACACTACCTGCTGTGATCTACATTTAAAGACAGCTTGGCCAGGTGTGTTCACAACCCATCATGCTTTAATTCCTTTTTCATGGACTTGGTAATTTGTGCCGAGCTGAGCATCCCCAATCATTTTGAAAAGTTGGCTCCTCTAGCAAGAAGTGACAGGGTAACATCAGGTCATATAATATCAGAGGCCAGGCACGAAGACTCTCTGATAAGAGATGAATGGAAAAGGGAAGGAAGACCTTGCATGGGTGGAGAAAATGAACAATGAAACCCTGCATCAAATAATCTGTTTTCTGTTAGCATTTGCTGGGCATTTTATGACCTGCAATGCATCACATTATGACCTTCATAGGGCATCCTTTGGTCTCAAGAAAACAAGCTTTATTTTTTTTTTTCACAGTACTGAAGTCACTAAAGGTCTGACTCATTAAGCTTACCCTTCCCCCTTCCATAAACACAGAAAGGAAGATAAATCTTAGGAAAAGGGCACATTCAGATCTGAATGTGGGATGATCAAATCATGCATTTAGAAAAATAAGCACTTACAGTTCTAATTTAAGCACCATTTCCCAATCTTAAGAAAGTAAATGATTAAGAAATTGTTCTTACCTTTACATTGTCTGCAAGTTCATGTTTTGAAGTAGTGATGAGATAAGCATGAAAGCACATTGTTAATTCTCTGAAGTAGCTTTTTTGGAACTTTTTTTTTTTTTATAATTGCTGCTCTCCATCCGAGACTGCTTAGCTGTTAAATATACAGAATGTCACTTGTCATCTTCCAGAAGCTTTCTGAACCCTTCACTATCCTGCCCAGCATCTGATGAGCTCAGCTGTACTTTCTATACAAACTGCTGGCAAGGTTTTTCCTGAATTGGCAAAAATTTCCATCGGAGCTGGGGCTGACAACTGTTAGGGAAAGAGATACTCTTAACGGGACCATTAAATTACCATTTCAACAAATAGTCCTTTAGAAGGCACCTGCTATACATTTAACTGGAGGAAAAGAGTGGTGGTCCCATGTAGCTTTGGAATATCAGTTCTGTTCCTTGTATGGCAAAACACCACTAGTTACAAGTAATACACAAAACCATAGAAAGGGTTTAATTTGGATCTCCTGTGGTTTATAGACAGTAAAGCTACTGAATAGCACTGATCTGGAAGCTAAGCACAGGTCAAGTTTTCAATCCTACCTCTTTCAGAAAAAAGAACAGGCATGTGTGCTATTAACCATTCCTCCTCTATCTAGAGCCAGATAGATGTCTACAAGAGTCTCCCTTTTATATTTTGGTACCACTGCTTGGAAATTATTATATCTATCCGCCTTGAACCCTCTTTAACAAAATGTAAACCTGCTCTTAAACCTTATTTGTTTCGACAAATATCTGGGGAAGCCTGAGGGCTGTAACTGAAGTTGGTTGGAAGTCATGACATCTGTCATTTAACTGGCTGTTTTCTTGCCTATTGATTTTCTTCGTTAATTTACTGCTCTGTTACTCTTTAGTAATTCTTGCTATAAACTGCTTTGATATTGTCTTGAATTGCAGCATATAAAGGGCCCTGTTTACTAAGCCGCGTTATAGGTGCATTAGCGTTTTTAACACGTGTTAACCATGTACGCGGGTTAGCCATGTATGCGCCTACAAAAGCCCTATAGGCACTTACAAGGTTAGGGTGCGCACTAATTGTAGGCACGTTAAAAATGCTAACGTGTCTTAGTAAACAGGGCCCAAAGATTGAAAATAAACAAACATTAATGCAGGTACTAACCAGGGATGGACAGTCCATAACTTTCCATTCTGTGTTCTTTGCAGCATTCTTTGTTTAGTTTTGGTTAGTCTTAATTTTCAAATTAATTAGCAAGTTAAGGGCCATGCTTGCTAAGGTGCCCTAGCATTTTTAACATGCACTAAATTCTAGAACCACCCATGTTTCTTGCACGCCCTTAACGCTGCTTAGTAAACAGGGCCCTAAATGACAAAACACTTACTATTACCACTAATACATTTATTTGTATTCTGCATTATCTTCAACATTCTAAGTGGGGAACAAGATACATACTCAGCAGGATAAAGATTTACAGTAAAGTTTATGGGTTTTTACTCATTTTCATTTGTTAATGACATGAAATATCATAACATGGGGTGTGTCATTAACATTTCCCATACTACTGCAAGACTAATTGAAAGCGATGTGACTACATCGCACTATTTTTGCAAAAACTTCACTGGCTACCAGTACAATACAGGGCTAAATTTATAACTCTAGGTCTGATCGTCAAGGCCCTTAAAGGAAATGGCCCTGAGTACTTGAAGAACAGGATGATCTTCTACACACCTCCAAGGACACTAAGGTCCTCTCAAGGACTATCACTAACCACACCCTCTCCAAAAGACATTACACGATGTGATACACGCAAGCGAGCCTTCTCTGGAGTAGCCCCCACACTCTGGAATGCACTCCCTGAAAGGCTTCGCTTAATACAAGACTATCTCTACTTCAGGAAGCAGGTGAAAGCTTGACTTTTCAACCAGGACTTGTAACTAACTTGTTAGTCTCACTCACTCACACGAGTGATACGGGCTGCACACACTGCAGCAGGACATGTTTATCCACTCCTACCCTAGCTGAGATAATATGTAACCATCTCTTTGACCTCATGTTCACCTTTCTTTAAATTAGTCACCTTATTCTCTAACTCCTCTTATTCTCTTACCTATCTGTGTTAACCATCTCTCTGACTCTTGTGCAACTTTCTTTAAATTAGTTACCTTATTTTCTAACTCCTCTTACTCTCTTATATGTCTATACTGTATGTTCCATCTTTGCTTATACCCTACACTGTCAAATATGTATTGTGTTGACATTGTAAGTAGTATACTATAGCATACTTTGTATTATTTGAATATTTTTACTGCTGCAATTGTCTATTGCTCATGTTTGATTTATTCTTACTGTACACCGCCTTGAATGAATTCCTTCAAAAAAAGCGGTAAATAAGTTAATAAATAAATGAATAAATGACAGACCATCTCTGGTAGTAATAGCGTATTGGGGCAATTTGCTCCCAGCTGCCTTCGAGTAAGGTAGGCAGATACTTTAGGGGGTCTTACTAAGCCACGGTAGTGTTTTTAGCTCATGGTAGAAATTAGCTGGCAGTAAACATGAGATGCCCGTTATATTCCTATGGGCGTCTCAGCATTTACCGCCATCTGATTTCTACCGTGAGCAAAAAATGCTACCGTGGCTTAGTAAAAGACCCCCTTAATGACATATCTTGCTGTGACTTTTCTAAAGAGATAATGCCCAGAGTTGTTTCCCTTCAAAAATTCCCTTAAAGTACATTCCAATGAAAGCATGCATGCATTCTCACACACCCCTCAGCAAAACACCCCAGTCACACTCAACCATTCTCACACACCTCCACTCACACTCACCCATTCTAATACAGCACTCAGCAAAACACCCCATTCACACTCACCCGTTCTCACACACCCCTCAGCAAAACAACCCCAATCACCAGAGTAGCACCCCCCAGAGTAGCACCCCCCCACCCACTTACACTCTCCCTCATTGCCTGTCATTCAAAAAGGTATGATGTACGATGAACTCAAAGTTTGCTTCAAATCTTCCACTCTTTGGACTTCTGTGCAGCATTTAAAACTGACCAAAAAATATGTGAACAAAAACTTTAGGCAATGAATCTGTTGAACTATTAAAAAAAAAAAAAAAGCTTCTGGAGTTAGAAGGAAAAAGAAAATATGATGCTGATGGACAAATAACTTTAACTCCAGATTTATGCAACATTGTAGAAGAAATTAATAGTTTAAAGGAAAAAAATATTTCCAAACATTGCAAATCATTATCAAAACCACAAATAGTTATGCAAATGAGCAATTCTAGTTCTGGAAAACTTAAACGTCAATGAAATGAACAACAAAATCCAAGAAATGCTACCAGGTGAAACTAAAGAGTATTTGTCCATTGACACAATATAAGATACTAATGACATTTTAAATTATCCAGTTGAATTTCTAAATTCACTGCATCCACCAGGAATGCCACCACAACAACTACACTTATAAATCGGTTCGCCAATTCTACTGCTACGAAATGTAAATGATCCAAAGCTATGTAATGGCATACGTTTAGCTCTGAAAACTCTAATGCCACACGTTATTGAAGCTACAATCTTGACAGGTTGTGCCAAAGGACAACACGTTTTATACCTAAAATTCCTCTTATTCCATCTGACTATCAGATACAGTTCAAAAGACTGCAGTTTCCAGTTTAACTAGCCTTTGCAATGGCGATAAATAAGGCTCAAGGTCAAATGTTAAAAGTCACAGGTATCAACTTACAAAACCCATGTTTTTCACATGGCCAATTATATGTCGCCTGTTCACGAATTGGCTCAAATAAGTCTTTATACATATATGCTCCAAATCAAAAAACAAAAAATGTTGTCTATCAAAATGTGCTTGAAAGGGAACTTATTACAAATTATATTAAACATATTTAATATGTATCTACTCCTGTGTGTTCTATTTCTGTTTGCACAAATAAAAATATATCTATATACATATATCTATACCTATTCTTTATGTTTCATTTCTTGCATTAAAGACATCAAACAAAATGTAACAACCATCATAAATGAGTTAAAAATACATACGCATACAGTGTTATTACACACAAATAAACCTTGCTTTTCTCAATTACAAAGTACTAACCTATCGCTAAGCAACAGCAGTGGGGACAGCTAGTACTAGCATAACCTAGCATTGGTGCACATACATGCACGTTTCCGTGGTAACACCAGTTGTAGACCTGGTGTAACTGCACTGCAGTCGTGTAAATGTGGCAAGGTCGCACGGAACGTATTTTGTAAGTTATGAATGAATTCTGTATTCTGTAAGCTACAAACGTAAGTGGGAGCCTTGACCATGTGCCTTTCATGCTGCATGCGTGTGAACACTCCCTTAGCTTTTATGTGCCTTACAGAATAGTGCTTAGTCGCTTTCCTGCCACTTGTGTAAATGTACACTTACTACTACTACTACTTATCACTTCTATAGCGCTACAAGGCATACGCAGCGCTGTACCATACATGAAAAGACAGTCCCTGCTCAAAAAACTCACAATCTAAGTAGGACAAACAGACAGAACAACTAAGAGGTAAGGGAATTAAAGAGGTGGGGATAAAAGGGTACAGGGCAAGTGAGTAGTGGTTAGGAGTCAAAAGCAGCGTTAAAGAGGTGGGCTTTTAACCTGGATTTGAAAACGGCCAAAGACGGAGCTAGACGTACAAGCTCTGGAAGTCTATTCCAGGCATGAGATGCAGCGAGATAAAAGGAACGGAGTCTGGAATTAGCAGTAGAGGAGAAGGGGACAGACAAGAGAAATTTATCCACAGAATGGAGTACCCGAGGGGGGGCGTAGGGAGAGACAAGAGTGGAGAGGTACTGGGGAGCGGTAGAGTGAATGCACTTATAGGTCAGTAAGAGAAGTTTGAATTGAATGCGGAAAAGGATAGGGAGCCAGTGAAGTGACTTGAGGAGAGGGCTAATGTGAGCATAGCGACTCTGGCGGAAAATGAGTCGCGCAGCAGAGTTTTGGACTGATTGAAGAGGAGAGAGATGGCTAAGTGGGCCGGTGAGAAGCAGGTTACAATAATCTAATAAACTTCCAGTATTCTGTACATTTACACAAGCAAATTGTCCTCCAAGTGGCTGAATACTGCCGCTATCTCTGTAGCTCAGCGGCTGTCTGCCGCTCACTCTCTATATACCCCTGGATTCTATATATGGCGACTGAGGTTGCACATGCAATTTGGTCATATGGCCAAATTGCGAGCACAACTTAATGTTTAACCAGCCAATCAACGCTGATAATTGTCCACTAACAAGTAATTATTAGCACTACTTGGCACTATATAGAATTTACACATGCAACTTTCTAAGCATATTCTGTAAAGTAGTGCATGTAAATTCTAATGTGTGGCCTTGGGAGGGGCATGAGCAGGCCACGAATGTTCCTGAAGATTATGCACACTGTTATAGAATATGCCTGATCTGCGCCTAAGTTAGGCGTGGAATTTACACCAGGTTTTACTTGGCATAAATAGTTGTGCCTAAATTTTAGTTGTGGGAATGGGCACTATGTGTATTCTATAAAGCACTCCTATCTTCATGCGAGGTTTATAGAACTGCACTAAGTGTGGTGGGGGGGGGGGGGGGGGGGGGGGGGGATTGAGCCATATATAAAATCTGGTCCATAGTGCTAAATATATGTGAATTTTTAAAATGCTGTGGCCAGTGCTAGCCACAGGATTTAAATATTGACACAACTATGTCTAACATAATCTTTTTGGGTTCTGATTGTGCATAAGAAAATCGATCTCTCCAAAAATATTCATTTTTTTGTAAAATGTCTATATGTAGACCTTATATAATGCAGCTTGGTATAATGCAGTGGGTTAGAGCCTGTTTCTTTCTTTTGGTATTACATATTACACTGTACACACAGACCTGTTATAACATGGATTCGCTTATAACGTGCTCAAATATTTAGGTCCCAACTATATTTGGTCTACAGTATATTTCACAGTAGATATCATAATGTATTAGAATCAAGACTGCTCCATTCTAAGGGCTCCTTTCATTAACCTGCGGTAAGCACCAGCACATGCTTACTGCAGCTTTAAAGGGCTTATTGCTGTTTGCGCTGCGGCATCCTGCTGCAAAAGCCCAATGTGCGTGAGCAAACCATGCGTTAAAAAGTTTTTTCTTTATTTTTCTCTGAGGGGGCATGTCTGGAGATGGAGAGGGGGCGTGACAGCGTGAATCAGTTAGCACAGCTACAGTTCCACGCAGCATGGGATTTGCATGTGAGCCTTTAAAATAGGGGGTGGTAAGGGCTCATGTGCTAATTTTTGGTAATTACTGCATGCTAATGACAATATTAGCTCCTGGCCATTAATTTGGAAAATGGAAAATTGGCCATTTTCCGGCTGCGGTAAAAATGGTCTTGGCACACGGGAAAAACTGGGGTAAGGGCGTGCTAATGCCACTTTCTGCTGCAGCTTTGTAAAAAGGACCCCTAAATATGCTGTGGCATTTTCCTTTCATTATTTTATAGAGTGTCTGCTATACTATGGACAACACATAAGCATTTGACAGAATTTAGATTTTGTTGCCTTCTGCTGCAACATAGAGCTATTTATCTGAGCTACTAGTAGTGACTGTTTTTCTTTAGTAAACAGGATTATAGGCACCCCTGTCTGCAGACTTTGAAGGAATACCAGCAGACATGGATTTCTCTGAGTTTTTAAGCACTTCAAATGATCAGTAACGCTTGCTCAATCTGACTGATCACATACAGTTATCTGGACAAGGTGGCTGGCTAGATGCATTCTCGGTATGACTCAAACCAGCTATGTGGACTCCTGACCTTTCACTCTGTAATAAAAGGATATGATTCTTCTCCAAGCTGGACCTGTTTGAAGTTTGTCACCCTCAAAGACATTCCAGCACAGAGGTTATCAAATAGTGAAAAAGAGGGAAAGGGTCATTCTGATCTTTTTATCTGGGAAAATTATGCTGAGCAGGCTTTTCTACAGTGTCCTTTTAAGTTATCTAACTGAAAGGACAGGAAAGCCCCCGAAACTATGTTGTTATTTTTTTTTCTGTGTTAGCTGTATTATCGACTGTTGCTCAATACCTCATCTTGTTGTTCAGTAAGGTGCACTATTGCTCAGTAATTAGCATTATTCATTAATAGATGCACTATTGAAGCATAGGAGGGAATTCTAAAAACGGGCACCTAGAATTACATGCCACCTGCGCAAGTCGTTGGCACTAATAATTAGCAATGACATGCGTATATGCACTAGGCACTATTCTATAAGGTAGGGCCTAAGAGCTATAGGGCTAGATTCTATATATATATATAGCGCCTAAATATTGGTGCTGCGTAAGTGGTATTCTTATAAGCCATGCCTACAGTTTGGTGTAGTTTATAGAATAACTGCTTAAGTGGAAAGGTCACATGTAAGTTTAGGAGTAGCCTAGTGGTTAGTGCAGTGGACTTTGATCCTGGGGAACTGAGTTTGATTCCCACTGCAGCTCCTTGTGAATCTGGGCAAGTCACTTAACCCAGTGGCGTAGGAAAGGGGGGCGGTGGGGCGGTCCGCCTCGGGTGCACACTGCTGGGGGGGGGTGTCGGGTTACTTCCTGTTCCGGGGCAGAGAGAGCAGGGAACCAGCGGAGCCGACGCAGCTCCCAGCGACATGCACTTGGGGCAGAGCGGCCCACCCACCCGTCCCCTTTTGTACGCCAGTGGTAAGAATGCACTCCGGGGGGTGCACACGCCAAGGAGGGGGTGCGCCGTGCTGTACCCGGGAAGGGGGTGTGCAGCGGCAACCCGCCCTGGGTGTCAGCCGCCCTCACTATGGCACTGACTTAACCCTCCATTGCCCCTGGTACAAAATAAGTACCTGAATATATGTAAACCACTTTGAATGTAGTTGCAAAAAAACCTCAGAAAGGCAGTATATCAAGTCTCATTTCCCCTTCCCTTTCCCTTCCCTATTTGCACCAACAAAAACGTGGTGCAAATACCCATGCCCAAATTTACACGCGGAGTACACATATTCGGTAATTACATGTGTAACTCAAACCCATGCCCCTGTTCCACCCCAAATCACCCATGAACCTCCCATTTCGGTGCTCATTTTTTGGACTGCGTGTAAATTTTAGGCATGAATCCCACACCTAACTTTATGTCCATTAGTTTCAATTAAGTCTTATTAGTGCCAATAATTGCTTGTTAAAAAGCACTACCCAAAGACCTGAAACTCACAGAAAACTATCTACAATTCAGAAAAAACCTGAAAACACATCTTTTCAAGAAGTCTTTCCCCCCTGGATCTGCCTAATCTCCCACCACCATACATCACGATAAGTTCAGAAATGGAAAACAATAATATTAACCTCTCTCACAATATGCTAATATATCAACCTAAGCGTTTATTGTACTTCTTTATTATGTACTAGACTTCTACAAATCTAAATTTTGTAATCACCTTATTAGCAATATGTAAGCTACATTGAACCTGCCATATGGTGGGAAAATGTGGGATACAAATGCAATAAATAAATAAATAAATAATTGGCACTAATTGGCTCATTTTTCTATTAAATTGTGCATGCAAATCAAGAACATGTCAACATTTGTACATGCAAGTTTTAGCGACCTTTATAGAATAAGGGGGAAGTGCATAACTGCAAAGGAGTGTGCACATGAGTGGAACATGGGCAGGCCACAGATAAGTCGCCAAACGACGCTTGCAACTTATAGAATAATATCAGTTGCATGTGTTGATTTGTGCACCTAGGTGTTCTTGCTTATAACAGCCATTAATTCAGCATAAGTGATCACACCTATCTTTTGGCACGCCAAAGTGGGTGTGCACTAGTATTCTATTAAAAAATGCCATTATAGAATAGGGATCCAATACGCCCCATTGTTTCTCCTTATTTGAGGCACCCAATTAAAGAATTACCACCATAATAAACATTATTGCACCAGTAGTGCACACTATTGAGCAATAATAAAAGGGCACACTATAGTGTAATAGTTTGCATGATATTCCCACAAAATGAAAACGTTTTGAAAAATCTGATCAAAATGAAAAGTCTGTTGCAGCCTCAAAGATGAGGATTTGGATTACACAATCGAAGACATGGAATCTTTACCATTAGTTCCAAAGTTGGCTCTTTAGGTACATGTGTCTGAGACACTAGAGAACCTAAAGTTAGGAAAGCATAGTGAAAAAGCTAACAAACATCTTATTCATGACAATAGGGGGACTTTACTAAGTTACTAAATTAAGCTGACATTTGGGGTAATTCTATAAAGTAAGGGTTTACATTTATGCACCTATTATGCGCCTAAATATTTAGAATAATGGCATATATGCATATAGGTTTGCACATATGTGTGTAAATGCCAAAAATCCATCTATCTACTATTCTGAAAATATGTGCACATCTTATATAAAGATCAGACAAAAACCAAAAATGGCAAAGATTTGCCACAGAAATATTAAACCAAAAGAAAAAAAGCAGATCAAAAAAGACAAAAAAAATGGAACAGGAGGGTAACAGAAGTGGTTTATTACAAGGTTACCCGACGTGGCCACGTTTCACCCTCAGGCTGCGTCAGGGGTACAAAAAACTGCAAAATATTTTTACTGCTCTAATTGCCTCCTGCTCATGTTTGATCTATTCTTACTGTACACTGCCTTGAGTGAATTCCTTCAAAAAGGCGGTAAATAAATCCTAATAAATAAATTGTGATGTCACAATGTTTCATTCCACCAATGCCTAAGACCCAACCTCTTCAGTGATGTCACAATGGCTTGATTGTTCTATACTTGGCTCGCTTTTATTACTATAGTAGTGTTTTCAATTTCTAGAGACATTTTTTCCCTTTAAGGAGGGAAATTATCAATGTGTGCTATGGTTAAGATAGGTTACTTTGCTGTTACTCTAGGTTATTAGTAACTAGGTCTCATTGCATGAAATGGAACTTGTGCTGAAATAACATGAGTTAGTGGCAAAACATCATGTCTTAATGGTAGGCCACATTGATAACTGCACCCCTTGATGCCCTGTTATAGAATTGTTTTTTAAATGCCCTACTTGGACTTTTGCAGCTTTAATTATCTTTGGATATAGAAACGATTCAGTACATCATGTACATCAAGTCCAAGCTAAAAACCTATCTCTTTGACGCCGTTTTCGAGACCTAACCACTGCTCACTTGCCTGTACTTGTTATCCCCTCCTCTTTAATTCCCCTTAGCCCTTAGTTGTTCTGTCTGTTACCTGTCTTATTTAGATTGTGAGCTCTTTGAGCAGGGACTGTCTTTATGTGTATGGTGTACAGCGTTGCGCATGCCTTGTAGCGCTATAGAAGTAGTAGTAGTACGTTTGCTGTTCAAAGTGTCGATAATAAGCAAGATCTGAAAGTTAAGCAGTGTGAAAATATGAGCGAATAATCACAGTTCTTCGTTTCAAAGCCATTAACATGCATAACATACTTTATATGTAAACACACAGAAACAAACATTAAGGGTGTTCTAGTCATCTGCTAATTTGAACCAATCTTTGTTGGTTCCCTAAAGTGCTTCTTTTTTTTATTATTATTCCTTGGCACATTATTGCAGTTGCAAAGTTATAAAGCAAATTCTCTAAAGACACGTTTTTCATTATTTACGGTTTGTTCCAAGTGACAATGACTTTAAATGAGATTCTTGGGATATTTCCAGGAGTCCAAAAATTCTGTGGTTAATTTGATGCATCACCTCTCTCTCTCTTTCTCTGCCTCTTGCAAAATTGTTGAAAAATGTTGTAATACTGGTTAGGTTGCGGACATTAATCATGAGTACACACAAACATGCACTATGCTGTTTTATATTAGGCACCACAGAAATGGCAACATATGTAGGAGGAATATAATTGAATGAACTATTCTTATCTTTATATCAAAATATAGCAGATTATCTAGCCAGCAAAACCGGTTGGCTATCCATTTGGCCCGATTAGGTCAGGCTTTTTTTTTTTCATTTTCTTGTCATCTTCCTTTTTCACGGTCTACCATCCTGGCTAGATGAACAAACAATTTCCCATATTTCCAGCATTTATCACTTTATAGTACAAGATGGGAGGGTTTGACTTGTAAATCAAACTTTGTTTCATAGGCACCACTGTACAGACTCCCCTGCTCAAAAGGATCAAAGTCAAGCATCCGATGGCTCAGCTCAGAACTGCAGTGAAATACATTTTTGTGCTTCAGAGAAGAGACTGGGATGAGTTAAACTGCTCAGAGTGGCAGCTAAAACCCTAACTGCTTTACTGGGCAGACTAGATGGACCAGGTTGGACTTTATCTGCCACCATCCACTATATGTTATGTCTGAAAATGAGACCTGTGTGGTCTGGAGGACCCCTGGGCATCATTATCTTTAGAGGATTCTCTTGTTGATCTAATAGAGCACAGTTGGAAAGCCTTTTGAGGAAGAAGGACACTTTACCAGGTGCGGGAATACAGAAAGGTCCTCCTAAGCATTTCACGACTCGGGAGCCCATCAAATATTTGC
The DNA here is from genome assembly GCF_901765095.1 of Microcaecilia unicolor. NCBI lineage: Eukaryota > Metazoa > Chordata > Amphibia > Gymnophiona > Siphonopidae > Microcaecilia > Microcaecilia unicolor. The sequence continues at coordinate 269,315,177 of NC_044035.1, read as the reverse complement.
CTCTACCCAGAACCAATATCCTCCTATCCCCTTACGATGTGCTTACCCCCACTCTGCTGACTCTTAATCGTCTGCCCACACTGCACATCTGTTTTTCTCTTCCCTCTTCCTTCATTGACCACAAAAGAAAGTCTCTGGGGTCCCTTCTCTTCCTGCAGCTTCTCTTCCTGCATAATTGGCTTTCCTACATGGAATTACTTCACCAGAGGCTCCTAGGCCACAGTAGTGTCATCGTTAGCTGCATCAAGGAGTGCAGATGGCTGGTCCTGGCCATTCGGAAGCCATGTCCAGAGAAGCCATAGCAATGTAGCAGCTATTGCATTCTGCGCCTGTACCTGACTCAGTGAATCTTTGGATTGGCTGCAGATAGAAGACACTGGATGAGAAAGAACAGCAGCAGCAGTACTGCATGCAGCCACTTCAGTGGAGATTTCCTGGCTGTAGCAGTTTTGGCAGCAGCAGAGAGGAGATCCCAGGGCCTCGATGCTCAAAACTCCAGCACTGTTCTGAATAGTGCTGTAAAAATACCACCAGAACAGTAAGAAAAACGCCCTAATGCTCAATGCTAATTAGATGCAAATATAGACATGCTTATAGCGTTGAGCATTAGGGAGTTTGACAGGAGGATTGTGCTTGGCACATGCACAGAAGAGTCCCATGGTAAGCTTGGCTCTTGTGTGCACGCGCCTGCCTGGTAAAACCCGAACATGAACTACACATTGGCATCTGTTTTCTGCGGCCTACATATAAGCGTTTAAAAAAATGTTTTTAGCTTAGGCACATATTTAGACGCAGGAAACAAGACGCCAATGTGTGCTTTCATTTGGGTCTGCTGTTTCTCATGACCTCTACTACTACTACTACTACTACTACTTATCATTTCTACAGCACTACAAGACGTATGCAGCGCTGTACACTTGAACATGAAGAGACAGTCCCTGCTCAAAAGAACTTACAATCTAATTAGGACAGACAAACAAGACAAATAAGAGATAAAGGAATTACTAAGGTGGGAATGATAAAATACGGGTACTGAACAAGTGAGTAAGGGTTAGGAGTTAAAAGCAGCATCAAAAAGGTGGGCTTTTAGCCTAGATTTGAAGATGGCCAGAGATAGAGCTTGACGTACCGGCTCATGGAGTCTATTCCAGGCATACGGTGCAGCAAGATAAAAGGAACGGAGTCTGGAGTTAGCGGTGGAGGAGAAGGAGGCAGATAAGAGAGATTTACCCAGTGAATGGAGTTCCCGGGGAGGACTGTAGGGAGAGATAAGAGTAGAGAGGTACTGAGGAGCTGCAGAGTGAATGCACTTATAGATCAATAAGAGGAGTTTGAACTGGGAGGCAGTGAAGTGACTTGAGGAGAGGGCTGATATGAGCATAGTGACAATGACGGAATATGTGGTGCAGCAGAATTTGGAACAGATTGAAGAGGAGAGAGATTGATAGTGGGAGACCTGTGAGAAGCAAGTTGCAATAGTCTAAGCGAGAGGTGATAAGAGTGTGGATAAGGGTTATTGTAGTGTGCTCAGAAAGGAAAGGGCAACTTTTGGTGATACTAGAGAGAAAGAAACAACAAATTTTAGCAGTCTGCTGAATATGTGCAGAGAAGGAGAGAGAGGAGTCGAAGATGACCCCAAGGTTACGAGCTGATGAGACTTGGAGCATGAGAGTGTTATCCACAGAAACAGAGAATGGGGGAAGAGGAGACGTTGGTTTAGGGGGCAGCACGGGCTTCCTTCTGCTTCGAAAAGCAATCAAAGCCAGCAGATTTTGCAGAAAGATTCTTGAGAAAAGCATGAGAATCATGGAAAATCCTCTCTTCCAACACCCTAACGCTTGCTCCGACCTGGCATTATTCTTTGCAGCAGTAAGGCAGTTTTGTTTCAGGTGCTCTTTTCTGAGCATTGGGGAGGAATACAAAATGACCTCATTAACATGAGCTTGACTACTTTTGCATGCTATCTGTGCTAGTGCCTGGCACACTCGTTTCCTGCGCTAGACCCCTCTGAACATTCTGCGCAGATAAATGCGGGCACTAGTACAGCGCTAATGGCCTCTAGCACCTGCATTTACTTTTGAGCATCGGGGTCTAGGTATTTAGTGGTGGTCGGTAGAACAGGAATGATGGCCTACACAAGCACAATGCATTCTACGCCTGCCTCCTCAGATCAGCTGTGGGCTGCAGCTAAAAGATGAAAGTGGAAGGTGCTGGCAAGACAGAGAAGAGGATGGATACAGCTTACAGGTTGGAAGTTTCCATCCCTGCAATAAAAGGTATCAGACCTGCAAAGAATCCTGTAGTACTGACTGAAATGCCAGTGCTTGATAATGCCTGTGGATTATATAATGAAACAACATAAATTCTTGGGAATACATAGGAAATATAAATCAGATGCAAGAAGAGAGATAGGTCCAGTAAGTTATTGTCAAAGAATAAAAAAGCTTCTAATGCAACCTAAGCAGTGCTCGAAGCATGTTTGACACTTCTAATTATACTGTACAAAACATGTTTTAAAAAACATTTTCGGAGTCTCTGTTTTGGGCAATATTGCACAATCCAATAAACATATTATAAGTTCAATGACATAAGCTGTGCTGTGGTGTTTCTGCAGATATTACTGTGCTTAGCAGTGATTATCGCACTTGGCTTGGAATCATGCATGCACACTCCTTGTGTGGTTAAACCTGACAATTCTTCGCTTACTGGAGTATTTAAATGGAACCTAACCTATAATTATATACATTTCAGAATACTAAACAAATGTAAACACATCCAGAGTGCGACTGTGGGAATTATTGCCTCAAGGAACAAAATAAGACTGAAGGGGATTGTAGTACCCAAAATTGAACAGGGTATTGTTTTCCGGAGCTTGGATTTTTACCCTCTGAGAGAGAATGTTTCTTTGTTATGTTTGTAAGCATAGACAGAGTTGGGGGGAGGGGGGGGGGGTTATGGAAGGGAGGCACCCTCCTCATCTCTATGTTAATGTTTGTTTTTATATCAAGTTGGGGTTTTTTTTCACTTCAGTCTTACATGAGACCCTATATAAATCATGCTTCTGTTTAAACATAGTATGTATTATCCTGTGCATTTTTCACCACACCTACAATATTTCTTTTTCTCATGCTCCCCCTCTGCCACTTAAAAATTTTCTGCAGGCACTCATTTAGCCAGATGAAGGTAGCCAGGCTTTAGACAGGCCAGTTTACATGAATAAGTTGCTATGAATATTACCCTCCCAGGGACTAGTAACCAGCAAAGTAACTAGCTCTATAGTGAAGTCCACTTTCGATAGATTGTATAGGACTGTTTGCTCCTCTGTACAGGAAATTCATGGGCTACCTCCAAATGCTGTCCTTTCTGTCCAACTGTCCTCTGACTTACCTGTTTTAACTTCCTTCCTGTACCAATTCTTCCTCTTCCATTGGGCCCCATATAGGCAGAAATACAGGGCTGTAGCTAGCTGTGTGGCCAGTGCAGCCGCACAGGGAGCCAAAGAAGCTAGGGTGCCAATTGTGTCCACTCCATTGACTTCCCTTGCTGGCATGATGCAAGTGGTTAGAATGGAGTATGCCAGGAGTGCCGATTTTCAGCACTTAACAGGCTAAGATAACCATATAAATAGGACTGCATAAAACACAGTCCTATCTTTATGCAGCTCTTTATAGCTGGTTAAGTGTCAAAGATCACACTTAACAGCTATGTTTTCGCCAGCTCCATATACTTGGAAATTCATTGCCGAAGCCTGGACATGGAGGAGTGGCCTAATGGTTAGAGTAATGGACCTGGGGAACTGGGTTCAATTTCCGCAGCTGCCTGATGGTCAGCAGTGGGCTGAGATCCTGGGGAACCAGTTTCAATTCCCTCTGCAGCTCTGTGTGACCCTGGGCAAGCCCACTAGGTGCAGTCTCAATACCTGTAAAATGAAACTGTAAAACACATAGGTCGAAGTGGTATATAAATACCTAAAATGAATGAAATGAAATGAATGGCTCAGCATTGAAATTATAGCGCCAGACAGCCAAACACTGAATATCAAGCCTAGTGAACATGCATGAGACAGGTCTACATGCACTGCTCCATTGTATGTAAATCTATCACATGCCTATGCATTGTGGAGATCCTGAAAACCTAACTGGCTGGATGTGTCCTGAGGACTGGGTTGAGAATCACTGCTTCACATGTTCGTATGTGAGGCCCTTTATCAATCATGCTTCTGTATTAATGTAGGGGCTGATATTCAGCTGGTGGCAGTGGACATTTTTTTAGCGGCTGCCGGCATTATTCCCAGATATTCAATGTCAGGTCATATTCGGGCACTGACATTGATTAACTGTGTTTATGTGGGTGGCTATCTCGTGTGTGATTAAGTGTAATATTCAGTACTTAACTGCCTAAGCAACACTGCATAAAAGGTAGGATGGAGTTTTATGCAGTCTGATGTGGCTGCTTAACTTAAGCAGTTAAGTGTGGAATATTGGCACAACTGCACAATGCCAACTCTCCCCCTGGACTGCCCACAAAATAGCTGGCTCAGTTTAGTGGTCTGTGGTGATTTTCAGTTGCACTAACAAGTTTAAAAAAGGTTTGGATAAATCCCTGGAGGAAATGTCCATAGTCTCCTATTGAGACAGACATGGAAACAACATAAGAACATAGGAGTAGTCATACTAGGTCAGACCAATGGTCCATCTAGCCCAGTATCCTGTTTTCCAAACAGTGGCCAACTCAGGTCACAAGTACCTGGCAGAAACCCAAATTGTGGCAACACTCCATATTACAAATCCCAGGGCAAGCAGCTGCTTCCCATGTCTGTCTCATAAAAGACTATGGACTTTTCCTCCAGGAATTTGTCCAAACCTTTTTTAAAATCAGATACGCTAACCGCTGTTCCAGAGCTTAACTATTCATTGAGTGAAAAAATATTTCTTCCTATTTGTTTTAAAAGTATTTCCATGTAACTTCCTTGAGTGTCCCTTAGTCTTTATACTTTTGGAATGAGTAAAAAATCGATTTACTTCTACTCGTTCTACACCACACTGCTTGCCCTGGGATTTGTAGTATGGAGTGTAAAGGGAGGCTCTCCACAAAAGTGGATGAACACAAAATCCCACGGGGTGCAGAAACAGAAAAACAAAGTGGGAAGTGGACCAATGACTTCTGGACACCGAGACTAAAGTAGTATAAAGTAGAATAAACTTTATTGTAAACTTGACACAGTACTGTGTTTCGGCCACAAGCCTGCCTCCGGAGTCTAAAAAACATTTAAAAGAGAGAATTTTATGTAAAATGAATGTGACATAAATACTTTAGTATGGAGTGTTGCCACAATTTGGGTTTCTGCCAGGTACTTGTGACCTGGCTTGGTCACTGTTTGGAAAACAGGATACTGGGCTAGATGGACCATTGTTCAGACCCAGTATGGTTACTCTTATGTTCTTATGTCCTAATATCAGCAGATAGCACCTCCCAAGTGATTTCACCAGCCAGGAGTTCTTTCTGTTTGGTTAAATTGGTTTAAATATCAACCCCGTAGTATATATTATCCTGTGCAGAAAAGATGAATGCCGCATTGGTGAAATAGATGCAACCCATATGTCACTAACAGCCCTGTAGTACAATGTGAGGATGTTCATTTTATGCCTTTCTGGGGTGGAACTGTCCTATAACTACAATTTTCTAGTTGGGTACTGTAGCTGGGTCTCCCATCCAGGGGCCAGCCAGGCTTGACGCTGCTTAGCTGCCTCTTCCTCCACACGACTGTTGCCTTCACTCCACAGCAGTCTGGCTCCTCTGAGTCTTGGCTCCAGGCCCTGTGAACTCCCAGGACTTCCTCCTCCCTCCTCCCTCCGTTCCTTTCACAGAGGCACATTCAAAGCCCAATGTTTATCAGTAAGAGCTTTTATTTTCTTGCTTCAAATCAACACAACACCCTTCACTCCAAGTTGTTTAGGCTAGCAGCCCAGAGCACCATTCAGGTTCAACACAGTCAAATTCAGGTTCAAAAACAGTCCATATAACTTCAAACACAGGTTCAACACAGTCCATATAACTTCACTTCACTTTAGCTCAGATTACTTCACTTAGGGAACAGTACATTATCAGAGGGAAAAACCCAATAGCTTGATAGGTTGCAGCCCAGACCTTTTAGTATGAAACAGTTTACACAGTCTTTCTTGCACCTTTTTACAGCACGGTTACACAGCTTTATTCCCACCTGGTTCAGGCTGGGGTTTCAATTGTGCCCAGCTCTCTTTCTCTCCCACAAGCTGCACCTGTTTCCTCTTTAGTAGAGATTTCCCCCAGTGCCTCAGCCTCTCTGCTCCGGTCTTCTACCAGTCTCTCCAAGGTACAGCTAGCCACCCTCTTACAGCAGCGTTTTGGGTTTGAGCCAGGGCTCCAATCTCCATCTGTTCCTCCCCTAGCCCTTCAGTAATCTCCATTTTATCCTCCTCTTCAACTTCCCCCACCCCCAATCTCTCCAGCTGGCCCTCATCACCTTCCTCAGAGACCATTTCCCAATCTTCTATCTCCTCCCCTAACTCTTGCACAGCCGGGTGGGGAAGAGAAGGATTCTGGGACTGGTAGTTCCTCCCCTTCTTCCTTAACCCAGCCAACCTCTCTGCCTCTGGAAGCCCAACTTTCAGAATGTGGGTGTTGTGCACATGAAATCTGCCCCATTGGGATTCCCCGGCTCCCTGTACCCCCTTTCTTCGTGCCTTCCCAGATCCCCTTTCACCTGCACTCTCACAGTACCCACGTGAGATATGCCCAGGGGTAGGGTTACCATATGGCTCCAGAAAAAGGAGTACAGATTGAGCCAGTCTAGGTTTTACTTCTATTGCTTTCAATGGAAGCAAAACCCGGACTGGATCAATGTGTCTTCCTTTTTCTGGAGCCAAATGGTAACCCTACCCAGGGGAGGTCTCTTTAGTTTAAGGCCCTAGTTATAATGGAATATTTTTTTTTCTTGGTCTCTTTTCTTCCAGCCCACAGCAAGCAAGGACTCCTGCTTGTAAGGCAGGAGTCGAGTACCACCCTGGTCGTTGCAAAAGGACAAGTAGATGACCCTATAATTGGAGGAGGGCGGCCAAACTCAAATTCCTGTCCACCAGCATTCTTAGCTCTGACTGAGCAAGAGAGCAGCAGGGCCTGTGAATGGTACCCTAGGAGCTCACAGAGGGAAGGGACCAGGAACTGAAAAAGAACCCAAGTAGAGTGCAGAGAGGATAGGAGTTTCAAGGAGTGCTTGAATCAAGTGAAGCTAGGAAAAGGGGGCTGGAGGAAGGAAGGATTTCCCAGGATAAATTCCTGTTGCCAAATTCAGTGAGGGGCCCAGTGTACAGGACTGGAGCTTATATGAACAGTGAGACCTATGTGGAGCTCAACCAGCAGTGAATAGGGAAAGCGGCATCCTACCCACAGGAAATGAGTGAGAGATGGAGGATGTAAGATGTATAGCATGAAGAAACTCTAAAGGTAGAAGAAGGATACTTACCAAACCCTGTTTTCAAAACTGTAAATATTTTCCCAAATCTCTTCCCTCAGAATACTGTACCAGTTGAAATTCAATGATGTTTCATTAAAGTTGTGATTCAGTCTAGAATCCCTATGTACTATAGACTTATTTGTGGGAAGAGGGAAAAGAGGATCTCAAATTGCTGGGACAGAGACCTAGAGCGAACACTGAGCAGGTGGTGGTGTAGTGCCTTTGACAAGTCTCTCCACCATTCCCTTAAGACCAAGAAAAACTAAAACCTTGTTTATGTAAGCCCAGAATCTGCCTTACCAACAGGGAGTTTACGAGGAAGGGGACACTTACGAGGAAGTTAAAGGGGAGTGCCTGTAACTTCTGACATGGGTCAGAAGTTAAAGGCAAGAATAGAATTTCACAGATACAAGATAACTCATCGCAGAGAAAAACAAGGTGATGCTCCTGTCAGAGAAACATTTCACCAGGCTAGATCACAATATCAGGGACAGATTACCCTATCAGATGTTCAGACATGCCCCCATGTTTCAAGCACTACTGGGAGTTCAGACCAAGAAGCACTGTTGGCGTGTGAAGGCTTCCTTCAGCTGAAGACGCAAAGACAATATAAAAAGATAAGCACAAGTGTTTGTGGTAGGTGTTGGGGATGTTTAGGTTAGAGGGTCAGATATTACTGTTTGATAATTAGATACCTGATTTTCTTCAGTTTTGGATTCTTGGGTATTGGTGTTAGTAATATTGCCTCCTGCTCAACAGGATAAAAAGCTTGAGCCAACATAAAATTCAGATAGTGTGTTAGATGATCAATAAGCTCTAAACAAACAGCTAGGGCAGATGTCCAGCTGACAGGATGAAAAACAGTATTTCTGCAGATATGATTTAACCAGATGACAAGAAAGAGGTGTAAAAGAGGACCAAAATTTGTCAGCCAAAAAACCGTCATAAACAATGGCCAAATCATCCAAGTAGCTTGATATCTTAATAGGACAAAACATGGAAGAACCTGCCTGATATTAACATTCTTGTTCTTGAAATATTGGGTTAATTCCATAGCTGAGGAAAAGATTTCATTTACAGTAGTCAACTCCTGCATGTTGCACAAGCTGTTTATCAAATCAAATAATTTTTTGGTATCTAAGGAGATCTGACCTATATAAGAGTCACAGTAGCTCATTTTAGCCTGTTTAATCTTTAGCTTGTATTCTTGAACTACTTTCCTCCACAACATTTTATTAGCCTCTGAACGATCCCTAACCCATTTTCTTTGCCCTTTCCTACATGATATTTTAGTCTGCAAAACTTCCCGATTAAACCAGGGAGAGTTTCTGATCTGTTCTGGGAGTTGAATCTGTCAGAATTCACTACTTCTAATACCTCATTCCAGAAATCGTGAACTTCAACTTTACCTCTTGAATTATAAAGTACCAGAGGACTACGTTGACAGTTTCTAAAACTTTCCTTCCAATTAATAACAAATGATAATCTACTATGATCTGACCAAGTGGGGCAATGTTGACGTTGTATATTCATAGAGCTTGGATGGGAGGAAGGGAGGTTGGGATAGTGGGTTGGGCTTATCTGAGACGAGTTGATTTTCAACAAAAATTATTGTTGATGGTTTGCTTGCTATAGCCAATTGAATTTCAAATTGTGAATGTGGTGCTATTATGGCTGTAAGTTCTATAATTTCAATATATCTGGGTTTAAAAAAGGTTTGGACAAATTCCTGGAGGAAAACTCCATAGTCTGCTATTGAGACAGACATGGGAAGCTACTGCTTGCCCTAGGATTTGTAGTATGAAGTGTTGCCACGATTTGAGTTTCTGCCAGGTACTTGTGACCTGACTTGGCCACTGTTTGGAAAACAGGATACTGGACTAGATGGACCATTGGTCTGACCCAGTATAGCTACTCTTATGTTCTTATGTTATAAAGATGAGCTTTCAATAAAAAGATAAGCATAGGTCCTCTGAACCACTACAGGGCTCAAGGCCTTGCTACATTCCTCTCCCCCTCCTTTGGCGCAGACTTCCGGTATGGGCCTCTGAACCATGCAGTGCTCAGAACGCTGCTATGTTTTCATGCCATCCTTTGGCACAGACTTCCTGATGGAGGGGGCCTCACATTTATTTTTTTTATTTTGTTGCTGCAGGCTGGACTGCCAGTATCCTTCTACTTGACTATGAAGCAAGGTAAGAGGAAGGGAAGAAGCGAAAAAGAAAGATGATTTGGTATGAAAAAAAAACCCCTCAAGTTATTACTTTTGTACAATCTGCCCCTGCACGGTATCAATGACTCTGAAAATGAAATGAAGGATATCTGAAAGGAAAGTGATCTACCATTGCTACTTTCTTCACCCACCACCTAGCATTGTAGCCTTAAATTCTGCTGGCTGTCTTGCTCAGCTTTCTCACCTCTTCTCCCCAGCCCCCATAATTTTACAACTTTTAAAACAAATACCACCACAACAACACTATAATGCAACCTCTGTACTTTCTACAGTGCCCTGAGCTTTTTGGAAGGACAGTTAAAGGCTGAGATAGTTAAATAGATAAAGAAATTCTGGTGTATTTCAGACAATACAAAAACAAAAAGGAGGTGAAAACCTCACGAAACCGTGGAATGAAAGATAAAAAGTGAGGAGAATGGGTGAGGATACCAACACTTGTATATTTTATTTAAAAATAAAAAATAAAAAATTACACTGTCAGCCGTTTATTACCATAATCACCTTTGTTCCGCACTTCCTTAATTTGATTTAAATCACCATGATACACAACATTGTCCTTAAAATAAGCGTGATTAAGCAAATTTCAAGTTGTTCTATTTCCTGAATTTAATTAGTAGCTCTCAATTGAAAATTATACGTTAACTCTTTCCCTCCAACTTTTGAAAAACGTCATTTCCTTTATTTCATCTATTTAAGAGACGCCGATATCACTGCCATTTTTTCAATATATTTTGCAATTGTAGACATCTCCTCGGAGAGGAGGTAAGTATTCAGATCTAATACTATCTCTGCGCTTTTTTGCATCAAATTATCAGGCACACAATTTTTTAATCACGTTAGTAGAATATCGTCATTTTTTAATAGTTAAAACTTTAAATTTAAAATTCATATATTAGCTTCGCAGTACTTAGTATATAAATGTTCTACAAACTTCCACTAAGGATTATTTTGGCTCATAGACCTTTGACAGTTTAATACAGACTACACTTCACATGATTTAGATTTTAATAGTTATTAATACACAAACAACACACTAGCATTTATCTAATTGACGTTATAACAGAAGATCCTAGTATTTTCAAGATATAAATAAGATTAGTAACATCTTTCTCATAGATGTTATAACACAGATTCTGGCGCCCATCATATTATGCTTTTCATGATCTCATCAAATTGCATTAGTCTATCCATTACATGACCAGTTAACGTTCCCACTCATATTATTACCAGCTCTTGTTTCTTCATGCAGCAATATAAGGTTGTCTTATTTTCCCTTTTTTTCAGCAGTGTTACAAGTCCGTTTGGCTTTTTAATATATATTTTATAAATCCCTTTCTGAAGAGAGGAGGTAAGTTCCCTTATCATCCACAAGTTAGTCCAAATATATCATTAGCAAGTTTACACACAGAATTTTCCATTTATAGACCAAAAAAATATCGCACTTAACTTACAACACAGAACTCATTACTTTAACGCTACTTATTCTATACTCGTTTACTTAGCAGTCAACCTTTTCAGTTTACTATTTCATTTTACCATGGTGTTTTACATTTTACTTTTCAGGCATATGCTATCACAATATACACTTTTATTCTCTTATTTTTCGTTTCATTATCACACATCCTTTCTCCCGCTTCAATTTTCTTGTAATTTCATTCTTATACATATAGACCTAAGAGGATTATATCTTGACAGTTCCCTTGGAGTATACCTTCTGAATTACATCTACCAAGGTAATTTATAATTTATTCATTTCATTTCACAGTTTGGGCACAATTTACTTATTATATTCATGTTAAATTTTGATGTCTAAAAATTTAAATGTTAAATTCTGATGTCTAGATCAATAAATGTTTATTATATATACAAACGTTCATAAATACACACACCATTCCAGACAATTCTAATTTTTATTAATTTGCATTCAAATGATATGCTTTTACGACTTGATGCATTCAAAGCATTTATTCATGTGTTCAAATATTTTCAACATATTATTTTATCCAACTCTGATTTTAACCTTTTTAATAAACACATTGTTTATTATTACTATTACTATCATTTTTATAATTTGATACATTTAAAGCACCACTCATGTGCTAAGATATATTTAAACACATATAATTTTTAATTATAAATTTCAGTATTTGTACATACATAATTTGATGTATTTTTTAAAGCATAACTCACGTTTTTTATAATTCATAGTAAATTATTCAAATTAATTTGTCTTCATCAAAAAATTCTTCATTCATACACAAATTTCTTTTACATTTCACATATCTGTTTTAACTTTATCACTCAATGTCATACCATCAGAATATGTTATAGATATGTTTCTGGCTGTTTGTTCATTCATATTTTTATCTAATGTCTGTTGTTCTGTTCATGCTATAATTGTAACAATATTCCTCAATTTATTGTTTATTTTAGGTTGTAAAGACCCCTGAGGCAGGCCTTTTGGCCGAAACACGGCCGTGTCGGGTCATTTTTATACAGTGTAATTTTTTATTTTTTATTTTTAAATAAAATATACAAGTGTTGGTATCCTCACCCATTCTCCTCACTTTTTATCTTTCATTGTATTTCAGACAATGGCATCCTTAGCTGACCTAATGAAGGGGAAAGAGTGCTCAAAAGCTCATCACAAATGTATTTATTTGCTCCAAAAAAAGATCTCACTAACAAATTTCTTTTGTCAGCCTTTAATCTACCTATTCGAGTGGACTAACGTGGAAACTGCACGTCTCTTTTCATTCAAGAATTGCAGCTTATACCAAGTTTCACTCCTGATGGATGCTTTTGTTTATTCTACACCTGTTATACTGCCTTTCTGTAGATATAGTCAAAGTGGTTTACATATAGTATGCAATCTCAATGGGAAGGTTGGGGGTGGGGGGGAGGCAGGGCATGACACATTTCCCTCTGCTTCAGATTTATAGCAGGCACATCCTCATGGAGAATATGTTCCTAGTGGGCGAAAAAACAGCAAAGACATCAGAACACATTTCCTTTACAAAATAATCCCCCTGACAGGCAGAATGTAGTTTGGAAAGCCTTCGGGTCATTACTGTAAAAACTACTCTGCTTACAATCAATGGTGGACTATCCCTATTGCATTTAACATTCATTTAATTGCTAATTGTCTTAAATCATGACAAAGGAAGTTTAAAATGGTCATTAACCCTAGTATAAACTTTTAAAAAAAGCTCCAATGAAATAAAAGTTAATTTGGTTGCCTGAATTTGCTATTCATTGACTATATTTATTCTTGATTATAAGAGTCCGGTTAAATCAGATTCTTCTTGTGCACTGTCCTATGGTGTATTGCTAATCTTGTTAATGAGATCTTGGTTGGTTGTCATAGAAATGGTTATTTCATATGGTGTTTTAATGACATCTCCATCTCCCTTCTAGATCAAAGGAGTAGAATGGGTTGTGTATTGGAAAGTCCCCAAATGTACATGCTGTTATGAATTAGTCAACTGAGGAAAAGCATGACAAGGAATCAAAAAGTAAACAGGTAGAGATAAACAGGACATTTAGGGCCAGATTCTATATAGTGTGCCTAGAGATCCGTGCCAAAATTCTACAACAATGCAAGTAACTTAATTGGCTTAACAAGCTAATCAGTGTTTTTAACAGCACTTAACAAGCAATAATGAGAACTAATTGGTAATAATTAGAATTTACGTGCACAACTCACTAAGCGCATTCTGTAATGAACTGCACCTAAATTGTCATGCATGCAGTTCAAAAGGGGTGTGGCAATGGGCAGAGATCTGGGCATTTCGTGGACATTCCTAACTTTACGCACGTAGTTATCGAATATGGCCCAGTGCGCGTAAATCTACGTGCAGGGATTTACACCACATTTTTGTTGGTGTAAATTGCCACATGTAGTTTTAGCCATTGGAATATCAAATAAGCGCGTTCTATATACCGTGCCTAAATCTAGGTGTGATTTATAGAATACGCTTAGGTGGAAATGTTTACCTCGTGGGTTTTATAGGTGCCTTATATAGAATCTTGCCCTTAGGTGATAATTCTATAAAGGGCACTGTAAGTTAGGTGCCAGAAATCTTTGTGTCAAGCTACTATTCTATAACTGCAATTTGAACGCCAAATCCATCATAGAATACTAGCGTAAGTTGGAAGTTCCGTACAAACATATAGACACACTCATTTACTCCTTGTCATTAGCATACAGAAATGTGGCATCCTGCACGCACAACTGATAGTATTCTATAAGTTGATTGCATTGCTTGGTGACACACTCATGGTCTATCTATGCCCCTCCCACACGAACACCCCCTTGCAGTTTTGCACTACAACACATGGAAGGGCATCTTTTATAGAACATCCAAGTCAGAATTGGGACGTCCTGCTCATAACGCCCCCCAAAAAGTCCATCTCAGCCATTTTCAAACAGGTAAAATGTCAGGATTTCCTGTTTGAAAATACGTGAGAAGGGCATTCTTACACTGAAAATGTCCAAAATGTACAGCCATTTTCCAAACTGAAATGTCCAAAATATGAATGCTACAAAAGCAGGGACAAAAAAGTCTGTCTGGCATGATTTGTACAAAAATGGCCACACAGACGTCCCTGCAGAGCAGAGGGGGGCAGTCTAATGACAGTTCAGTGAACTTTAAACAATGGGACTCAGGTACAAATCCCAACTTAATTCATTTATATGTAATTGTGAGCCCTCCGGGAACAGATACAAACCTACTGTACCTAAAGGTACAATAGCCATCATGCTTGCAGGTGTCTTATAAATTCAGATACAGTAGGTATTTCTGTGTCGCAGAAGGGCTCACATATATGTACAGAAATGAAAGAGTTAAAGTGGAAGTTATACCTGAGTCCTGTTGTTCAAAGTCCACTGCACTAACCACTAGGCTACTCCTTACATTTGCTTGCTGCTCTATTAGGAATGGCCATAGTATCTGAAGCTTTCATAGTGTCTGGTATTCACTGCCACTTTCACTTCTTAGGGGGGTGAGAGAGGGTCAGTAACCACTGGGAGATGAAGGAGGGGTCATGCCTTCATCCATCTAGTGGTCAGTACCTTTCTGTACCCTGGACATGATTGAAACAGGTCTAGATAAAAATGTCCTTCTTTTTTTTTTGCCTTTGGTGTTTCTTCCCATTCCATTATCACTGAAAGACATTCTAATTTTGGGCCCCAAAACACACTTCCAACATGCCCCTTGCTACTTGGATGAACTGCAGTGCAAAATGTTCACATTCTGCCTTTCAAAAATCGCAATTTGGATGTTTTTGGCAGATGGACTTTTTTTTTGGCCATTTTGAGATGTCCATCTGCTTCAAAATTGAACACATTGGTGACAAGTTACAGAATAGTGCCTAAGTTCACTTTTGCATGTACCTGCTGTTTTCCCCCTGTTTTGGCATGCAATTTTTGATGCACTACATAGTTTTAGCCGACAAGAAGGCACCATAGATGGTTGGTAGCCCAACTGTTTGGGGAGGCTAAAGGGGGCGGAGCTTACCTCCATACGCTCCGTGGCAGCGACATCAATGAAGAAAAAGACACTACAGGCTCACCGCCAGCTTCTCCCTTCTCTCTGCACACAGTGTCCCGCCCTCGTGGAAACAGGAAATGCATCACCGCAGAAGGCGGGACACTGTGTGCAGAGAGAAGGGAGAAGCTGGCGGCGAGCCTGTAGTCTTTTTCTTCATTGATGTCGCTGCCACAGAAATAAAAGGTCAAAACGCGTGGGGTGGGCTGCATCGCAAATGGAAGTCCACGATTGGGCTGGGGAGGCTTATCCTCCCCAAGCCTCTTATACGGGGCGCCTATAGAAGGCACATAAATGGTAGCATTCATGCAAGTGGGCACTTGTGCACAATTAGGGGGAATTCTATAAATGGGGCTCAAAGTTAGGCACAAGGAAGATTTGTGCTAGGTGCCAATTCTATAAAGGTCGTTTACCCCCGTATTCTATACAGTGTGCCTAGCATTCTGTGCCGAAATCCAAGCATATTCTATAACAATGCGTATAACTTAATTGACTTAACAAGCCAATCAGTGTTATTAACAGCACTTAACAAGCACTAATGAACACTAATTGGCAATAAATAGAATTTAAGTGCACAGCTCCCTAAGTGTATTCTGTAACGCGGTGCTCCTAAATTTTAATGCATGGAGGCAAAAAAGGGTGTGGTTATGGGTGGGGAAATAAGCATTTGGGGGGAAATTTATGCACGTTGTTATAGAATATACCCCTCTGTGCCTAAATCTATGTGCTGGGATTTACGCCGCATTTTCCTTGGTATAAATGGTAGTGTGTAGTTTTAGACTTTAGGATATCAAGTAAGTATATTCTATATACCATGCCTAAATCTAGGCACCGCTTATAGAATATGCTTAGGCAGAAATGTTTTCCACGTGGATTTTTTAAGCACCATGTATAGAATTTGACCCTTAGCACTAAGCAATCTTTATAGAATAGCATTTAGTCTGGATTCCTGCGCCAAACGTTTCTTTTAATCATAATTAGAAAGTAATTTTAAGTAAAATGAATGTAGCTTTTTTTTATCAGCTCTCATTTCCAGATCTACCTCTAACATGGACCACGTTTTGCTTGGCATTAAGCTAACAGCTTCATCGGGGTGTGGACCTCAACGCAAGTTGCCTGCCATTTCTCATAATGCCATCTTAAAGGTTGTTTTTTTTAAATTAAATTGATATGTTTATAAAGTTAAAAAAGTGGTTGAAAAAAAATTATTAGGACCGATGAGGAGGCAGGCGAGTCAAGAGCAGAAATCTCATGTGAAGAGTTGCCACTGAGGTCAAGTAGTATCAGTGTATCAAAGTAGTAAATTACGAGTGCTGAGCATTTGAAGTACAGTGTATATCTATATTTACACCAAAACTAAAGGCTGGTGTAAGTGGTCACACCTAGGTGTATGCATTCTCTTTTCTTCTTGTGCTTGTATTCTTGTGCACCTATTTTTTTTAATTGAATAGGCTTGACATAGGTGCCATAACCATATCCTTTAGTAGGTGTCCTGTTATAGAAATACCCCCCACATGGGTATATTTGTTGTAGCCCTAGAGCAGTATGAATCAGGCAGGAAAATGGATAGTTGTGGTCATTTAATGCCGCACTGTGAAATTTTACTGTGTACATTCTTTCTCATTGCTGTATTTTTTCTCATTATTTTTCAGTGCCAAAAAGCTCTCTTTAATGGCTGAAGCCTGTTTACTAAAACAGTCGCTTCTGGTTGCTAGCATAAAAGGAAAATTCTAACCACTGCAGTTTCAGTTAGATCTTTCCATGGCAAGGACAGTAGTAACATTCACCCTGCATGTAATTGTAAAGATTAGGCATAACCTTTGCAAGTTCTTAGATTTCTGAGTAGCAATCACACTGATATCTAAATCTAATGTTACACTGGTTGCAAGCTATCATACAAATGCATGAACTCAAAGTGAGTTATAGCAGATAAAAATATACAACAATACAGTAAAATATCGAAAACAATAATACATAACACTATTATCAATATACATAAAAATAATAGCAATACATCATAATGCATCAAATAGTCACGAGCGTATATGGTTATATACAGATGCCAATCCTGTGCTGTGTGAGGGGTTTTGTTTCCCAGGGCAGGAGTTTGACTAGGCATTGCTTGTTGATCCTGCAAATCCTAAGGTGTTTGTTTCTAAGGGAATAGTTTAGTTTTACAGGCCATCCATCTGTCAATCAGTATGCAGACTTTTTAATTTTTATTTTTTTTAAGCTGACATATTATTGTGATCTTGGGCAAGTCACTTAACCCTCCATTGCCTCAGGTACAAACTTAGATTGTGAGCCCTCATGGGACAGAAAAATATCCAGTGTACCTGAATGTAACTCATCTTGAACTACTACTGAAAAAGGTGTGATCAAAATCTAAATAAATAAATAATTAGTAACATAGTAAATGACGGCAGATAAAGACCTGAACGGTCCATCCAGTCTGCCCAACAAGATAAACTCATTTTACATGGTATGTAATACTTTATATGTATACCCGAGTTTGATTTGTCCCTGCCTTTCTCAGGGCACAGACCATAAAAGTCTGTCCAGCACTGTTCCTGTACTAAAAGCTCTGAAGCTAACGTCGAAGCCCCTTAAAATTTACACTCCAGCCCATCCATATCTATTCAGTCATGATCAGGGCACAGATCGTAGAAGTCCGCCCTGCAGTGGTTTTACTCTCCAAATACTGGTGTCACCACCCAATCTCTGCTAAGATTCCATAGATCCAGTGCTTTTTTTGTGCCGGTACGCAACGGTACGGCGTACCGGCACCTTTTTCTCCTCCTCCCCTCCCCTCCCATTATTTCCAGCGATTCTCCACCTCTCTCCTGCCCTCCCATCGACGTGCAGCGATTTTTCCGTCCCTCCCCTGCCCTCACCTCTCCCATATCCAGCGATTCTTCGTCCCCCAGCGTCCTCCTTCACTGCCTGCCAGCCAGTCGGACTCAGAAGCGAACGGTGCAGGCAGCGATTGGCTGGCAGCGTCGTAGCTTCCCTCTGCAAGTCCCGCCTATGCGTAAACAGGAAGTTGTAGGCGGGACTTGCAGAGGGAAGCTACGATGCTGCCAGCCAATCGCTGCCTGCACCGTTCACTTCTGCATCCGACGCTGGCTGGCAGGCAGTGAAGGAGGATGCTGGGGGACGAAGAATCGCTGGATATGGGAGAGGTGAGGGCAGGGGAGGGACGGAAAAATCGCACGTCGATGGGAGGGCAGGGGAGAGGCAGAGAATCGCTGGAAATAATGGGAGGGAAGGGCGGGGAGAGAGAATTGCTGGACATGGGATGAGAGGGAAGGGCAGGGGAGAGAGAATTGCTGGACATGGGATGGGATGGGAGGGAAGGGCAAGGGAGAGAGAATTGCTGGACATGGGATGGGAGGGAAGGGCAGGGGAGAGAGAATTGCTGGACATGGGATGGGATGGGATGGGAGGGAAGGGCAAGGGAGAGAGAATTGCTGGACATGGGAAGGGCAGGGGAGAGAGAATTGCTGGACATGGGAGGGAAGGGCAGGGGAGAGAGAATTGCTGGACATGGGAAGGGCAGGGGAGAGAGAATTGCTGGACATGGGATGGGAGGGAAGGGCAGAGGAGAGAGAATTGATGGGATGGGAGGGAAGGGCAAGAGAGAGAGAATTTCTGGACATGGGATGGGAAGGAAGGGCAGGGGAGAGAGAATTGCTGGACATGGGAAGGGCAGGGGAGAGAGAATTGCTGGACATGGGATGGGAGGGAAGGGCAAGGGAGAGAGAATTGCTGGACATGGGAGGGAAGGGCAGGGGAGAGAGAATTGCTGGACATGGGAAGGGCAGGGAAGAGAGAATTGCTGGACATGGGAGGGAAGGGCAAGGGAGAGAGAATTGCTGGACATGGGATGGGAGGGAAGGGCAGGGGAGAGAGAATTGCTGGACATGGGATGGGAGGGCAGGGAAGAGAGAATTGCTGGACATGGAGGGGAGAGAGGAGAATCGCTGGATGGGGAGGGGAGGACAGGGAAGAGAGAATTGCTGGACATGGATGAGAGGGGAGAGAGGAGAAATGCTAGAAATGGATGGAGAGGAGAGCAGGAGATAGAGGAGAATTGCTGGACATGGATGGATGGAGGAGTTGGCTAGGAGAGAGGAGAAATGCTGACTTGGATGGAGGAGAGGGGAGAGAGAATTATTGCTTTATATGGATACAGAGGAGGGAAGAGAGATGAGAAATGCTGGACATGGATAGAGGGGAGGAGAGAGGAGAAGTGCTGGACATGAATGGAGGGGAGGAAAGAAAAAAGAAGATGCACATGGATGGAGATGAGGGAAAGGGAAGAGGAGAAAAACTGCACATGGATGGAGAAAATAGGCAAAAGCTGGATCCATGTTATACCTCCTCCAGTCAATTCCATGGAGGAGGACCCAGCTTTTACTTATGGATGCAGGGCAACAAAAGAAGAAGAAAGGAAGAAAGTAAAGAAATAAATGGAAAGGAAGCCCTGGAAATGGAGTTAAGAGAACAGATAGGAGCAGAATCAGAGACTGGGACTAATATGGATAGAAAAACAAAGTCACCAGACAACAAAGGTAGAAAAAATCATTTTATTTTCATTTTAGTGTTTGGAATTTGTCTTATTTTGCACTGGGTATACTGGAGCTGTAACAGCTTACAGAAATTATTTATAATGAAAAGAAATCACATTATTTTTTCTCCTATACTAGTTTTATATTTTCAATGATGTCTGTTTATATGCGCCATGGCTGGTATAAGGGGTGTGACTAATGTGGGTGTGGCTATAATAGGGGCGGTGCCATGTGTGGTGACCCCGCCCACAATGAGTACCGGCACCTTTTTTTCTACAAAAAAAGCACTGCATAGATCCATTCCTTCTAAACAGGATTCCTTTGTATTTATCACATGCATGTGGGATAAACACTACATAAGAGCAGAGAGCACTGGCAGTCTCTTTCTTCTGTTTTGTTATTAGGGGAAGGAAGAGCATAGGTGTGAAGAAGAGACAGAGAGAAAAGCAGAATTCTCTCATTGTGACTTGTCCTTTTCTTTCTATTTCTGCTTGAGGTAAAGCCCTGCCCAGTGGTATATGCCACACCCAGGGCCATGCCAACATGGTAAGCGAGGTAAGCATGGCAGGAGGGCGCCATACTTACCTCGCCCTCTCCCATGTCCCAACTGCCCGCCCTCTTCTCCCCCCCCCAACAAGATCCCTTTTAAATTTACCTCCAGCAGCAAGCAAAGGTGCAGCGTCAGTGAAGGAGGTGGCGCTCCCAACGTCTCTACTAGTCTTCCCTTCGCTCAGTGTTCCGCCTTCTTCTGACGTCAAGGAAATGACGTCAGAAGAAGGCGGGACATTGAGCGAAGGGAAGACTAGAGACGTCGGGAGCGCCGCCTCCTTCACTGACACTGCGCCTTCGTTCGCTGCCGGAGGTAAATTTAAAAGGGATCTTCTGGGGGGGGGAGAAGAGGGCGGGCAGTTGGGACATGGCCCAGGGAGTGGGAGGGCAGCGATCACCTTCACGGGGGGGGGGGGGGCGTGCAACTGTTCATCTGCGGGGGGGGGGGGGCGGGCACCAACTGATCATCTGCAGGGGGGCGCCACAGACCCTTGGCACGGCCCTGGCCACACCAGTACTACCGAGGGTGGCAGAGGCAGAGCCAGATATAGAAGGCAGCTGACACTCAGGTCTGATGCAGAATACTACTGTGGGCAGCAGCAAATGGTTAATGAGAGCTGTAAATGAGCATTAGCAGGTGAATGATACAGAAATAGATTTCATAGGAGTGGCCAAGTATACAGGGATGAGGGGTTCAAGGAAAACGTAGATGTTCAGACGCACTTTTATGCCTTGCGAGATCAGTGTTTTGCAGAATGTCTGCACTGTAAAAAGCATGTGAGCCAGGGACAAACAATTGGCCATCTTTCCAACATTTCCGTGAAGTACCACTTACTAATGCAACATAAGGCTCTGTTGCTTTCAGGGGAGGCTGGAAATCCTTCAAGTCAGAGAAATGAAGTAGTAGCAGCAGCAGGAAAGAAACTGGAGAAAAGGGGAAGATTTAGTAGTAATGACTCTTGTTAACTCACTTCCCAAACTGCTCCCAGCAGTTACAACACAGGTCCTACTTTGGACACAAAGGCAGACTACAATGGAGGAAAAGAGATGGGGGTCCTACTGCCCTGTCCTGCGCCAAGAGACAGGCTTCATCCAAAGTGGTTACACAGTAAACGGTCCTGCAGGTTGTGGAGAATGTGGGTTTAAGTGGCTGCTCAATCTGTTAGCCCCAAGTTACAAAGGGGTCCTTTTACTAAGGTGCGCTGAAAAATGGCCCCTGCTAGTGTAAACACGCACTTTGGACGCACGCAGATCCATTTTTCAGTGCACCTGTAAAAAATGCCTTTTTAAAATTTTGACCGAAAATGGATGTGCGGCAAAATGAAAATTGGCGTGCTTACTGCCACCCACTACCTTAGTGGTAAGGATCAAGGTCTCATGCGTTAACCGGGCAGTAATGGTCTATGCACTTTGAATGCCTTTTACTGCCCAGTTAGCGCCTTGCGCCAGAAAATAAAAATTGTTTTCCATCGTACGTAGTGGATGTGTGTAAAAAATGAAATTACCACCCGGGTCATGCAATAGCCAGGCAGTAATTCCAAATTGACGTGCATTGGGTGCACGTAGTCGCCTATGCAGCTTAGTAAAAGGGCCCCAATGTGCCCAGCAGGAGAACATTTAGTAGAAAGGTGATACCCACTCTGTTCACTGGGTGGGTACTGGTGGCATGCAGGGCACTGGGTGAGTACTGGCAGTGGCAGGTTGGGTACTGGGTGGACACTGCTGGCAGCAGGCATGTAGATACTGGCAGCAGGCAACAGGCAGGGCACTGTAACACTGGCAGACATAGTTCCACAAATGTTTGCCATGAAAAAGATAGCAAACGCTTGGAAGAATGCATACTCCTATGAAAGAGTGCACACTTTAAATGCCATTGCCCCCGAAGCAAAAATGAAGGTAGATGATGAATAATGCTGCAAATGGCACAGGAAATGTAACAAAAAATTCTGAACTGCCCATCACTAGAAAAAAAAAAAACAGGTAAGACCTTGCACTACCAAGCTCTTGGCCTTTTGGTTGAGAGGAGAGGGATCCCTCTAGGCTGGGGAAGCAGAAGTATAGTCCATGGGCTCTGTGAGCTAGAATTATAAAGAGCTTGGATCTTACAAAACAGCTAGAGGTACTGAACCTTAGACTTAGCTGCCAAATGATGAGGAGGAGAGATGACACCTGGAGGTGGAGAGGCATTGCCCAGAGGATACAGCCTGAGAGGCAGCATCAGGAAGACAAAGTCCAAAGGCATGGTGTAGTGGCAAATGGCCCCAGGCAACTCAGGATCCAGACGCAGAGGTGACAGAGAAGCACCCTTTCCAGGTAGGAGGAATGTCCAGAGGCAGAGACTGTGGAGTCAAAGACAAAGAGAAGTGGAGTTTTGGGACCAGACAGCAGAGCAGCTGAGACAGGCCAGACCAGGCCTTACATCACAGATCCTCCTGGGACTTCCAGCAGCCACCAGTCCAGGTGGACTCCAGCCTATGGGTGAGACTTGGGGCATGGTGGGAACTGGGGAAGAAGAATGTGGAGGATAACTAGTAAAGGGATATGGAGGTATGATATCCTTATTTAGTTGGTAGTGTTGTGCTGTGATATTTACAACAAATCGAATGATTAATGATGTTTTATAAGAAAGTATTATATAAGAGTGATTGTGCATTAAATGGTTATGATTCATAGAGTTTAATATTTCCACTGTTTAACTGCACAATTGGTACTTATTGAAAATGTAGAGTTATAAAAATTGAATAAATGTTTAAATATTTTCAGTCAGTCTTGTTCATGGTAACACGTTTAGATTTTCCGTGGGTGGAAAGGAGGGAAATTCCACTCGCTAACACCATTAGTCCTCAGGTGAAGGCGTCAAGCACCAAGTATTCATGTACTGACTGAGCCTGCCCAAGGTCCGCACCCAGGTACACCCACAAGGGGGTGATCTACTTACAAACTCCCTCTCCCTCTAGAAGTAGAAGAGAACAGATCTGGAGTCTAGCAACAAGGGCTGAAAAACATCAGGATATCAAGATGAGTTGCTAAATCTTACCATAGTGGCCCCCTCGTTAGTTGGAGCTGAAGGGTACCCTGATCAACGAGTGGTGTCTATGGCCAAATTCTCACATCTATTCTCCAGCTTTCTGTCTCATGGCACAGACTGTAAAGGGTTCCCCTCTAGTGAGCTTAACTTTTAGGTGGAATAGTAGGCACAATGAAAGAAGCAGACAAAAAGAGAACAGGAGGCACTCTTTGGTTTATAATAATAATAATAAAAACAAATCTCCCTTTAATGAACACTCCAGTAGTGAACTAGTATATGCAAAAAAATGATGAAAACAATGAGACAAATTGTCCATAAAAACAGTGTAAAATAGTGGCAAAAGCGCTCAAACAGCTTAATTGGGTTAATGGTTCTAGGTCTTCTCTGAACAGTATCTTCCACTTCCAGCTCCAATGTCAACCTCTCTTGTTCATCGACGGGTAGATTCAGTAAATGGTACCCAAAGTTAGGAGCCTGGATAATGCATTCTTAGCACAAATTCTATAACGCATGGAGCTATTTTCATAGAATACTAGCTTAAGACTTTTTCGCATCTAACTTTCGACGTGACCATTTACGCTTGCCAAAGGCTGGTGTAAATGCTTGCCCCTAACTACTGTCAGTTAGACGCAGAAAAAGAAGTATTCTATAACTCTGTGCCTAAATCCTGGGAATGCCTATGACCTGTTAATGCCCCTCCCTTGGCCATGTCCCCTCTGGAGTTGCATGTGCAACAAGTTACATGCTTAGTTTACAGAATAGGGGTGGAAATCAGTTATGTACGTAACTGCTAATTAGTGCTTGTTAAGATCAATTATTGGTACTTATCTCCTTAAGTGCCAATTTAGCGCCTATTAACTAATTATGTTACATGCATACGGGTATGCATTTGCCCACCCATCTTTAGGTGCCATATATAGAATTTGAGGAAGAATGCATAACTGCAAAATATACCTTACTCCTTATGATAGTGTCTTCAGTTTCTCTTTCTCTCTCTGTGCTACTCTGTAGCCATTTCTCCTCAGTTTGTCTGTCCTAATTAGATTGTAAGCTTGTAGATTGTAGTCGATCAGGGACTATCTCTTCATGTCCAGTGTACAGTGCTGCGTACGTCTAGTAGCGCTGTGATTTTGGGCAAGTCACTTAACGCTCTATTGCCTCAGATACAAACTTAGATTGTGAGCCCTCCTGGGACAGAGAAATATCCAGAGTACCTGAATGTAACTTCCCTTGAGCTACTACTGAAAATGATGTGAGCAAAATCTAAATAAATAAATATAGAAATGATAGTAGTAGTAGTAGTTGTAATTTGGTGTACACTTTTGAGGTAAAGGTTAAGCCCTGTGGTTCTCCTCATCTCTTTATTTCTTGAGTACCACCAGGTTTTCTGTGCTCTTACTTATCCCTTGGCATTCCCTCTGTCTTTCTGGTGCTCTCTCAGTGTTCTGTTTGTCTTTGCCGAACAGGTTAAGAATAAGCCCTTACGTAGGTGCATTATCACCTGCTCTTTAATGTGATAAGTACCAGCTCCACTGCTCCAGCTGTAAGTTCTGTCCCCATTTGGTACTATCTTGCCAGCAGCTTCCCTCTGCATTCTCTTTGAGCGAGGTCCAGGATTCAGTCTTCCGTATGGCACACTGTTGTCTCAGAGGGGCAGCTGTGGATCAGGTTATGGGAACAGTTCTCTCCTTTCCTTATAGTTGAACAAAGGATAGGTGAGAGTCACACTGGCAGTCCCTGTGCTTAATTCTTCTCCTTTCTTTTATCTTAGTCCCAAGAGCAGGGAGCTAAGGTTCTGGTGGACCCCTGGTTGGGGTTTCAACCTACCCCCTCATTCTATAATCTTTGCGCCTAAATGTAAGCACCATTTGTACACTAAGGGGTCCTTTTACTAAGGTGCACTGAAAAATTGCCTGCGCTAGTGTAGGCACGTATTTTGGACATGCGCGGATCCATTTTTCAGTACACCTGTAAAAAGACCATTTTTTGGCTGAAAATGGACGTGTGGCAAAATGAAAATTGGTGCGAGTCCATTTTTGGGCCTGAGACCTTACCGCTACCCATTTACTGGGTGGTCATTGTCAGCATACATACACTGCCAATTACCGCCTGGTTAACCCCGCTCGCCAGAAAAGAAAATATATTTTCTGATGAGCGAAGTAGACACGCGTAAAAAATGAAATTACTGCCCAGGTCACGAGGTAGCTGGGCGGTAGTTACAAAATGGCACATGTTGGACAAGTGTAGATGCCTACACAGCTTAGTAGAACATTAGCACTTATGTGCCTGAGTATTACATTCATGCTTGTAAGAGCTGTATTCTAGAATGTGAGCATGCAGGGCCCATAGCTCATAAGTGCAAGGGGGTGTTCACAGGGGGAGATGCAACTAACACACACAACTCATAGAATACTATCCAGCTCATTTTCAAAGGAGAAGGGCGCCCATCTTCTGACACAAATCGGGAGATGGGCGTCCTTCTCCTAAGGTCACCCAAATCGGCATAATCGAAAGCCGATTTTGGATGTCCTCAACTGCTTTCCGTTGCAGGGACGACCAAAGTTCAAGGGGGCATGCCGGCAGTGTATCGAAGGCGGGATGGGGGCGTGGTTAAGAGATGGGCGTCCTCGGCTGATAATGGAAAAAAGAAGGGCGTCCCTGACAAGCATTTGGCCGACTTTACTTGGTCCCTCTTTGTTCACGACCGAGCCTCGAAAAGGTGCCCGAACTGACCAGATGGCCACCAGAGTTAATCGGGATCACCTTGAGCCTGCCCCCCTTCAATCTCATTTCATGTCCTCTCGTTTTACCGCCTTCCCATCTCCGGAAAAGGTTCCTTTGCGGATTTATACCTTTCAAATATTTGAACGTCTGTATCATATCACCCCTGTTTCTCCTCTCCTCCAAGGTATACATGTTCAGGTGCACAAGTCTCTCATACGTCTTGTAACGCAAATCCCATACCATTTCCTTGCTTTTCTTTGCACCGCTTCAATTCTTTTTACATCCTTAGCAAGATACGGCCTCCAAAACTGAACACAATACTCTAGGTGTGGCCTCACCAATGACTTGTACAGGGGCATCAACACCTCTTTTCTTCTGCTGGTCACACCTCTCTCTATACATCCTAGCAACCTTCTAGCTATATTACAGATAGACATGTCAGCATAGAGAGCTGCTTACCATGCAGCCTGCTCAGAAATTTATTTATTTAGATTTTGCTCACACCTTTTTCAGTAGTAGCTCAAGGTGAGTTACATTCAGATACACTGGGTATTTCTCTGCCCCAGGAGGGCTGGGGATAGGACGACTTACCTATGAGGAAAGGCTGAAGCATCTAGGGCTTTTCAGCTTGGAGAAAAGACGACTGAGGGGAGATATGATAGAGGTCTATAAAATAATGAGTGAAGTGGAACAGGTAAGTGTGAATCATTTACCTGTTCCACTTCACTCATTATTTTATAGACCTCTATCATATCTCCCCTCAGTCGTCTTTTCTCCAAGCTGAAACAGGGATGATATGATACAGACGTTCAAATATTTGAAAGGTATAAATCCGCAAAGAAACCTTTTCCGGAGATGGGAAGGCGGTAAAACGAGTGTGAATCATTTGCTTACTCTTTCCAAAAATACTAGGACTAGGGGGCATGCGATGAAGCTACAAAGTAGTAAATTTCATACGAATCGGAGAACTTTTTATGCACTCAACGTGTAATTAAATTCTGGAATTTGTTGCCAGAGAATGTGGTAAAGGCAGTTAGCTTAGTGGAGTTTAAAAAAAGGTCTGGACAGCTTCCTATAGGAAAAGTCCATAGACCGTTATTAAATTGACTTGGGGAAAATCCACTGCTATTTCTGGGATAAGCAGCATAAAAAGTATTGAACTTTGTTGGGATCTTGCCAGGTATTTGTGATCTGGATTGGCAACTGTTGGAAACAGGATACTGGGCTTGATGGACCTTTGGTCTGTCCCAGTATGGCAATACTTATGTACTTATGGCTCACACTCTAATTTTGTACCTGAGGCAATGGATGGTTAAGTGGATGTCAAAACTGGTGCTCAAACCACTAGGCTACTACTCTACTCCATTGAAGCAGCAATTGAGGCACATGGTAGGAACAGAGACACAGGGAGCTCGCTCAGCTCCTCCTTATACAAACTTGAACATTCAGATGCAGACACAGACTCTGAGGTGTAGGATTTCACAACGCTTTATCTACAGCTATAAACCGGTTCTTGTGGTTCTTCTGACCTGGCTTGAGATATGGCTCTAAAAGTGCATTACAGAGTTTTTACAAGGCAATGCAGAAGCCAAGTCGGTTAGCAACATTCTCAGCACTCCACAGCTTACAAGCTTCTTCGAAAGGTATTGCACTCACTTTTGTAAGAATAGCTTAGCTTTCCTTGATGCTATTTGTAGCTTTTTGCATGCCTAGTTGAGTTCACAGCACTTTTTTCTTTTTCTTTTTTTAATTTTGTGCAGCTGCAGACTGCTTTTTCTCATGTGCTCTTAATGATCTGGTGCAAACTGTGGGAAACATCACTTCCGTCCACTGATGCTACGGCAGAAGGGGACAGCCAGCAGATGCAATCAGCTGTCATGTCAAAAAGTGCTTGCAGTAAAGTCTGATAGTACTGCCGTGCTCCTGTTGTACCTGTTTGCTTGGAAGCAGTGATCGCTTTCGTTTATGGCAGAGCTGCTTTGCTTACGTTTGACAAGCACTACAACCGGCTCACAAAAT
Source organism: Microcaecilia unicolor (assembly GCF_901765095.1). Lineage (NCBI taxonomy): Eukaryota > Metazoa > Chordata > Amphibia > Gymnophiona > Siphonopidae > Microcaecilia > Microcaecilia unicolor. The sequence goes on along the minus strand of NC_044035.1, from coordinate 269,287,012 downwards.
TCATGAAAATTTAACAACCGGCTCTAGTGAGTTGGTGTGATCTGGCTCTAGTACACCACTGGATCCGTGCCTAACTTAGGCGTGGGGATTTACACCATGGTTTCATTGGTGTAAATGGTCACACCTATAAGTAGTCGTGGTTCAAGGCACTATGTGCTATTCCCAGGGGCGGCCCAAGGCAATCTGCTGCCTGAGGTGAGGGCTGAGATGCTGCCTGAGGCGAGGGCTGAGATGATGCCCCTCCTGGTCATGTTCTGGCATCTCCCCCCTTCCTTCTTCAACCCCCTTCCCCAAACCTACCTTTGTTTTCCAAAAGACGGTGGAGGCAGCGATTATCATAGACTGTCGTCCCCCCCCCCCCCCCCCCCCGGCCACATGGTAAGAGCAATCTTACCGCATGACCATGTCTTTTTTCAGCCTTTTTACCTGCTGTGGTATAAAGGGCCTCAACGTGGAGCAAAAATGCCCCCCCCCCCACACTAACGCAGGGCCCTTTTTACCCATCTTTGCTTATACTCTATGCTGTCTATTAAATGTTTTATTGCCTATTGAGTTGACATTGTAATGTAGCATGTAATTGTCTATTGCCTATTCTTGCTATACACTGCCTTGAGTGAATTCCTTCAAAATGGTGGTAAATAAATCCTAATTAAATAATATCAGCCCCTACTTTTAATCTCTGCTTCAAGCCTATATGTAAATACTTTCTGTAATAACTAATTGTTCAAACATGTAGATTGGGTATTCAGAGAGCAGATCCACTTATTACACTGCAGATTGCGTGGAAATTCTAATTCTTGTATCGCATAGCTAGAATGAAATTTCAGTGCAGCATGATGTATTACTTTGAGATAAATGTGTTTGCACTACACAGCGGAGAGATTTGCATTGAATAATACAGATATTTTTCACACAGTTATTTGTCATTCTTATCACGTTGTATGAACATTTCATCAGCCCTTGTGAGTAGAAATAGTTTTCCACAATGCAGTATTTGTAAAGCATGTATTTTCAGGCTATGTTTGATTGCACGATGTAAGGGCTTCACTATAGACTTACAGAGCTACAATTTCCATTGTTCAGTGCACAATGTAGCCTCATTCTTGTTCTATGACACTGCAAATCAGATTTATTTCCTATTGACTCATCATAGAAAGAATTTATGTGCGATTTGGGCTCTGTTCCCATGAAATGTCCATCAGAACTTCAGAAGATTCACCTGCATTGCTACACATTCAGTTGAACATGATAGATCCTTTTGATGCTTACCATCTATGTAATACTTAAACACTTAGATTTGATGAATGGGCAGCAGATCTGATGAGCAGGCAACACATAGCGAAGGTGACACACACAGATGATGTCAATGCAGAATGTCCAAAGGCCTCAGTTATTGCAAACCAGTAGTTTATTCAAAAAATATATTGGACTCGACACAAATCGTGTTTCGGCCACAAAGGCCTGCCTCAGGAGTCTCTGGAATGTAGACTTAGTATCGCCTCAGTGACTATGGTGAATAAAAACAAATCACCGAAACACGGAGTGACAAAACTGGAGCACTCACAAAGCCAGTCGTATCTAATGCACAGGAAAACGGTTTGTGAGCGCTCCAGTTCTGTTACCTCCGTGTTTTGGTGGTTTGTTTTTGTTCACCATAGAGCGCTGAGGCGATAATAATTCTACTTTCCAGGGACTCCTGAGCCAGGCCTTTGAGGCCGAAATACAATTCGTGTCGAGTCCACTACACTACATTTTTTGAATAAACTGCTGGTTTGCAATAACTGAGACCTATGGACGTTCTGCATTGACATCATCTCTATGCCCTGGACAAAGGTTTTAACCAACACCTTAGGTTTATATTAATAACCTGCTTAGTATTGGACGTAAGACATCAGAAGTACTACAACACAAGAATGAAAAGGCAATCCACAAACTTACCTCAGTTAATGAATGAAAAAGTCACTACAGAACCCACTTGCAAGGGATATTAATCCAGGGACAGTCTTAGGGGCCCTTTTACTAAACCATGGAAAAATGTGCAGTTACTGTGGCTTAATGCAGGACTTTACTTCATGGTAACTGTAAATGTATTGTAGCACTGTTAGAGACCTTCCCAGTATTAACATTAATGCACAGAGGGTAACACGGAAGCTCTTAGCACCTCCTATTTAGGAGGCGGAAAATGGTCATGCTTTAACTCCATATTAGTTAGCTCGCAGTAAGTGAAATATGTTAACTGCCAAACACCTTCCACGCCCATTCTTCGCCCATGCCACATACCCTTGACACAAAAAGTACTTAATGCATGGTTTACAATATAAGTACATAAGTACTTAAGTGTTGCCATACTAGGACAGACTGATGGTCCATCAAGTCCAGTATCCTATTTCCAACAGTGGCCAATTCAGGTCACAAGTACCTGGCAAGATCCCAAAACAGTACAAGACATTTTACGCTGCTTATCCCAGAAATAAGCAGTGGATTTTCCCAAGTCCAATTTAACAATGGCTTATGGACTTTTCTTTTTGGAAGCTAGCCAAACCTTTTTAAAACCCTGCTAAGCTAACTGCGTTTACCACATTCTTTGGCAATGAATTCCAGAGTTTAATTACATGTTGAGTGAAGATGTATTTTCTCTGATTCATTTTAAATTTACTACTTTGTAGCTTCATTGCGTGCCCCCTAGTCCTAATATTTTTGGAAAGAGTAAACAAGCGATTCACGGCTACCCATTCCACTCCATTCAGTATTTTATATACCTCTATCATATCTCCCCTCAGCCATCTTTTCTGCAAGCTGTAGAGCCCAAGCCATTTCAGCCTTTCCTCATTGGGAAGTTGTCCCATCCCCTTTATCATTTTCATCGCCCTTCTCTGTACCTTTTCTAATTCCACTAGATCTTTTTTGAGACGTGGCAACCAGAATTGCACACAGTATTCAAGGTACGGTTGCACCATGGAGTGATACAAAGGCATTATAACATCCTCATTTTTATTTTCCATTCCTTTCCTAATAATATCTAATATTTGCTTTCTTTGCCACCGCAGCACACTGAGCAGAAGGTTTCAAAGTATCGTCAATGATGGCACCTAGATCCTTTTCCTGGAGGTGAATCCTAATGTGGAACCTTGCATCACATATCTATAGTTTGGGTTCCTCTTTCCCACATGCATTACTTTGCACTTGCTCACATTAAACATCATCTGCCATTTGGATGCCCAGTCTATGCTAGCAGTTTATGTATGCATGATAAAACATGAATTAAGTGCAACCACTGGGGACTGGGAATAACTACTGGAAAAGGTTCCTTAATAATATGAATTTATAGCACAGAGCCAAATTAATGCTAAAGTAATGTATTAATACATATTCAACAAAATTATATTTTGTCATAAGTTCCCTTTAAGTCGAATCAATAATAAAAGTACCAAAATTCAGGGTTCAATTTCCCATTACATACAAAGTCCTATTTACATGTATGAGATTGGAACTGTAGGTCCTCAATGCATCAACAGAGCTTGTAAAGAAGCCCTGACACATCTGTTGTGTAGGTGCTGTCAGAAGGGAAGTGTAAAACAAATATTAGCATCCAATAATATATAATTTATGGTCTGTTCTTGATTCCAATGTAAAGATTCCTCATATTAAACAATCCAGGTTATTGCTATATACCTCTGCAAACTGGTCAAGAAGAATAATGCTTCATTCAGCAATTTATCAACATCAGCCTTAATTATTAAGTATTCAATCTGTGTCTTGTTGGCATTTCTTTGTGTGATCTGGCCTGCTTAACTATGTCAGGCATAGTAAAGTCAACAAGCAAAGTAACATGCTATCTAATACTTAAATCTTGCTTACAGGGTTACCAAAGAAACAAATGTTATTTATTGTACCAGTTGTGTGTAGATGTATCTCATGAATAGTCACTGAAGAAAATCTAAGACTAGACATCTTTGGAGGTCGTCAAAGACCAACTTTGAGAACATATAGCTTATATCACAGTAGATGTTTTCTAATACATTCGTACTGGTGGGTTGGGCAGCTATTAGTCAAGCTATTGCCAGACTGCTCTATCTGTAGAAAAGGAATTGAGTCAGTTTTGAAAATCAAAATCTACCCTAATAATCCAGATTTTAATGAAAAATTCCAAAAGCAAGCAGAAAGTATTATTTTTTTTTTGCCTGTGTACACTCCTACCTGGTAAGATAGACCAAGTAATTTTTCTGAAGGTAGAGATTAGAATAAAACGTGAAGTCTATCTGGCTCTCTGTACTGCCACAATAATTAGTAAGGCAGCCCCTTAACAAATCCTATCAATTCTTTTCTCATCTTCTTTTTGTTATTTATTTTAATTTGATACCCCATGCTTCTCAGGGTCAGATTAACACTATGTTGGGTTCTAGGCAAATGTAATTTGTAGGTTTCCCCCCTATCATGGCCCCAGTTTGCTTTTTTTCTGACCCCTCACCCTCAGAGTCACATTCACTTTCAAAGCCTTCTCCCCAATTTTTCATTCTTGGCCTTTTCCTGATATTTCACCTGTACAGAACTAGCAGGTAAAAGTGCCCAGCCTAGCTGTGAGCATGGCAGCAGTAACAGTTTGTGAAGGAGCATGAGGACTAGTCAAGCATATACTTCAAATGGAGTGGCTTAATGGTTAGAGCTGGAGAGCTGCCAAGCTACCCTATTCCAGTAGGGAGATTTTAGGCCAGTCATGGATTTCTGACAGCATTTTCATCCTCCATTGCCTCTAGTACAAACCAGAGAAAGCACGGGTGGAACGCCCTAAAGAGTGAGATTTACAATTTATAAGCAATGTGTCTGAGGTATAAATTTACAAAGGGTTATATGCTTAAAAAACAAACAAACAAAACAAAACTTTTTCACAACTGGAAGAAGCCACAGAAAATGAGATTTAGCTTATTTTATTATTTATGATGTATGTCTGTTTTTGCGGTCTGTATTTTGGCTTATAGGTGGATTTGTATGCATGTTGTCCAAGTTGATATATGTGTTGCAATTGCCTTTGATGTGGACAACTGTATGCCAAACAAAAAGAGCATGGAGACATACACAATTTGAGACCAACCTTTTATTCCTATAATATTAATAAATTTGGTTCAGCTAACTGGTGTTCCTGCTGCTTTTTTCTAGAACTGGAGTTCTGAACCAGGGGCGTAGCCAGATGGCAAATTTTGGTTGGGCCTGAGCCCAATGTGGGTGGGCATGGAATTAGCCCTCTCCCCAGTACCCCTCCAGTTTGCTCCTCTCTCCACCTCTCCCTGCCCAAAAACCCCAAATATTAAATACTTGAGCTGGCGGGGGATCCCCAAGCCCTGCCAGCTGAAGATTTCTTCCTCCTCCTCGAGCAGCCAGCACTCTTCCAAACGGCAGACAGCAGCCCTTGCCTCAAACTAATGCTGTTGCTGGCGGGCCGTGCATGCTCAGTGCTTTTGCATGTGCGAAAACTGCGCATGTGTAGAAGGGCCAGTCTCAGTGTCAGCTCAAGATAAGTGCTGCTGGCTGACATTTGGAACAGTGCTGGCTGCCCAAGGAGAGAAAATCTTCTGCTGGCAAAGTTTGGGGATCCGCACCAGCCACAGCAAGAGTGTCACAATTTTGGGTGGGCCTGAGTCCAAAGTGGGTGGGCCCCGGCTCACCCAGGCCCAACTGTGGCTATGCCACTGTTCTGAACCAAACAGTTTAGTCAAAAATATTCTTTAAACAAAAAGGACAAAATCACAACCACAGTAAGGCAGAGATCAAAAATAACAGCAATCACTTGCAGTCACTTAGCTCTCCCAGTACTCTCCAAATTCCAAGAGACTCATTTTCCCTATTTGTCTCCTGTACACTGTGTAGCACGAGTGAGGGTTGAGCATGGGCCTTCTCAGATACAGCTAGACAAGGGTACAAAAGTAAAGCAAAACTCTTTAATAACACAAAATATTCTGACACTTATTACTTCACTGGTACAGTACAGTAAATTAGATCAGTAAATCAGGTGTTATCTTTATACAGCCCTGTTGCTCTCAGGCCCCAAAGTCACAGTGTGCATAGCTTAGCTGCAGTGTTATATAAGTCCTGGCCTAGCGAGACCTCAACAATCAGGATTCTTATAAGATTTCAAGATAAAACTTGGCCTACCTTAGCCAAATTTCTGATAGCTTACATATATGTAGTGGAAGTTGGCTAAGGTAGGCCAAGTTTTATCTTGAAATCCCCCCCCCCCCCCCCAAAAAAAAAAAAATATATATATATATTTGCTGTTGATTTAACACAAATGCAATGACAAAACTAATAATCAAAATGATACAGATTTGTTCCATCTTGCTTCTTCTTCAGTATTTAAATGCTTTCAACTGCAAATGATATTGCAGCATGAAAATGCTAATGTTTCACAGCAGAAGATACTCATTAATAATTTCAGTGACAGACGCCTAATGTGGATAGAATTTTTAACCTTTGTCTTACGCATAATCATTTTTTTAAAAGACAAAATGAAAAGAGAAGAACAGCTCTAGATTTCGCTGGGGTTAATTTGATCACATGATAAAAAATATTTTCATAATAGACCATAGAGCAGTTATGTTGTGAACAGATATATTGATGCTGTTGTTTTTAAGTCACTTCACCAACAACCTCTGCTACTATTTCCTATGTAGTCTTGAAAAGGAATAAAAGTGTGCTCCTTCTTTAAATTACCAATCAAAAATAGTACACAAAAATTGGTAGGGGGGGGGGGGGGGAGCAAGAAAAAGTACAGAAAGGAGAATTCAATGTTTTTCATGTGAGTGAAAAACAATGGAAGATTCTAGATCAGGCGTGTCCAACCTCGGTCCTCAAGGGCCGCAATCCAGCCAGGTTTTCAGGATATCCCCAATAAACATGCATAGGTGTCTAGTTGAATTTTGTATTTTTTAATAGAAATCACAATACAAATATCGATTAAAATGTGTTAAATGTGCTCAGACCCATGTGCTCACTGTAATGGTAGCAACCACCCTTCCCATCATCACACACATATGTTGTTAAGAGTTATTTAAAGTCCTATTCAAAAGCAAGTGGGATATAAAATTGTGTAAATCCAAATTAACCCCCTCCCCCTTTTACAAAACTGTGCTAGTGGCTACCATACAAGAATGCCAACACAGCCCTTTCACTTTGAATGGGCTGTGTCAGCATTACCGCATCGGCAGCTGCTAGCACAGCTTTGTAAAAGGGGGGGGGGGGGGGGGATAAATATTAAATCACTTCCGCTTATGATGATGTTCATTCAGCATAGCGATCTGAAGAAAATGCATACAAAAGAACAAATCCACTCTAAGAATTTTTGACTTATCTGTGGTCCAAATGATCTGATGCTGACGGGAATTTATAATAGGTGATGTATATTAAAAAAATACAATTAGACACCTAGACCTTTTTGTTTGTTTGATAGTCTCAAGTGCAGATTGGGTGTCAATTTATTTAGTTTTAACCTCATTAGTTATATATTAATGAATATACTTGAGATCTATTTGCACGCACTGCCTCCATTGTATGCAAATAGATCTCATGCATATTCATTGTGGAAATCCTGAAAACCCGACCTGGCGAGGGCCGAGGTTGGACATCTCTGTTCCAGATAAATGTCATGTGCTATGGTTCAGGAAGGTGGGTAAGATACTGGAAGTAAGGTTGAAGGGATTAAATTGTCCTTAGGAGACTCAGGGGTCCTTTTACCAAGCTGCGGTAAAAGGGGGCCCGCGGCAGCGTCGGTGCATGGGTTTGCTGTGTGCTGAGGCCATCTTTTACTGCAGTGGGTGAAAGGTTTTTTTCAAAGTGGGAGTAAATGGTCATGCACTAAATCAGCACATTGGTACGTGGTCATTTAGTCCCAGATCCCTTACTGCCTCCTACTTTTAAGCTGGGTTATTTTATCATAAGGCAGGTTATTTTAGCACAGGATCCCATTTTATGCAATGAGAACCTTGCAAAAATAACCTGACCTAACAGTAGCCCAGATTGATAACTTCTGCCCTTAGCTATCACCTTAGAAGCATTTACCTTTTTTGTATCAGTAGTTGCTTCTTACTTCGTTGGACTTCCAGTTCAATCAAAACCAGCCTGTATTGAGCTATAATGCCATGAGCCTTCACTCATAGTTATCTAGGCAATTTCCCCTTATTCTTAAAAACCCCACCTTAGCTAGTACAACCATTGAGTGATAGATCTTGACAGAAACCCCAATCGTGGAAACACTCCATGCTACCAATCCCAGGGCAAGCAGTTGCTCCTCCATGTCTGTTTCAATAGCAGACTATGGACTTTTCCTCCAGGAACTTGTCCAAACCTTTTTTAAAACCCAGATACGCTAACTGCTGTTACTACATCTTACTGCAAAGAGTTCCAGAGCTTAACTATTCAATGAGTGAAAAAATATTTCCTCCTATTTGTTTTAAAAGTATTTCCATGTAACTTGTCCCCTAGTCTTTGTACTTTTGGAATGAGTAAAAAATAGATGTACTTCTACATGTTCTACACCACTCAAGATTTTGTAGACTTCAATCACAACTCCTCTCATCTGTCTCTTATCCAAGCTGAACTGCCCTAACCTCTTTAGCTTTTCCTCATACGAGAGGAGTTCCATCCCCTTTATCATTTTGGTAGCTCTTCTTTGAACCTTTTCTAATTTCGCTATATCTTTTTTGAGATATGGTGACCAGAACTGAATGCAGTACTGAAGGTGAGGTTGCACCATGGAGCGATACTAAGCATTATAGTATTTCTGGTCTTATTCACCATCCCTTTCCTAATAATTCCTAGCATCCTGTTTGCTTTTTTGGCCACTGCTGCACATTGAGCAGAAGATTTCAGTGTATTATCTACAACGACACCTACATCTTTTTCTTGGTTGCTGGCCCCCAAGATGGACCCTAGTATCAGGTAACTATGATTCAGATTATTTTTTTCCAATGTGCATCACCTTGCATTTGTCCACATTAAATTTCAACTGTCATTTGGATGCCCAATCTTCCAATTTCCTAAGGTCTTCCTGCAATATTTCACAATTCGCATGTGTTTTAACAACCTTGAATAGATTTGTGTCATCTGCAAATTTAACCACCTCACTCGACATTCCAATTTCCATGTCATTTATAAATATGTTAAATAGTACCAGTCTCAGTACTGATCCTTGTGGCACTCCACTGTTCACCCTCCTACATTGAGAGAAATGACCATTTAACCCTACCCTCTGTTTTCTGTCCAATAACCAATTCCTAATCCACAACTGCAATATTTCACAGTTCACATGTGTTTTAACAACCTTGAATAGTTTTGTGTCATCTGCAAATTTAACTGCCTCACTCAACATTCCAATTTCCATGTCATTTATAAATATGTTAAATAGTACCAGTCTCAGTATTGATCCTTGTGGCACTCCACTGTTCACCCTCCTACATTGAGAGAAATGACCATTTAACCCTACCCTCTGTTTTCTGTCCAATAACCAATTCCTAATCCACAACTGCAATATTTCACAGTTCACATGTGTTTTAACAACCTTGAATAGTTTTGTGTCATCTGCAAATTTAACTGCCTCACTCAACATTCCAATTTCCATGTCATTTATAAATATGTTAAATAGTACCAGTCTCAGTATTGGTCCTTGTGGCACTCCACTGTTCACCCTCCTACATTGAGGGAAATGATCATTTAACCCTACCCTCTGTTTTCTGTCCAATAACCAATTCCTAATCCACAATCCTCCTTTCCCATGAGTCTCTCATTATGAACTTTATCAAAAGCTTTCTAAAAGTCTAGATACACTACATCAACCAGCTCACCTTTATCCACATGTTTATTCACGCCTTCAAAGAAATGAAGCAAATTGGTGAGGCAAGACTTCTCTTGGCTGAACCCATGCTGACTCTGTCCCATTAAACCATGTTTGTCTATGTGTTCCGTAATTTTATTCTTTATAATAGTTTCCATTATTTTTCCTGGCACTGACATCAGGTTTACCGGTCTGTAATTTCCCAGATCACCCCTGGAACCCTTTTTAAAAATTGGCGTCACATTGGCCACCCTTCAAACTTCAGGTACTATGGATGATTTTAATGAAAAGTTATCTGTTACTAACTGCAGATCAACAATTTCATGCTTGAGTTACCTTTGGATGTATGCCATCCGGTTCAGGTGATTTACTACTCTTTAATTTGTCAATTTGGCTCAGTACATCTTCCAAGTTCACCGAGTTTTCTTTCAGTTCCTCCGCATCATCACTTTTGAAAACCATATCTGGTACAGGCAGATCTCATTCATCTTTTTCTGTAAAGACCGAACCAAAGAATTCATTCAGTTTCTCCACTATGGCCTTATCCTCCCTGAGTGCCCCTTTTGCTCCTTCATGATCTAACGGTCCCACGGATTCCCTTGCAGGCTTTTTATTTCTGATGTACCTGAAAAAGCTGTTACCGTGAGTAAGTTCCAGCCAAGTGCCGGAGTCTGCTCTGAGTTCCAGTCAAGCTTCTGAGCCTGCCCTGAGTTCCAGCCAAGCTTCTGAGCCTGCCCTGAGTTCTAGCCAAGATGTTCCTGAGCCTGCACTGAGTTCCGGCCAAGCTTCTGAGCCTGCCCGGAGCTCCAGCCAAGATGTTCCTGAGTCTGCACTGAGTGTCAGCCTAGCGCCGGAGTCTGCTCTGAGTTCCAGTCCTGATTCCTGTTCCAGTTCCTGCCCAGCTGACCATGGCCATGTGTCGGAGCTCCTCCGGAGATTTCACCATTGTTTTCCTTGGAGACCTGAAGTTCCTTTAGAGACCTGGAGTTCCCGTGGGGACACGGGAGCCTTGAGGGGGAGGTACTGTCACTTCTGTGGTTGTGACCCCTCACAGCCTCTACCTGATTTCTGGGGGTCAGCTTCTGAGCTGGCTTCTGCCTGTCCTTTCTGGAGTAGTTCTGTCTTTGGGAAGATCTGTTTCGGTTTCCTATCTCTGGCCGCCGTCATCTGGGTTGGATCAATGGCGGCAGCCATCTTGGATGGCTCAAGAGTCGTAGCCATCTTGGATAGCTCAAGGGGTACAGCCATCTTGGATAGATCATATCATAGGAAGCCATCTTGGAGTAACGAGGACAGGAAGGAAGCCCTTATTTGGTTCTTAGAGATCTCCTGTGGGAACAGGTGTGGATGGGCTTTATTAATCACCTAGAGACTGCAGTCGGTTGCCTTTGCATTGCGTCTTAGGCCCTGGTATGTGGGTGCTGGTGCACTTCTGCCTGAGAGACTTTGTCTGGACCTGATTCTGTTTTTGCTGATTTCCTGCCTTTTGAACCTTTGCCTGGACCTGGACTTTGCTTTGCTTGCCGCCTGCCTTTTGAACCTTTGTCCAGACCTGGACTTTGCTTTGTTTGCCGCCTGCCTATTGAATCTTTGCCTGGACCTGGACTTTGCTTTGTTTGCCGCCTGCCTATTGAATCTTTGCCTGGACCTGGACTTTGCTTTGTTTGCCGCCTGCCTTTTGAACCGTTGCCTGGACCTGTCTTCTGCTTGCTGGCTGACTGCCAAGAGACCTTGCCTGGATTTGCCGGTACGTCTGTTCTGCCTTGCTTCTGGTGTGGGGTGGTTTTGCCTGCCACTGCTGCTCCTCAGCAGTGGTCCAAGGGCTCACAACCCAGTTTCCAGCTTTGAGTATGTGACAATATCTCTGGGAAGATGGGTGGGGGTTGTGGAAGGGTCCATTCAAGTTAACACTGGGCCCATCCAAAATACAGGGTCTGGCTATGCCAATGGATGCAAGTGATGAATTAGACAGCACTACTTCTAATGCAGATGATAATGAAAATAATGATGATAAAGTATTCTTTGCTATATGGAAGTCATAGAAACATTGAAACATGACTGCTGATAAGAGCCAAAGGTGCCATCCAGTCTGCCCATCCTCAGTAATCACTAAGTCCTCCTTTTCCTAGGAGATCCCATGTGCTGCCCCATGCATTCTTAAATTCTGACACCGTCCTTATCTCCATTACCTCCACCGGGAGGTTATTCCACAGATCTACCACTCTTTCTAAAGAGTATTTTCTTAGATTCCTCCTAAGCCTATTTCCTCTTAATTCAACCTATGCCCTCTCATTCCAGAGTTTTCCTTCATTTGAAAAAGGTGCACTTCCTGTACTTTAATGCCACTGAGGTATTTAAAAGTGTCTATCAAATCCCCTATCTCCCACCTCTCTTCCAGTGTACACATGTTGAGGTTCATAAGCCTGTCTCTATATGTTTTATGACAAAGACCACTTACCAATTTTGTAGCTGCTCTCAGGACCAACTTCATTCTGTTTATATCTTTCTGTAGGTGCGGTCTCCAGAATTGCACACAGTACTCTAAATGGGGCCTCACCAGAGACTTGTACAAGGGCTCTATCACCTCTTTTTTCCTGCTTGTCATCCTTCTCCTTATGCACCTGAGCATCCTTCAGACTTTTACCGTCACCTTGTCTACCTGTTTCGCCACCTTAAGATTATCAGACACAATCACTCCTAAGTCCCGCTCTTTTTTCATACACAGAAGCACTTCACCTCCTATATCGTACTGTTCACTTGGAGTTTTGTAACCCAAGTGCATGACCATGCATTTCTTAGCATTAAATCTTAGTTGTCAATTTTTGAACCATTTTTCAAGCTTTGCTAGATCCTTCCTCATGCCATCCACACTCTCCGGGATGTCCACCCTATTACAGCGTTTGGTATCATCCGCAAAGAGACAAACCTTACCAGTGAGTCCTTTCACAATATCACTCGCAAAGATGTTAAAAAGAGCGGGCCTCAGGAAAGGGAATGGAGCTTGATAGACCACCTTTCTGTGGTTTTTTGTAACTACATTCAAAGCGGTTTACATAGTATAAACAGGTACTTATTTGTACCTGGGGCAATGGAGGGTTAAGTGCCTTGCCCAGAGTCACAAGGAGCTGCAGTGGTAATTGAACCCAGTTCCCCAGGATCAGAGTCTGCTGCATTAACCACTAGGCTACTCCTCCACTCCAATCAGGAATGGACTGAGAGTGGTCTGAGCCTCTGGGCACTGAGGGTGGTCTGGGCCCCCTGCCCGACAGCTGCTCAACACCCCCTTACTGACACAGCTGAATGCCCTGCTGCCCCGGTCCTACCTGAAGAGCCCTGGTGGTCTCTGTGGGCGGGGGGAGGAAGCATGTTCTTTCCTGCCTGCTGCACTGCTGCTATTCCTCTGCCTATCAGCGCCGCCGTGTTTTCAGAATGGCGGCCAAGACTTCCCGCGGTAGTCTCACGGGTGTTCACAGTCTCGCGAGACTTCCACAGGGAGTCTCGACCACCATTTTTAAAGTACAATGGTGCTGGTTGGGGGAATAGCAGCAGCACAATGGGCAGGAAAAAACATGCCCCCCCCAGAGGCAACTAGATCACCAGCAGGGTGCCTTTAAAAATAGGACTGGGGAGGGCTGTAGTGTGCAGTGGGCATCTGGGCAGAGCCTTTGGGCCTTCGGGCACTGCCTGATTGCCCGAATGGTCAGTCTGCCCCTGGGACCAATCCCTGCTGTACGCCACTGATAACATCTTTTTCCTTAGAGCAAGCTCCATTTACCACTACCCTCTGTCTCCTTCCATTTAACCTGTTATTTATTTATTTATTTATTTATTTGTAGCATTTGTATCCCACATTTTCCCACCTATTTGCAGGCTCAATGTGGCTTACATTGTTCTGTAATGGTGATCACCAATTCTGGAAAAGAGAAATACATAGTTAAGGTGGAGGAGACAGAGTGGATTAGGTATTCAGGTAAAGGTAACTGTTATTTATTTATTTATTTATTGCACTTGTATCCCACATTTCCCCACCTATTTGCAGGCTCAATGTGGCTTACAAAGACCTGTTATGGCATCACCACCCCAGGGTAGAGAATACAATTGGGGTTACAAAGAAATCAAGGAAACAGGAGGATTTGGTTAGATAGTTATAGAAAGATACATTCTGAGTAAGTGAGTAGATGTTGACATAATAGTTGGTTATGGGTTTTCGTGGTAGGCTCAGTTAAAGAGATGAGTTTTCAGAGAAGTGCGGAAATGACTTAATCGGTGAGCGTTCTCAAGTGGGTTGGAAGTGTATTCCACAGCTGCGTACTTATGTAAGAAAAACTCAGTCAGTCACTTTAGGTCCCATACCGAGGGCAATCAGTTTATTTATTAGTTGCTTGTGTGAAACCATGTCGAAGGCTTTGATAAAATCCAAGTACACCTCATCTAGCACCCCTCCCATGTCTAACTGTTTGGTCACCCAGTCAAAACAATCAATCAGATTTGTCATACATGACTTACCTCTAGTGAAATCATGCTGCCTTGGGTCCTGCAGTCCATTTGATTTGTGAAACCTCACAATCCTCTACTTTAGAAACATTTCCATTAGTTTACTCACTACTGAGGTTAGACTGACAGGTCTGTAATTCCCAACCTCATCCTTACATCTGCTCTTGTGCAGAGGGACCACATCTGCCCTTCTCCAGTCTTCCAGGACCACTCCAGACTCCAAAGAAGCATTGAAGAGTTCAGACAGCAGAGCTAACAGAACGTTTCTGAGCTCATTGAGTACCCTTGGATGTATCCCATCAGGCCTTGACCTAAACCTGCAGACCCAATCAGAAGACATCAGTAATATTGCAATATGGCCTGATTTGAAAGAACTTTTTATCAGACTGAACAATCCACTTTCTGCTAGTATAGTTGTTGAATACCTTTTTTAGTTGTGCTGGATTAATGACTCACAAGCGTACTTGCATGAGTTATAGTCATTTTCAAAGTTCAGTTTTACTAAAAGCAAAGTGGATTGTTTTCAGTTTGTAGATCCAAAACAGTTTATTGATGCAAGAGTTGATGTGAATATAGTAAACCTTCCCTAATTTAGCAGGCTGGGGTCTGAACCAGAGGAAGCATCTATTGATTATTAATTTTTGTATCTTTTTTCTTTTTTAATTTCCTTAATCTTGGAATCAAATTTCTTTAACTTGTGGACAAATGGGCTGTAAAGATATATACTTATCATTTTTGTTTCCTAATGCTAAATAATGCCGATTGCATATTCACTTTATGTGGTGATATATTGGAAAATTTAAATAAAAAAAAAAAAGCAAAGTGGATTGAATTGTAGAGCAATAAAGTTGCTGGGATAAAAATGGTAACAATAGTTGCATTGATTGTAGTTGTACTTTTTCTTTGTATTCAAAATGTTTACATTAGGCAATAACTTTTTTACTTTCACTTAAGTATATTTTTTAATGTGTTCTTCACTGTACTTTCAGTTAAGTGTTAAAATATACATTTAGTTTTTCTTTTACTTAAGTACTTTGACCTAGTACTTTGAATAACACTGTCCCTATCCCCAGGATTCCAGCATCTCCATTTCCCTTCCCTTAGCCCGCAGGTCTCCAGAATCTCCCCTTCCTTTCTCTATCTCTACTAAGTTTCCAGCATCTCCCCTTCTCTTCCCTTTCCTATCTCCCCCCCAGGTCTCCAGCATTTTTCTTTTCCTTCCCTTTCCTCTCCTACCCTCCATGTCTCCCCCATTTTCCCTTCCCTTCTCTACCCTTCTGTTGTCCAGCATATCTACTTCCTTTCCCTTCCTGCCCCCTATGTGCAGCATCTACCGTTCCTTTCTCTACCCCACCCCCACTGTATCCAGTATTTCTCCCATCTCTTCTCTTTATTTAGTCTTGGAAGTCTTGATTTTCTTCTTCTCCATTGCAGCTGCTGCTCTGTAACTTTCAAAAACTTTGAACATTCTGCACAGGGCCTTGAGCACATGCTAGTGCTCAATGGTCTGCTGCTTCCTGCCTCCATGAAAACTTCCTATCAGAGGGGGTGCAACACAGCAGACCTTTGAGTGCCAGCATATGTTCAAGGCCAATGGTTCCCAAACCTAGTCCTGGAGGCACCTCAACCAGTCAGGTTTTCAGTATATTCACAATGAATATTCATTGTATGCAGTGAAGGTAGTGCGTGCAAAATCTCTCTCCTGAATATTCATTGTGGGTATCCTGAAAACCTGACTGGCTGGGGTGCCTCCAGGACCAGGTTTGGGAACTGCTGCTCAAGGCCCTATGCTGTATGTTCATAGTTTTAAAGTACCCAGGCTCCTCCCCCACCACGATTCAGCCAACTCTTGAATTCTGCTGACCTATGCAAACACCTAGTGGTCCCTTTTCAAAGCACTTAGGCTTACAAAGTTCCATAGATTGCTATGTAACTTTGTATGTCTAACTGCTTTGAAAACATCTACTTAATGTGTGGGCTGACCTTTATGTGGGGGTGTTTTCCACCCAAAACCAGATTGGAGGAACCAATAAATTTGGCACTAAAGTCTTTGAAACACAAGCTCCGTTTATTTCTTTACTGAAAATGTGCTACACAACAGAGTGAATTTCTTATTCTAACAATAAGAACGCTATTAAAATTTTATTTGATAATAAAGCATAAAAACAAGTGAAGGGCAAGAGTAAAAAAAATGTCATCTGGTAAGTTAATCAGTGTTCTGTTTGAGGTAATTTTGCCTTTTATGAACACTGCTTAAGAAGGAGACAAAGTGAAAAACAGGCTGCGGATCCGGATTCTAAATTGCTCATAAATATGGAGACCCTTCAAGATGGTATTTAGCAACTCGGTAGGTAACAAGCTATTTGCATTTTGCAATATCTCAACATAATGAGTTTAAAATGTACTCTAATCCCATTTATGTCGCATAGAATGAGACAATTTAACTAGAAATCTGCAAACAACAAATTACAGTGAAATCTAAAAGGGACTTTCGAAGGCTGAGCTCCCAGAGTAAAAGCAGCCACGCTGACGGACGCATGGCCTAACAATTGAATGATGAAGGCATTGTTGAAGTTGATAAACCATTCTAAAAAGGGTGCCAGGATGGCAACAATGTATTTATAAATATATACTGACAAACACATGCTGCTTTCTTCTTTGCCACCCCCTTTTCATTGGAATTCTCTCCTGTTAGAAATTCATGCAGGAACTTCATTTAAGAATTTCAAATCAAAACCGAAGACCTCATTGTTTACCAAGGCTTTTACCTTTAAACTGAATTGCTGGGATTGACTTTGGGCACCGGACTTAGGCCTACTGAAATCTGGTGTAAGTGCTAGCACCCAAGTTACTCACTCACCCGGTATTCTATAACTATGTGCACAAATTTTCAGAACACCCCTGACATGTCCATGCTCCTCCCATGGCCACACCTCCTTTTGAGATATGCGCTATGGGAGTCAGGAGCACTGTCTTAATGAATAAGATGCAGCCAGATGCATGTGCAAATACTAATGAGTGCCAATTAGCATCAATAATATATTTATTTATTAAGATTAATTTACCGCCTTAGGAATTCACTCAAGGTGGTGTACAGCAAGAATAAGTCAAACGTAATAGACAATTACAGCAGTAAAAATATTCAAACAATATAAGGCATGCTACATTACAATGTCAACACAATACACAATAAAACATTTTAACAGACAGCATAGGGTGTAAGCAAAGGTGGAACATGATAGATAAGATAGAGTAACAGGAGTAAGAAAATAAAGTGCTAATTTAAAGAAATTTGCAAATGAGGTCAGAAAGGTGCTTGAATATTATCTTAAATCTATTTCTATTTGTTCCCGTAATTGGTTGTTAGCACCCAATTATTGATGTCATTGAGCTCGTTAAACAATTAATTTGCATGTGCATCTTGAAAGCGCACGTCCGGATGCCATTTATAGAATCTAGGGGCAAGTGTCTAATTATAGGCAGTGTGTCAAAGAACTGGATTTAGGGCCTAAAGGTTGTAGGATTCTGACGGAGAACAGTTGCCTAGCCCTAGGCCAAGAACTGTTGCTGCAAAGACTGGACTAATGGCAAGTAGAGAGGGGATGTAAAACAGCAGAAAATGAAGATTCAAGGCACTACTTTCCAGTCCTTGATCCAACTGAGCTGGAAGACCAAAGGAGCAGAGAAGAGTAGAGACATGCCAAATTATATTTTGAGGGTAAAAGTGATACAAACAGCCATTAACTACTAAAGGAGAGATATACAAATATTCATGCTGAAAGGTTGCCAAGATAAGGCTATTTTCATTAAGAAACAGGTGAAAGCTTGGTTCTTCAACCAGGCCTCTAATGGAAGAATTAACTAACTTGTTAGTCTCACTCACACACATAAGGAATGACTCAGGCTGCATATACTGCAGCGGGACATGTTTATCCACTTGTACCCTAGCTGAGATAATATTTAACCATCTCTCTGACCTCATGTGCAACTTTCTTCACATCAGTCACCTTACTTTC
Organism: Microcaecilia unicolor; assembly: GCF_901765095.1. Lineage (NCBI taxonomy): Eukaryota > Metazoa > Chordata > Amphibia > Gymnophiona > Siphonopidae > Microcaecilia > Microcaecilia unicolor. The sequence continues at coordinate 269,268,682 of NC_044035.1, read as the reverse complement.
TAACTATTCCTACTTTCTTACCCATCTATATGTTACAACTTTGCTTTACCCTTCACTATCAATTATAATGTTCTATTACGTATTGTGTTGACATGTAAGTAGTATACCATAGAAAACTCCACTTTGTATTGTTTTTGAATGTTTACTGCTGTAATTGCCTATTGCTCATGTTTGATCTATTCTTACTGTACACAGCTTTGAGTGAATTCCTTCAAAAAGGAGGTAAATAAATCCTAATAAATAAATAAATGAAATAACGGACCTTACAATAAGGGGATGTAAAAATTCAGTCTGAGAGCCACAAATCAGTCTTTCAGGATATCCATACAAATATTTATGAAATATACAGCATTTGCATATATTTCTTCTAAGAGAGCTATTAATTTGCATTATGTGGTTACCATGAAAACCATTCATTTGTAGCTTTCAAGGACTAGAGTTTTGTACTCCTAGGCATCAAATAATAGAAAGGAGCATCCAAGCCACATTGAGCTTGTGGGGTACAAATGTAACAAATAATAATAAATAATAATTAAGGCAGAAGATATCTCAGAGGAAAAGTCAGCATCATAGAGCTTTTTACCTCTAAGCTATAATTTTAAACCCAGTTTATAAAACATCTGTGAATTAAGCTTTTGGTCTCAGTCCAGATGTAGGGGCCAAAGAAGAAGAGTTCATGTCAAGGTTCCTCTGTGTCAGTTCTTGCCAGTAGAGGGCACACAGGAATGGAGAACAGGCTAAGTCTATGTCCATGAATCCAGGAAAAGACAGGGTAGGGTCTTCCACTAACAGCAAGGCAGGAGTAAGGCTGAGGTCCAATGTGGACTGGAGCATGCTCAAGAAGTATAATGAGATAAAAAGGATCGACTAAGAAGCAGGCAGCCAGAGCACAAGAAGATACCAAGTAGTACAGACCAAACTCTGGCAAAGGAAACCAAACAATGACTAGGTTTATATAGGAATCCAATCAGGAATAAGATGGCCTTTGACAGGGAACAGCAGCCATGGTGTGAAAAGAGATGGCCAGCCTGCCTAGTGAGACACACTGACACCAACAGGTAGGAGGTCAGAAGCTCATCACAGCAATTCTCCCAGGAGCCAAGATCCCTGCAGGCTGGCAGTAGAACTTCACCCGTTATATACCTATAAATTAGGGCTGCAGATTTAATGCACTAATAAAGCGATTAACATGTAAAAATTTTAACGACCGCTAAAATATTTAATCATGATTAATGTTGGCATCAGCAGCAGGCAAAAAGCTGGCTCTTCCAGACCCAGAAACAGTCTATTTCTGGATCCGGCAGAGCCAGCCATAGGCTACCTTCCTCCCTCCCTGTGATGCCTTTGGTTTCACCCCATTCCCATGGGACGGCAAGTCTAAGAGCTGCATCACCTGCATTGCATGGCTGGCACAGTGCGGGGCCTTGAGCATCTGTGCATGCTCAAGGCCACTGTGGCTTCCATCCTTTCCAAAACAGGAAGTTCAGTGGGGTGGGAGCTGGCCAGCATTGCGCATGCACAGACACTCAAGGCTGTGCATTGAGCAGACTGTGAGAGGCATCTCCTAGAGTCACTACCCCACAGCTGCTCCACTGCTGGTTCCTGCAGTCATTCTCCACCCCTGGGCCACCCAGCATCAGGGCCAGTGATAGACATGATGGGGCCCAGGGCAGATGTTAGGGAGGGGGCCCTAAAGCTTGCTTGCAGAATATCCTTCTTTCAACTTTAGATAAGTTTGGGGCCTCCAGTGATATGGGGGTCCAGGGCAATTGCCTTGTTTGCCCACCCCTAATGCCAGCCCTGCCTAGCATGGAGGACTCACCCCAGGGAAGCCTCAGACTACTGCAGCTATCTGCCTGCTCCACTCCTGCCAGCAGATGAGCCCTTCTTTATTTTATTTCAGGGGAAAAGAGAGGGCAGATATAGGTGAAAGGGAGGGGGAAAGTGTAGAGAAGGAGAGGGTAAACATTGGATGGAACTTGGGGGGGGAGGGAGTGCAAAAAGAAGAGGGCAGAGGAGAGGGCAGACACTGTTGCATATTGCATGCATAGGTGACATTTTTTATAGGGGATGGATCAAAGAAGGGAGATGGTGCCCTTAGAAGGGAGGGGGGAGAAGAGAGGGAGAGATGTTGCACCAAGGGAAGAGAGGAGGCAGGGGAAGGGATGGAGAGGCAGAAATAAGATGCTGACAGGCATCTTTTAATTGCGCGATTGTGATTAACAATTTTAATTGCACGATTAATTATGATTAACATTTTTAATCTTCATGCAGCACTACTATAAATATAGAAATTCTGCTGAGTGCCTCATTAACATTACTTACGTTGGTTAAATTATGGATTGTTCAGTCAATTACAGTTTAAAAGCTGCCTAACAAGAACCCTGTTGAAGACGGCTTATAGTAAAACATAATAAAAAATAAACATTTTAACAACTATACAAACATACAATAAAGCAATCATACAACACATTACAAACCACAGACTGAGGCCCTGATGATCAGTTTCCTCGCACTGCTCTGAGCAGTGCTATAAAATTAGCACCAGAACAGTGTGAGGAAACAATGCTCCAATAATCAAAACTAATAGCATGCAAATTTATGTGCACTATTAGTTTTGATCAAGGCACAATCCTCCTGCAGAAGTTGTTTGTCAGGTCTGGGCTGTCAAAATTAACCCAACATGGGGGCTGGAGGTCCGGTGGAATTCAAGCCCCTAATACAAAAAAAAAAATACCTGGTGGTCCAGCCCCAAACCCCAACCTACCCATACCTTAAGGCAGGAGGAGGAAGTAACACTCCCTCCTGTGAGTGCCACCTTCAAAATGGCAGCACCCTGCCCTGAAGGGTACATCCTGGGGTTGCGCTGGGCAGGGCTTCACTACCATATAAGGGAGTTTATCCCTTATATGTTAGGGAAGTACCGCCCAGCACATCCCATGATGCACTGGACAGGGCAAGGCGCTGACATTTTGAAGACACACTTGCAGGAGGAGAGAGTGCTACTCCTTCCTCCTCCCTTAAGGTACAGAGGTTGGGGTTGGGATTGGGATTGGCTGGGGAGTTTGGAGAGGCTACAACTAGGGTCCCACTGCACCATCAGGTATTTATTTTTGTATTGGGGTGGGTCTGGAGGTCCACCAGACCTCCAGCCCCCCTGTGTCGGTGTCTGGGGGTGGCCAGGGGCCTGGGAGGCACTAAGCCACCAGGGTGGGGGGACCTTAACCATTGGGGGTGGGGGTCCAGGGGTCCACTGGACCTCCAGGACTGACAGTGGCAGCCCAGGCTGACAGTGATAGCCCGGGCTGCCTGGCTTGGAGGAGGGGGAGGAAGAGAGGAGACTTAACCCTATAGCCAGCTCTGAGCTGGTGCAGGGTTAAAGCGGTATTCTGACTATACGATCAGAGTACAGTACTCTGATCATCTGAGTGGAATACCGCAGCGCACAATTAAATATCATTTAAATAAGCTCCGCGGGGTTCCTTGGCGTGCTCATTGTTTGCTGTGCCAGACTCCTCTGATCAGTCAGTTCTTCTAGCTAAGTCGCTATAGATGTAGGAAAGTAGATGAAGCTTGATCTGGTTCTAGGGTTTTCTTCCAATATATATGTATAAGTAATGAAATATTGCAATGCTAATATTACTATCATTATTAAAAAGATAATGCTAGCATTATAAATGGCACATGCACAATCACTGAAAAAAACATAGAAGCTAGAGTCAAGACACAGCTGGTGTCATGGGTTAGAGTGCTGTCACGTCTGTGGCTGTGACCCCTCTCAGACTCACCTTATTTCCTGTGGTCAGCTTCTGAGCTGGCTTCTGTCTGTTCTTTGTGAGTTAGTTCTGTCTCTGTCTCTGTCTCTGTGTGCTGGCTGTATTAGATTGTCGGTGTGTTGTCACCCGTTCCAGATTTCAGCTCAGTCCAGTCCGGATCATCCAGGCTGCCCGACCCTTAGTTGCCTGGTGATTGTTGCACCTGAGTCTGAGCTGCCTGCTGGGCTTATTAGCCATTTGGAACCTCTCTGCCTTTGCCTTTGCATTGCGTCTAAGGCCCTGGTATGTTGGTGCTTGTTGCACTTCTGCTAGTCCAGTGATTGTCTGAGATTCTTGCCTTGATTCTTGCCTGTTTCTAGTTAGTCTGTGTTTGGTTTAGTTTAGGTTTTACTTGTTTTCCTAGCCTTGTTTCTGGTTTGTATCGCAGTGTTTAGTTTCTGTTTGTGTGCTGGCTCTGTGGCTGCTTGCAGCTTTTAGTTCTGTGTCTTGTTAGTCAGTGTTTTGTTCCCTGTTTCAGTGGCTGCTTGCAGCTTCCAGTTTCTGTCCCCTAGCTTGTCCTGTCCCTGCCTTGTGTTGTATTGTCTTGCTCAGTTTCCTGCCTTGCTGCCCATGTTCCTTCCTTTCCCCTCTGACATTCAGTCCCTGTGCTGCCTTGCTGTTATCCAGTCCTGCCTGTCCTGCAAAGTCCTGTCGGCCACCTGAAGCTGGGAGCTCAACTCCTGGTGGAAAGTGGCCAGGTACTGGTGAAGCCTAACTGCTTGCCTGAGATTTGCATTAGCCTCCAGTGTGGGGTGGTTTTGCCTGCCACTGCCGCTCCTCGGCAGGGGCCCAAGGGCTCACAAACCAGTTTCCTGTTTTGAGAATGTGACAAGTGCCCATGTGATTACCGACACCTTTGTTCCTGCCGACAACACACATGTCTTTTTACAATATGAGTCACACAAGGCCCTGTGATCTGTCAGAGCTGTTGGCCCCAAGCAGTTCAACTATAAAAAGACTAGAGCTTGCTGGGCAGAGAGAAAGATGTCAGCAGTCACCCATGCACATTAGAGGGGACACTGGTTGGGAATGGAGGTTTGGATCTAATCCATAGTTCTCTCCATGATCTCTTAATACATTAGTAGCTATGGTTAGCAGAAGTTGTGAATTGTTTTCAGTGTGCATACAGATAGCTGGGGGAGGGAGGGTTGATGTCATTCTCTGTAAGGACAATAGACAAGGTTGCTATTGTCAAACTGATGTGTCAGTCAGCAAGGGAATGGTTGTTGACTGTTTCTCCACAGCTTGACTGCTTCCAGAGTTGGTAATGTAACCGTGCTCCTCAACATTCAGTACATGATAAAACTAGGGAGTAATTCTAATATGAAATGGCTTTAGCAGATGGTTGACTCAATGCAATTTCAAAAGAAAATTCTTTCATCATGTGGCAATCAAACTGTCATTGAGACCAGTCCTCCTTTCTGTCTGTTTCATAGAGTTTTAAATACTCAGATCAGAACCTTCTGTCATCTCATGTTCTTGTGATCTTTGCATGCTTATGTTCATTCCAAAACTTTCTATATCACCCTTTGCTAACAAGCACCAAAGTCAGTGGTTCTCAAACCTGGTCTTGGAGGCACCCCAGCTAGTCAGGTTTTCAGTTTTTCCAGTGGCGTACCAAGGGGGGGGCGGTGGGGGTGGTCCGCCCTGGGTGCATGCTGCTGGGGGGTGCCGCGGCGCGCACCTGCTCTGAGTTGGCTGACTTCGCGCGTTCGCTGCAGCTCCCCCTGCCCTGGAGGTTGCGGGTCAAAGGGAGCTCCAGCGAACGCGTGAAGTTAGGGAACTCTGAGCAGGCGCGCGCTGCGGCACCCCCCCCAGTGGCGTGCACCCAGAGGGGGGTTCCGCGCTGCATCAGGGGGGGTGCTGCAACCGGGGGGGGGGGGTTCCGCGCTGCATCGGGGGAGGGGGGTGTCCGCCCCCCTAGGAACGCCACTGAGTTTATCCACAATGAATATTCATGAGGAGATCTGCATGCAGACGAGGCAATGCGTGCAAATATCTCTCATGGTTAAGGTGCCTCCAGGACCAGGTTTGAGAATCATTGACCAAAGTGATTTATAAACTAAGAAGTAACTAAGAACAGCATAAAGCCTATAAGAGTTGAAAGAAAGATAAGCAATGAGGGCAAAAAATTAGCAAAGAAAGGACTGGGTAGAGTGGAGGCAGATCGAAACTGAAACTATTACTGAAACTGTCTAAACACTTTTGGCCAAAACCAAAACTGCAGCTAATAATCAATTATTGGTGTTAATTACCATCAGTTGGGATTTGCACACACAGCTTGCTGTGTGCTATTCTTTAACAGGTTGCGCAAATCCCATATTATGTAACCCAAAAGGGGGTGTGGCTAAAGGAAGGATATGGTTAGGTTAGGGGCATTCCAAAAAGTTGTGCGCTGTGATGTAGAATTCATCAGAAGCGCATCCAAATGCACACCAGGTTTCAGCTGACAAAAGTACTCATGACCCAAGTTGGGTGTGGGATCAGCGCACTGCGGTATTCTGTGAAAAGCACTTATCCCAGAATGCCCTTTATAGAATAGCACCAAGCCTTGATTTTTTTCCCCAGTGACTAATTGCTGGCACTGTTTACTGAAGGACCCTTTTACTAAGCCGCATAAGGCTCTATGTGCACCCAACGCATGCCAAAATGTAGTTATCGCCTGGCTACTGCGTGGCTCTTGTGGTAATTTCATTTTTGGAGCGCGTCCGATATGCGCATCTGGAAAATAATTTTTATTTTTGGACATGCGCCACGCAGCATTTGGCACACGTAGGTTGTTACCGCCCGGTTACTGCGTGAGACTTTACTGCTAGGTCAATGGCTTGCGGTAAGGTTTCAGGCCCAAAATGGACACGCGGCAATTTTGATTTTGCTGCACATCCATTTTTGGCACTGAAAAATGATTCTGCGTGCGCCCAAAACCCGCACCTACACCACCGCAAGCCATTTTTCAGTGCACCTTAGTAAAAGGACCCCTGAATGTTTCCCAAAATGTCCAGGATGGAACATATGTAACATAGTAACATAGTAGATGACGGCAGAAAAAAAACCTGCACGGTCCATCCAGTCTGCCCAACAAGATAACTCATATTTGCTGCTTTTTGTGTATACCCTACTTTGATTTGTACCTGTGCTCTTCAGGGCACAGACCGTATAAGTCTGTCCAGCACTATCCCCACCTCCCAACCACCAGCCCCTCCTCCCAACCACTGGCTCTGGCACAGACCGTACGATTCTGTCCAGCACTATCCCCGCCTCCCAACCACCAGCCCCGCCTCCCGATCTTGACTAAGCTCCTGAGGATCCATTCCTTCGGCACAGGATTCCTTTATGTTTATCCCACGCATGTTTGAATTCCGTTACCGTTTTCATTTCCACCATCTCCCGCAGGAGGGAATTCCAAGCATCCACTACTCTCTCTGTGAAAAAATACTTCCTGACATTTTTCTTGAGTCTGCCCCCCCCTTCAATCTCATTTCATGTCCTCTCGTTCTACCATCTTCCCATCTCCGGAAAAGGTTCGTTTGCGGATTAATACCTTTCAAATATTTGAACGTCTGTATCATATCACCCCTGTTTCTCCTTTCCTCCAGAGTATACATGTTTAGTTCAGCAAGTCTCTCCTCATACGTCTTGTAACGCAAATCCCATACCATTCTCGTAGCTTTTCTTTGCACCGCTTCAATTCTTTTTACATCCTTAACAAGATACGGCCTCCAAAACTGAACACAATACTCCAGGTGGGGCCTCACCAACGACTTATACAGGGGCATCAACAACCCCTTTCTTCTGCTGGTCACACCTCTCTCTATACAGCCTAACAACCTTCTAGCTACGGCCACCGCCTTGTCACACTGTTTCGTCGCCTTCAAATCCTCAGATACTATCACCCCAAGATCCCTCTCTCCGCCCGTACCTATCAGACTTTATGGAATCATAAAGATAAGTTAGATAAGCCAGTGCAGAGTGCTCTATGTGTTAAGGCAAGAATTTTCCATTTAACTCTGTATAAAATCGAGATCAAGTGTTTTCACACAAGAAAAGGGAAGACATGGTCAAAATTTCTGGCATAACAGTGAAGTTTGATATCATATTTATGAAGTGGTTAAGAGAATAAAAGTTGCCTTTTCTTTCTTGCTCTCTCCCCGTGTTTTGCTTCATTCCAAGTATTTTGCTGTATAAAAAACATTGTTAACTTTACCCAGCAGACCTAGCACTGGCTGGAATTTCTAAGGTGAAGTAGATTTCACTTAGAGAATTCTTCCTCAGCCCTATCAAACCATCGCTGGCCCTCTCTCTGTGCCTTCATTAGTGCTATGACAGGTAGACGTTGAAATGTGGCAAACTCAATGTTTCTGAAAGTGAAGTGAATGTATGCTAATATGGTTTGAAGCCTTGGCAAGAGTTTTACTACAACACAATTTTTCAATCTTGTCTTAATTCAACCATTTTCTGGATGCTGTTATTATTGTAAACCTTAGTGGAGCCCTTAGGGGTCACCACACTGTTATTATACTTTGTACAGTATATACCAGACATTTGCAGCTCTGTAATGGACAGTGCCTACCCCACAGAGCTTCCAATGTAGTCACGACAGACAGGCAGGATGCACAATGAAAAGTAAATAGACAAAAAGGTAATAAAGTTTTACCATAGCTAGCCCCCCTATTTACTAAAGCTTAGCTCGAGTTATCTGCAGTAGGGCCCATTTTATTCCTATAGGCCCTGCTGCAGATAGCTCGAGCTAAGCTTTAGTAAACAACCCCCTGGGACAGAATGAAGGTCCATCAAGTCCAGTATCCTGTTTCCAACAGTGGCCAATTCAGGACACATATTCCTGGCAAGATCCCAAAACAGTAAAACAGATTTTATGCTGTTTATCCGTCTAGTAGCGCTTTGGCAATGATGAGTAGTAGTAGTAGAGTAGTATATAAGCAGTGGATTTTCCGAAGTTCATCTTAATAATGACTTATAGACTTTTCTTTTAGCAAATTATCCAAACCTTTTTTAAACCCTGCTTAGCTAACTGCTTTTACCATATTCTCTGACAACGAATTCGAGTTTAATTATACATTGAGTGAAGAAATATTTTCTCTGGTTTATTTTAAATTTACTACTTAGTAGCTCCATTGTGTGCCCCTTAGTCCTAGTATTTTTGGAAATAATAAATAAGCAATTCACATCTACACAGTGGCGTACCGAGGGTGGGGTGGTCCGCCCTGGGTGCAGCTCGTTAGGGGGTGCTGCTATCCATGGACGTCTTCATCACCACCCCTGACTGGTGCGGTGGGGTGTCCCATCTCTTTCCCCCTCCTCCTACTCCTCCTCACTCGCCCCACCTCAAGGCCTTTGGCAGCATCAGCAATGTGAATGCTGCCTTCGGCCAGCCCCGGAAGCATTCTCTGTACAGCGTCCTGCATATAGAAGAGGCTTCCGGGGCAGGCAGAAGGCAGCACATTCATTGCTGAGATGCTGCTGGCGGGCCTGGAAGCTTGGAGACATGTAGGAGTGGGCGTGAAGTGAGGAGGGGGAGTGTAATACCACACTAATCGGGGGGGGGGGGGGGGGAGGCGGTGGGCGGGTGAGGAGGACGGAGGGAGAGCAATTCCAGCCAGACCAAAGGGAAAGGGGTGGAGAGAAGAGGATGGAAAGATACTGGCCCTGGTGTGGGAGTGCAGGAGAGAGGGAGAAAGAAGGGTGAGGAACATGGGAAGGGGACACAGAGGGCAGATGCTGAACATGGGATGAACAGGGATGGGGACACAGAGAGCAAATGCTGAACATGGGGGGAATAGGGACAGAAACACAGAGGGGAGGTTGTGGATAGGAGAGGTGGAGGGGCATAATCGAACGGAAACGCCTATCTCCATGGGCGTTTATCTCCGAGAACGGGTCCGTGAAGGGGAGGGCTGAACCGAATTTTTGAAAAAATGGACGTTTTTGAGCTGGGCATTTGGTTTTTTTAGCGATAATGGAAACTAAAAACGCCCAGCTCAAAAACGTCCTAATCCGAGCCATTTGGTCGTGGGAGGGGCCAGGATTCGTAGTACACTGGCCCCCCTGATATGCCAGGACACCAACTGAGCACCCTAGGTCAGTGCGGTGGACTTCAGAAAAAGCTCCCACATGCATAGCTCCCTTACCACGGGTGCTGAGCTCCCAACCCCCCCTCCCCCAAAACCCACTACCCACAAATGTACAACACTACCATAGCTCTTAGAGGTGAAGGGGGCACCTACATGTGGGTACAGTGGGTTTTGGAGGCCTCCCATTTACCAGCACAAGTGTTACAGGTGGGGGTGGGGGGGGTGGGCCTGGGTCCACCTAGCTGAAGTGCTCTGCGGTACCCACTAAAAGTGCTCCAGGGACCTGCATACACGCAGGCCTCTAGGACTGGTTGCTGCTATATAACATTGGCACACCAGTTGACACCTGAAGACTAATCTCTCCGAAAACGTCTTTTAATGGAATAACTGCCTTTACTCACAGTTAACTGCAGATTAGAGGTTGTGCCCCACTGGCAATGAGTCTCCCTGGTACTGAGATTAGCAGTAGGTCAGAGCTGGCAGAATGCTGTACAATGCCCTCTTTCAGCCACATTCAATGTAAGAACTAACGTGGCTAACACAGGAAAGAGAACTAAAACTGGCTTACAAAAATGGCCACTACTGCATGGACTACAACAGGAAACACAACAGGGCACACTCTGACCCAGTAGGCAGGGGGAAAAGCACCATGGGAGAAGAGCCTACCAACTACCAACATCGTGAGACTGTAACACAAGCTAATGAAATCACGGAGCCCAATACCTAACACCCACCACAATGCAATGCTGATGTGACCCAGTACTGCACCCGAGAGCCACATCTGACCCAGGGAAAGGCTGTGACAGGATCGAACACATTCTGTTGTCATGGAGGTGGGTACGGCATTTGAGGCTGGTATACAGGCTGGAAAAAAAGTTTGTAACGTGGGGTTTTTTTTGGTGGGAGGGGGTTAGTGACCACTGGGGGAGTCCAGGGAGGTCATCCCCGATTCCCTTCAGTGGTCATCTGGGCAGTTGGAGCACTTTTTTGGGACTTGTTCGTGAAAAAAAAGGGTCCAAAAAAAGTGACCCAAAATCGTGGTAAAAACGCCTTTTTTGTTCAATTATCAGCTAAAGACGCCCATCTCTCCTTGGCTGATAACTACGCCCCAGTTCCGCCTCCACCATGCCTCCGACATGCCCCTGTCAACTTTATTCGTTTCCGCGACGGAGTTCAGTTGGAAACGCCAAAAATCGGCTTTCGATTATATTGATATGGGCGCCTTTGCGAGACAAACGTCTATCTCCCGATTTAGGTCACACTATAGGCGTTTTTCTCTTTCGAAAATAAGCTGGATAGTGAGTCAGAGGGAATGACAGTGGGCATGGAGAGAAAAAAGTCAAATAGGAGATAAGCAGAAGATGGATATGGATGGTGAACAGAGAGGAGAAATAAATATGGAGAGGGGGTATATACTGGAATGCATCATGTAAAAAGAAGAGAGGGAGACACAGGCAGAAGGGAAAGAAAAGGCAGGCAGTGGATGGAAGGGGCAGAGAAAGCTGGCAGGCACCATATGGAAAAGGGGAAAGGGCAGACAACGGATGGAAGGGGTAGAGAAAGCAGACGTGCTGGATGAAAGGGAGAGAGAAAGAGAACAGATGCTATATGGAAGGGAGAGAGTGAAGAGAAGAGGAGGAAAGCAGAAACCAGAGACAACAAAGGTAGAAAAAAAAGATTTATTTATTTATTTGCTTTAGAATAAAGTAGTATTGTAGTTGTGGTGATAAATAGAAAATGAAAATAAGGTGTTTTTTGTTGGACTAATTTTAATACATTTTTGACCAACTTTCAGAGACCAAAACCTCCATCCTTAGGTCAGGACAGGACCATAACAGCAGTATACTGTACTGACCTGAGGAAGGAGGTTTTGGCCTCTGAAAGCTAATTGAAAAAGTATTAGTCCAATAAAATGGTATTATCTTATTTTCTATGTTTTGTTTTATTTCTATTTTTTAATTTGTAAAGTGGTGATTGGTATTTGTCAGTTTTTTCAAATTTACGTTTGCTGTCTTTATATTTTGCACAGTGCTAGGGACATGGATCACTGTTTCTGTGGTGTTGCATTGTATGTGGAATCTGGCCTCTTGGGGGTTCAGTTTAATTTTTGTCTACATATTTCTATTTTAGTTTGTGGTTACTTATTCTATACTTGGTGAGGATGTATCTGTGTTCTCTGTTTGTGAAAAAGACATGGTTTTCTGTTGGCAGGACCATTTTTACTAATGTCTTGTTTAGTTTTACAATGGGTGTATTGATGTTCTAGTGCTCACTGCAATGTTTAAGATGCTGCTTTTCCTAGGTACACCCTTGTGTAACTCGTGGATTATTAGTAAAAATAATATTTTCATATAGAGGAGGGGGTGTTAAAAAATGATCGGCCACGGGTGTCAAATACGCTAGGTATGCCACTGCATCTACCTGTACCACTCTACAGTATGTTATAGATCTCTATCATATTTCCCCTCAGCCGTCTCTTCTCCAAGCTGAAGAACCCTAGCCACTTTAGCCTTTCCTCATAGGGAAGTCGTCCGATCCATGACTGAGGCGATTTAGGGTGGGTGGAATTAATGTGAGGAATGACCATTTTTAATTGAGTATCTGCAGATATGATGGAGGAGTAGCCTAATGGTTAGAGCATCAAGCTGAGAACCAGAGAAGCCCAGTTTCAATCCTGCTGCTGTTCCTTGTGATCTTGGGCAAGTCTCTTAGGGATCTTTTTACAAATCTGTGCTAAAAAGTGGCTGGCGTTGTTGTCAGCACATGGGTTTTCTGCACGCTGCGGCCACTTGTAGCATGGCGGTAAAATGGCGACCTTGTCATATTTCTTTATAATGGCCATGCGCTAATTTTCCCATTAGAGTGGCCATTACTGCAGGAGCCCTTACTACCACCTATTTCGGAGGCGGTAAGGGCTCCCATACTAACCGGGTAACATGCGGTAATGTGCCCATGTTACCCGATTATTTATCACACGGTTTCTGGACTGCACTGTCCTGGGTACTAGGTGGTTTACAGTTTAAAAAAACATTCAGAATAAAGAACAAAAAACAATACTTTACCCACAAATAAACATAAAGCACAGAATCCACTCTAATAATTTATAAGATCTTTCACTAATTAATTAGAAGCCTAGGTAAAAATATATGCCTTGAGAAATTTACTCGCTGTCCATGGGCATGCCTCCCATGCTGGAAAATAAAAAATATATTTATTTAAAAATGTATATTCCACCTACAACTAAGTGGATTACAATATCACACACATAATCAAAGTAAAAACAGTAATATTCAAATCAAAACAAATACAAATAAAGATATAAATATTAGCCCCATAATAACTCATACAAATGTAATCTCAGCAATAGGACATTTTGTTGTGTCAAAGTAAGAAATTTAAACACATTTTCCAGCGTGGGATTAGCATGCACTAAGCGGAAAACTACCACAGGATGTCTCAGTGCATTCCGTAGTAGTGCCCTTTTAACGTATGGTAGGCCCATGGTAGGCCTACTACACCTTAGTAAAAGGGCCCCTAACCCTCTATTGCCTCAGGCACAAACTTAGATTATGAGCCCTCTGGGGACAGGGAAATGCCTAGTGTACCTGAATGTTACCCACCTTACAACTGAAAACAGGGCAAGTTAAATCCAATTAAATAATAATCATGATGATGTTTGGGGTCTGGAAATGTTTTAGGGAGAGAGATCTGGTTATTTAAGCTGTTGCCAATCAATCTTTTCTTTTTTGTGTGAAAGTCAGTTTGTGATATCTACCAGCCCCAGTTCTGTCCAAGAAAGTGAACAATATGCCCCAGTGAAGAGGTCAGATTGATAAACCTGTTACATAGTTGGGAAAAATTGAGAAGTTCAGGTATTAAATGCAGCCTCAAAAATTAAGTTCTCAGACTGGATTTGAATTTGGGAAAGGAGGGATACTGGTGCAAACAATCTGGAAAGTATTTGGTACAGCTAGGTGGAAAGCAAAACAGAAGAAACAGCAAACAAAACACATCAAAGATGATAATGAAACAGTGTGCAGTCAGTGATGTTGTTACAAAAACTCTTTATTCAAAACAAGGCATGACTCGACATGGGCCTATGTTTTGGCCACCTGGCCTGCATCAGGATTCTATAACGATTTTCTCGCCTTTCAGTGGCGTCTACAAGCTGTACAAGTTCTTAAATCTATCAACGGTCTTTTTAAAGACCAGTTATGTTCACACTTTAAAGATACATCAGCAAAAATATTTGCGATTGTCAAATATATTTACCAAGACTCCTAAAGCAGGCACGTATGTGCTGAAACATGGTACCGTTTCAAAGCTACATATCTAGAGTCCTTGGTCTGTTTTGAAGAGCCTGATTCTTTTCCTACTTCTTGTCTGGCTGTGTTTTTCACGTGGGACTCCGGTGTTCTTTCCACTTCTGTGGCTCTTTAGCATTCTCAGGATTCTATAAAATATAAAATAAACATACATATGTATTGACAATTCAAAATGAACCTTAAACAGAAGATACAAAATAAAAATATAGAACACCATGAATAGTGGAGAATATATACAGAGAAAAGAAATAATGCTCATCATATTTTATTATATTTGCATATATATTGGCAATTCAAATTAAACCTTAAACAGAAGATATAAAATACAGTTTCAACAAGCCATAAATAGTGAAGTATATATACAGAGAAAAGAAACAATGTTCATCATGTTTATCTGTATTTTTGTGACAATACCAGAGAAAGTAATATAAAAACAAATGTCTGTACAGTCAAAATAACATATACCTAAAGCATGAGATATAAAAATCAAAAAAGAGAATGAGGAATAGATAAAAGAAGTGCTGAGAAACTGGTGTTCACTTATTAAAGTATCCAAACAACATACCAATAGAAAGTAACTTATGTTTTATAGACTCCTGATGCAGGCCAGGTGGCCGAAACACAGGCCCGTGTCGAGTCATGCCTTGTTTTGAATAAAGAGGTTCTGTAACAGCATCACTGACTGCACCAGGGGTGTAGCCAGACTTCGGCGGGAGGGGGGTCCAGAGCCCGAGGTGAGGGGGCACATTTTAGCCCCCCCCCCACTGCCGCTGCCACCAACAACAACTTTGACCCCCCCCTCCCTGCTGACGACCCTCTCAACCCCCCCTCCAGCTGCCAACCCGCCGTCGCCTACCTTTGCTGGTGGGGGACCCCAACCTCCGCCAGCTGAGGTCCTGTTCTTCCTTCGTTCTGTTTCTGAGTCTGACGTCCTGCACGTAACGTTGGGGCCCCCTGCCAGCAAAGGTAGGTGATGGCGGGTTGGTGGCGGGAGGGGGAGTTGAGAGGGTCATCAGCAAGGGGGGTCCAGGGTCTAATTTATGGGGGCCCAGGCCCCTGTTGCCCCATGTAGCTACGCCACTGGACTGCACGCTGTTTCATTGTCATCTTTGCTGTGTTTTGTTTGCCGTTACAGCTAGGTGGAAGACAGGAAGATGAGATATGGCATAGAGGGGAAGGGTGCAGTTAAGAGCATCTTAGCCCAGAGTTTTAAAACAGCAGCTTCACCCTCATAAAAATACAGTCTAGTGTAGAATGCTAGTTTCACACCCTATTTTCCCCCGTTGGTCTCTGTTTTGACTGTAAAGCCATCTCTGGCTGGTATATTCAGCTGTGCACAGAGCTGCTCATATACATTCCATCTGTTCCGTTAAAGCAAAACAGAGATCTAGGAAGCCGAAAAGAAATGAAACTGTTTTATTCTGTGGAATTTCTTCCCGTTAGCTTTTGCATTGGAGACTTCGGTTCCATCAGACTTTTTTTTTTTTGCAATAAATGTGACACAGATGGGAGAAAACTGTTTGTGTTCAAGAATCTCAGGTGTTGGATAGAGCTCATGCAGAGCAGTACTGTGCCTTTGCCATTCTGCCATCAGTGACACTCACTGCCTGTCGAATCTGAGCCCTGGTATCTACTGCACACTGAGTAGTGTTCGCCCCCATCCGCATCTGGTGCTGGCCAACTTCGCCTTCACCAATCCACTCAGAGGTCTTTCTGAATGCCTGCGAGAGCTTTTAGTAAGCTGCTCTTTTCAGGTTACGTAGGCACGTGGAGTTTGCAGGGAAAATGATTCCACCACTCTCCAGGCTGACGACAAATTAAGCTATCCAGAATGCAGGTGCTTTGGCTTCTATGAAGTGCCACTACAACTGCAGTGTTATTCACATTGAGAATGTAGATAATGTTGATGAGTAGATACTGAAAGAGTGGGGGTGGGGGTTTAAATAGGCAGAAGAGGCTCTTGCCCACTTAAACCCCACTCAGCCAGCTGGCCTTGGATATTCAAGGGCACTTAATCACACAGTGCAGGGGCAGAGTTGGGAGGCACTGGCAGTTATACAGGTATCGGTGGTATTCAGGACTGGTGCCCATATAGTTAACCAGACAGGACCATACAAAAAGTAGTCCTATCTTTGCCCGGTTAGCTATGCAGGTGCTGGTACTAAATATTGGCTTGCACTTGCATGCTTCTGGGTCCATGGTTGAATATCGGGTGGGGGGGGGGGGGGGATATTTTTGGATGTATTGTATTTGTATACTGCCAGATGCCAAGGAGGAGAACAGTGACAAGCTGTGTAACACTAACATTATAAAACTGTATCCCAGGTAGCTTATGTTTGCAATACATTCAGTCACCAGCCTGGCCACTGATTTTCATGAGATTCACGTAGAGGTAAGTTGCTGCATGCATTCTTCCATTTCAGATCTTTCACTGGTTCTCCAGTATTGAAGGTCTTTCAAAGTATGATTCCTGAATGATTTCCACAGAGGCATGCCGTTTACTGTCAAAACAAGCCCCCTTTCCCCCAGCATCTACCTACTCACCTGTCCTCTGGCCCACCTTCCCTGTTCTCTTACCCGCACACTCTCAATTAGTCTCCTTAATACTAGTTCCTTGAGGAACAAATATTTTCTCATTCGTGACCTTATCATTTCTCATAAACTAGACTTACTCTGCCTTACGGAAACATGGTTATCCAAGACAGATGCCTCTTATGTTAATCAGGCAACACCAGTAGGCTACACCTACCACCTTGTCAATAGGCCTGATCATTGTGGTGGGGGCCTTGCTGTTATATATTTCTCTAAGTTAGACCTCCCAGGCTTTGCATGTGGCTCGCACTTGAAATCTTGCAATTTTCCCTTGTCTCATCTCCACTCCTGTATTTTTTTACTTCTCTACCTCCCTTCCCCTCTCTCAGCCTCCTCTTTTCAATTGCTGCAAACCCTACTCGCTGACCATTTCACCTCTCATGCTCATTTCCTAGCCCTTGGAGGCTTTAATATTCACATTAACGACTAAACCACTCACTTTATTCAGGAGATTCATAACCTTTTTTCTGATCTAAGCCTGGTCCAACAAATGGATCAACCCACCCATTGTGGGGGGCCACACTTTGGACCTGATCCTGTCTTCAGCTGACTCTACCCCCTTCCTTAGCTCAGTCTCCTTCCTCACCATCCCCTGGACGGATCACTCCCTCATTTCTTTTACCTATGCTCTGCAGAAAAATGTAGCTCATTCCATTCATCCCTCTCTTCCCTGCAGGGATGCTAGCAATCTTTCTGCTGACTCCCTATTAGCTAACAGCTCATTTACCTTTCCATCTTTTACCATTATTCCCTCACAACACTAGGGCAATTCACTTACCTCATGTGCAATGGTATACTGCAGATCTCCAACAGATGAAACAATAGCTCCGTCAAGCAGAATGTAAGTTGTGGCATGACCCCTCAATCACTCATCTCACAATTTACAGGTCAAAGGTAAGATCCTACAAAGCTACACTACTCTCTTAGAAAAAGGAGTACTACTCCACCCAAATTTCAAAAGCCCCTACATCATCTACACTCTACCAAATCCTTCGGTTCCTTACCATATATACTACTCCCCCATAACATCCCAGATGCACAAACCCAGGCACAATTCTTTGAAAACAAGGTTATACAACTATGCTCTTCTCTTGCTTTGTCTTCACTATTGGCTTCAGCTATCCTATTTCCATCCTTCAGATCCCCCCCCCCCCCCCCCCCGATTGGGGGTCATGCCACACTCCACCTCCCCTGAAACAATACTAGGCTCTTTTAGCCCTCCATCTCAATCTGAACTCGATAGGTTTGTTCAGTCCCTGAAGCCAACCACAGCACCTCACAACCTTCTCCTTTCCCACCTGATTAAGTGTTCCTTACCTACATTCATTCCCTATATCTATTCTATGGCTTCTCTCAGTATCTCCACAGGTTACGTGTCAGGCAGCTGGAAAACTGCCTACATCCATCCCAAAATAAAGGACCTGACTCACTCCCTTGAAGACCCAGCTAACTACTGGCCAATAGATAATCTCCCATTTTTGGCAAAGCTCACTGAGACTATAGTACATCAGCAAACATCGGAACTGGTTCTCAAAAATCAAATAGTACGTTCTCACCAGACTGGTTTCCAACATAATCACAACACTGAAACCACTGTAATTGGACTAATGACGTATTTCCTCTCCCATCTTGACAGATCTCACTCAGTCCTCCTTTTATCCCTAGACCTTACCGCAGAATTTGACTTGGTAGATCACTCCCTTTTGCGCCTTTGTCTTTATCAGGCAGGGCTTTGAGACAGAGCTTATGCCTGGTACAGCTCCTACTTTGCCTACTGCTCTTATATAGTGTGGACTATTCAATCTGATTCAGCCCCTTTTCCCCTTGCTTCTAGGGTATCTCAGGGATCCATCTTGTCTCCATTACTTTTTAATGTTTTCCTAGCCCCTGTACTGTTCTTAGCACATTTTCTTGGATTTACTACATTTTTCTGTGCAGATGACATCCAACTACTCTATATTCTTGACCCTTCAAGCTCACATGACATTTCAATCCTCTTTTCTAAGCTCACTAAGATCACTGACTGTCTCCTGGAAAACAAATTGGTCTTGAATCCTAAGAAATCTACCCTGCTTCTCTTTGGTGGTAATAATGACATTTCTCTTGCTTTGCCTCATGCACTCCTCTCCAACACTCCTATTCCCTTGGCCTCCAGTGTCCGTATCCTTGGCGTTGTTTTTGATGACAAACTCACCTTTCATGAACAGCAATCTACTGTTGTCCACAAGTAATTTTACAAGCTAAAATTGATTCGTTCTATTCTTTACTTTCTCCAGCCATTGGTACTCAATGTCCTTGTCCATTCTTTAATTATAAGCCAGTTCGACTACTTCAACTTGCTCTATAAATCTCTCATGTCCAAGGATCTCTACTGCCTTCAAATTATCAGAACATGACTGTTAAACTTGTACATGGTGCCCAAAAATATGACCATGTAACCCCTTTCTGAAGACGTCCCACTGGTTGTCACTTCCTCAATGCATCATCTATAAAATCATACTCAAGCACTGCCCGGTTGCCTGTATGGTCAGTCCGCCCCTGCTCAGCAGTTAACTGCTCAGACCACACCTATTATATTCTGACTTGATTCTTCAATTAAAGTTTAATTGGAATTTTAAAAATTTTAAAAATCTAAATAAAACAGATCTGGACTGATTAAGGATAGACAACTGTTCATTACTCTATCCCTCAAACCAGTGAAATGATGGCCCTTGGAATTTTATCTATTAAGAATATTGTTCCTTTTTCTCTTGCTCCACTTTAGGTGCTATTATATTATGTGATAGTTGGCATTGTTTAGCTTGAAGGGGGTACTTGAATTAGGGGACCTGGTGCCTAATTTAGGCACATGGATGTACACGAGGGTTGAGTTGTTGGTAAATACTTGCACCTAAAGGTAGTCATGGTTCCCGGCTTCTATGAACGATGCCTAACTTTGAGCCACGCTTACAGAACAACACTAAACTTTTTTTTTCAGCGCAGATTTTTAAGTTTCATTTGTAGAATTTAGTCCGATATGTGGTCCAACATGCCTGGTTATCCATCTGGGCACTGAATAACATCCAGGCTCACCCTGGCTCGATCCCAGCCCACCCCAGCAGTAATCGGATAGTGCAACGCCAGTTAATACTAATAGTCAGCATTAATATCTGGTTCAATGCTGCTGAGTACCAGCATTTGGGCTGGCCCACATTAAAGGCAATACTTCTTTCTATGAGTTAATTAGAGAATGGGGTGAAATTTGGGAATCATTACAATTTCTGATGCTGATTGAAATTCTGATGTACTCTGAAAACTAATCAGGTAGGACTGTAGTAGGATTCATACTTTTGAGGATCCTTTCTAGTTGGTCTAACAGTGAGATAGAGTTAGAGAATGCGGTTACTAAACATTCCCTCGCCCACTTTCCCCCAGATTCTATAAAGTTGGGCATCCAAATTTCCAACTAACATACAAATTTGGGAGTACAAGTTATAGAATAGCGCCTAACTTCATTTTTAAATTAGGCACCAATTGGCTTTAAGTACAGTAAAGTTTTGATTATCAGACCTAAATGGGACCAACCTGAAAAGTCGGATAATACGGAAAACAATGGTAACCCCTCAAACAATGCAGAAACAAAGTCAGTAAAAACAGGGTCCTAGCACTTAATGGTGCTGTTTTGCTGTAAAAGTAAGGTCCCGGGTTTGGAAAATGGAAAGAGAGGCTGCATGACATCACCGGGGGTCTGTCGGATATGCCAGATGATCAGATCAGTGAAGGTAGGATAATCGAGACTGTACTGTACCAATAATATCCCTTAAGCAGTGCTAATTAGTTCTATTTAGCACTTATTATAGTTAAACGTGGAACTGCATTTAGGCACTGTTCTACAAACATAGGACTAGATTCCATATATGGCGCTTGAAAATTCAGCGCCAAAAATATTTCCGCCTAGATGTATTCTGTAAACCACACCTAGATTTAGGAGTGGTTTATAGAATACACCTAGCCAGTTTATAGAATATGCCTAGTGGCCATGCCTGCACCTAACTCTAGATGCATCCGTTTATATCAAGTAAAACTTGATGTAAATACTGGCGCCTAAGTAAGGCATGGAGCAGGTGTATTCTATAACCGTGTGCCAGGGGTGTAGCCAGACTTCGGCGGGAGGGGGGTCCAGAGCCCGAAGTGAGGGGCACATTTTAGCCCCCCGGCACCGCCAACCCCCCCCCCCCCCCCCGCCACCATTGCCAACCACCCCCGCCATTGCCGACCCCCCCGCCGCTGCCACCACCACCACCACCAACAACAACTTTGACCCCCCCTGCCAATGACCCTCTCGACCCCCCCCTCCCACCGCCAACCCTCCCCCGCCGCTGCCGTTGCCTACCGTTGCTGATGGGGGACCCCAATCCCCACCAGTCGAGGTCTTCTTCTTCCCGGGCAAGGCTTCGTTCTGTTTCTGACGTCCTGCACGAAGCCTTGCGCGTGAAGAAGAGGACCTCGGCTGGTGGGGGTTGGGGTCCCCCGCCAGCAAAGGTAGCCCACGGCGATGGCGGGGGAGGGTTGGCGGCGGGAGGGGGGTCAAGAGGGTCGTCGGCAGGGGGGTCCAGGGCCAAATCTTTGGGGGCCCAGGCCCCCGTGGCCTCATGTAGCTACGCCACTGCCATGCGCATAGATCTTTGGAATGCCCCCAGTCAACCCGTTCTACGCCTATGGTCACGTCCTCTCTTTGGAAGCACATATTAGAATTTATGTGCACCACTTTACCGAATACGCCTAGCAAGTTGTGCACCTAAATTCTAAATAAAGCAAATTAGTGTCAGTAATTGCTTAAATGGCAATTATCAGCACTGACTGGCTTGTGAAATAATCAAATTGTGCAAGCAAATCCAGAATATGACTGGATTTGTGCGCGCAATTTCAGTCACGCTATATAGAATCTGGAGGATAGTGCCTACAACCTGTAACATCCTGCTACAAAGAGGATGTGTCATGGGCAGGTCAGGTGCATATTTTAGGCATTTACACCGGCCTTTGACATGGCATAAATGCTTGTGCCTAAAGATAGGTGCATGCATGCTGACTTGTGCCCTATTCTATAATGGCAGTTTCACATGCAATTGGCACTTAGGGCCTTATTCTATAAGGGTAATGCTCCTAAATTTACACTGATAAATTTAGGAGCGTAATTTATGCTTCTAAATGTATGCTAAATCTATGAGCGTAATAGGCCCTAAATTAGGAGCATAAATTTTGGAGCATAACCTTTATAGAATAAGGCCCTTAGTACCATATTTTTGGCACCTAATTTTTGGTGTTCATTGTAGAATATACCCCTTTATGTACACCAGCTGTACCACAACCTTATTGTACTGATAAACTGAACTACTACTACTTATTTCTAAAGCGCTATTAGACGTACGCAGCGCTGTACACTTGAACATGAAGAGACAGTCCCTGCTTGACAGAGCTTACAATCTAATTAGGACAAACAGGACAAACAAGAGACAAGGGAATATTAAAGTGAGGATGATAAAATAAGGGTTCTGAACAAGTGAATAAGGGTTAGGAGTTAAAAGCAGCATCAATTATGTGAGGGAGAGACAGACACACAGGGCCGGGAGGGGAAGGCATGGGGAGACGATCAAAGATTGAGTAGGATTTGTGTCAGCACAGGAGGCAACAACTATGGGCAGCTTGGATGAACCCTGTGGTTCCCATCTGCAAATTTTTTCTATCTATCAGATCAATATTCAGCCCCCATGCTCAGCATTTTGTTTTTCAAATTTGTATTACTGAGAAAATCAAATTGATTTGAAACCCAAGCTGGTGTTTCTCACGGGTCTAAACTGTGACCTGACACTGTTGTTGCTTGATTTAGTCATGCACAGAATGAACTCCATAAAACATGCATGATCTTCTCTTGGTGGGTGGAAAAGCTCTTTTTTTCTATAAACATTTTTGAACTGCAACGATGAGGTTCAGACTTTGTTGGTGCAAATATTTCTATTTCAGGCATTTGCCACATTGTAAGCTGGAATAATACTAACACTAGAAATCAGAACTTATCCTTATCCTATAGAAATAAAAGGGTTAAAGATTATAGCTGAATGTCAAAATACTTTGATAGACCTTTTTTAAAGTCTGGAATCCTATAGTTCAATTCTGTAACATTCATGAACTTCATTGACCCTTTTCCCCTTAAATCATGTTTTTTCTTTGTTAAAGGATATGTATATATTTTTTCATGGCTAATACGCTTAGGGTTGAATACTATAAATAGCGCCTGAAAATTGGAGCAAAAAGACCCCGCTTAAGTGGTATTAAGAACATAACAATAGCCATACTGGGTCAGATCAATGGTCCATCTAGCCCATATCATGCTTCCAAAAGTGGCCAATCCAGGTCACCAGTACCTGGCAGAAACACAATAAGTAGCATCATTCCATATTGCCAATCCCGAGGCGAGCAGTGGCTTCCCCCATGTTCATCTCAATAACAAACTTGTTCAAACCTTTTTTTAAACCCAGATATGCTAACCGCCATTACCACATCCTCCGACAATGAGTTTCAGAGCTTAACTATACATTACGTGAAAAATATTTCCTCCTATTTGTTTTAAAAGTATTTCCATGTAATTTATATTGAGTGTCTCCTGGTCTTCATAATTTTTGAAAGAGTGAAAAATCCACTCAGGATTTTATGGACCTCAATCATATCCCCCCTCAGCCATCTCTTTTCCAAGCTGAGGAGCCCTAACCTCTTTAGTTTTTCCTCATATGGGAGGAGTTCCATCACCTTTATCATTTTGGTCGCTCTTCTTTGAACTTTTTCTAATTCCGCTATATCTTTTTTGAGATACGGCGATACAGAGGGATTATAATATTTTTGGTCTTATTTTGCATCCCTTTCCTAATAATTCCTAGCATCCTGTTTATAATTTTGGCCACTGCCTCACACTGTGCAGAAGATTTCACCATATTGTCTAAAATGACACATAGCTCTTTTTCTTGAGTGCTGACTCCTAAGGTTGACCCTAGCATCAGGTAACTATGATTCGGATTATTCTTCCCAATGTACATCATGTTGCATTTGTCCACATTAAATTTCATCTGCCATTTGGATGCCCAGTCTTCCAGTTTTCTAAGGTCTTCCTGCAATTTTTCACAATTCGTATGTGTTTTGACAACTTTGAATAGTTTTGTGTCATCTGTAAATTTAATAACCTCACTTCTCATTCCGTTTTCCAGATCATTTATAAATAGCACCAGTCCCAGTACAGATCCCTGTGGCACTCCACTATTCGCCCTCCTTCATTGAGAGAAATGACCATTTAACCTTAACCTCTGCTTTCTGTCCAATAACCAATTCCTAATCCACACCAGAACATTGCCTCCTATCCCATGACTCTTTAATTTTCTCAGGAGTCTTTCATGAGGAACTTTATAAAATGCTTCCTGAAGATCTAGATACACTACATCAACCGGCTCACCTTTATCTACATGTTCATTCACACCTTCAAAGAAATGAAGCAAACTGGTGAGACAAGACTTCACTTGGCTGAACTCATGCTGACTCTGTCCAATTAAACCATGTTTATTTGTGTGTTTTGTAATTTTATTCTTTATAATAGTTTCCACTATTTTCCCTGTCACTGAGGTCAGGCTTGGAACTCTTAAAAAATCAGCTTCAATTGACCACCCTTCAATCTTCAGGTGCTATGCCTAAAGTTCAGCGCAGTCTATAGAATAACGCGTAAGTGAAAAGGTTGTACGTAAATTTAGGTGCCACCATTTGCACCAACTAAAATGTGGTGCAAATGGCAGTGCCTAAATTTACATGTGGCGCACCCATATTCTATAATTACATGTGTAACTCAAAACCACACCCCCAATCCACTCCCAAATGCCCCTGACCCTCCCATTTCCACACCCCTTTTTTCAGGCTGCACATAAATTGTATGCGTGGATTCTGTGTCTAACTTTTCATGCATAAGTCCCAGTTAATGCTTGTTAAAAAGCCAATTATTAGCACTAATTGGCTTGTTATTCTATTAAATTGCACTGGCAAATTTGGGGCTTGCCTAAATTTGCACATGCTAATTTTATTAACTTTTATAAAATCAGGGGGTTAATATATGACTTTTCTTTATTATTCTTCTGTATTGTCAATGACTCCCTCTCCTCTGTTCATCTATCAACCACATACATTCATCCAATCATTTTTCTTCTTTTAAATAAATTATTTTAACTCTATACTTGAATACTCATCTTATTTCAAAAAATCGGACCCAGGGGTTGTTGTTAATGTCCGACATGCACGTTTCGCCCTTCCCCAGGTCTGTCTCAAGGACTCACCCCTACAAAAAATAGAAATATGTAGAAATACCTCCCAACGTTAAATGAAACGTCTATAGAAGAAAAATATATTTTAAAAAATGTGGCATCATGGTGAGCCGATGAAGAGTTGTGTGCAAGTTCTATTGCCATAAAAGTTGAGTTGGCAATATGCACAGCTGAGGTTCCTAAGCCAGTATAAGAATACTCTAATGATTGGATGAATGTATGTGGTTGATAGATGAATAGAGGAGAGGGAGTCATTGACAATTTAGAAGGATATAATTTTTGGACTCCCAAGAGTAGTTAAATTAACAATTAGCCGAAGAGACTTTTCTTTATTATTGCCATTCTGTTTAAGGTATATGAGTAACTGTAATGTACAGTGGTATGTTCTGTTTGGTTTGATTTATAAATTATTTTGTTGTAACTGCTTTTGATATACAAAAAATTTAATAAAAAGTTTTAAATTAAAAAATAGAAATTCGAGGGTTAATATTCGAAAGCACCTGCTATCCAGGTAAGTGCCACTGAGCAGGATACTCAGAAGCACTTTCCAGATAGTACCTTTGAATATCCACACAGACTGCTGGATAGTGCCAAAAGAATCATGGCAGAGCCACGATGATCCCAGAACCTACCTTAAGTTGGTGTCCTAAGTTATCCAGATAAATTATCCAGGTTGTGGACTGAATATTGCCACTATCCAGAGAAGCTCCGGCACTAACCATGTTATCAGTGGCACTGAATAGCGATATATTTTTTTTTACTGCTGCAGCCAGCATAGGCCATTAAATTCTATTGATTCCATGGTGAACAACAGTTTAACAGCCTCTGAAATGTTTTTGCAACTTCTGCGAAATGGCTTAATCATGAAGTGTCAGTTAAGGTCCTTGAACTATTTCAGTGATTTATTGAAGCTCAAGGATCTGCTTAAACCAAATATAATACAAATCCTACAGCTCCCTGTTCACCACGATAGGACGGGACGTGCTGGCCCTTTTGCCTCAGTTGAGCTGTACTCTTCTTCTCCCTTGGTGAGAACATTTCCTTGGGTTTGTAGATTGAACTTCATATTGAGAACATGTCCAAGAGCAATTCCAAATACCTTTAGGAAGAGGCATAATAAACCAGGGGCCCAGTGGAAACAGAAGTATTTTTCACGTACACAAACTAGAAGGAACCTGTTACACTTTTGTGTTTGGATATGCAGAACTTTCTCCCGTTCCCAATGGCTCATGAAATGATGGACTCTGATGTAGGAGGGGTAGGTAAGGAGCAAGACCATGTGGCCTGGGCCCAGGGGTGGACTGACCACTGGAACAATAGGGCAGTGAGGGGCCTACTCTCCCCTAGCTTCCGTCTAATTTAATCACTTCTGATAGGTGGTTAGGGGCCCATGGCCCTTATTGCCTGAGGGCTCAGAACACTCAGTCCACTCCTGCCTGGGCCTCATGCAGAAAAGGGGCCAAGCTTGGGAAAATATATTTATTTGTTTAATATAACACAGAATGAATATGGCTACTGGATATTTCTTTAATTCTAAACATGTCCTGTATGCACACTTCTACAGCTAAAAATCTGCCGCAGTCTCTATTTTTATTTATTTTATTTTTTTAATTAC
The DNA here is from genome assembly GCF_901765095.1 of Microcaecilia unicolor. Taxonomy (NCBI): domain Eukaryota; kingdom Metazoa; phylum Chordata; class Amphibia; order Gymnophiona; family Siphonopidae; genus Microcaecilia; species Microcaecilia unicolor. Next base: position 269,241,916 of record NC_044035.1, on the reverse strand, counting down.
AAATTCTAGGACTCTGGGGCTTCCTAATTTGCATTGGCCCAGGCCTTTGTGATTCTCTGAAAAACCCTGCAGCTGATGAATGATTCACTGCTATATAATTGTTAGAAAAAGAATGTATTATAAATTTTTATGGACCTACATGTTGAACTCAACAATTGAAGCAGTTCACAGTAATTCAGTAAAAACATAATTAGTTCCTAACATCAAGCCCTCTAAAAACCTCCAACCCCTCCTTACCCACCCTCCCTCTCAGCGCAAGACCAACAAAAAAGCCTCTCACTTTAAGTGTTCCTTTTCGCCCCCAAAAAGCCAAGAATAACTGTTTGCAAGCAGATAAAGGGCAAATTAGTGCTACTAATTGGTTGTTAAGTGATAATTATTGGCACTGATTGGCTTGTTAATCAATTAAGGTGTGCACGCAATTTGGACATGCGACCAAATTAGCACACACAACTTAAGCACCATATATAGAATATAGGGGAAAATGCTAATTTCCATGATACAGGACAAAATTTCTCTTTCCCACTCTCTATTTGTCCATGGCACATGGATGACAGTTCAGCCTGCATTGCTATTCCTCTGTTTACCTTAAAGGGGAATTCTGTCTAATGCCATTCAACATTGCAGTACAGTGTTCAGCCTTCTGATGTTAGAGTCTTGGCTGAAAGGGAGTTAGAGAAGCAAAAGGTTGTTGGCAAACTGAGGGGTCCTTTTACAAAGGCGCGCTGAAAAATGGCTTGCAGTAGTGTAGGCGTGGGTTTTAGGCGCATGCCGATCCATTTTTCAGCGCGCCTGTAAAAAAGACCTCTTTTTTTTTTGCCAAAAATGGACGTGTGGCCAAATCGAAATTGCCACGCGTCCATTTTGGCTCTGAGACCTTACCGCCAGCCATAGACCTAGTGGTAAAAATCTGGGTGGTAATGACCTACGCGCGTCAAATGCCACTTGGCATGTGTCCGTTACGCGTGCCAGAAAATAAAAAATATTTTTCAGACGGGTGTAGCGGACGCACGCCAAAATTGAAATTACCACAAGGGCTAAGCGGTAACTGGGCGGTAACTCCAATCTGGCGCACGTTTGGTGCGTGTAGGTGCCTACATGGCTTAGTAAAAGGGGCCCTGAGACATCCATTTTCCATCTGGTAGCTAGGACAGCATGGGACATAAGCTTGTTGTCACCCATGCTTGAGAATGGGGCAGATGAATTCTGAGGCTGGGTCTCGCTAATAGAAATCAGAGGCGCTCAGAAGCTCTGGAACATAGAAAATCTCTCTTTATTTCACTAGCATCCAGAAAGCTAATTTGTCTGATCAAAACATTAGAGCTGTTCTTGTAAAGGGCAGTAGAATTCCCTTACCAGTGCCACTCTTTTACTAATTTCTCCTCGGAGCTTCTTAAACTGCAGCTTTACAAGTGCTTGGCCACAGTTTTTCTTGCTTTCATAGCAGTAGAGGCTGTAAACTAAAAAAAAAAAAATTCTGAACAGAAATAAACACCAGCAGTTGTCTATAGGTAAACAGCCCAATGTGTGTATGTGTTTGACTCATTCTGGAAAATCATGATCCTTTATCCTTTTGATGAGAAGTGTCAGAGCCTGGGCATTTGGTTTATTGCTATGAGTGACAGATGCATTAGTGGGAGCTGTTAGAGCTGGATGGATTCAGGGCCCCTGTTTTCATGTCCTCCCTGAAATATAAGTTTATTTTGGTATTCTGCTATGGACTTTTCTACCACTTCCTCATTCCAGAAGAGGATTGATACATTGTACAATAATTCTGCCTAATTTGTGCTATTAGCACTCAGGCTACACAGAATTTATTTTTTTCTTACTGAATAATTTAAGAAATGTGGGCTGGTAAATCACTGCGCAGTGTAACGTGTTGGAACCCAAAATTGCAGCAATGTGAGAGGAAGAGATTTGTATAGTGTTCCTCGCTGATTCAGATCTGTATGCTACTACTAATCATTTCTATAGTGCTGCTAGATATACATTAAATGCAGGTACTTTCTCTGTCCCTAGTGGGCTCACAATCTAAGAGTCCTGTTTACAAAGCTGTACTAAGGGCACGCTAGTATTTTTAGCATGCGCTAAACGCTAAAGACACCCATATATTCCTATGGGTGTCTCTAACATTTAGCACACATTAAAATTGCTAATGCACCTTAGTAAACAGGACTCTAAGCTTTTGTTTTTTTAACCTGGGGCAATGGCGGGTTGGGTGACTTACCCAGATTCACAAGGAGTTGAAGTAAGAATTGAACCCAGTTCCCAAGGCTCTTTTTAGTTCATTGTACTAACCATTAGGCAACTCTTCCACTATATGGCTGGTCCTGTTTTGGTGATTAAGGACATTCAACCGCAACTCTTGCTGCAACAGTTCAAATCTTGTCTACAGCTGCCTCTTGTAATGCAACCTTCGCAACAAAGACTGGTCACTAAGTGTTGCCAGTTCTCTCTGTGCTCAGCTTCCTGCTTTGCCCCTATTTCCAGATACAGGAATGAGCCTACCATGTGCACATATCTATATGTGTGTCTTCTCTAATAACTATTGCACTTAATGTCCTGTTCACCCCAAGAGGCTGATTTTCAAAACCATTAATGCAGTCGGCAACGGCATTGATCACATGATTTAAAAAACAAAACAAACAACCTATGGCAGTGCACCATCATTTTGAGACCCATAGCTAATGGGCAGGAGAGGAAAAGGAACTTCTCCAGCCCCATTCCAATAGATCTTCTCTGGGTGAGTCCCAGGGGCTGAAGTGATAGGAGTGTACTACCGTCTGCCTGGCCAGGATGAATAGACGGATGCAGAAATGTTAAAGGAAATTAGGGACGCAAACAAACTGGGCAACACAATAATAATGGATGATTTCAATTACCCTGATATTGACTGGGTAAATGTAACATCAAAACTCTGCTGCCTGTCTCATCTTCCGCCAGGGTCGCTTTACTCATACTACCCCCCTCCTCAGACCCTTCACTGGCTCCCTATCCGTTTTCGCATCCTGTTCAAACTTCTTCTACTAACCTATAAATGTACTCACTCTGCTGCTCCCCAGTATCTCTCCACACTCGTCCTTCCCTACACCCCTTCCCGTGCACTCCGCTCCATGGATAAATCCTTCTTATCTGTTCCCTTCTCCACTACTGCCAACTCCAGACTTCGCGCCTTCTGTCTCGCTGCACCCTACGCCTGGAATAAACTTCCTGAGCCCCTACGTCTTGCCCCATCCTTGGCTACCTTTAAATCTAGACTGAAAGCCCACCTCTTTGACATTGCTTTTGACTCGTAACCACTCGCCTCCACCTACCCTCCTCTCCTCCTTCCTGTACACATTAATTGATTTGATTTGCTTACTTTATTTATTTTTTGTCTATTAGATTGTAAGCTCTTTGAGCAGGGACTGTCTTTCTTCTATGTTTGTGCAGCGCTGCGTACGCCTTGTAGCGCTATAGAAATGCTAAATAGTAGTAGTAGTAGTAAGGCACGCTAGGGAGGTAAAGTTCCTTGACGAAATCAAGGACTGCTTTATGGAGCAGCTGGTACAGGAGCCAATAAGAGAAGAAGAAATTCTAGACCTAGTCCTTAGTGGAATGCATGATCTGGTGCGGGAGGTAATGGTGCTGGGGCGCTTGATGACAGTGATCATAATATGATCAGATTTGATATTAGCTTTGAAGTAAGTATACATAGGAAATCAAATACATTAGTGTTTAACTTTAAAAAAGGAGATTATGATAAAATGAGAAGAACGGTGAAAAAAAAACTTAGAGGAGCTGCTGCGAGGGTCAAAAATTTACATCAGGTATGGATGCTGTTCAAAAACACCATCCTGGAAGCCCAGGCCAAATATATTCCACGTATTAAAAAAGGAGGACGGAAGACCAAACGACAGCCAGCATGGTTAAAAAGTGAGGTGAAGGAAGCTATTAGAGCTAAAAGAAAATCTTTCAGAAAATGGAAGAAGGAACTGACTGAAAGTAATAAGAAACAGCATAAGGAAAGTCAAGTCAAATGCATAGTGCTGATAAGGAAGGCTAAGAGACTTCGAAAAAAAGATTGCGTTGGAGGCAAAAACACATAGTACAGTTTTTTTTAGGTATATTAAAAGCAGGAAGCCGGCAAAATAATCGGTTGGACCGCTAGATGACCGAGGAGTAAAAGGGAAGGCAAAGCCTTAGTGGAGAGATTAAATGAATTCTTTGCTTCGGCCTTCACCAAGGAAAATTTGGGTGCGATACCGGTGCCAGAAATGGTATTCGAAGCTGACAAGTCGGAGAAACTGAATGAATTCTCTATAAACCTGGAGGATGTAATGGGGCAGTTCAACAAACTGAAGAGTAGCAAATCTCCTGGACCGGATGGTATTCATCCCAGAGTATTGATAGAACTGAAAAATGAACTTGCGGAGGAGCTATTGTTAGTAGTTTGTAATTTATCCTTAAATTCGAGCATGGTAGCGGAAGATTGGAGGGTGGCCAATGTAACACCGATTTTTAAAAAAGGTTCCAGGGAAGATCCAGGAAATTATAGACCGGTGAGTCTGATGTCGGTGCTGGGCAAAATAGTAGAGAGTATCATAAAGAACAAAATTACAGAATATATTCAAAAGCATGGATTAATGAAACAAAGCCAACATGGATTTATTGAAGGGAAATCTTGCCTCACCAATCTATTACATTTCTTTGAAAGGGTGAACAAACATGTGGATAAAGGTGAGCCAGTTGATATTGTGTATCTGGATTTTCAGAAGGCATTTGACAAAGTACCTCATGAAAGACTCCAGAGGAAATTGGAGAGTCATGGGATAGGAGATAGTGTTCTATTGTGAATTAAAAACTGGTTAAAAGATAGAAAACAGAGAGTAGGATTAAATGGTCAGTATTCTCAATGGAGAAGGGTAGTTAGTGGGGTTCCCCAGTGGTCTGTGCTGGGACTGCTGCTTTTTAACATATTTATAAATGACTTAGAGATGGGAGTAACTAGTGAAGTAATTAAATTTGCTGATGACACAAAGTTATTCAAAGTCGTTAAATCACGGGAGGATTTTGAAAAATTACAAAAGGACCTTACGAGTCTGAGAGACTGGGCATCTAAATGGCAGATGATGTTTAATATGAGCAAGTGCAAAGTGATGCATGTGTGAAAGAGGAACCCGAATTATAGCTACGCCATGCAAGGTTCCACGTTAGGAGTCACAGACCAAGAAAGGGATCTAGGTATCGACGTTGATGATATGTTGAAACCTTCTGCTCAGTGTCCTGTTGTGGCTAAGAAAGTAAATAGAATGTTAGGTATAATTAGGAAAGGAATGGAAAACAAAAATGAGGACGTTATAGAGCCTTTGTATCGCGCCATGGTGCGACCACACTTTGAATATTGTGTTCAATTCTGGTCGTCACATCTCAAAAAAGATATAGTGGAATTAGAAAAGGTGCAGAGAAGGGCGATGGAAATGATAAAGGGGATGGGACAAATTCCCTATGAGGAAAGGCTAAAGCTTGGAGAAAAGGCAGCTGAGGGGAGATATGATAGAAGTCTATAAAATAATGAGTGGAGTTGAATGGGTAGATGTGAAGCGTATGTTTATGCTTCCCAAAAATACTAGGACTAGGGGGCATGCGATGAAGCTACAAAGTAGTACATTTAAAACAAATCGGAGAAAATGTTTCTTCACTCAACATGTAATTAAACTCTGGAATTTGTTGCCAGAGAATGTAGTAAAGGTGGTTAGCTTAGCGGAGTTTAAAAAAAGGTTTGGACGGCTTCCTAAAGGAAAAGTCCATAGACCATTATTAAATGGACTTGGGAAAAATCCACTATTTCTGGGATAAGCAGTATACAATGTTTTGTACTTTTTTGGGATCTTGCCAGGTATTTGTGACCTGGATTGGCCATTGTTGGAAACAGGATGCTGGGCTTGATGGCCCTTTGATCTGTCCCTGTATGGCAATACTTATGTACTTATGTAGTTTTAAACACCATACAACTTGGTGGTATAGTGTTATAATATGACTGCAGTGCAGTCCCAGGCCAAATTACCCAAAACCAAAATAATTCGTTACAAAAAACTGAGCTATCTCAAAACAAAAACTGTGCAGGGTTTTCACACAGCCCAGGTGGTGGTCACTGTGAGATCCTGCTGATGTGAACTCTCTTATTTGGCTCCTTGCATGCTTTATTTCTGTGGAAAAAAAAAACCGGAATTCCTTTAAACTCTGCTATTGGAGCTCTGAGAAGTTGCTAGACTCGCTCTGCATGTACCAGCAGAGACAGGGTTATTTTCCAAATGCTATTAGAACTCTGGGATCATGCTGATTCAACTGGAGTGTGGAAACTGAGAGAGAGAGAGAGAGAGAGAGAGAGAGAGAGAGAGAGAGAGGAGACTGAAGACTGAAGGAGTGGGGAAGCTGAGCTTTAGCACAGAAGCACCAGAGGAGACTGAAGGAGTGGGGAAGCTGAGCTTTAGCACAGAAGCACCAGATTCCCTTGGGCTTAAGCAAGTCAGCAGACATTTTAAAAAAATGACCCCCCCCCCCCCCCCTCTACTTTTTACCTGACATAACCAGCACACATTTCACTCAAGGACTGGGATGAGGGAGTGAAGGTAATTGGAGACCTGTCAGCCCAGAAAGGAAGACAGTCAAACAGGGCCCCCTGCTCCTTTTCCATTTAGGAGAGTAAGATGGTCTGATTAGCTACTCCCAAGACCAAATAACACTCTAGACTGATTAACAGAAACTGTGATTCTGTTCGAAAACAAACCTTTATTGATCTTTAGAATCCTGTGTGGAACTTCCTTGTAGCAGCTTGCTATCTGCTTTCCTGCTTCTCCTTTGCCTTTTAGACCAACTATACAAATTTCAATTGTTTTCGGTGAAGATTTATCTCCTTACTAATGGGAATCTCCTTTGGTTGATTAAAGCATGCAGCTGATTTACCTGCTCCTCTAAGTATATTCACACATTAGGCAGACAGCATGACTTGGAAATATGCCGCATCATGTTACTGGCTGCTCTAATTCACTTGGTCACAAAATCTATTACATGCCTTCTTGTTGGTAACACATTGGGTATTAAACAAAATAAGAGGCATGATAATGAAATTCCGGATCTGATAAAGCACTCTCCCTACAGAGCTAATAACACAGAATAAATATTAAAAGTGATGCACGACTGATTTGTGTGTTTCTAAATGCCTGGAATCTCTGATTATTCTGACAGAGAAAACAAGAACAGAAAGTTTCCTAAACCTTTTTTCACCACAAACTATTTTCCACATGTCAGACTTTCATACATCTCTCAATTGTCATACTTTCCAATGATACATAGAAAGTGCAGTTGGTAGGTAGGATGTAAAATGTTATAGTCGGTATTCTAAAGCTTCACCTTTTTTTGCCTCTTGAATAAAGAACATCTTTTTCAGACTTCTGCTGCTCTCTTATTCTGATGATTCATCACTCCTCATTAAATATGCTGATGTACAGAAGATTGATGCACCAACGTGGCAGGAATTTAAATGTTGTAAAAACTATATGAAAACTGGGACGTGTTGCTGTGAACTACAGATCTCGGAGACTCTGCTAGCAGAAGAGTAATAATTAGATGTCCGGGGGCTTATGCAAAGAATCCAACATTCAAAAGCCTGGAGGGGAGACCCCCCTCCCACTTAGCCACGCACATGTGGCGCAGCCTCTGTTTCCATTCCATTTGTATCATACTGGGTTTTGTTGTAAAATACTGCCATGGAGTTGTAACAAAATATTCATCAAGTGAACAAATTACAAGGTGTAACAAGCTTACTGCAGTGTGCACTTTAGATCCGCTTGAATATGTGATTTTTGTTCATTTATATTTATGCAGAAGTAATCCAAAGAACAATCTTTTCTGATGGAGAACTGAGAACAACAGTATAAGAAGTTTCCAGAACCCCTGGGTTTATCCATGTTGTCACACTTAACAAATTTCCATGAGTCTATCAAAGAATTAACGCAGGCACATGGGAAACTCCAGACCTTACTTCTGGTTTCGGCGGTTAATGCTGCCTTTACAGTAACTTTTACAACCAACACATTCACGGCCAGCAGAGAAGCTAGGGAACCGGTGTTCAATTCCTTTCCCCCTACTCATGTGCCTTGTGATCTTTTGTTTTTTAGCACATGGGTAATGCGCACATATCCAAAAATTACTGTGGGACACCTCAGCGTGCCCCATGGTAAAAGCCATTTTTTTGCTGTGGTAAGCATGCTTTAGTGCTGAGAGGGGCCCGGCCTCCAAAGGGGGCACAGCACTGGGGTGTGTCTCTCTCCTGCTTCTGATGGGACCCGAGTGATCGCGTGCTGAAAGGAACAGGAAAAAGAAAACTCCAACACCGGGCCTTCTTTAGACACTGGGAAGGAGCAGACACAGGGCTTTGGGGCCTCTGGTTTGGCTGGTGAGGGTCCCCAAGCCCTGCCAGCAGAATCCTTCCTCCATCACTGTGCTCCGCCACATTGTCTGCCCTGAGGCTGCTTTTCCCCTCACATCACATGCGTGACATGAAGGGAAAAGCAACTGCAGGGTAGGCAATGCGGCAGAGAACAGCGCTGGAGGAAGGGTTCTGCTGGCGGGGCTTGGGGACCCCCACCAGACAAGGTATGTGGAGTTGTGGCAGGGGCAGGGAGGTTGGGCAAAATGTGCTCCCCCACTTTGGGCTCCGCCCCCCCCAATTTTTATAGTCTGACTATGCGGTGGTCTGGGGACGGCAGCAGCGATTAGGGAGGGCGGCAGCAGCGGTCCTGGGGGGGCCCAGCAGTGGCAGTCCTGGGGAGGCCTGACAGTGGTGGCCCTGCCATGGGTCTAGCTCAGTCTCTCTGTGGCCCTGTGATTACCGCAGCTTAGTAAAAGGGCCACTAAAACATTAACCCCATCCTCTGGATTCTATATAGAGTAACTTATGTTGTACGTGCAAATCCAGTGATATTTTGGATTTGCATGTGCAACTTAACTAACTAACAAGTCAATCAGCGCCAATAATTGCCTATTAACAAGCAATTATTGACACTAATTGGCATTAATATTTATGCACACAAATGTCTAAGCATATTCTGTAAAGTAATGCACGTAAATTATAAGTCGCATAGTTGAAAACGGGGTTTGGCCATGACATGGAATGGGCATGTCATGGGTTTTTCTAAAAACTATGCGTGTTATTATAGAATACACCCGGTGTGCATCTAATTTAGGCATCGGCATTTACACCAAGTTTTAGTTGGCATAATTGTCTGTGACTAAATTTAGTCATGTAGACAGGCGCTAGGCATTTTCTATAAACTGTGCCTAAATTTATGCATAGCTTATAGAATATGCCTAAGTGTATTTTTTTCCACACTGATTTTTTAGGTGTGATATGTAGAATCTAGCCTATCTGTGTAAGCGAGATTATTGTACCTGAAATCTAATAATGTCACATGGCATTTTAAGATAATTTGGAAAAGCAGGCCAAATTTTATTTTTATTTCATTTAGATATTGGCTTCTTGGTTAGTCATGTTTGGCGGCTCACAAAGATTATCAGCAGACAAACACCACTGAACACACCAATAATAAAGAGTCTTCAACCAACTTTTTGTGCTGTACTATAATTGTCTTGCAGAATTTATTGTATGCAAAATTACAGCTGCAATATGTGTTACAGAAATAGGAAGAGAACAGTACCAGGGTAATGGCACTTTTTAAATTAACATCTTTTTTTAATTTCCCAGAAGAATCACTATTTTGATGTTTCCAAGATGCAGTTTATCACGTCATGCCAAATGCTCCTCCATTGCTGTTCAGTCTGTGTTTGGGTGACCATCTGGCTCCAGGTAAAAATAATCCCCCAAAATACTGTAGAAGAAATAGAATGTAAAATGACAGAAAAGAAAAGTCACTTTGGAACAAGAACCAAAATGGGATTGAGAGGACTACAAGTAAGTTTATATTTTTTAAGACATCCAGTTACAACTGGTTCTTCTTATACTCTGCCCTTGGAAATACATTTTGTTAGACTTGGGTCCAAAATGTATGATCTACAGTCACAAGCCCTACCTGCAATTTGGGTATTACAAGCACTGATCTTAAGGATTAAGAAAATGAGGAGTCAGGATGGGGGCATGAGTAGATACTTTTAATGCTAACACTACCTTGCTCTGTGCAGATTGATTACCTATTTTAAAAATGGCTTGTAAAAGGAGAAGGAAGATCTAAGGACAGTGGGCCACCGGTTGAAGGGGCAAAAAAAAAAAATTCCCTCTGTCCTTGTCCCTAAGCTTTACACTTCCTGATGCTATGTTGAGTAAAGGACTGGAAAGGAAAGTTAAAGAGATGTGAAGCCCCACTTTACATAGATTGACGAGAAAGGAATGGTGGTGGTGGTGGTTGGGGGGGGGGGGGGGGGGGGTTCCACACATGGAGCCTTTTGTAAAATCACTATATGAATATTAGCAAACATACATGTATTTTCCATATACAGAACAGCAGCAATTTCATAAATATTCATTTGCATAAAAAGAATGTGGTCCCTGAGAGCTTTATATGTGTATGTGCCAGCATCTATGCATGCAGATGTCAACTTTCCAAACTACACCGGAGTTGCCAACATTTACACCATCCAGCATCCCTATCCCAATACCAACCTGCCACTTCTACCCTGACAATATGAATTCACTCCCTCCCCCTGAAACAACCTCCCACATATAACATCCCTCCCAACATCACTTCATCACTAATCTCGTACCCTATCCAACACATATCCTCCAACCACTGGACTCTCCATAGCACAATCTATAGTTCCCTTACTCCCATTAGACCTTCTCCTGACACAGTCTATACCTCTCACACTCCAGACCCCCCCCAACACAATTTATTCCTTCACCCCAAACTCTGACACTGACCACAACCCTCCTATCCCGACATCCTACTCAGCAGTATCACACTCTTCTGGACAGGGCCGGTCTTAGCAAGTGCGGGGCCCTATGCAGACCAATTTGATGGGGCCCCACCCTAGCCCTGCCCCCATCCTAACTCTGCCCCACCTAGCTCCACCCCCATCCTAGCTCCACCCCCACCCTAGCTCCAGGGCCGGCCACCCCTCCCTCTGAGCTCCAGGGCCGCTCCCTCCGAGCTCCAAGGCCCCCAGCTCCAGGGCTTCCCCCCCTAGGGCTCCCAGCTCCAAGGTCCCCCTCCCTCCCTCCCTCCCAGTCATTTTTTAACACCCCCCTCCAAAATCCAGTACTAGGTTTGCCGAGAATACAAAACACTCAGGACCTATAGAGCAATTCTACCATACCATAAGCAGTCATTTCTACGAATCACACAAAGAAAAGGAAAACATCTTAAAACACTACAGTGAGCACTAGAACATCAATTCACCTATTGTAAAATGAAACCAGACAGAATAGTACAGATCGTCAATCCTGCACAGTCAATGCAAACTGAAAGCCATGTCTTTTTCACAAACACAGATACACCCTAATCCACTATAGAATAAGTAGTAATATTTAAACTTTCTATTTAGACAAAAATTAAACTGAACCCCCAAGATGCCAGACTCTGCATACAATGCAACACCACAGAAACAGACAATGTCCCCTAGTACTGTGCAAAATATAAAGACAGCAGATGTAAATTTGAAAAAAAACTAACAAATACCAATCACCACTTTACAAATTAACAAATAGAAATAAAACAAATATAGAACATAAAATAATACCATTTTATTGTACTAATAGATTTAGCTTTCAGAGGCCAAAACATCCTTCCTCAGGTCAATATAGTATAGTACTGTTACAGTATCCTATCCTGACCTGAGGAAGGGGGTTTTGTTCTCTGAAAGTTAGCCAAAATGTATTAAAATTAGTCCAATAAAAAGATTACCTTGTTTACATGTTCTATTATAAACATTTATTAACACATCTACAAAACTACTTTATCCTAGAGCAAAAAAATAAAAATATATATTTTATTTACAGTTTGTTGTCTCTGGTTTCTGCTTTCCTCATCTTCTTTTCACTGTCTTCCTTCCATCCAGCATCTGTCTTCGGTCTCTCTCTGCCATCCAGTGTCTGCCCTCTCTGCTGTCTCCTCCATCCAATGTCTGCCCTCTCTCCCTGCCCCTTCCATCCACATCTGCCCTCTATCTCTGCCCCTTCCATGATCCATCCACCATCTGCCCCTGTCTGCCCTCTCTCTCTCTCCCCCCATCCATTCACTGTTTGCCCTTTCTATCCCTTCCATCCACTGTCTGCCCTTTCTCTCTGCCCCTTCAATCCACCATTTGCCCTCCCTCTCCCATCCATCCAGGGTTTGCCCTCCCTCTCGCTCCCCCATCCAGGATCTGCCCCTCTCTCCGTCCCTTTTTTCAGCCCCCAGTTCCAGCCCCACTATCCCACCAGTCCCCCATTTCAGCCCCAGCCCTTTTCTCCCACCAGTCCCGAGCTTCAGCCCCCCAGCCACTTCTCCCTGTCCCCATTTCAGCCCCCAATCCCCAGTTTCAGCCCCTGCCCCTTTTCAGCCTCCAGTCCTAATACTAGCCCCCTTATCCCACCCACCCTCTTTTTCAGCCCCCAGTTCCAGCCCCCTTCATCCACATACCTTGTATTAGGGCCCCCCTTTTCAGAACCATTCTCCCACCTGACCCACGCATGGCCCCCATTTTCCCATATTGCCCCTTCTCAGACCCCAGTGCCAGTTCCCTTCTCCCATCCGAGAACCCCCTCCCTAGTCCCCTTCTCCCATCCAAGAACCCCAGTCCCCTTCCCAACCCCAGTCCCCTTCAACCTCCAAGAACCCCTCCCCACCCCCTTATCCCATCTGTGAACCACCTCCCCACCTCAGTCTCCTTCCCATTTGAGAACCCCTCCCCACCCTTCCCCCACCTGAGAACCCCCACCCCACACCCTTCTCCCATCTGAATCCCACCCACCACCCTCACTGCCTTTAAAAAAAACCTCACTGCCTTTAAAAAAATGATTTCAAAGCGCCGGAGTGGCAGGCAGCGCCTCGCGCCTGCCCTGCTACTAAAAAGCTCTTTGACGTCGTTCGGGCCTTCCCACATTGAGTCCCGCCCGCCCTCGCGGTAATTAGAAGTTACCTCAGAGGAGGGCGGGACTCAATGTGGGAAGGCCCGAACGACGTCGAAGAGATTTTTAGTAGCAGGGCAGACGTGAGGCGCTGCCTGCCACTCCGGCGCTTCGAAATCGTTTTTTTAAAGCCAGGACAGGGTGTGAGTGGGATGGAGCAGTGGGAACGGACTCGGAGCACCCCCCCCACCCGCTGACAGCTGGGGTGGACCGCCCCCACCACGCCGCTGTTGTCGCGCACCATTAGGAGGGAGGGAGGGAGAACTGGAGCTGTGGTCGGGGCGGGACGACCTGAGGTGCGCTGCGCGGGGCCCCCCCTGAGCGCGAGGCCCTCTGCGGCTGCCTCGGTCGCCTCGCCTTAAGACCGGCCCTGCTTCTGGACACCTCTGACATCATTACAATCCACTCCCTCCACTCCCTATCACCAATACCCCCTGGCTCTTACTGGAGGCTTTTTTGATAATACAGCAGGCAGTAGAAATGATCCCTAGTTGCTTCTGCTTCATGAGGCACCTGGACTCATAATGGTGCTTCTGATTCCTAAGGTAGTCTTGATGAACTACCACTAGGAATCTATCTGCCAAATAAGGTCACACCGAACAAGGATCATTTTAGATCTAGTCCTTGGTGGCATGCAGGGCATAGTACAAGAGGTAATGGAGTTGGTTCCCCTGGGAAACAATGATCATAACATGATCAAGTTTGAACTACTATCTGGAATGAAACAACAAAGGAAATCTGCTGTAGCTGCATTTAATTTTCGAAAGGGCAACTATAATAAAATGAGGAAAATTATTAAAAAAGAAGCTAAAAGGATTGTTTGCAAAGACTAGGACACTAATCAGGCATGAATGTTGTACACAAATACCATCTTGAAAGCCCAGACCAGATGTATTCCATGCATAGGAGCCAACTTTTCAAAATGATTGGGGGTGCTGAATTGTTTTTTAACAGCTGGTGCATTTCCCCCCTCTCACCTCCTTCTCCCTCTCCCCCTCCTCCCTCTCCTCCTCCCCCTCCATTCATATCTAGCAATTCTCCTCTCTCCCCTACCCTACCCTCTCATCCATATCCAGCGAATTCTCCTCTCTCCCTTGCCATCTCCTCCCTCCATCCATGTCCAACAAGTTTCATATCTCCCCTGCCCTCTCTTCCATGTCTAGCAATTTCTCCTCTCTCCCCTCCCCTCCATGTCCAGCGATTTCTGCTCTCTCCCCTCCCCTCCATCCCAAACACTACCTGCCCCTTTTCAGCCCCCTCTCCTCTGACTTTCAGGCCCTCACTTTCCTCCGAGTTCCAGGCCCCCCTCCTCTCCTCTGAGTTCCAGGCCCCCCTCCTCTGAGTTCCAGGCCCCCCTCTCCTCTGAGTGCCAGGCCCAACCCCAGCCTGACCTCTTCTTCCACAACAGTCCTCCATCCTCGCCTTCCTGACGCCCAGAATTAAAAACTCATCTTACCTTGGTCCCAGCAGCAGTGAAAGGTGAGCAGGCTCGTCTTCAGCTTTCCCTTCTCTCTCAGCTCTGGTCCCGCCTTTGCAGAAACAGGAAATGAGGGTGGGACCCGAGCTGAGAGAGAAGGGAAGACTGAAGCCGAGCCTGCTCGCCTTTCACTGCTGCCGGGACCCGAGGTAAGATGAGTTTTAAATTCTGGGCAACAGGAAGGCAAGGATGGAGGACTGTTGAGGGAGAAGAGGGCAGGCAGGTCGGGCGGGTTAACATATTAGGGATGCTTGAGCACCCACAGCACCCAAAGAGTCAATGCCTATGAATCCACGTATTTACAAAGGTGGAAAGACGACAACCAGCATGGTTAAATGGTGAAGTGAATGAGACTATTACAGCCAAAAGAATGACCTTCAAAGAATGGAAAAAAGGACCTAAATGAAGAAACATAAGCACTAGCAAGTTAGATGCAAAGCATTAATAAAGAAAGCTAAAAAAAAGAATATGAAGAGAAACTGCAGAGGCTAAAACTCACAGTAACAACTTTTTCAGGTACATCAGAAGCAGAAAGCCTGTGAGAGAATCCATAGGACCATTAGATTGTGATGGAGCAAAAGGGGCACTCAGGGTAGACAAGGCCATAGCGGAGAAACTGAATGAATTCTTTGCTTCGGTCTGTACGGAAATGGTTTTCAATGGTGAGGATGTGGAAGAACTGACAGAAATCTCAGTGAACCTGGAAGACTTACTGAGCCAAATTGACAAATTAAAGAGTAGTAAATCACCTGGACCAGATGGCATACATCAAAGGGTACTCAAAGAACTCAAGCATGAAATTGCTGATCTGCTGTTAGTAATATATAATCTGTCATTAAAGTCATCCATAGTACCTGAAGATTGGAGGGTGGCCAATATAACACCGATTTTTAAAAAGAGTTCTAGGGGTGATCCGTGATATTACAGACCAGTAAGCCTGATGTCAGTACCGGGTAAAATAGTGGAAACTATTATAAAGAATAAAATTACTTATCACATAGATAAAGATGGTTTAATGGGACAGAGTCAACATAGGTTCAATCAAGGGAAGTCTTGCCTCACCAATTTGCTTCATTTCTTTGAAGGCATGAACAAACATGTGGCTAAAGGTGAGACAGTTGATGTAGTGTATCTAGATTTTCAGAAAGCTTTTGACAAAGTTCCTTATGAGAGACTCTTGAGAAAATTAAAGAGTCATGGGATAGGAGACAATGTTGTGGTGTGGATTAGGAATTGGTTATTGGACAGAAAACAGAAGGTAGGGTTAAATGATCATTTCTCTTAATGTAGGAGGGTGAATAGTGAAGTACCACAAGGATCAGTACTGAGACCGGTACTATTTAACATATTTATAAATGATATGGAAATCGGAATGACGAGTGAGGTGATTAAATTTGCAGATGACACAAAACAATTCAAAGCTACCCAAACATATGCGGATTGTGAAAAATTGCAGGAAGACCTTAGGAAACTGGAAGACTGTGCATGCAAATGGTAGATGAAATTTAAATGTGGACAAATGCAAAGTGATGCACATTGGGAAGAATAATCTGAATCATTGTTACCTGATGCTAGGATCCACATTAGGAGTCAGCACTCAAGAAAAGGATTTGGATGTCATTGTAGATAATACACTGAAATCTGCCCATTGTGCTGTGGCAGCCAAAAAAGCAAACAGGATGCTAGGAATTATTAGGAAAAAGATGGTAAATAAGACCATGAATGCTATAATGCCTCTGTATTGCGCCATAGTGCAACCTCACCTTGAATATTGCGTTCAATTCTGGTCACCGTATCTCAAAAAAGATGTAGTGGAATTAGAAAAGGTTCAAAGAAGAGAGACCAAAATGATAAAGGGGAGGGAACTCCTCTCGTATGACAAATGGCTAAAGAGATTAGAGCTCTTCAGCTTGGAAAAGAGATGGATGAGAGGAGATATGATTGAGGTCTACAAAATCCTGAGTGGTGTAGAATGAGTAGCAGTAAATAGATTTTTTCCTCGTTCCAAAAGTACAAAGACTAGGGGACACTCAAGGAAGCTAGGAGGCGATATTTTTTCACTCAATGAATAGTTAAGCTCTGGAACTCATTGCCGGAGGATGTGGTAACAGCAGTTAGCATATTTGGGTTTAAAAAAGGTTTGGAGAAGTTCTTGGAGGAAAAATCCATAGTCTGCTATTGAGACAGACATGGGGAAGCTCAGGGCCGTGCCGACACGGTAAGCGAGGTAAGCATGGCAGGAGGGCGCCATCCTCTGGGGGGCACCCTGCCGCACCATGCTTACCTCTCCCTCTTCTCCCCAGATCCTTGTCCTTTTTTTTTTGTTTAAATTTACCTCTCTGGAGCATGGCAGCGTAGCATTAGTGAGAAGGCGGCGCTCCCCCGCCCCGACGTGTCAGTCTCTTCCCTTCGCTCAGTTCCGCCTTCTTCTGATGTCAGAAATGACGTCAGAAGAAGGTGGGACACTGAGCGAAGGGAAGAAGACACGTTGGGGCGGGGGAGCGCCGCCTCCTTCTCACTAACGCTGCCGTGCGCCGGAGAGGTAAATTTAAACAAAAAGGAAAAGGATCTGGGGAGAAGAGGGCGGGTAGTGTAGCGATCGTTTTCGGGGGGGCGCGCCGGCGGGGCCAACTGCAGGGGGGCGCCGGAGACCCTAGGCACGGCCCTGGGGAAGCTACTTCATGCCCTGGGATTTGTAGCATGGAATGTTGCTACTAACTGGATTTCTTTCAGGTACTTGTTCAGGTACTTGTGACCCAGCTTGGCCATTGTTGGAAGGAGGATACTAGGCTAGATGGATCACTGGTCTGATCCAGTATGACTTCTTTCAATAGCAGCTTTCTATAATTGCTGTTTGCACATGTAGCCAACCTACACATGTAAATGTCTCTCTACGTGC
The DNA here is from genome assembly GCF_901765095.1 of Microcaecilia unicolor. NCBI lineage: Eukaryota > Metazoa > Chordata > Amphibia > Gymnophiona > Siphonopidae > Microcaecilia > Microcaecilia unicolor. The sequence continues at coordinate 269,224,438 of NC_044035.1, read as the reverse complement.
ATGTGGAGATACATCTAAAATTGTGAGTAATACTTTGGTGCAACATAATATGGGTTTCCTTTGTTTAGTTGGGGCCCTTTTACTAAGCAGCAGTAAGCCCACCCCAGGTTTACTGTGCGCCAATCTAGAGCTACCACCAGCTCAACGTGGGCGCCGGTTGTAGTTCCACCCCCAGTGCGTGGCATTTCCGGTGCTAGCAGAAATATTCCAAAACTATTTCTGTAGGGGGTTACCTGGCAGTAATCAGGCAGTATCATGGGCTACCTGGTTATTGCTGAGTTAGCGTGGGAACCCTTACCGCCTTCTCAGTGGGTGGTGGTAAGTGCATCCCCCTGCACGGTCACGCAGTAAGAGCAATCTTACAACATGCCCATGTCTTTTTTTCAGCCTTTTTACCTTTTAAGGTAAAAAGGGCCTCAGTGTGCGGCAAAATGGCCCCTGCCACTAGCGCAGGGCCGTTTTTATCGCAGCTTAGTAACAGGACCCCTTTATTGGTTGTACTTTGCAATTGTGCTTTTGTTTGAACTACATTTTTAAAAATTGGGAAATGAATGGGAAACAACCAGGTGAAAACTGAGCCCTTTTGCTAGTTCTCTCTTGATTTCCTGGGTTATTGTGATCATGGTCGATTACTACAACACAATGAGCCCCATCAGCGGCCAAATCTGTGGATGATGGTCTAAGTTTGCCAGTTTAGTCGCAAGTTGTGATTTTCTATTCTGTCACTAACCCCAGGATTCAATGGAAATTCTCGATATTGCTAGCATCTTCTCACTATGGTTAAGTGACCAGAGTGATTAGTTTGTTTAAATTATTATATGTAATTGCAATATCCTTCAGAAGACATAAGCACACTCTGTTCTATTTCACATCCTTGTATAATGTGCAGTACACCACCACAAATCTGGGATAGCATTAATATAAAAGCAGCACCTGCTTAGATAATGCTATTTATTTAATACTCTGGAAATTACAGGAGTAGAAACATCACCAGGCAATACAAACAACTCCACAAAAGGTTTAGGAAGAAGAAAATTGAAATGCATGGTTTATAAAGTCTAAACTCCCTCAAAACAATTATCTTCTTCTCTAGAGTCCAATGCAGTGCTTTCTTCCCTAATGTCTGCTTCAAATGATTTCATGTGTCTGTTAGCTTCAGTTTCAGAGGAGTGAAAAGAGGTAAGCCACTGTGTAGTGGAATGGTGACACCTGACACTGGTGAGTCAGCGGTGCGGAATGCAAGGTTCAGGCTTGTGGCTCCAATAGCCTCTGTCAGCCCACAAAGAGCTATAGCCTCTCAATGGATCCTTTACCTGTTGGCTCCCACCTCCCATTTCAATTCCAAGCCCTCTCTTTTTTTTTTTCTCTAGAATTTTCTTTTAAGGTCATACATTTGTCCTTTGTTTCTCATTTACATCAAGGACTTTATTTTTGTTTGTTTTTGTTAACTCATATCACACCAATTAGAATGTAATGGAATACAGACCTTGCACAAACCCCATAATTAACTTTTTCTGTTTGTGAACAGAGCTGAGCACATTCCATGTTTCAAAGAAGCTTAGCTATTCTTTTTTCCCCCATTCTTTTTTCATCTTTGTCCTTAACTGAATATTGTAATCTGTGCAGTACGAAAGTAACTAATGAAAAATTAGTGCATATGAATTCCTCTTGTTCCAACCCCAGAGTTATTGCAATGTTAGAGAACAAATTGTGCAGAAGGCCAAAAAAGCACTAATTGTGATTTTAAGGTGACACAGAACTAGATAGCTCAATAAAAATGGGGAACAGCATTGTTCATGAAGAAAGTAATAGCGGGACCCTCAACACACCTTCCACAATTGTAGGACACAGTTGACAAAAAGATTGGGTTTTTATTTTTAGGTGTTTATAAAATTGAAAATTTAGGTGTTATTATCCAGGATAATAAGGGATTCTTTGAAGATACAAAAATATTAATGTTCATTGGTGTTTTTTGCCCCATAGGTACTATTGCTAGTTACCTTTTCCAGTGCATTCAAACATGCATGTTTCTGTCACTTAGGGCTCCTTTTACTAAACTGAAGTAAAAAGTGGCCATGGCATGCCTTTACACGAGTTTTTCCCACATTTGTACCACAGCCAGAAAATTACCAATTTCCTATTTTTTTCTATTCATGGCCATGCATTCATGTTACACAAAATATAATATAAATACACTCCTCAATTAGATTGAAATCTGCATTAGACATCTGCTAATGTAATACTAATAGTGGATGGAAAAAGCCTCAGAGCACTTCAGCTTTCTAGCGCTCTGAATGAAAAGTCCCAACTTTGAGACAGCAGCGCGAAACGCTGGCCAACGTCGGCTGGGGGACTTTTCTGTTTAAGCTGGAGGAGGCAAGATACAGTGGTGGAAATAAGTATTTGATCCCTTGCTGATTTTGTAAGTTTGCCCACTGACAAAGACATGAGCAGCCCATAATTGAAGGGTAGGTTATTGGTAACAGTGAGAGATAGCACATCACAAATTAAATCCGGAAAATCACATTGTGGAAAGTATATGAATTTATTTGCATTCTGCAGAGGGAAATAAGTATTTAATCCCTCTGGCAAACAAGACCTAATACTTGTTGGCAAAACCCTTGTTGGCAAGCACAGCGGTCAGACGTCTTCTGTAGTTGATGATGAGGTTTGCACACATGTCAGGAGGAATTTTGGTCCACTCCTCTTTGCAGATCATCTCTAAATCATTAAGAGTTCTGGGCTGTCGCTTGGCAACTCGCAGCTTCAGCTCCCTCCATAAGTTTTCAATGGGATTAAGGTCTGGTGACTGGCTAGGCCACTCCATGACCCTAATGTGCTTCTTCCTGAGCCACTCCTTTGTTGCCTTGGCTGTATGTTTTGGGTCATTGTCGTGCTGGAAGACCCAGCCACGACCCATTTTTAAGGCCCTGGCGGAGGGAAGGAGGTTGTCACTCAGAATTGTACGGTACATGGCCCCATCCATTCTCCCATTGATGCGGTGAAGTAGTCCTGTGCCCTTAGCAGAGAAACACCCCCAAAACATAACATTTCCACCTCCATGCTTGACAGTGGGGACGGTGTTCTTTGGGTCATAGGCAACATTTCTCTTCCTCCAAACACGGCGAGTTGAGTTCATGCCAAAGAGCTCAATTTTTGTCTCATCTGACCACAGCACCTTCTCCCAATCACTCTCGGCATCATCCAGGTGTTCACTGGCAAACTTCAGACGGGCTGTCACATGTGCCTTCCGGAGCAGGGGGACCTTGCGGGCACTGCAGGATTGCAATCCGTTATGTCGTAATGTGTTACCAATGGTTTTCGTGGTGACAGTGGTCCCAGCTGCCTTGAGATCATTGACAAGTTCCCCCCTTGTAGTTGTAGGCTGATTTCTAACCTTCCTCATGATCAAGGATACCCCACGAGGTGAGATTTTGCGTGGAGCCCCAGATCTTTGTCGATTGACAGTCATTTTGTACTTCTTCCATTTTCTTACTATGGCACCAACAGTTGTCTCCTTCTCGCCCAGCGTCTTACTGATGGTTTTGTAGCCCATTCCAGCCTTGTGCAGGTGTATGATCTTGTCCCTGACATCCTTAGACAGCTCCTTGCTCTTGGCCATTTTGTAGAGGTTAGAGTCTGACTGATTCACTGAGTCTGTGGACAGGTGTCTTTCATACAGGTGACCATTGCCGACAGCTGTCTGTCATGCAGGTAACGAGTTGATTTGGAGCATCTACCTGGTCTGTAGGGGCCAGATCTCTTACTGGTTGGTGGGGGATCAAATACTTATTTCCCTCTGCAGAATGCAAATAAATTCATATACTTTCCACAATGTGATTTTCCGGATTTAATTTGTGATGTGCTATCTCTCACTGTTACCAATAACCTACCCTTCAATTATGGGCTGCTCATGTCTTTGTCAGTGGGCAAACTTACAAAATCAGCAAGGGATCAAATACTTATTTCCACCACTGTAAGTGCACTTTGATTATGTCTAGATTATTTAGAAAGTTGTAAATTTTTATTGTATATGTAGACTGTTGTACTTACGTATGAGAAGTGGTTTTTGCCAGTGGTAAAGACTTCTTAGCTCTGAAATGATCACCCTGGAGCTCTTTGAGGCTTTTTTCACCCACTATTATTAATTCATTAGTACATGTCTAATGCAGATTTCACTCTAATTGAGGAGTATATTTATATTATATTTTCTGTGATTATTTCATCCTCTACCCATGTATTGTTCCTGTAGTACATGCATTAATGTTGCCGTTAGCCGCGGCCATTAAAAAGAATTACCACATGAGCACTTACCAACACCTGTTTTGTAGGCGGTAATGAGCTTACGTGGTAATCCTGAGTTAATCAGTTAGAGCATGGTAATGCAAATGCGCTAACTGATTAGTGTGGAAACCCCTACTCTCCGCCTCCCAAACATGCCCCCTCCAACAAAAAATGTCATATTTTCTAGCTTATGGGTAGCACACTCAGGTTTGGAACTTACCACAGGACACCTCAGTGTATTCCGTGGTAAGCTGTGGTAAGTGTGCACTAGTACTTACTGTTCTGTTCCCAAAAGGCAGAAGAGTATTGCCAGTTCTTAGAGGAGACAAACACGGAGCAGAGTCTCGTGGAAAAGGAACTCCAAGAGACCACGGATCATGGGCACTATACAGAGGTAGCCAAAGCCGAAGAGATAACAACAAATGCAACTGTAGAACCACAAGACAGCATCTCCGTGCGCTCTCACTCTTCCAAACATTCGTCCAAAAGCTCAAGATCCTCCAGGTCACTTACAACAAATCGCTCCAACCATTCTGTAGCTCTAGAAGACAGCATCTCCGTGCATTCTCACTCTTCCATACATTCATCCAAAAGCTCAAGATCCTCCAGGTCACACGCAACAAATCGCTCTAACCAGTCAAATCAGCGAGGTGACCTCCCAAGTGAAGGCCCTCATTCAACAAGAAACCACCCTGAAGTTAAAACGAGTTGCGCTAGAGGCTGAGGAAGCACACAGAGAGGCTGAGGAAGCACACAGGCTGAGGATGCTCGTAAAAAATCTGAGCTAGACATCATGATAGAAGCACTCCGGCGAAATAGAGAATTGGTCGAACTGGAGGCGAGAGCTAACTCCCGCGAAGATGCTGTGGGACAGCATGATGAGGTCGAGCAACTCAACCACCTCGGGTTTGAAGACCCTGCTCTGAGAACCAAAACTTACGTGTCAACGCACTCCCCACTGCCTGTCAGGACAGCGGAACGGCTCGATTTCGATGAGCCCTCAAACACGGAAGTACAGCACACCAAGGGAATCAAGCCTCACCGTACCAGCTTACACACTCGTACAAGCTTCGATGCACCGCCGCTGGCTTATGCCCTGGGAGCAGCCGATGAAATGGATGTCCCACCCCAGCCATGGGCTCCAGTGCCATACGGCAGCCAGAGGCAAGGAGAGTCTGGGTCACCGTCTCTCGGAAGAGCGCCAGCTACACGCACTTCGTACAAACAAGAAATGGCAGGGTGGCCATATTCTGCACCTATTCCCACTGAGACCGAGACCAGCCAGCCCGCAATGGTTATGACTGACCAGCCCGGAACCTCAACCAGAGATGAACTAGTGAGATATCTGGCACGCAAGGATCTGGGGGGCTCAGGGCTTACCCAGTTTGACGGCCGTCCTGAGCGGTACAGAGCATGGAAATCAGATTTCAAGGATGCTATCGTGGACATGAGACTCACACCCAAGCAAGAGATGAACATGATGTTACATTGGCTGGGAAAGGGAACAGCCGCACGTGTGGAGGAGTTGAAGCATTCATACTTGAATAACCCGTCTGAGGGGTTAAAAGAGATGTGGGGAAGACTCGAGGAGTATTACGGCAGCTCAGAAGCCATAGAAAATTCATTGTTCAATAGGTTGGACAGATTCCCAGCGGTATCCGGCAGAGACAACCTCAAGCTGCAAGAGTTGGGAAACCTCCTTCACGAGCTGGAAGCAGTCAAGGCCGAGAACAGCTTTCCAAACCTCAGCCAGCTAGACACACCTCGAGGCACCAAGAGTATCCTGGGGAAGTTACCATACGACATAAGGGAGAAGTGGTCAGTAGTTGGCACACGTTACAAGGAAGAGAATCAGGGGAAATATCCCCCTTTCAACATTTTCGCAAAGTTCATAAGAGACATAGCCAAAAGGAGAAACGATCCATGGTTCATGGTTGAGCCATGTGAATCAAGCCAATCCCTGGAAGGGAAAACAGCCAAACTAGGCCGAAGACCCATATCTGTGCACAAGACAGGAGTGTCGCCCGCAACGTCTACACCGGCTGACCCCTCTCTCACCACAGAGAACGTAGAGGATCCCAAAGAACCATGCCCTATACATGGGATGCCCCACCCACTCAGAAAGTGCCGAGAGTTCTTAAGGAAACCGTGGGAGGAACGCAGAGAACTGCTCACAAGGTACAGACTTTGCTACAGGTGCTGGGCTTCTTCAGACCATATCGCCAAGGACTGCAGAGCACCTAGCAAGTATACAGAACGCGGCAGTGGCCAGCAAACCAACACTTCACGCCCGGGTGACGCCGAACCGCATCCCAACCCCGAAGCGAATCACGGCGAGGAGACGGGAGAGGTAGGGCCGCAGGCACTCCAAGCCACACCGAAGTGCACGAGAATATGTGGTAAAGGCCGCGAAGGGAGATCCTGCACCAAGATATGCCTGGCCAAAGTGTATCCCGAGGGACGGCCGGAGAAGGCAGTCAAAATGTATGTTATCATAGATGAGCAAAGCAACCGATCTCTTGCAAGGTCAGAGTTTTATGACCTGTTTGGAATCCAGCAGAGCTACTCCTCATATAGCATTAAAACGTGCGCAGGAGTCACACAAGTGTTGGGGAGAGTAGCTAGCGGCTACACGATAGAGGCAATAGATGGAAGCACCAAGTCAAAACTACCTGCACTAATGGAATGTGACCAGATACCAGATGACAAGGATGAGATTCCTACACCAGAGGTCGCGTGGAGTCACCCTCATCTGAGACCTATAGCCAACCAACTCATACCCTTGGATCCAGACGCTGAGATCCTACTCTTGCTGGGTCATGACGCACCAGAACTCCTGGACATCCATGAATCACGCAGAGGCCCACGGGGTGCTCCCTACGCGCACCGTCTCGATCTGGGATGGACAATAGTGGGCGGCGTCTGCCTCAACCGGACGATAAGACCGAACATCCGTGCGCTCTCCACCAGTGTCTTAGAAGGTGGACGCACCATGCTATTTGAATCGTGCGCCAATCACCTGACTACCAAAGAGGTTCACGAACACAAAGAACATAACTTCGTCTCACTCCGTAAAACCAGCTCCGCAGCAGGTTTAGGAGAACATCTGGGGAGCTCGGTGTTCCAGACCACTAAAGACGATGACAGACTCGCACTCTCTATAGAAGATAAAGAGTTCCTGAACATTATGGACAAAGGCCTAGAGAAAGACGAGTCAAACGGCTGGGTAGCGCCCCTTCCATTCCGTAAGCCCAGGGCCCGACTCCCAAACAACAGGAGTTACGCCTTCTCCCGACTCGCCTCGCTACAAAGGACCTTGAAGAGGAAACCAGAGATGAGACAACAGTTCACAGCCTTCATGCAAAACATGCTCACCAACGGCCACGCGGAGCTCGCCCCTCCGTTGAAAGATAACGAGGAATGCTGGTACCTACCTATCTTCGGGGTATACCACCCACAGAAGCCACGACAAATCCGAATTGTGTTCGACTCTAGCGCCCAGTTCCAAGGGACTTCACTGAACAGCGTGCTGCTCACTGGGCCCGACCTAACCAACAGCCTACTGGGAATCTTAATCCGCTTCAGAAAAGAACCCATTGCCGTGATGGCTGACATCCAGCAAATGTTCTACTGCTTCACCGTCCACGAAGACCACAGGAATTACTTAAGGTTCCTGTGGTTCCATGATGACGACATCAACGGAGACGTGGTGGAATACAGAATGCGGGTACATGTTTTCGGAAACAGCCCGTCACCAGCAGTGGCCGCCTACGGGCTCAGACGGACAGCACGTGAAGGAGAGAAGGAACACGGCGTTGATGCAAGGCAGTTCGTGGAGAGAGACTTCTACGTGGACGACGGGTTGAAGTCCTTACCCACTGAAACAGAAGCCATCGACCTGCTGAAAAGGACACAGATGATGCTAGCGGGAGCTAATCTGAGACTCCACAAAATCGCATCCAACAGCGCCAATGTGATGAGAGCATTCTCTCCAGCAGACCACGCTACGAACTTGAAGGATCTGGACCTAGGAGTGGACACCCCTCCTCTACAGCGCAGCCTCGGCCTAAGCTGGGACCTAAAAACAGACACCTTTACCTTCCGAGTCTGCACACAAGAGAAGCCGTACACCCGACGAGGCATCTTGTCTACGGTGAATAGCCTGTATGACCCACTAGGATTCGTAGCACCAGTCACCATCCAAGGGAGGTCACTGCTTCGCGAACTCTCCTCAAGCTCAACTGAATGGGATGCCCATTGCCGCCAGGAAAAAGGCAAGAGTGGGACACATGGAGAAACTCCCTAAAGACACTTGAAGAACTCCACATCCCACGGACATATGTCCCAGTGTCTCTCACGAACGCCCGCCGCAAGGAGGTCTGCGTCTTCTCTGATGCCTCGGAGAAAGCCATAGCTGCAGTGGTGTACCTGAAGACCATAGATGCTTGCGATGCCATCCGTGCGGGATTCATCTTCGGCAAATCAAAGCTAGCTCCGCAATGTGGGCAGACCGTGCCACGCTTAGAACTTTGCGGAGCAGTCCTGGCAGTAGAAATAGCCGAACTGGTTGTAAGCGAGATGGATACCCACATAGACTCAGTCAAGTTCTACACAGACAGCAAGGTTGTACTCGGCTACATATACAACCAGAACAGAAGATTCCATGTATATGTGAGTAACCGAGTGGATCGCATCCGAAAATCCACCAGACCTAACCAATGGCATTACGTGTCAACCAACCACAACCCAGCGGACCATGCCACAAGGGCTGTCCCAGCAACGCACCTGATGCGAACGACTTGGCTGACAGGGCCGAAATTCCTCACGCAACCAAAAAGCGCCACTACAACTACCACAAACTCCTTTGAACTGGTGAACCCAGAAGATGATGTCGAAGTCCGTCCGATAGTCAAGGTCCTCGCCACGAGTGTCTCACCCAAGGACACCCCGGGAACGCACCGCTTCAACCGATTCTCACGGTGGTGACGCTGAGAAGAGCCATAGCCCACCTTATCCACATCACGCGTTCTTTCCAGCAGAGCCCCGATAGAAGAACAGGCAAGTGTCATCACTGGCATCTCTGTTCCAAGCCCTTGGCTGTTGAAGAATTTGTCCGGGCAGAGAAGGTAGTCTTACGTTGGGTACAACAAGAAGCATATGCTGCAGAGTACATGTGCATCAGCAAAGGGAAGACGATTCCAAAGGACAGCCCCCTCTGGAAACTAGATCCCTTCAAGGATGAGGATGGATTGCTAAGGGTAGGCGGCCGCCTCACCCACGCCAAGATAGACAAGAGCGAAAGGAACCCTTTGATCACCCCAGGCCGGCACCCGGTATCCACCCTGCTCGTGCGCCATTACCACGAGCAGGTCAAGCACCAAGGTCGACACTTCACTGAGGGAGCAATCAGGGCCACAGGAGTGTGGATCGTCGGAGCGAAGCAGTGCATCACTGCAACCATCCACAGATGCGTCAAGTGCCGAAAACTGCGAGGCAAACACCAAGACCATAGAATGGCAGACCTGCCATCCGAAAGGCTGAGCACTGACCCACCATTCACCTATGTGGGACTGGATATCTTTGGACCTTGGCCAGTTGTCTCGAGACAAACCAGAGGAGGAAGTGCAAGCAGCAAACGATGGGTCGTTTTGTTCACGTGCATGAGCATACGCGCTGTCCACATCGAAGTCATAGAGTCGATGGACACTTCAAGCTTCATAAACGTTCTCAGGAGGTTCCTCTCAATCCGCGGCCCAGCCAAGCAGATTCGCTCTGATTGTGGATCTAACTTCATAAGTGCTTGCAAAGAGCTGAAAATACATTCAGAGAAGATCAACGCACCAGCTATCGAAAAGTACCTGAACGATCACCACTGCATGTGGATATTCAACCCCCCCCCCCCCATGCTTCACATATGGGAGGAGTTTGGGAGCGCATGATCGGGATTGCTCGTCGCATTCTCGACTCTATGCTATCTGAAGCAGGGGCTAATCGCCTCACCCATGAGGTGCTGACCACACTTCTGGCAGAAGTATCTGCTATCATCAATGCGAGACCTCTGATCCCAGTGTCCTCAGATCCAGAGTCGCCCTTGATCTTGACCCCAGCCACACTTCTAACGCAAAAGACAGGTGTGCCACCAAACCCGCCTGGGGATTTCGATGAGAAAGACCTATGCAGACGGCAATGGAGACAAGTCCAGAGTTTGGCCAATACCTTCTGGAGCCGCTGGAGACGAGAGTACCTCCCGACCCTACAGACCCGCAGCAAATGGCAGATCAGCAAGGGCAACATCCGCGAAGGCGATATTGTCTTACTCAAAGACAACCAGGCCCAACGCAACGAGTGGCCCTTGGCGGTGGTTACCAGAGCCATCCCTAGCGAAGATGGAAACGTCAGAAAGGTCGAGGTCAGAACTGGGAAACAAGGAATAGCGAAGAATTTCTGCAAACCCATCGCTGAAGTCGTGCTCCTCGTACCACATGAAGAGGCGCGAGCACGGTGATCTGCCACCTCCTGTGAAGACCAGAGACTCGAAGGCTCTCTCTCTCTCTCTCTTGTGTTGTTGTTGTCTGTCTCTCGTTTCAGACCCTGTGCCTACCCGGCTCGTTGAAAGTCCTGGACCCCGTTCCTGCCAAGCTCGTTCGAGTATTCTGAAACCTGTTCCAGCCAAGCCAAGCTCGTCAGTCCAGTCCTGCCTGGGAGGTTTGCCTCTTGCTGCTGTCCGACGACAATAGGCCAAGGACTCACGCTGTTCCAGAGTTTGTGACTGTCTGTTCAAGCTTGGTGTCACGACAGCCGATGGACAACCTAACTGTTAATAATGGACCTCGCATGCGATTGATTTAATAAATTGTGATAATGATGATGATATCCACCGATATCAGGCGAGGAGTGTTCTGTTCCCTGACAGCCTTGCACTAGTTCATAACGTGATCCTAAAATGTGAGTAATGTCTTTACTGTTATTCTCATTTCTAAGAACTTTCGCTGCTGCAGTCTCTCATTGTAAAGATATATGAGCAAGGCACTGTGGTTAATGTAGTTCACAGGCAGTGCAGCCACACTTGCTTGGTTGTGCAAGAGTTGTTACCACTGGTTGTAAGGCTGCCTGGACCTCCCCTCTCTCTCTCTGCCAAACTTGGCTCCTCTGTCTCCCTGCTACCATTCCTGTTCAGCCTTAGTATCTCTGTCCTAAGAGGTCAGCCAGGTATGACCTTTCCTTCCTATCTCTAGGACCACCCCTTGCCACCCGATGGCAAGCTCTGTTCCCATTGGCCTCTATCTGCACCCCCCCCCCCCCCGAGCCTGTAAAAGCCCCATCACCTCTTTGTCCTTTCAGCCATGAGGTATGCTAACACCATCCAGCCAGGGGCATGGAGATGACCCCATCTCGCTCCAGACAGCTGTCCGGCTAAAAATCCCTGTAACGAACTTGGATTTTTTACCCTGTAAATATCTTCTTCCAAATGAGATATTGCACATCGCAGTCACCCAGCTTTGGACTATTTCTACCTGTTCAATTACTTTCCCCTCCCCCTGCAATACAACTACCTTTCTTCAGATCTCCACCTCCCACAGCCTCCAGATTAAGAAGTCTCTGTATCCTGAACATCTATCTGTGAGTAAATTATCTGTGATTTATTCAATAAAAGAGACTTTATAAAATAATAGAGACTTCAGGTGATTGCTGCGCCAGGGTTATGCTCCATGATATTGGGGCTACTTATTACCAAGCCCCGAGAGTCATGATACTTACCACAGCTTAATAAAAAGGACCCCTTAGGTGTTGTCAGCACAAAAAGGCAGGACCACCGAGAGGGGGGCCCAGCGCCGGGGTCTCTCTCTCCTGCTCCTGACGGGATCTGAGTGATTGCATCCCGACAGGATCAGGAGAGAAAAAACTCTGGCACCGAGAGCCACTTGGAGGCTTGGGAGGACCTGGAGCTTCCTCCAGAGCTGCTGTTCTGCCCATTGCTGAGCAGCTGCTTTTCCTGTCAGGCACGCATGCTCAGTTTTGAAACCGAGCATGCCCTGAGAGAAAAAAATCAGCCACAGGGGCAGGCAGCGCTGCAGGAAGAAGACGTCTTCTGCTGGTGGGGCCTGGGATCCCCGCCAGCCAAGGTACTTCAATCCTGTATTGCAGCAGCGATGTGGGGGTGGCAACAGACAACATTTTGGGGGGGGGGGGGGGTGGCAGCGGCCCTGCCTTGGGCTCGGCAGCAGCAGCCCTGCCCCAAGCCCGGTACAGTCTCTCGGCGGCCCTGCAAAAAGGCACAATAACTGGGTGGAGGGTACAAGCCAAAACCAGGGGAAGCAACATTTTTCTGGTGATTATACAATAATCATCTATTTAATTTAATTCAACACTATTCCGCTCAACAAGTCAGTTCAGAGCAGCTTACAAGAAATTCGGGCAACATATAATATTAGATTATATAACAGAAAAAAATAATTCTAAAACAAGCATTTCCAATCAAATATTTTCTAACAAGCCAAGTTTTCAAATTGCAGAAGAATGACATATCATTCTTAATATTCCTAATAGAAATTGGAAGGAGATTCCATAGTTCTTTACCAACTAATGATCATTGCTCCATGGTTCGCAACCTATAGCAGGCCTTAGAGCATTTTGTCAATTTAATTTCAATTACTGAACGGAGAAATCTTGAGGGAGTGTAGAACATTACAAAATCTTTTAAATAATTAGGACTGAGGCCATAAAGGATTTTAAAAACAAAAATTAAAATCTTAAATTCAATTCTAGCTTTTAACGGCAGCCAGTGCAATTGGACCAAAATACAGAGTCACATAGTTGTTTTATTGATGTTTATCATGTAAAACCTAAAATCAGAACCAACGATCACTTTCTCTGCTGCCTTTAAATTGATGACCATTTTTTGACATATGCAGGAGCATACTAGGAGATGCAAACCTCGTCCCTGAAGAAGGACTACGAAACCTGGCCATGCCGGCGGAGGTTTGACCTGGTTGAAAAATCGCTGCCAAAGTTAAGTAGCCTTATTATGCATCTCAAAAGTTACAGTACTTTTATATAAAATAAGTAAAAAGGAAAAAAATAATCTATAAAGAAAAATTAATTGTCAGCCACGGGTAGATCAATGAAGATTTGTTCAGCACCATTAGTACAGGGGACGTTGTTCCCAAATGGTTATGCTGGCAGTTACTCTGAAGATCCCCGTGAGGAAAGAAATTAAGTTAATGTGAAGATTTAGATGTGATCGGCGTTTGGACTGTGTACATGCTAAATATTGGGATGGTTGGGACAGGAGTGAATGACTGTTTAAATTGATGATGTCAGCTTTGGGTTGTTTTAATTGATATTCATCTCTTAAAACCTATAACCAGAAACCCAAAGCCGTATTTGTAATGTACAACTGTCAAGTAAAGACCTGTGGCTTTGGTGTACCTTTCTTTAAAGGGGTCTTTTCAGTTGGTGTTTTTCTGCATTTGACAGAGATTTACTAGGGGACTCTGTTGACTATGGTGCACTACTGTTTTTAGCACATGCTAAACGCTAGAGTCACCCATATGTTCCTATGGGCGACTTAGCGTTTAGCGTGAGCTAAAAACATCAGCACATCCTTAGTGCATCTTACTAAACAGGGCCCTAATATGTTAGACTTCTGCTTGTTGGACTAAATCAAGGACCAATACAGAAAGCTTGCTCAGATAATAATGCATGGTTTGTTTGATGTCTTTGCACAATATTTTGCACACACTGTGCAGAAAAGGGTTTTGTGCAGAAGCTAACCCTGCACAAAACCTTGTGTTAGACATCAGAACCCAGCATATTAAAATCGGTGATAAGGAGGCTATTAATCAGGAATGCAGAAGTTCAGGCCTGAAGTGCCATATACAGGTCAGGTTTCCAGGATCTCCCTAATGAATATGCATGACACAAATGTACATGAATACTACATCCATTTATGCAAATTAATCTCATCCATATTCATTAGGGATATCCTGAAAACCTATCCTGTTTTTGGCAGTCCAGACCTGAACTCCTGCATCCTGTTGTTAGCTATTCCATCCCAATGCAGTAAAGAGCGCAGAAGTCATTAAGGTGAGCACAACGGAGTAATTTGAATGCTAGGTGTCAAGAGGCATAAAAGGGTTAGCTCCTTCTTCTGCAGTAGTGTTTGTGAAGATTTAATGCCTGCTGAGCTTTTTTCTGCCAGCATACAGGACCTGCCAACTTTTTTATAGCCTTCATGAAGTACATGGAGTAAAAAGAGAAAGACAGAATGGGGGAGGTGATGGCTCTGTATATTATTATTATTATTATTATTTATTGCATTTGTACCCCACATTATCCCACCTTTTTGCAGGCTCAATGTGGCTTACAGAGTGTTGTTATGATGCAGTCATTACATTATCTTAAATACATTCAATAATCGCTAAGCAGAAAAAATTAGTATCAGCATACATCTATCCAAGTGCTGGAATGCTATTCTGCACATTAATATCAGCATCACAAAAATTGTATGCATGGAACTTCATGCCAGCTTAACTGCATGCTGAACATTCATATATTAGGTATAAAACTGGTTTTAAGACCTGGCTCTATGATCTTTGCTACTTAATTCTATTTATTTATTAGGATTTGTATACTACCTTTTTGAAGGAATTCACGCAAGGCAGTGTACATCACGAATAAGTCAAACATAAGCAATAGACGATTACTGTGGTCAATGATGGTTTGGGCTCACGGCCGATGTTGGCTGCTTTTTTCCTGCTTTTTCTCCTTTTGTGTCATCAGATAACTTACGATGTTTCTGTTTTATTTTTGTTGTGCTATTTCACTGCCCTCTCTTCCTTTTTTTGTGATATTTATTTTCTCAGGCTATTTCTCTATACCCTGATTATACACTGCTCTTGTGTGCCTATATGTGAAGGGGGGGGGGGGGGGTATATCAAAAGTACCAAAAATAAATAGATTCCAGTACATACAAGGTGTGTGCTGATACACTGTTCTGCTCAAACATGTGCACATTAGTTGCCCTTAACGTCCAACCTTGTGCTCTTGCTTTCAGTGTGCTCTCCCTCATTAGTGCACACGTTTTGCACAGGTCCTATTTGCATATGATTTTTGTCTACTGCATCAGTGACAGCATCACTGGGTATTATGTTTGCATTAGAAGCCTTGTGATCAGGCATCAACACACAGCTCTAATGCAAGCTTTCTAGAGGAGCAGAAGTAGTAACCCGGCATGAAAAAGTCTACTACCACTGCCTGGAAGGTAAATTAATTTCACTGATTAAGCAGTAGAAACATCAGATTAATAATGAAAAAGGAAGGAAGGAACTTTTGCATCAAATGTTTAGTCAAGCCAGTTAAGCTCTGGAGCTAATTGCTGGAGCAATTAGGGAGTTAATGTAGCTGGGTTTAAAACAAGTTTGGACAAATTCCTGGAGGAAAAGACCATAAACCATTATTAAGATAGACCTGGAGAAAGTTACTGTTTATCCTTCGGGGTTAAGCAGCATGGGAATTTTGCTACTTTTGGGGACTCTACCAGGTACTTGTGACCTAGATTGGCCATTGTTGGAAACAGGATACTGGGCTAGATGGACCCTTGGTCTGACCCAGTACAACAACTCCTATGTTCTTATGTTCAGGTCAATCCATTACAAGCTACTGCATGCAGGTAAGAGCTCTGAATGTCAGATTCCTGCATGCCTATCTCCCTATTCCCTGTTCAGATAAATACTGATCTTTTTATCTGAGGATCAATCCTTAGAAATTCTGATGATTCAATTCAATGAATAGTTAAGCACTGAAACTCGTTGCCGGAGGGTGTGGTAACAGCAGTTAATGTATCTGGGTTTAAACAAAGGTTTCGGTAAGTTCCTGGAGGAAAAACCCATAATCTCCTGGGATCGGTAGCATGGAATCTTGCTACTCTTTGGGATTCTTCCACGTACTTGTGACCTGGATTGGCCATTGTTAGAAGCAGGATACTAGGCCAGTCTCACCCAGTATGGCTATTCCTATGTTTTTATATTCTTATGATAATCTTGATATGGCTAAAAATGTTAAAATATTATCGATGTCCTTTGAGCAAAGGTAGGCATTTTTCATTTGTTTAACACATTCAGAACTTGTATGGAACAAGGAGGACTTGTTAAATCATTGCACTTAAAATTCTCAGTAACATACAGTGGGGAAGTGAGATTTTTATTCAATATTCTCTTGAAGCATGGCCTAATATTTCCAGAGATACCGTCTCAACCAGAGGTCTAAAGTGGGAATGGGTTCTAATTTCTCAACTTTAAAATGTAACAAAGAAGCTGACAGATGTAATGCTTTTCAAAGAAATCCTTAGATGATCCGAATTTCACCTGTATGTATCACAGACAGATATTTCTTCCCAGTTAAAGAAGCTTTGCATAGATTTCACTGCTTGTTCACAGAACTTACTGAATGAGGTTGCAATTATCCATACGTCTATTTTCCAACTGTATACAAATGACTTTTAAGCAGAATATCAAAGAGTTAAGAGCCTAAAATTGGTCCCTTTGAAAAATTATTAGAGCTGAGGTCCTAAATTTAGGTACCTTGTAAAGTAAATGACTACAAGGATAGATTTAGGGTCAGGGAACCTAGGAGATTAGCACTGAGTTTTATCACTAAAGACCTAACTCAAGATCCCATAGAGGTCAGTTTAGAAGGATCAGTGGCAGGTATTTATCTATCGTATTTGATATACTGACCTTCTGCAACAAACCAACCAAAGCAGTTAACAATAAAATGGTTCAGATAACAATACTAATAACTCATAGACAGGCTTAACAGGCTAGGGCACATACATTACTAAAAAAATATAAAGACAAATTCCTATAAGATATGGAGACCATAAGAAATAAGATTAAAACATACAGTAGCAATGAAGTGCATCAACTGAGGGCTTCCTGAATTATTTGCCCTATTAAGCTCAAGTGTCACTCTTCAGAGAATGCTAATGTAAAAAAGTGCAAAAAGCTAGTTTAAATATGGAAATGAGCATACACACGTACATGAAATAGTCATTTTAGAGAAGTTGGTATTTAGGTGTGCATATCTGCAGCATATACAAAATTCAAGGGGCCATGTTCTGAGCATGATGTCTGCTTAGTCTGGGTGGACTCCGAGGGGATAATTTGATAAAGTATTTTCTTTGGGTAATCCCCATTTTACCTCCCAGAAAATGACTCTTATAAAATTACCCGCATAAGTTCTGGGTGCCCAGCCCATCAGAAAGAAATCCCCAATATTCAGTGCCAGTGCCCGGCCGTGGCCCAGCACTGAGTAACGGGGGATAAGTTAGCCAGTGATGATCAGCGTTTAAAAAACCCTGCCTGCTGCAAGCTGAATATCGGGGGGGGGGGGGGGCGGAGGAGCGATAGTTTATACGGTCTCCCTCTCCACTGGAACAAACACTGGTTTGGCTTCAGCCAGGCCTCAAGAACAGGATTTCTCACAATATTCAAGTTAAGGTTTGGCCTACCTGAGTCAGGTTATGGTAGCTACACTTAGGTAGTGAAGGCATATGCTGTGGGACTGATTCTCCCTCTCCTGGGCCTCCTTAACCCAACTCTAGCCCTATCTTTTATACTTCCTGGCAGCTGTCCACTTCTCCTGTATCACTTCCTCTTTGGGCACAACTATGGGAGTTAAGGTGGTTCTGACTCTGTGTGGCAGTATTCTTAAGGGACAGGGGCAGCCTCCTATAGACTCATTCACATTCATAAAGACACATAGTGCCGATGTATGTTTAAAATAGGCTAAAATTAGATGTCTTTCTGCCCTACTAACCTAGATGTCCCGTTATACATTCAACCTCATAATGTTTAAGTTTCACATCCATAGGCTGTTCACTCTCCAGGCATTCCACCTAGATGTTTTCTCTCCAGGTGACCCACCCATTGATCTCCTAAGCATCCTACATATTTTTTTACTTTGTTACTTTCCCCCTTTCACTGTACCATGTTTGTCCTTTGTTGAAAGCTAAGAATTATCTGCCAAGATGAATTTTACAGTCTGCAAACATGGCAGCAGCACTCAGAAAATTAAATCAGAGAGCATTAACAGAGTGCACAAAAACACAAGAATCAGCAATCAAGGCATTCAAAATCTAAAGAACGCAACGAGTAATGAACCATAGCACCTTACCACCAGCACTTCAGTGTTAACACTAAAATTTTGATCAGGGCAGGGGGCTACCCTTTAGAAGACACTTTTGATCCTTACACTTCAGAGTTTCTAGTTTGCTTTTTGCAGTTAGTGGCTGAATTGTGCTTTGACAGGTTAATGGCTGATTATAATGGATACAACTCCCTTATCGTATATTGGCTCATTATACCTTTATGAACTTGAGTGAGTTAATAGAATGAGATAAGCCTTCTGCTTAAATTGACTTCTACGGTACCTGTAGGTAAACAGGACACGCTCTGTGTCACACTTTTCTTGCTCTCTAACAAAAAAGTTAAAGACCACAAGACAGTCTCATTAGCTCAGCTGTTATCAAGTGTAAAATGGAGCCAATAGATGTAATGAATTTAGAAAGAATCTTGTAGTGAGTCACATTGCTCAGGGAGTAGCAGAAAGTCAGGGGGTAGGAGCGGCTTTGGGGCAGGCATGTAGGAAGTCACTGTATTTTGTGATTCTAGCACATACTTTATAAGGAGAATGTGTCTACTTGTTTGGTTTAGATTGAGCATGATGTAATTTCAACAAGGAATTGGTTGGAAAAGTGCCAGAAAAACGGCTCTCTGATTATTGTTAGAGTAACAGTATAAATTAATGTCGTCCTTTTCCTTTCCACGTTTTGCGCTCATTCTGAGAACAATCTCCGTCTTCCCCCTCCTCCCCCCAGTTTCTCGTCACATCATTGCATTTGAAAGACATTGGAACTGCCCTCCTATTCTTTCCAGCCCTGAATCAACCCCGGGATTGAGTGATGATCTTCCTGCTCTGTGGATGAAAGGAGGCACTGCTTCTGCAAAGGACACATTTTTAATTTAGAGAGGACTTGGAGTTGCGCACTGGCAATAAGATTTATCTTCTTGCTCATTACAGGATATCATGGGGCAACTTTCATTGTACTCAGCCGTTCATGATGTGGACAGTGATATCATTCTATAATAATATATACAGTGATTTATAGGGAATATCACACAGACCCATCTATGCTTCTCTGACCCTTCACAAGAGGCAGCTCAGTAGGAGGCATGCTTTCAGCATGCTGGGACAAGCAGAACCTTTTGTAAAAATATGATTTCAGAGATGTTGCATTGCTTCTCTTTCTCCTATGTTCCAATGCTACTACTGCAGTGTGAATGTACATATCTGTTTCTATGCATTGCAAGGTCACTCCAATCCAGGAAAAAGTGCTTCCATGTAGATATCAGGGGTGTAGCCAGACCTCGATGGGAAGGGGGGGCCAGAGGCCAAGGTGGAGGGCACATTTTGGCTTGCCTCCCTTTTGCCTTCTCCCCAACCCCTGCCAGCTAAATTGTTTGTCCCGCACTGGTCTTACATTGCTGGCACCCTGTCCTGCTTTCAGCACTGTGTATGCACATTTTAATGAAACTGAGCATGCATGGCGCAGAAAAATGGGACAGGGTACCAGCAATGTAAGACCAGTGTGGGACAGACGCCTTAGCTGGCGGGGGTAGAGGTCCCCTACCAGCCAAACTGGGGGCCCTGGAGCCAGTTTGAGGGGGGCCAGGCCCCCGTGTCCCCCCCCCCCCCCCCCCCCCCCCCGTAGCTACGCCACTGGTAGATATCATTCTCCAGTGCTCTCCCATAAGGTTCTTAAGGCTGGAATAGGCTTCATGATTTAGGGCCTCTTTTACAAAGGCATGCTAGTGATTTTAGTGTGCACTAAAAATAAGCGCTAGAGACGCCCATATATTCCTATGGGCGTCTCTAGAATTTAGCGC
This sequence comes from Microcaecilia unicolor, assembly GCF_901765095.1. Classification (NCBI taxonomy): domain Eukaryota; kingdom Metazoa; phylum Chordata; class Amphibia; order Gymnophiona; family Siphonopidae; genus Microcaecilia; species Microcaecilia unicolor. The sequence continues at coordinate 269,204,207 of NC_044035.1, read as the reverse complement.
ATGCTAATCATTAGTGCATGCTAAAAACGCTAGCGTACCTTTGTAAAAGATCCCCTCAGTGTATCAAGCTCCTCTGACCATATTCAAAACAAAAGGCAATTCTAGAAGTCAATATGTGCCTAGTTTATAGAATAGTACAGCTTTTGTGAGTGATTGGCACCAATAATTTGCAGTTACACACATAAACGCTGGATGCTATTCTATAAAAATATGCCTAAATCCCATAGGGCCAGATTCTTTAAATCAGGCTAAAAAAATGGCCATTAGAAAAGATTGGCACTATGCATGATTTTATACAGGATGCATGAAACCAGGTGCAAATGCTGGTGTTCAAGTTGAGTGTGCCAAGCCAGTATTCTATAACTATGCTTGCAACTTTTTGGAATTCCCCTGACATACCCATGGCTATGCCCCCTTTTGAGATACGTGTTATGGGAGTTAAGCACACTGCTTTATAGAATAGCACACAGCATCCAATTATTGACAATTAACAGCTCGTTAGCCCGTTAATTTGTACATCTCGGAAGCACACCCAGATTTGGATGTGCAAATCTGGGCACCATAGATAGAGTCCAGGGAATAGTGCACGACTGTCGGGAGGGGTTGTACACACATGTGAAACATGGGTATATCATGGGCATGTCACCAAGCATGTCTACCAACCAGTTGCAAACATTGCATGGTGTACTAAGGCACACTCACACCAGCCATGACCTGTCATAAGTAGGTGTGCCTAACTTTTGGCAAATGAATACAGCTTTGTACTAGTATTCTATAACGACTTAGAACTGGCACTAAGTTCTCCCCTTTGTGACACCTAAAATGAGGCACCAACTTATAGAATTGCCACCAATCAGTGTAAAAGCTCATCTCAGCTCATATCTCAAACAACTAATTATTACCTGAATTGGTTATTACTCTATTTACCATTAACCTTCTCTTTGCTTCTCTTTTGCCTAGTGGTTAGTGCAGCGGACTTTGATCCTGGGGAACTGGGTTCGATTCCCACTGCAGCTCCTTGTGACTCTGGGCAAGTCACTTAACCCACCATTGCCCCAGGTACAAAATAAGTATCTGTATATATGTAAACCGCTTTGAATGTAGTTGCAAAATAACGCAGAAAGGCGGTATATCAAGTCCCATTTCCCTTCCCTTCCCTACAATTTCTCATTCATAATACATTTTCTAAATGTTAAACATCCATAGCTATCCCAGTACATGTATGATACTTTATTGTAAAATTGAATTCTTACAACAAATTACTTATGCATTATTCTTTGTTATGCATCCTATACTGTTTATTGTACGCCACATTGAACTCAAACTTGTTTGGGATAATGTGGGATAGAAATGTCACAAATAAATTAATAAATACAATCTTTCTGAAGCTACTTTAAATCTTAACCACTTCTCTATAATAAACACATTTCCCATGGACTTGTATTTAACATGTATGTTTATTTCACTCCATGGAGCAGGGACCATCTCTCATGCATATCTGTATAGTGCTACATATGTCTAGTTGTGCTTTAGGAATAAGCTGCAGCAGTTGTTGTGCTGATGATTATAAGCATAGGCAAGTTCAAAGCAACAACAGTATCCCCATGCCGTCAGAGATGATTTAATACGATAGTTTGTCTTGCCATCTGTGACAATATTTCTCTGAACTGCATAGGTATAATAATGCCACAGCGCTGCAATGGGGCAAGGCCATACCTAGAGGCATTCTTTTGGTGCCCTTTCTTTGCTGCCAAGTGGATTTGGACTACTCAGGCTGTATGCATTTGCCCAAAATTGTTACGGAGGGGATCTCAAGGGAAGGGAGCATTTGTTTTCGAGAACAGTGACTCCTGGCTGTACCAATGTGGCAGAGAAAGGTTGTTTCTTTTAAAGCAGGCACATTTTATTTTTTAAACTCTTAAACCTTCCTCCTTCTCATTCGTTTCTAGGCAAGACAGCCTGAAAATCCTCGGCATTACATTGGACCGCAACTTAACACTAGAGAGCCAAGTGACATCCACAACAAAGAAAATGTTCCATTCAATGTGGAAACTCAAACACATGAAACAATTCTTCCCGAGGGAAACATTTCGCAACCTGATACAATCAATGGTACTAAGCCATGTAAACTACTGCAATGGAATTTACGCGAGATGCAAAGAACAAACATTAAAGAAACTCCAGACCGCTCAAAACACGGCGGCTAGGCTTATCTTTGGAAAAACGCAATTTGAAAGCGCAAAACCCCTCCATGAAAACTACACTGGCTCCCAATCAAAGAACGCATTGCTTTCAAAATCTGCACTCTGGTCCACAAAATTATCTACGGTGAAGCCCTGGGATACATGACAGACTTGATCGACCTACCAACTAGAAACACATCCAAATCAACACGAACGTACCTAAATCTACACTACCCAAGCTGCAAAGGATTCAAATACAAATCAACTTACGCATCCAATTTCTCCTATATAAGCACACAACTGTGGAATGCATTACCAAAAGCCTTGAAAACCACGTACGACCACCTAAACTTCCGGAAAAAAACTAAAAACTAACCTGTTTAAAAAGGCATACCCTACCGATCCAACATAAATGCCTGATCTCTGCAACACAACAAAACTAAAGAACGTAATGGACATAACACAACTCTTCCATTATACGATTCCATAGTGTGGCTGTGCCACTTGAACTTTGTCTTACCACAACATCACTTTGTATTTGGTTACACCGGAGTCTGTAACGCCTCTCCGGTACTATGTAAGCCACATTGAGCCTACAAATAGGTGGGAAAAAGTGGGATATAAATGTAACAAACAAGCAAATAAATAAATAAATAAATTTACTGGCTTTCTGGAAGAAAGGGTAAAGAGTACCAGCTGTGTGTGAGCAAAGAAAAGCCGGCATCAAGCAAATGCTGGACTGATTACCAGCATTTTCAATAGAGAGTGTTTTGGGGAAGTGTTTGCTTTCATCAATTCTGCACTCAGTATGAGTCAGCAAAATAAGAAAAAATCCTTGTCTAGGGTACCTGGGAGCTTTTTAGATAGCAAAAAAAAGGAGGCTAGTGCTCAGCGGGAGCTGGTTAAAAGATTTACTTTGTATTTAAAATGTTATTAGAAAGACCTTTCCAAGGACCCTGTGCTGAAGCAATTCTGCTGTTTGGAAAACGATGAATACACAGTTCTTCCCACAATGGCCCCACTGCAGGACACTCAAGTAGCTTATTTGAAACTGTTCTGAAAGGCCTATTTATCCTTACTGTTTGCAAGAAGATTCCCTCCCCCCAGATTAAACAAGTTGGAAGCATTAGCCACCTAACCCTGTGGTTGCCACCTTACTGCTCCATTTTCTGATGCTGCATAGACAAGCTCAGAGAGCCTCCAAGGAATGGGAAGTCCCCAAGATTATTATCCTCTTGTTCATTTTCTTCACATCACTTCGGTTTTACTTGTATACCTTATGTACAGAGTGAGGCAAAAAAAAAACAAAAGTAATCCGCTAAATTCTACATACTTAGTCATCATACTTACGTATTACTATTAAACATTTCACTTTATTAGGATTTATTTACCGCCTTTTTGAAGGAATTCACTTGAGGTGGTGTACAGTAGGAATAAATCAAACATAAGCAATGAACAATTACAGCAGTAAAAATATTCAAATGACAATACAAAGCATGGCGTAATATACTACTTACAATGTCAACATAGTACATAATAAACATTTTAATAGACAGAATAGGGTATAAGCAAAGATGGAACTTATAGATAGGTAAGACAGGGGCGTAGCCAGACACTCAATTTTGGGTGGGCCTGGGCCCGGGCCCGGGCCCAAGATGGGTGGCCAAAAGAATTCTACCCTGTCCCACAAGTGATTTGGTCTCTCCCTTTCTCGCCTGCATGCCCTATGGTCTCTCTAACATCCCCCTCCCCCACATACCTTTTAAATAGTTGATTTTCACTGGCAGCAAGCAGCAATACACACTGCTCATGTTGGCCTCACAGTGTTTCCTCTGATACAACTTCCTGTTTCTGCATAGGCTGAAATACATCAGAGGGAAGGCTTTGGGGCCGGTACGAAGAGTATGCATCAGTTTCTGCTCGCTGTAGGTGAAGATCTGCTATTTACAAGGTATGCAGGAGGTACAGTTGTTGAGAGTTTTCAGCTGGTGGGGCTTGGGGATCCCTGTCAGCCACATCACAGGTGTGCTGCTACTGGGTGGGCCTGGGCCCACTCGGGCCCACCCTTGGCTACGCCACTGAGGTAAGAGGAGTTAGAAAATAAGGGGACTAATTTAAAGAAAGTTGCACAGGAGGTCAGAGAGGTGATTAAATATTATCTCAGCTAGGGTAGGAGTGGATAAACATGACCTGCTGCAGTATATGCAGCCTGAGTCACTCCTTGTGTGTGTGAGTGAGACTAACAAGTTAGTTACTTCTTTCGTTAAAGGCCTGGTTGAAGATCCAAGCTTTCATCTGCTTCCTGAAGTAGAGATAGTCTTATGTTATATTGATGATACTGACATTTTAGCATTACTATCTAGCGATTTTTGTGTGTTAAAAATGTTTGCGCTAAAACACAGTAAAATAACATCATTTAAGCAATGCATATGGGCATAGTTGGGGGTGGTGAGGGAGGGCATTGCCCCCCCCAAATTAGTTGCCCCCTACTTGCTCACTCTTTCCATGCCCTCCCCCCAGGGCAGGGGTAGGGACATAGATGCCTAACCACTAGCTTCCTCTCCCAGCCGCTGCTGTGGTGGCTTTTCTTTATTACATCAGATCATTTATGGTTCCACTTCACATATATTGTTTAGTCTGATCTCTAAATCCCTGTTCAGTAACTCTCCTAGACTGCTTCAACAACTTAGTCTCTGTCCTATGTTTTATAGTAAATCACGTTTTGTTAGAATACTTAATATTATTTTTGCAGTTGTTATAATACTACTTTGGAACCCCCTTCCTTCAGTTATTAGAGTAGAAGTGAATTATTTTAAATTTTAAAAAACATTGAAAGCTTATCTTTTTGAGCGTTGTTATTAATTATTATTTTCAATTTATTTATTTATTGCTGAATATACTATGTCCAATTAGGTTTTTCTTATGTGTACATCGCATTGAATCCCTACTATAAGGGGAAATAGTGATTAATAAGAACAATATTGACATTGATGAGCCGACATCTGAGGCTTAACCAGAGTAAGTGGGGCAATATTGTCAACTTGCTTCCTGAAGGACAGTATTCTATGTATTTACCTGCTCATCCAACAATAAGTCCGAGAAATTAGATGGGAAGACAGTATCACATAGAAGGGAGAGTAAGAGGATCAATCCTGCCAAGATGTCTTGACCAAACATCTTTAGTAGCTGATCGATTCGCTGGTGAAGATATAGAGAGCAAAAAAGAGAGTTGGTAGTAATCAGACCAAGATACCAGTGTACAGCAGAGTGAAGAAGGACTGAACAGGGAATGCTGGGGTGAGATGATCAGTTCAAGAGTGTGACCAAGAATATGAGTTGAAAAAGAGACATGCTGTAACAGACCCAAATCTGAGAACAAAGAAGATAAATATGCAGAGCGTGGGTGCCCTGGGGAATCCACATGTGTATTAATGTCACCTATTACCAGAGGTTTAGGAAATTTGACTGAAGTATCCGCTAAAGTTCGGTAAACATGTTCCCAATCTTCAGATTTTAACAAAGGGAAGCAGTAAACTAAAAGGACATGAGTAGATGGATGAGATGAAATTTCAGCCAAAAGAATTTCAGGGTGAGTGAAATTATGAGACGTAATTTCAGTCACATGGAGCACAGAGGGGGAAAAAGTGCTAAACCCCTCACCACGCCTACCTACCCGAGAAGAGTAAATTACAGAATAGTCTGGTGGCAAACATTGGAAGAGATAGGCTTCCTCCCCTAGAAGAAGCCAGGTTTCAATAAGCTTAAAAAGATCCAAATTATTAGAAATCAAGAGGTCTTTAATAAGAGGGGATTTCTGTTTCAAGGGGTGTCAGTTTAATGAAGCACATGATAGGATTAAGTGAGAAAGAACAGCGGTATAAGAAATAGGACAAGAGAGCAGTTGACGTGAAGAAAAGACCCAGTTCTGTGGCTTAGCTAGGAATAGTAAAGGCGTCTACCACCATAAGCATTAACCAGAAGAAAAAAAGAGAGAAAACGAGTCCAGAGCAAGGAGGAAAAGTCAAATTATGCAAAAACCGCATCGACAGATTATTAAATGAGAACTTACTAACTGGAACAAGGCTCTCAAGTAGCACAAAGCTCACCCTTTTGTCACTCGTCCCAAGGAGTGAAGCCTAAGGAGCATGCTCCTTATTTGCGCATCACCATGGCGTGGATGCTGCTGAAGGCAGAGAATAAATAGTAGACTTACTTTGGGTCTGACCTATGACATGCAGGTCACATGACCCCTGTGCAGGGAAGACGTCAGTGATGTCTAAAGTCCTGGTAACAATTTTAGGTTTTACCTATGACATGCGGGTCGCATAACTTGTGTGCAGGGAAAGTGTCAGCAATGTCTAAAGTCCTGGTAATAATTTTGGTTTTGACTATGACGTGTGGGTCATGTGACCCATGTGCAGGGACGGCATCAATGATGTCTAAAGTCCTGGTAACAAAATGCAATGAGAGACACAGAGACCAAAATTCACCCAATAATCTAAGAAAACAGTCACTGTGAATGTTCAAAGTGTCCACCCCCAGCTTTAACAGAGGCCTTCAGTCCCTATGGCAGGCTGTCCCAGAACATCTGCAGAGCTTCCTTGAGTTGGTGATTGTTCACAGCTTTTGGTGGAACATGTGATAGGCCTCCAACATTGCTCCCCAGACAAAAGTTTATGTCACTGGGACATCATTAACAGTAAGCTGGTACCCCATTTTTTTTTTTCAAATAATGGTAGTTTTACAGTGGAAACATTTTTTAATGCTTGGACATCACTGGGAGGTCATGCTAAAAAGTCTATAACTTCACCGCGTTTAAAGATAATCTCATTCCATTCAGCACATAAACGTAGATAGTAACAACAAATAAAGCTGTAAAAGTTCACCTTGAAATTCCAAGCAATTGCTGAGAAAACAGCAGAAAATTCTAGAAGGTTACTTTTTTTTTTTTTTTTGCCTCACCCTATACATTTATATGGGCAGCTGAATAAAAATGTTGGCTAATCTACATGTTCTTTACTGTTGTTTATCAGGCTATGCACAGCATATCCCACTGCTTCCATTCATTTGACATCGAGCAAACCATGTATCTTCTTATACTACAGTTTAGTCTCTAACGGGGTCTTTTATCAAGCTGCGGTTAAAAGGGCCCTGCGGTAGCGGCGGGGGCAATTTTTCCCACACACTAGGGCCCTTTTTATCGCAGTGGGTAAAAAGCCCCTTTAAAAAATGACCATGCGGTAAGATTAGTCTTACCACATGGCCATGTGGTGGGGAGCTCTTACCGCAATTGGCGGCAAGGGCTCCTGCAGTAACCCGGCAGTAACAGGGCAGTGATTTCTGCCGGGTTAGCACTGCAGTAAAAATTATAAAAATATTTTTTGTTGTGCCAGAAATGGCGCGTGCTTGAGGTGGAACTACTGCCGGAGGCTGCATTAGGCCAGCGGTAGTTCCAGGTTGCCCCATGGAAAGTCCCTTGCTGCGCAGCAACTCTTTAGTAAAATGGCCCCTAAGCCCTCTGTGGTAGGGACCTGTAAGATCATATGGTTTATTCTGTGATGGCTGTTAGTAATGATATATAAATGCCAAGTTGCTCTGCTCCAGGAGGGCGGTTTTGATTTGGTCCTGGTTTTCTGACAAGTCCATCTTGATGGTTTTGTGGAATTTGCAGTATTGATTTTGATTTCAGTGGTCAGAATCAGGGACGACAAATACCAGACTACATTGTAATGTAAAGTTAAAATAGCAGGACAGAACGAAAAGTCTTCAAGTCTCCTTCCTAGGGACTAGGAATTGGGTAACTTGGCAGCTCAGAGGGAAAGAAAGAGGGGACATTGTCAGCAGGGGTGGTAGGGGGCTCAGGGGGGGTTTTCTAAGGAAAAAAAAGCTATGTGAGTGCTGGCCCGATATTCAGAACCAGCACTCGCACAGCTAAGCAGCCCTATTTAGGATAGCTCTTGAGCTGTCCTAAATGAAGCCGCTTAGCTATGTGAGTGTTGGCACTGAGTATTGCTCCTCCCCAGTGCCTCTGCAAGCACCACCCCTGACTTGGGCAGTCTCAGGGGATATTCAGCGGCACTGTCTAAGTGCTGTTGAATATCCCTGGTTAAGTGGCGGGAAACTATTTAAGTGGGCAGGAGAGGCTCTTGTCCGCTTTAATCACTTCGAATATTGGACTCAGTGTTTCCCTGCTCTAAAGCAATCCTGTTGCAACCCACTTTTCAGAGAAACCTTGAAAAGGTCAGACAGCAGAGAAGTCAGAATTTTCCTAAGTTCATTCAGTACCTTCTGATGTATGCCATCTGGCCCCATTGCTATGCCCACCTTTAGTTTTGTTAGCTCCTTATGAACATAGTGTTCTGAAAATTGAGGTCTACCACACTTTTATTTGTGTTTGTCTTTTGCAGCCTATCCTTATAAGTTCTACATTATTGTTTATGTTTATTAAAAATATTTCATATATCACAATTTCCAAGAAGAGGATTATAGCGGTTTACAAACAATAAAAATCCAACAAATAAAAACAAGAAAAGAACATCATAATTAAAAAGCAAAAATAAGTAAAAGTAAGAGATAAACAAATTTTTTTTTAAATGCCCCCTTCATCCTTGAGTTCACTTTGCCACTTTTGCACTTTTTATCTGTAACATATCTAAAAATGTCTTGCTCCCCCCACCCCCATTTACTGTATTGGCTGTTTTTTCTTCTGTTTGCATCTTTGCTTTTCTGACTACTTTACCAACTTCTCTTAGCTTTTCCACATATTGTCACCTGTCTTCCTCTTTCTGTAATCTCTTGTAGTTTATGATGGCTAACCTCTTTTTCCTTAGCTTTTCAACTACTACTTGTGAGAACCAAAGCGGCTTTCTTTTTCTTAGTTTTATTTACTTTTCTATTAATAATGAGGATTGAGGGACAATACAATCATTCATATAAATGCATATCCATCCTCACTAATTACTCAGTCTAGGGAATGTAGTACCAACCAATGTGGAGGAAAAAAACTCATATTTATTCGAGCACTTTATATGTGTTCCATTACCGGCATAAAAAAACCTCAATCTCCAGTTAACATTACTATTCTTAAATGTTCATAATTTTTAAACACCATTCCCAAGATTAATTAATGCAACCTTGTTTAGTGCAATTCGATCCAAACTTGAACAATACAAAAAATTATCTTTTAGACCAGCATCCAATCCTCTAGCAGGTGCTTCAGTTACCAGTTCAATTCAACTTGCAGAAACATCCATTCCAATACTGTCAAAGACCCTTGTTTGGTGGATGTATCTTGCCTCTCTTCCTCAGGGTATGAACGGACCATCTAGTGCATATTAAAATCATCTATTAGTAGTACTTCTCCTGTCAAGGCTATATTTTGAATTTCTTCAATTAAATACCTTTCTACTTATTTTGTCTGTGAACGAGGCCTGTATATCATACCAATGTAAATAGAATTTTCATTCCCGCTTTTCAGATTAACTCACAGTGTCACTTCCTTACCCTGTAAGTGCTGCAATTCTGTTGCTTTAATATTATCTCTAACATATAATGCCACTCTTCTTCCCTTTGTTCCTACTCTGTCCATCCTGAACAGATTATAGTCTGGTATATCTGTATCATTCTCATGTTTCTCTGTGAACTATGTCTCCATGACTGCCACTAAATCCAAGTCAGCCTCTTTCTTCACAGTGTCTAGATCCAGAAGCTTATTTCCAATATTACAGGCATTAGTTCAGATGTTGCCTTTTCCCCCCTATTTCTATAGAGGTATATAATGTTTCACTTACCTGAGGACTTTTACTTACCTTGGGGGCTTTGATTACCCAGCCCCGGTGATTATAGTTTAAAGCCCTCTTCAGTAGGTTAGCCAGTCTGCAGCTAAAGACACTTCTTACCTTTACTAAACATTTCTATAGTGCTACTAGATGTATGCAGCGATGTACAAACACATATGAGACAGTCTCTGCTCAACAGAGCTTATAATGTATTCAAGCCAGACACCATCTCTGCTCAGCAGCCCTTGGAAAATCATACCATGGTCCAGGAAGCCAAAATACTCATGATGACACTATCTGTGTAGCCATGTATTTATTTTTTTTTCTCACACCTTTTAAGTAGTAGGTCAAGATGAATTATACTGGGTATTTCCCTGTCAGCTTCACAATCTAAGTTTGTAGATGAGGTAATGGAAGGATAAGTGACTTGCTCAAGACCACAAGGAGTAGCAGTGGGATTTGAACCAGCCACCTCAGGATGCTAAGACCAGTGCACTAACCACGAGGACACTCTTACACTCCAGGATATGAGCTTCTCTGCCTTGGCCTTTACCCTTGATGTGGGTGGTGCATGGGAGGGGCATGGGCTGCATTGCACAGCTTATAGAATACAATAAGTTACATATATTTCTGCTGCATATAGGCACCCACATTTATGTCAGGTATATGGCTGGTGCAAATGTTAAGATCGCTGATGCTTGGTTACACTAGTATTCTATAATGGATTATGGATGCACAAATGATATGAAATAGGCTCTTACCGCACAGCATTGAGGTACCTAAAAAGAGGTGCCCACTTATAGAATTGCCCCTTTTACATGCATTATTAGTGAATCAGTCACACTGCTTAAATGGGACTTGCAGTAAATGAGGTGCAATAATGCAGAAGTGTCTTTTAGTAAACCTAGAACTACATTTTTAAAGACAGACTAAAGAACCAAATGTACACTATCAAATGCATATCCCTACTAAGCTCCCATCCTTTCATATCCTCTGTGGATACTTTCTTGAAAGCTACACACACATGCTATAGTTTTTTTATACCAACCTTTCTCATATAACCGACCTCCTTTTTGGTCACAGAAGGCCCCAAGGCTTTCCTGGCTGATTCACAAAACTCCCACAGAGCTTCTAATAGGCCTGTAAGAAATCTAGATCTACAGCAGGGTAATTTTACTTTAAACTGTGATAGGCATATTCCCCCTCCCCCTAAAATAAAGTATTTACAGTGCAATAAATCATAATATCAAAAACAAATGTTTAAGTTCCAATTTTTATATCTGATTCCTAATATGAAGCATGATCCTTCTCCCTTCATCCTCTATTTCTTTCCCCTTCTGGGGTCCTTCTGCTGTCTTGAGCAGGGACTGCCCCTTTTTTGCTAAATTGTACAGCGCTGCATAACCCTAGTAGCGCTATAGAAATGTCAAGTAGTAGATTTCCTCTTTTGCTTCCTTTCCTTCAGAGTCTCCTCTATAGGCCTCTACAATATGTTCTCCTAAACAACACTTTCAAAAGCACAATACTTTTTCTGAACATAGACCAAACATATCCAGTGTCAGTACTGCTGGACTGCTAGAAGAAAAATACTAAAACACTCTGCAAGGGAGAGATTTAGATGGTTTTACAGCCCAAATACATCCTTTGAGAAATGCACAATGGGAAACTCTGGCTCTGTTCCCCAAAAGAAAAGACAAAAATTCATAGCAATCTTTTAAAACACTTTCCATCAAACACTCCTAATCTGAGCGCTAGGAATGCTCGGACCCTCTCACACAGCCGGGTCTTCCCAAAAGGTTAAGCTGGGATGCACTTTGCTGTTTCCACTCACCATGTGAGAGATGCTAAAAAGATTCTTCAGACCCTCCTTAGGTTTGCACCTTTTTAGACCTTACCCTTTGATTAGGCCTATCTAGCTTAGAGCAGTTCCCTTTGGTTAGGCCTAGCAGGCCTAGATCTGCTGTTCTTTTGGTTAGGCCAGGCCAACCTTGAAAAGAGGCAGATTCCTGCTGCTCCTTCACCTCTTAAAACTCTATGATCAGAAGAACCTCTATCCCCAATAAACAGGATCTAAGTTTCCTCTGAATTTTAAAAAGGTATATATAGGCCCATCCTCTGTTATATCGTAACAATCGGAGGTCACATTAGGAGCAGGTTTTTATAGATCACATTAGGAGTGGAGACAATTCTTGGGATCCTACTACACCCTTTATTTCATTTTTCAGTTATGAACATAGCACAATCTTGTGTGCACACCCATTGTTAAATAGGATATGGATGTAATATAGTAAAAGTTAATTTGGTTTGAAATAAAGCGATTCTGGCTTACTACTGATTGTCATTAACTACATCTTTTTGGCATTCTAGGTTTCAGGAGTACATTTTCAAAGACCTCCTGGGAGTACAGAATTTAAAATCTTTGAGAAAGGGAAAGAGGCTGGGATTTGATATACTGCTTTCTGAGGTCACAATCAGAGCAGTTTACATATAAATTATAGGTACTTATTTTGTATCTGGGACAATGGAAGGCTAAGTAACTTGCCCAGAGTCATAAGTTGCTATAGTGGAACTTGAACGCAGTTCCCCTGGCTTGTAGGATATTGCACTAACCACTAGGCTACTCCTGTACTTTGATCTATGGGAATCTTACAACTTTGTTTTCCTACTGCTCTAACAGTAAAATCGTATTTTCTTTTGATCCATTATTATCTAGTGTAAAAATGTCAGAGAAGGAAAATGTCTTCATGATTTGCTGCTTAGATGCGTGTTAGATTTGGCTTGCCCATAGTTTACTGATGTACTACTTATACATAGTTTGGTGCCCACACTAATTCAACATCATCTGTAGACCTTTTGACTCCTGAAGCAGGCCTTCTGGGCCAAAACACAGCTGTGTTGAGTCCTGTTATGACAATGGTTGACCACTCTTTTATATACAAGATCTTTTATATTTTTTTTATGTATGGACTTTCAAATATTTTAATAAACTGATACACTTGAGGCTGACGACCATCTTCTCCTTCTTTTCCTTCACTTCTTTGTTTCTCCTTTATTATCTAGGAAAACTCACTGAGGCAGGCTTGTAATTTTTCTGTTCTATTGTCATGTAATAGCATTATATTTCCTTATACAGTATAGGTTTTACAAGGTATGTGAGAAGAGCATTAGGGTTTGGTAATGTGTATTATTATTGCCTTGCTCTCAATACATTTCTGTATGTTTATTGAAAATTTGACTTCAATAGGTGCAATGAAGTTCATGTTATGAAGTAAAATGCATGGATGCCCTTTTTTCTCATTTACCATATAGAATGACAATTTTTATCTTGCACCCCACCCCTCCCCCATTTTGACTACTAGTCTCTATTGTTTAAGATTTCCTAGATTATCATTAGCCAATTGTCTAGTTTCTCTGCTCTGCCTTGTCACCCTTACTTTAAATAATGACGTCCTAACTTATGACCAGCTGACGAGTTAAGAACACAACATGAGAAAAGCCGTGCTGAATCAAACCAAAATCTTTTGAATCCAGCATCCTATTTCCCACAATGGTCATCTAGGCTGCAAGTACCCAGCAGATCCCAAAAAGTAGATCTAATTTACATAAGTACATAAGTATTGCCATACTGGGACAGACCAAAGGTCCATCAAGCCCAGCATCCTGTTTCCAACAGTGGCCAATCCAGGTCACGAACACCTGGCAAGATCCCCAAAAAGTACAATACATTTTATGCTGCTTATTCTAGAAATAAGCAGTGGATTTTCCCCAAGTCCATTTTAATAATGGTCTACGGCCTTTACCTTTAGGAAGCCATCCAAACCTTTTTTAAACCCCACTAAGCTAACCGCCTTTACCACATTCTCTGGCAACAAATTCCAAAGTTTAATTACACGTTAAATGAAGAAATATTTTCTCCGATTCATTTTAAATGTACTACTTTGTAGCTTCATTCCATGCCCCCTAGTCCTAGTATTTTTGGAAAGAGTAAACAAACGATTCACGTCTACCCTTCCCACTCCACTCATTATTTTATAGACCTCTATCATATCTCCCCTCAGCCATCCTTTCTCCAAGCTGAAGAGCCCTAGCTGCTTCAGCCTTTCCTCATAGGGAAGTCATCCCATCCCCTCCATCACCCCCATTGACCCTCGCTGTACCCTTTCCAACTCCACCACATCCTTCCTGATATGCAGTGACCAGAACTGAACACAATACCCGAGGCCTGGCCATACCACGGAGCGACACAAGGGCTTCACAATGTCCTCACTTCTGTTTTCCATTCCCCTCCCAACAATACCCAACATTCAACTTGCCTTCCCAGCAGCCGCAGCACACCGAGCAGAACCATAGTTCATTTCCAGAGATATGATTCATCAGCTGTCCAACGTCTACTGATTAATAATTTTCTATGGACTTTTCTTCCAGTTTTGGATGGTACCCCAAACCAATACTCTAAATCTAAACACGGTTGTCCATTAAGCAGGCATCAAAAGCACTCAGTTAGAACCTAGAACAGGTCTGCTTCTGACTTCCTTTATTCTTCAGACCTTACGTTACCTCTCTCATGGCTGATTTATGCTACTTCTTTTTAACATTGCCTTTCTAATTGTACATCCGCCTTGCTTAGTGGAAAGAAACAATATACAATGGCATGCATTATTTATATAGGGGCAGTCAGTGTGCAGAACGCTGCAAAAAGTATGTCGTATGGTTACAATGTCCCTGCCAGAATTTTCAAAGTATGTATGGCAAGCACTGAAATCATTTAAGTGGAACTGGATTGCCTGCTAAGTAATGAGGAAGAGAATTTAACTGATGGCTTTGTGTTCATAGTTCCATGCTGCTTAGAAACTCAGGAAAAACCTAGAATGATCTATGGAAGGAAGTCACACAGCAGATAGGGCAAATTGCCTATGGCAGTGTTTCTGAAGCCAGTCCTGAAATACACTCCACTCACTCTTATGTTCAGGATATTCAACATGAATATGCATGAGATAGATTTATATGCACTGCCTCCACTAAGGTTTCGATAATACTCGATAATCATGACCACCTCAAGATAACCCATCCCAGAATGATTCTGTAAAAATGAATAATTGGACATCATGCATTCAAATATTAAACTTTGTTTTGAATTTATATGATTAATAAGGGCACTTTTCAAAAGATGTTAAACCCAGAAAAAAGGGCTATTTGAAAACTGCCTATTCTTCATGCAGCTAAAAGTAGCTGCTGATGGTTCTTTGAGTTTATGAAGCTATTAGGACCTATGGTTTTTGCTTTAAATACGAATGCTCTTTTCTGCCATCCTAGAAGCTGCCTCCCTGTGTGCTCACCTAATTTGCCTAATGGTTAAGCTGGCCCTGAGTGCCTGAACTCCTAAACTGTTCTGGTGAGATTGTGAGAATAATCTGGGCACCGATGCTCAAGCTTTGGAACTCGCTGCAAAAAAATGTCAGAGTAGAAATTTCTTTAACAGCTTTCCGATCAGCATTAAAAGTTCACTTTTTTCAATTGTCCTTTGTTTAATGTAATATTTTTCCATGAAGTAATCTGCAGTGAAGGCAGTGACTTGCATGTTTAATTTTATGTTATTTTAAATTATGTTATGTAGATTGAATTTTGTATTTATTCTCCAATTGTATGTTAGATGGTGTGACTGTTTCTGGAATGCTTGAGTTCTCTTCTATCAGTATTATGGCGTTCCTTTCATTGTGCTATTTTGCATTTTTTATGTACTCCATTTTGATTTATTTTTCAATGAGGAATGGTATGTCAAACTCTAATAAATGATAAATGATAAACTCACTAAGCACTGTGATGCTGGAAGAATGCAGAACAACTGCTCCACAAGTAGCACCAGCATTAAGCTTCCAGAGATGGTAAGGGAGAGAGTATAGGACAGGGGCCAGCTAGGAGATAATGAGGCAATGGACAGGATGGAAGAGGATGGGTTTAGGTGGGTGTATGGATTTGGAGAAAAAAAGAGTATGTGGGGGAGAAGGTATGCTAATGTTGGAAACAGGATATTGGGCTAGATAGACCATTGGTCTGACCCAGTATGGCTGTTCTTATGATACAAACTAGGGAGAAGAATATAGAGGAAGATGAACTGAGAGGGGAAGAAAGAGTATGAATGTGGGGAGATGGGCAGAGGGAGAGAGAGTGTGTGTGGGAAGATGGGAGAGGGAGGAAGGACATGTGTGAGGTGAGATGGACAAAGGGAAAAGAATGTGCATGTGGGGGGGGGGGGGAGAGAGATGAGTATTGGGAGAGAGTGTATGTGTGGGGAGATGGAGAGAGTGTTTATTACATTTGCTTAACCAACTTTTGATAATATATCAAAGCAATGTACAATAATGTTTAAAAAAACAGCTTAAAATCATAAAATGTAAAATAATTAAAAGAGAAGTTTAGAATAAGAATTTGAAAAAGATAGCTTTTGCATATTGTCCTCAATAAAGAATTCTCAGAAGGCCTGCTCAAAAAATTAGGTTTGCAAATCCTTTTTTGAATCACTCAGTGGAGCTTTCTGCTCTCAAATAGCAGGTTAATGCATTCCATAGGACTGGTGCAAAATGACAAAATGCTGATTGACGGGTAAGTACATGAGTCACTGTGAACCAGTCTCATCACTGGAGAATGATAATCACTGTATTATATATTCCTCAGCTGGGGGCCATACAACAGGGTTCCTTCTAGAAAATTGTATACATAGGCCTTACATTCAACCACTAGGGGTCACCATTGTGCAATGGCTACGACTCCCCCACAGACGGTGTAAATGCTGCATCACAGTATCTCCAGATGCAGTTAGGCCAGTCAGTGGAAGACCTGACGGGGGAATCAAACCCTTCTTCACAATATGAAAAAAATGCAGCCAACACTAATGCAAAATCAAGGTAATCTAATACTAACAAAGCAGCAGCATTAGCCTATAACATTTAAAGTTACTGAAGAAATATCTTTTATAGGAGAAAAGCCCTCAGAAACTAAAGGACTAAGAGGGGGAGGGGCCAAGTTGGCGGCACGTACTGAACACGCTTGAGGTCTCTCGTGACCAGCTACTAATAAACTGGTTCTTCGAAAACAACTATTCCCCATACCAAAAGAAAAGGTTTGGTTAAGGCTGGAGCCTCGTCAGCCAGAACCTCCTCACCATCGCAGCTGACCATTGAGAGGAGGAACCCTGCTGTCCCAAGAGGAGGAGAACCCTGCGACCTAGGGCTGGATGTTACACTCTCACCCCCGGATTTCAATCCACCGCCTCCGCCCGCAGCTTACCTGTCTCAGCTGAGGTTGTCGGAATCAGAAGACGGCGAAGATCGGCCTCAGGTAAGAGGCTCTGTAGAAGGGAAGGCTAGCAGAGGACTGGGGCCTTTGAATCCTCAGCCATTGTTGTCATCTAAACCGGAGCCGGTTACATTGTAGAGCATTTGGCATGCTCTCCAAAACCTTGGCATTAAACTGACTAATTCTGTTCAAGAGATTTCTAGTCTGGTAACTATGGTTGATACACTTTCTAAATCATTTGAAAAAAACAAACCAGATCCAGCTAACCAAATCTCTGAAATAAAAGAAGTGAAAAAGTTACAAGACCTTTCTTTGGAGATGATAAAAGACAAAAATTTAATTCACAGAAAAATCGAACAAGTCGAAAATTATAATCGTAGATTGAATCTTCATTTTTTAAACTTTTCCAGAAATTTGGCGTTTACTCCTCTTGAAGTCTTTAAAAAATATTTGGTAGAAGTTTTGAATTATTCTTCAGACCTTATTCCTCCGATTAACCAGATATATTATATTCCAACTAAAAAGACTCAAGAGGGAGAAATCATGGATATTATACCACAACAAAAAGAACAAGAGAAATATGATCTTAATTTAATGGAAATTCTAGAATCTTCCATTACTGAGGATTCAGAAAGAATGACTTTATTAGTTTCATTTATATTTGGACAAGATATGGAAGCTATAAAACGTATGTTTTTCAAGAAATCACAAGTATTATTCTATGGGAAAAAGATATGGATGTATCCTGATGTTACTAGACAGACACAGGAAAGGAGAAAGGCTTTAAGGAAAGATACACTAGAAATAGGAGCCTCTTTTTATTTAAACTACCCATGTAAATATGTGATAAAATATCAAAGGTTAAAATATATTTTTTTCTTACCAGAACAATTAAAAGCCTTCCTCAGTCAGAAAAAATTATGTGAAGATTAATGTCAAATATAAAGAGATTGCGATATAGATAAGATTAGGTGTAGCGTGTAAAGCTAAATAATTTCTTTAAATTTTTCTTTATTTTCTCTCCTGAAAATGTAACCCCTCCCTACAATGATTGTGGTCTAAAGAGGGCATAACACTTTTTCTTTGTTATAATATTGTTACTATCTTATGGAGTAAATTTCTAAGCCTGTATTACCTATTCAAGTATTGTACTTGGTGAAAAATGTTATAAATCAATAAATAAAATTAAATTAAAAAAAGAAACTAAAGGACTATAGCCTTTAGTATGATCTGGTTTAATATTTCAAACCAATACTCTGCTTCTATCATCGGGCAAAAAAACTCCACTTTTATTTTATATTTGTTCTTTTTCTGTGCGTTTATATAAATATTATTGACTCTTCCAAAAGGTGAGAAAAGGCAGTACTTAACTTTCACTGAGTCCTATGGGGCCACCGTTTCACCCCTATTGAGGCTTCATCAGGAAGTAGTGCTTATGGTACAGAACACCAAGTGACATCTAGGAAGAGAAAAAAAAACTTGTATAATATCAAAACGCAGAGATTAGTCAAAATCACTTAACTTTTTTATCTCAGCGTAAACACTTTGCTGGAACACCCACAGACTTTCTCAACTCCTTCACTTAAAGATGGCGCTGACACGTCAGACGCCAACACTAGATGTTTATATACGTGGACTTAATTGGTTAATTTGTATGAACACGTTCCCCTCATGGCTAAGCTTAAATGGAAATTACAGTTTCAAAAGATGAAAATTTAATATCTGATATGTTAATAGAACACATGCCAATCCATAGTACTGTTTAAACCAGATGGTTCTAAGCTTTTTAAATGAAAAATCCACTTTGCTTCACATCATTGTAAAAGCAATTTACGATTCCCTCCTCGACTAAGAGGTTCAATTCTATCAATTACACAACACTTAAGATCTTCAAAGACGTGTTGCAACTTCATATAATGTTCTACTAAAGGCACTTTACAATTTGCTCTCCTGATATTTGATCGGTGCTCAAGCATCCTCGCTTTTAATTGCCAAGTTGTCATACCCACGTATATTTTCAAACATGGACAACCTCCACTCCCAATTCTGTTCTGACTTAGATACCGACCTCCCATCCTTCGTTTCTCCATCTTTCCTTATTTTTATCCCTTTTCTCCCAAATCATACTATCCTATCTTGTCTAACCTCTCTTTTCCTAGTCAAATATTATCAAGTTCAACTTATCATACACTACCAAGCCCAGCATTACATTGTTTCACTACTGTTTTTGAAATTTCTATTCTATAACTTTGTATTGCAAATTACTCTGTAAGCCACATTGAGCCTGCATTGTGTGGGAAAGCGCGGGGTACAAATGTAATAAATAAATAAATAAACATCATCTCTAAAAACCTTTGTCTGATCAGTAATACGACAGATCTGACATGTCCCACATTTAAAATGTCCCAAAATCTGATTGACTTTCTTTCGGGATTTGGTTGATATGTCTGCGGGGCACAGCTTCTCTTTTAGATTCATGCCTCTCGCATATGCAATCCTTAAGTTTTTCTCCTTAAACATGGGAATGGATTGAACAATATCCCAGCGCTTTCTAACGATACTTGCAATCTTGGAACTTGCCTCTGTGTACTTCATTACCATGGTAAAAACATCATGTTTGTCATCTCTGATGTTTGTATTCGATAGCAAAAGTTACCTGTTGTTATACTTGCCTCTTTTATATGCATGCTTTAGAGTAATGTCGATATTTGCCAAGTAAATATATAAATAAGGGTTTCCAGGTTTCATTGCATCAGCTGATCCATCCTGGCTTTATCTCATTGTCTCTATGGATTTGTAACTCTGTTTTCTATGAATTTTCCAGAATTGAGGCAATGAATCGAAAACTTCTAGGAGGACAATTTTCAAAAGCACTTATGTAAATGACAGTGGTGGGCAACTGCATAAATTCTTTTTTTTTTAAACAAATCTGCATACTTGAACAGATAAGAAGGTGTCTAGATTCCTTTTTAGAATATAATGGATTTTGTAGCCCATTATAAACCATAAAGTTGTAATGCTCTGTTTGTCTTCATGTATATCTACCTGTCTCTCATCCATCCACCACCATCCTGTTAGACTGTCACTGAAATGCTTTGATGTTTCCATGCATATCTCTCACCTACCCACCCCATCCTGTTAGACTGTCACTGAAATGCTTTGATGTTTCACTTATATATATACTGTCATCTACCAACATTTGCTTATTTCCGATCTGATGAAGAAGGGCAACCTTCGAAAGCTAATCAAGAAATATATTATGTCCAATAAAAAAGGTATCATCTTATTTTCTTTTCCATGTTTTATTTTGTTTTATTTCTATTGATTGCCTTTAAAGTAGACAAACACGGCTACCACACCTCTCTAGAATACTATCATAAGTGGGTATATATACACTTATGTGGTTAGGCGTGAGCACCTATCAGGCTTATTTTAGAAAGAGAAGGGCGACCACCTTCTGACACAAATCGGGAGATGGGCGTCCTTCTCTCAGGGTCACCCAAATCGGCATAATCGAAAGCCGATTTTGGGCGTCCCCAACTGCTTTCCATCGCGGGGACGACCAAATTTCACAGGGGCGTGTCGCCAAAAAAGTGACTCTGCGCTATTCATAGGGATTAGGGCATAGCCATTTCTGGGGGAACCTTTACCACCATCTATTTAGATGATGGTAAAGGCTCCTGCGCTAACCTGGCAGTAACCAGGTGGTGAGTGGCACTGCCCAATTACTGCCAGGTAGGCCTCGGCACTACAAAATAAAAAATATTCTTGTTGTATCGGATGTGGTGTGCACTGGGGGTGGGAACTACCTCTGGGCTCCCGATTTGGTGCCTGACAGTACTGCAGTAGCTATACCATGGCATTGTAAAAAGCCCCCCTAAATGTGCTATTATTTATTTTTGTAGAACAAATTTTTACTTGATTTGTATGTTTGAATTGATTTTAACTGTTGTGTGTATTCTTTATGTATATAGACCCCTGACGCAGGCAGTTGTGGAAACATGGGCCATGTCGGGTCCTTAAATAAAATTGCTTCCTGGACACATTGGCTCTGCTTGGTTGTTTCATCTGAGGCCCTCTACACTGGTTCTGCTATGTGATTATTTGTGTAGTTGTTTCCCTCTGATTTGTTTGCTGCACGTGAATATTCAGAAGTGCTACCCGACATGGATAGTACTGAACCAAAATATGATTTATAAACATTGTAAGTTAGATGTTTCAAATGATTTCTTCACTGCAAAGTTGAATTTGACCCCCTAGATGTAAATCTCTATCTTATTTTAGGATGGCTCAAGGCAATTTGCTGCTTGAGGTGAGGAATTTGATTTGATTTGATTTATTGATTTGATATACCACCTTACTCCAACAGCACTAAAGCTGTTTGCAATTCAACAATAACAATTACAATATGTCAGTAATATAAAAAGCTAGTATAAAAGGCCTGTTTTGGTAGGCAATGAAATGGGCGCTAGCAAGGTAATCCCTCCTCCCTCCCTCCAGACCCCCTCCCTTGTTCCAGACCCCCTCCCTTCCAAGTGCCAGACCCCCCTCCCTCCCTTCCGAGTTCCAGACCTCCCCTCCCTCCCTCCCTCCCTCCCAGTTCAAGGCCCCCTCATGCCCCTCCCACCGAGTTACAGACGCCCCCCTCCCTCCGATTTCAACACCCCTCCTCCGCGTTACTGACCCCTGGACCCCCGTGCCGTGACCCTCTCGACCCCCCTTTCCCACAGAAAACCCTCCCCCGCCAGCGTCGCGTACCTGTGCTGAAGATAGCCAAAGTTCTCTTCTCGTCTGCACCGGCGATGCTTGTTGAGTGATCATCTGTTGAAGTTTCTGTGCGTGCGTCTGATTTCAGACGCACGTACAGAAACTTGAACAGATGATCATTCATCAAGCAATGCCCCGGCGCAGCCGAGAAGAGAAGTTTGGTTGTCATCAGCACAGGAACGTGACGGCGGCGGGGTAGGGTTTTCGGCAGAAAGGGGGGGGTCGAGAGGGTCGCGGCAGGGGGGTCCAGGGGTCAGTTATGCGGGGGGGGGGGGGAAGTCTGGAACTCGGTGGGAGAGGCGTGAGGGGGCCTTGAATGGGATGGGAGGGAGGGAGGGAGTGACGTGTGGGTGTGAGGGGGGGTGTTGATTTTTTTTGGGTGGGGGTGCTTTGGTGATGCACCGGGGGGGGGGGTCTGTATTGCCCCGCTCCCTGTTACTTGCTCAGAATTGGCAGGGAGCGGCGCAATGACAGCTGATTCCCAGGCATGGAGAGGAGTAGGGAAACACGCTCTGCGTGTTTCCCTACTCCTCCCCTTGCCTAGGAATCAGCTGTCAGTGACGTGACTGACGTCAGTGTGTTCTTAGTTGCCTAGCAGACCATCTCCGAGGGATCCACGTTCCCAGGCAGGTTAGAACGTTGGAGGTGAGAATTATTATATAGGAAAACCACTGTAAAGTAACAGTATATTACTGCAATACCATATTATCAGCACTCTGCTGAAAAATCAATAACACATCAAAGAATGACCTGACACATTATTCACAATTGCTCAAAAGAGCTCACATAAAGCCAAGTTTTCAAGGATTTGCCAAACTGCAGATAACTATCTGTACTTCTAACTTCTTCAGGCAACTGATTCCATAGATAAGGGCCAGAATAACAAAAGGCATGATTCATAATTGAACATTACTTAAACCAAAGATAAAGGCAGAAGTTCCAGCAAAGTTTGCTGTGAAGGCCAAAGTTGCCTCTTAGGAACATATCTTTTAGGATGACAATAGTGCCCTAGAAGGCAAAAAAAAAAAAGAGGGGGGTGGTAATTCAGAACATGATTAAGCCCCCCTCACCAAAAAAAAAAAAGAAAGCAATTTCTATTTCCAGGTCTGTCTTCCTTTCACCTCTTAACTTTGTCTGCAGGATATCTTGTCCATTTGCTGTTTCATCTCCTTTCTGTCTCCTTCATTTCTCCCCTACATCTCTCTGACTTTTTGAGCTATATTTCTTTTTTATTGCTTTTCTATACACTCAGATTTAATCCCTTTTCTTACCATCCAGTTCTTGGTCTTCCTCCTATCACTATACCTGCTCATAGCTTTCCATTGCTCCTTCCCCAGCTTCTTTTTCACCATGTACAGCATCTTCCTTCACTCTCTATTTCCCCTGTGTCCAGCATTTTCCCTTCTTTCCTCCCCTCCCCCCTGGAGATGCAGCTTTCCCCTCGAACTACTCCACCTCACAACTGCTACCACCACCATCACCACCATAGCTCAGTCCCAGGCCTTATGCAGCCCTAAAACAAAATGTATGCGTGGAACCACTGAATGGAACCTCTGAACATATGCATGTGCTAAAGGTATACCGAATTCTGCCCACGTTTATGTAGACTTCAGAGGGGTGGAACATGACAAGGCTTTCAAAATATACATAGATTCATATGCCCTCTGCTTACTTTTTCTTTTCTGTCACTTTGGTGCATCCTGGGAGCACCTTCAGTGCTTTTCTCTATGTTTCCTTCTCAGGCTGAGGAGAGAAGGTAGCCCAGGAGCAAATTGAAGCTGCTGCTGCAGGGGCATTGTGGAAATTGTGGGGGGTGGGGGTACTTGCTATCACCCTCAAAATTTGTTGCTTAGAAGTAAAACAGATTTAATCCCAAATCTATACCAAATGCTATAAAGATTACACACGACCTATTAACTTTCCGGAAACTTCTGAAGACCAACCTATTCAAAAAGACATAATATGAATACTTCACAAAAGACTTAAAATCTAATATGTATCAGATCAACCCAACATTGACTTCTCCAATCTGGATACTTTAATTTACTTTAATAATATTGAATGTCTTAACTTCTCCTATTCAATTCTTATGTACCTGTTATGAATCATTTACTTATTTCTCACAATTCATTCATTGTTTATTATCATATTTAATCCATGCGATATTTTCATGTACCTTTGATTGTAATGCCTTTTTGTATTTATCATTCCGTTAATGGTGACTACCATTGCGGCATAATGTAAGCCACATTGAGCCTGCAAATAGGTGGGAAAATGTGGGATACAAATGCAGCAAATAAATAAATAAATATATCTCAGAACTGTTTGTTTATCTCTTTTTTTTATTTTACTTGTTTATTCCAGCTTTGTATTATATCACAGAAAGTTAAGATGTTCAGCATGCTTAATTAATAATTAAGACAGCCCAGCCCCCCCCCCCCCCCCATTCCTGCTGTAGTTTGTACAATGGGTTCTGCTATCATGCATCATAATTTAAACGTGGCACACAGTTCAATGTCTTGTATTGGGTTCTGTCATGTTTGCATGACCTACTGTGATCCATTTCAGAAATGTCTTGTTTGAACAGTTCTTTAATGAGCAAATTCCTTTGCATGTACAGAATCAAACTGGTAGCTTTATTAACTGTTAACTCTCTTCCAGTACATAGGAGAAAATAGACAACAGAGCTTGTACTAGGGTCCTTTTTAGTCAAACTTGACCTCTGCTCCCAACCTCACTTCTGTAAAAGTTTCTGAATCATGTAAATAACTAGATGTCTACAGCAGTGGCGTTCCTAGGGGGGCTGACACCTGGGGCAGATCGCCGATGCACCCCGCCCTCCGGGTACAGCGCCCCCCCCATGCAGCGTGACCCCCCCCAGCTAAAGAACCCCCCCCAACACCGGCGAAAGAACCCCCCACCACGACGAAAGAACCCCCTCCGGGTGCATGCCGCTGGGGGGGGGGGGCGCGCGTCTCTCAGCTTCGTTTGTTTCCATGCTCCCTCTGCCCTGGAACAGGAAGTAATCTGTTCCGGGGCAGAGGGAGCAAGGAAACAAACGAAGCTGACTGGCGCGCAGCACCCCCCCCCCCCCCCAGTGGTGTGCACCCCCCCCCCCCCCCTTGGTACGCCACTGGTCTGCAGTGATTTTTTTTCAGGCTGGAAAAGAAACATGGTTTAGGGGATAGTTAAATTTTGATCTGTTTTTTTTTTTACTACTGATACTACTACTACTTTTCATTTCCATAGCACTACTAGACATACATAGCGCTGTGCAATAAATACATATGAGACAGCCCCTGCGCAACAGAGCTTACAATTTGTTCAAGGCAGGACTTCTCTGAATTCTATAGGTCTTTAGCAGAGTTGCAAAAAGGATGAATTCTTTGAAAATAAGACGGAAGCGAAATTAAATCTTATTTAGAAACAGCTTGGCAGCGAACTTATGACTTGGAAAACACTTCCAGTTTCCAGATCCAAGGCTGACCCTCCTGCCTGAGTGACAGCAGTAGAAGGAAACACCCTGTGGAGGGAAACTAAAGGACTATAAATACCAAGTCCATGAAGTGGTCTTGTTTTGCTCCCCTGGTCACTGCACCATTAAAAAAGGGGGAGCTTGTAAATTGACTGACAAAGCCAGTGCACAAGGTAGAGAAAGAATGAAGGAGGCAGTACCAGAATCTATCAATTTATTGCAGTGACTCCAAGTGGATTTGTAATGGGGACCAGATCACTAATGACACTGCCTTTAGAGGATAAATAAAAAAGGAGAAATGGAAACACATATCCAGGAGAAGGACAAGGATAGAGAACCTCAGTAGCGTCTTCCCTTCAGGGAAGGGTTCTGCTACCAGGACAGTTCAAAGATCCAAAGTCTCTGAGGAACCATCTACTGTACATAGCAACTTGAATCTAGATAGTGAGAATGAAAGCTATAAAGGACTTTCTGAAAAGAACCTTTTGCATGGCAGAGGGTTCAACAGACCTACTACAAGGGAGACTGTAAGTAACACAGTAAATGACGGCAGATAAAAACACGCACAGTCTATCCAGTCTGCCCAACAAGGTGGCCAGAGCTTGGCCTACCACTCTGTGTAGCACCAGTCACCTATGCTTAAACTCTGGTTGTCAAGTTTCCATCATGTCAACCATACAGTCAAACACGATGGAGTCTTGGATTTATACCTACTCATCTCATCTATTATTCTGGTTTACTTAACTTTTACCCTCTCTAACAATATTCTGTATTCCTTTTACTGTGTAAGCCGCATTGAACCTGCTTTGAGTGGGAAAGCGTGGGATACAAATGTAAGAAATAATATAACCACATATCCCCAAGTGTTGCTGAAGTATTCAACTTACCAGTCAAGATGTCTTCTCTCTCCCCTGAGCTGCACAGGACCCTCACTAGTAGCAGTAAGTGTTGGAGATTACCTTCATACTAATAAAGGTTTATGTTTATAAACAGTGGCAGAAGAAAATTGTCCCTTGATATTATGCTTCATCCAAGTTATGTAAACTTTTGGGTAGAATTGAACCTTCTGGCCTGGACTGACTTATCGGGTGAGAGAAATGTGCTGAAAAAGTGGATTTATGGTGCTTTTTGGCCTACTTCCTAGTAGCCCGCCTGATGGTCACCGGGCAAGAAAGGGTTACACACACACACACACGCATGTATGTCTATATGTCTATCTATGTATCTAGCACTCACTGAATGGGTAATATGAAATTCGGATAGGTGACATAACAATCAGAGGAGAAAAAGCCAGATAACAGATGTCAGATCCTACAGAGGAGCTGATACAAACAGCACCCACTATCTAGTGGTTGTAAAAATCCAGATCAAGCTTACAAGAGTACAGAAATCAAATGATATTATCAAATACAACATTGGTAAGTAGAAGGACCAGCAGAATGCAGAGGCGTTCCAAATGCTCATAGCAAACCAATCTGAGGCTTTAGCAGACAAATATTGAAACAGCGAACCAGATGTTGAAAATATGTGGAATTTGTTCGAAGAGGAACTGCATGACATCTGCCTAAATACACTGGGTTAGGCAAGAAAGTAAAAAGAAATGTAGATAAGTGAAGAAACTTGGACATGTAAAAGGAAGCATAAAGAATTATCTGCATCACATACTGAAAAGAAAAAAGTTATAATACAACAGTAGAGTCAGCAAGATAAAACGGTTTAAAAAGGTGCGAGACAAGATAAGAGAAGATGGGCCGAAAAAATAAATGCTCAAATAGTAGAAGCAGCAGCCCCAAAAGAGACTTGAAAACAGTGAATCGCATAATCAATCAGCACTACCTGATAAAGACAATATTGGCCAAGTCATTATAGATGGAAAAGAAAAAGTTCAACATTTGGAAGAACAGTTAAAGGAAATATTAAGGGGTCTTTTTACGAAGGTGCGCTGAAAAATGGCTTGCGGTAGTGTAGGCGTGGGTTTTGGGTATGCGTGCAGAATCATTTTTCAGTACACCTGTAAAAAATGCCTTTTAAAAAATTTTTGCCGAAAATGGATATGTGGCAAAGTCAAAATTGCTGCGCATTCATTTTGGGCCTGTGACCTTACCTCCAACCATTGACCTAGCGGTAAAGTCTCAATCGATAACCGGGCGGTAATGACCTACACACGCCAAGTGGCATTTGGCGTGCTTCTGATACATGCATCTGAAAATAATTATGTTTCGACTGCGTGCCAAAAATGAAATTGCCGCAAGAGCCATGTGGTAGCTGGGCAGTAACTCCATTTTGGCACACGTTGGGCACACGTAGAGCCTTACGTTGCTTAGTAAAAGGGCCCCTAAACCTCCCAAAAACTGAGGTGTCCTTTTACTAAGTCACATAAGGGCCTACATGCGTCCAACATGCGCCAAAATGGAGTTACTGCATGGCTACTGTGTAGCTCTTGTGGTAATTTCATTTTTGCCCTGCGTCCAATACACGCAGCCACAATATAATTTTTATTTTCTGTCACGCATAGGTCATTACTGCCTGGTTACCGTGTGAGACTTTACTGCTAGGTCAATGGTTGGCGGTAAGGTCTCAGACACAAAATGGATGCGCAGCAATTTTCATTTTGCTGCACATCCATTTTCGGCAAAATTTTTTAAAAAGGCCTTTTTTTACAGGTGCGCTGAAAAATGATTCTGCACGCGCCCAAAACCCATGCCTACACTACTGCAGGCCATTTGTCAGCACACCTTAGTAAAAAGACCCCTGAAACAGAATTAGACCATCCAAATGCTGAAACATCAACAAAGTTGCAGATAGATACCAGGCCATTCACAATGAACAAAATAATTAAAGCTATTAAGGAACTGAGGAATGGAAAATTGCCAGGATAAGTTAACATATATGTAGAACTCTTGAAGAAAGGATCAAATCAAATGATAGAATGGCTACTACAATTGTATAATGCCATATGGAAAAAAAAAACAAGAAGAAGAAAGGACTGGAAGAAAGGTATGATTGTAAAGTTACCAAAGAAAAGAGATTTATTGGACTGCAATAATTGGAGAGGAATTGTTCTGCTATCTGTACCCAAAAAAGTTTATAGTCGAATGATTCTTAGCCAGCTTAAGGCTCAAGTAGTCAATTTACTACTAGAAAAACAAGCAAGCCTCAGGCCCAATAGATCCTGCACAGATCAAATTTTCACACTGCACAGAGTATTAGAAAAGGTTCTTGAGTATAAAATCCTAGTAGTTATAAATTTGGGGATTTTGAAAAAGCATTTAACAGCATTGACAGAGATAGCTTATGGAGTATTATGAAATCATATGGAATATGTGCCAAGTTCATGAGAGTTATTAAAAACCTGTCTGAGTACTGTGGATCCTGTGTGAGAGTTGAAGATGGTTACATGAATTAGTTTAAAATAGAAACTGGAGTCAAACAAGGTTGTATATTGTCACCATTGTCATTCAGTTTAGAAATGGACTAGTTAATGTGGAATGCAGCAGGAGTTAAGAAATTCAAGAATCACTTGGCTTGAAATCATACAGTTAGAGGACCTGGATTTTGCAGATGGTGTGGCCTTTTTGGTGAGTTCTCTTTGGGCAATGCAGACCAAGACAGAATAATACACTTTGGTGAACAAATTGAGCTATATTTAGCAAAAAGGCAGAGGCCCAAATTCTATATATAGCACCTACAAAATTGGCACCGAAAAAAAAGCTTAGCGCAAATCTATAAGGGGTATGTGTCCTTTATAGAACTGCGCTTAGCACATAACCGTGCCTAAATATAGGCATCTAGAATTAGGCCTACTCTGAGCTAATGCAGACACCTACATTTAGACATGATTCTATATTTATGCACTCAAATTTTGGGAACACCCCTAACAATGCCACCATATAGTTATGCAAGTTAGAAGTTAGGCGCAGATCTGATGTGTGCGTAACATCATAAGCGCAAATCTGATCTGTGCCTAACTCCTAATTAAGCACAATTAGTGCTGATAATTGGTTGTTACCACCCAATTATCAGTGTTGAGTGTCTTGTTATTCAATTAAGTTACGTGCGTAAATTAGTCATGAGCCCAATTTAACACACGTAAATCTAGGTGCCATATATAAAATATGGGGGAAAGTTTATAAATAGAAACTTAGCAGATAAGACAGCAATCAAATTGAATCAATAGCCAGAATTCACCTATTTATGAAGTATTGTAACAGAAGATAACAACACTGATAAAAAAATGAAAATTAGAAAATTAGCAAAGTGGCATCAGTCATGAACAAACTGGGTAAGATCTGGGACAGTAAAAAGCTAACAAAAGATGCAGGTGTATAACAGTATTGTGATACACATTCTGTTACACAGTGCAGAAGTCTGACCAGGAACAAAAACTTTCCAAAAATTACTAGGCAATTTTGAGTCACACAGGTAAGTGGCAAGATAAGGTTAAACCCAAAGTAATAAGTGAGACAACTAAAGAATTACCACTTAGCTAGTAAGACACTACAGTAGTGATGACATACTGATGATTGAGGCACCTAAAAAGAGTGGATGTACAGCACATACCAAGGCAAGCAAAGACCTGGAAACCAACAGGAAAGGCCAAGATAGACATGGCATCAAAGAGTTGAAAAGGATCTCACTAAACTGAATATTGGTCAGGAGATGAAACACATGACTGACAAGGAAGATGTATCTGTCTGCCTTATACACTGACTGACTCAAGAAAACATAATAATAATATTAATAATAATAAATGCAATAAAGGCTAAAATTGGTAAAACATCCAATGACTGCAAGTGCCTCCTGTGCAAAGAAGCTGAAGAGACTGTGGACCTGGAAATAGATCGGCCAGACTGACTACAACAGGGGTGGGCAACCTCGGTCCTTGAGATCTGCAACACAGTTGGGGTTTCAGGATTTCCCCAGTGAATATGCATGAGATCTATTTGCATACAATGGAGGCAGTGCATGCAAATAGATCTCATATATATTCATTGGGGAAGTCCTCAAAATCTAACTAGGTTGCGGCCAAAATCAAAACTATGGTGGAAAATGAACAAGCCAAAATTCTCTGTGACTTCCCTGTGGTTTAAAAGAAGCAGATGTGGAACATAGATGTGGCAATACCAGCCATGTTGAAGACAAGCAGCTGGAGAAGATCACAAAATATCAAGACTTGAAGATTGAAGTTGAGTGACTCTGATGAAGACCTACAATTGTGGTCCCCTATAGTAATTGGTATCCTTGAAGCAATATTGAAAGACCTGGAATAACATCTGAACCCACTGGTCACTGACAAAATCATAATCTGTCAATGACAGAAGGCTGCACTGCTTGGAATTACCCATATCTTCTGCCAATACCTCTGAATATACCTAGGTTCCTAGGAAGGACTCAATATTTAGAGTACAAACCCAGCCAATAGCTTCTAGCAGGCTGTGCGAAGCCATGATAATCAACTTCCTGTTAATATTCATGCTGAAGGGAGTTTGAAAAAGTTCAAGAGATTTTGCAAACCCATTTTTTTGGAACTTGCGTTTCCAGATTAATATGTAAGAGAATAGGGAGAACTCTTGCTAGGGACCTGAACATGTGGACATGTGTATAAGTTAGTTTTGTGGATGAGGTAGTTGCTTTTCTATCATAATAATGGAGTTCCTTTTTATGTGTTTTTTTAGTGCTTCAGCAATTCACACTGAAATTTGGCAAATCACTGTTTTATTGTTTTACTTGCCGATTTTTCGCTCCATTGTTTTGAAACAGTACATGACATTTTGTCATACCCAGATGCTATTTTGTTTGTGCATAACAACAATGATACCATGGCAGTCTTACAGAGATTTATATACTCCTGAGGAAGGCCCTATGGCTGAAACACAATTTGTGTAGAATCTTGATTCTGCCTATCAATAAGATTTATTTTGCACCGTGTTGTGGATCTGGCATCATTCGTCATCTTCAATGTGTCTGGTATTCTTTGTTCTTGTGGAGGATTTTTTTTCTCCTTGTGTATTTTTTTCTTCTTTTTTATTTTATTGTACACCACATAATCTTTTCAAGTGAGGTGGCATATCAAATTTTAATAAACATAAAAAATATATTTTTTTGCATGTGTGTGTGTGGTGGGGGTAATTTGGACCACACTGAAAATTTTGGCACCGCCATACAGCAGATCCCATAAAGCTGGAAGGGGTGAAGGCGACTCTCAGACATGAGTGGAGTTCTGGGAAAGGAGCAGAGAAAAGTCATACAGCCACTGTGGCACTCCTTTGAAACAGCACATGCATCTGGCCCTAAAGAAAGCAGGAGTAGGTTCCTTTTTAGACTAGGGATTGAAACAGTGCCCTATACAGTTGTCTATTTTGGCTCTGCCTCTGTCTAAATCCAGGTCCATATGTAAGAACATTTTATGGGTAGTAAAAGAAGTTACATGGCTGGTATCCATAATTTGGCAAATAATTCCCATAAACCTAGGTTTTAGAAGAATTAGACATTCCTTGCACAAATTACACAGAGGCAAGTTTGATTTTCTGTCTGAGCCTGTCCATTCAAAGTGTAAACAGAGCTCTCTTGAATATTTATTCTTTGATTATCTGCTGCTCTCAGCCTTATTCTGTCCCATTTATTGGTACTGTTGATTCACGTTAACATCCCCCACCTTCAGTGCCTGTTATTTGTCAGATACATTCTGTACTTTCTTAGTTAACATTAGTACCACGTTCAGCTCCTGTTCTCAGCGAGAAAAACCAAGATGGCACAATCCATAGTCCTGTCCTTTTAAAAGTGACTGAGGACGGGACCAATTCCAGCTTTATTTAAAGGATGAATTTATTTATTATTTCAACTTATGGATTTTTCTTCTAAAAAAACTGCTTACAGGAATGAACAGCAGCATACTGAGTAATAAAATGAGCATCACAAAAACAATAAAATAAGCACCATGAAAACAGCAATGATAAAATCACATACATCAAGGGATAAATTCAAGAAAGTATATCAAAAATTAGGCATGAAAAATATGGATGCTAAGTACCAGTTCTATAATGGTAATTGGTGCAAAACTGCCATTATAGAATATACTGTCAGTCACCATGCTTGGAAAAAACTCCCTGAGCCCATACGCCAGGCCCCCTCCCTACCCATCTTCAAATCATTGCTCAAAGCCCACCTCTTCAGTGTCGCTTTTGGCACCTATTCACAACACCTCTACTCAGGAAATCTAGACTACCCCAACTTGACATTTCGTCCTTTAGATTGTAAGCTCTTCTGAGCAGGGACCGTCCTTAGTTATTAATTTGTACAGCGCTGCATAACCCTAGTAGCGCTCTAGAAATGTTAAGTAGTAGTAGTAGTAGTAGCATGTGTGTAGCTAAATTTAGATGCAAGAACTTACGCCATGTCAAAGGCTGGTGTAAAGGGTTGCACCTAAAGTTGGAAGTTATGCGTGTAAGTGATAGTATTCTGTAACTTACACATTGTGATAAGTATGAGACTGTCCTATACGGGGTAGGCCACTAGAGGGCGCTAGTAGGAGAATAGGTGGAGGTCGCTAGGACCGGGGAGAGCCCTGGGATGTCCACAGGTGTGGGAGGTTATGGGCTGGGTCCTGTGTAGCTAATTAACCACTCTATACCCCACCTGAGTTGGAAAGGAAGAGAGGTGAGCTGGCAGCAGAAGAAGAGAGATCCCCTGGAAGATACTGGTTAACCCTATGGACTTGTGGAGGACTGTGTGTCCAAAGGAGATCAGCAGGCTGAAAATCCTGGGGTAAGAAGTCCCTAAAGCATTAGTGTTTGACTGTGTGTCCTCAGTACTTATAGGAACTGTGT
The DNA here is from genome assembly GCF_901765095.1 of Microcaecilia unicolor. Taxonomy (NCBI): domain Eukaryota; kingdom Metazoa; phylum Chordata; class Amphibia; order Gymnophiona; family Siphonopidae; genus Microcaecilia; species Microcaecilia unicolor. The sequence continues at coordinate 269,170,885 of NC_044035.1, read as the reverse complement.
GTTCAGTGAAAGGACTGTGTGTCCAAAAAAGAAAGGACTGTGTGTCCAGAACTGTGTGTTCAAAGAGGGGACTGTGTGTCCAAAGAAGAAAGGACTGTGTGTCCAAAGTACTGAGAGAAGCAGGCTGCAAAGCCTGGGGTTGAGAGTCCCCAAAGTATTGGTGTAGTACTGAGCCCATGTATCTGTGTGGGGAGGCTCAGTGTGAAGATCTATGAAAGCATAAAGTATTAAGCTAGAAGAAGTGTGCCCAAGGGCTGGAATAAAGAGTTGCCTGAGAAATATGCAGTTGGTGAGACCTGTTTAATTTGCTTAGTGGGAACCAGGTCACCCTGAGCGAGAAGGGGTAGCACACTAATTTGCATATGATCTGCATATTGAGAACCAGGTCACCCTGAGTGAGAAGGGGGATATCACAACATGAAACTGCAAAACACACTTCTGACCTGCCCATCCATAATACCTGAAGATTGGAGGGTGGTCAATGTAACGCTGATTGTTTTTAAAGGATTCCAAGGATGATCTGAGAAATTAAAGACCAGTAAGCCTGTATTCAATGCTGGGCAAAATAGTGGAAACTATTATAAAGAATAAAATTACTGAACACATAGACCAACATGGTTTAACGGGACAGTCGACAAAGATTCTGCCAAAGGAAGTCTTGCCTCACCAATTTGCTTCATTTCTTTGAAGGCTTGAATAAATGGATTAAGGTGAGCTGGTTGATTTAGTTTATCTAGATTTTCAGAAAGCTGATGACAAACTCCCTCATGAGAGACTCCTGAGAAAATTAAAGAGTCATGGGAACCTGATGAGCTCCAAAAATGATGTTGGCAAAAATGTCCATGAACTTGAGGAATCAAAGCAAACATTGGGACAACAGTTGGAAAATGAGCTTCAAGAGACAAAGGCTGACAAGCTTCGCCTGGAGGTGAACATGCAGGCCTGAATTGAACTATGACCATTTCCTATTTGTCCCACGAAGATTTAACAGGGAAAATAGAGGAATCCCTCCTAAATTCCTAAGAGAAAATTACTATTTATCTTAAATGGAAAATTTTCCTGAAAGTCAGAAAAGTTGAAATGTGTGGATAATTTATCATAAGGAGAAGTTGATATTAATAACTCAGTGATAGGGAAATGGCAATACACTGTTAATATGAGAGTAATATTCAGGAATATGAGAAAAAGAGGTGTGTAGTGATGTCACTGGGATTTGAACAGGCACTAGCTTTTGGAATGTGGTGCTTACAAAATGTGGCGCTTACAACTGTACTACTACGGTAATACAGTACTGAATACTTGGCAACATAGCTATTTGGATGGCCTTTGGAAGGTGGTTGTTTTGATGTTAAGGTGAAATGTCGGGACAACATTTTAAGAAGGCCGGGTGATATGTAGATGGGGTAATAAAAAACATAAAAATAATCAGTGCCCCTTTATAGGGGTTTACCTGTTCCGGGGTCCGGTGGATTTTTGGGGCTCAAGCGGCACTCAGGTACTAATATTACCATTAATTAAAAAAAAGCTGGTTATGTGTATATGTTTGGAATTGTTGTTAATTAATTTTTAAATGCTCGGTTTGTGTGCTGGGGGAATTTGGAGTGTTGGGCTCGTGCTGAGGGCTAGAGCTGGGGAGAGGGTTCTAAAGTGACATCACTCTGGGAGAACAGCTGAGCAAGCTGAGACCTGATTGCCTTGGCAATGGCTTGCTGATCAGTTGGCAGAGGAGCTGAAGACACAGGAGAGACAGGACATGCATGAGAGGTGCTCTGCCTCTGTGTATGTGTGAAATTGATTTGTATGAGGGAAAGAGTTTAAGTAAAGAGCTGTTTGACTGTCAAAGGAATATAAGTCACAGGAGAGAAGGACAGACCTTTGTGGAAGGTGCTGTGCTTCTGTATGAGTGAGGATTGATTGAGGATAATAGAGTATCGTCTATCCAAACCAGAGTTGCTGGTGACTCAGAGAGTGTGAACTTCTGTAAAGCAGAAGAACTGAAGACACCGCAGAGAATAGATCTGGATGAGAGGTGCTCTGCTTGGGTGTTGGTGTGGCAAGTGGTTATATTGAGGGGCTTGCCTGGGTTTAACATAAACTACAAGCCTGTTGACAAACTGCACATGTGACTAGCAGTATTGATTGCACAGGAGGTTTGCTTTCCACCCGCCACGGAGCAGGGTTGTGGTCAAGGTGTTTCTGGCTGGCACTTTAAATGGGTGCATGAGTGTGGGTTTGCCAGGTGATTGTACGGAGGAACCTGCTTGAGGTGGAAAGGTGCTACGGGTTGGATAGGAGCCTGTTGCTGAATGATTGTGTTGCACAAGTTTAAAAGAAGTGACTGTCAAGAAGGGCTGTTTATACAACCAGAAAAGCGTTCCTCTTTAGATAGGGAAAAGTGACAAGATAGGTTTATATTAGGGAAAAATAATTATTTATTAATTTAAACTAGATAGTTTGGCCAAAGTTTTGGAAATAAAAAACCCTTATCAGATTCTTAACAAATAGGGAGGTAGGGTTTCAATTTATGTTCAGTTAATTAAAGTACACATACCACGCTGCTAAGGAGCAACGCCAGGACAACAAGTGCACCAACGTCAAGAAAGACCAAAGGTTGCATTCAAGAAAGTTCAACGGAAGAGCAGCTAAGTACCAGTGCTTTTTTTGTAGAAAAAAAGGTGCCGGTACTCATTATGGGCGGGGTCACCACATATGGCTCCACCCCTATGTTAGCCACACCCACATTAACCACACCCCCTATACCAGCCATGGCGCATATAAACAGACATCATTGAAAATATTACAGTACTATAGGAGAAAAAAATAACGTGATTTGCTAAGTAGTAGTAGTAGTATACCCAGTGCAAAATAAGACAGCCAATGTAAATTCTCAAATTGGCCATATTACAAACACTAAAATGAAAATAAAATGATTTTTTTTCTACCTTTGTTGTCTGGTGAATGTTTTTCTTTCCATATTGGTCCCAGTCTGTGATTCTCCTTTCCTTTGTTTTCGCTTAACTCTTCTGTGCCATTTGTCATTTTTGTCTCCTTTTTCTTTGCTTTCTTCAATATTTTTCAGGCTCTCTCTCTGTCCAGATTTAATTCATTCTTACTATCCATTCTTTAATTTCCTTCATCTACCTGTGGCTTTTCATCTTTTCCTCACCCTTGTTCTCCCCATGCCCCTTCCTCTTATTCTCCAGTCTTTCTCTATTCCCCTTTTCCATCCAGCAGCTCTGCTTTCTCTCCCCATCCTTCCAGTGTCTCCCCTATTTCTTTCTGCATTCTTCCATCCAGCGTCTTCCCTCTTTCTTTCTTTCTGCATTCTTCCATCCAGCGTCTTCCCTCTTTCTCCCTATCCTTCCGTTTTCCCTCTCTCTCCCCATCCTTCCATCTGTTTTCCCTCTCTTTCCTCATCCTTCCATCTGTTTTTCCCTCTCTCCCCAATCCTTCCATCTGTGTTTTTCCCTCTCTCTCCCCATCCTTCCATCTGTTTTTCCCCTCTCCCCAATCCTTCCATCTGTTTTTCCCTCTTTCTCTCACTCCCCAATCCTTCCCTCTGTTGTTTTCCCTCTTTCTCTCTCTCCCCAGTCCTTCCCTTTGTTGTTTTCCCTCTTTCTCTCTCTCCCCAATCCTTCCATCTGTTTTTCTCCTCTCTCCCCATCCTTCCATCTGTTTTCCCTCTCTCTCCCCAATCCTTCCCTCTGTTGTTTTCCCTCTCTCTCTTTCTCTCTCTCCCCCAATCCTTCCCTCTGTTGTTTTCCCTCTCTCTTTCTCTCTCTCCCCAATCCTTCCCTCTGTTGTTTTCCCTCTCTCTCTCTCTCTCTCTCCCCAATCCTTCCCTCTTTCTCCCCAATGCTTCCCTCTGTTGTTTTCCCTCTTTCTCTTTCTCCCCAATGCTTCCCTCTGTTGTTTTCCCTCTTTCTCTTTCTCCCCAATCCTTCCATCTGTTTTTCCCTCTTTCTCTCACTCCCCAATCCTTCCCTCTGTTGTTTTCCCTCTTTCTCTCTCTCCCCAGTCCTTCCCTTTGTTGTTTTCCCTCTTTCTCTCTCTCCCCAATCCTTCCATCTGTTTTTCTCCTCTCTCCCCAATCCTTCCATCTGTTTTTCCCTCTCTCTCCCCATCCTTCCATCTGTTTTTCCCTCTGTTTTTCTCCTCTCTCCCCAATCCTTCCATCTGTTTTTCCCTCTCTCTCCCCATCCTTCCATCTGTTTTCCCTCTCTCTCCCCAATCCTTCCCTCTGTTGTTTTCCCTCTCTCTCTTTCTCTCTCTCCCCCAATCCTTCCCTCTGTTGTTTTCCCTCTCTCTTTCTCTCTCTCCCCAATCCTTCCCTCTGTTGTTTTCCCTCTCTCTCTCTCTCTCTCTCCCCAATCCTTCCCTCTTTCTCCCCAATGCTTCCCTCTGTTGTTTTCCCTCTTTCTCTTTCTCCCCAATGCTTCCCTCTGTTGTTTTCCCTCTTTCTCTCTCTCCCCATCCTTCCATCTGTTTTTCCCTCTCTCTCCCCATCCTTCCATCTGTTTTCCCCTCTCTCCCCAATCCTTCCCTCTGTTGGTTTCCCTCTCCCTGCCACGTTTCCCGCGGCACCAGCCCCCAGCGGCCGCTACACAAAGAAAAAGATTTAAAAAAAACTTCAAACCTGGCTGAAACGCAGCACCCTGGCACTGTAGACAGCCATTAGGCATTGGCTGTTGCCCCGCAGCCGCTCCTCCTCTTGCCTCTACGTCACTGCCCCTGGAGGAAGACCCCGGAGGAGCGCAGTGACGTAAGGCAAGAGGAGGAGCGGCTGCGGGGCAACAGCCAATGCCTAATGGCTGTCTACAGTGCCAGGGTGCTGCGTTTCAGCCAGGTTTGAAGTTTTTGTTTAATCTTTTTCTTTGTGTAGCGGCCGCTGCTGCTCAACAGGAGAAGCAGCAGCGGCCGGAAATGGGGGCTGGCACTGCGTCCGTCACGGGGCGGGGGGAGCAAAAAAAAAAAGGTGCCGGTACGCCGTACCGTTGCGTACCGGCACAAAAAAAGCACTGCTAAGTACAAACATCACAGTCCACATCATTGCAGAGACACTATAGCTGTGGTAATACTTACCTGTGAATTGGGACGTTGGCTTACTTAAGTTGCAGTTTATATTTGCATATTCCTAGGAATATTATGAAACTGATTGCACTTTATCATTTGCATTTTACTCAGTTGCATATTTAAATATCAATTGTTAATACAGCTGTTTCTTGATATATTGATAACAAATATTTATTGCATTTTAAAGAAACCACCTGGTGCAATAAATTTAATTTAATCCAACCTTTAGTGTGTAATGTTGTCATCAATCTAAAAATCTGAAACATCAAAGGGAATTCCTGGACCATCTTGAATTGCACACAACTTAACATATATAATATAGAATTTCCTTATTTTTCCTGTATTTCTCCTAATTGGTGAGTGTTTAGCGTGGGAACCTTACACCGTGATCAAATCCTTTTACCATCCACTTTAAAACCTCACCCATAGGGGATCTACAACAGCAACAACAAAAAAAAATAGTCCTCTAAAAAGGTTGAAAGCCAAAATCAGAAAAATTTACAATGCAAAAAAAAAAAAGAAAAGAAACTTAAAATCTAACAAGTTAAAAGACTTCAGAAACAGCTATAGGCCTGATACTCAAGGGATTTATGCTCCTAACTTTAAATTTATACTCATAAATTAACCTCTTTGAAATATATTAAGGCTAAGTGCATAAATTTATACTGAAAATTTCTCTAAACGCCTAAATTTTGGAGCATAAAAAGTGGGTGGTAATGGGGGTAAACTTAGGGCAGGGAAAAAGTTAGGAACATAGCCAGGGGCGGCTCAAGGCAAGATGCCGCCTGAGGCAGGGTTGAGATGCCACCCCCCCCCCCCCACGGCCAAGTTCTGGCACTCCCCTCTTTCTTCCTATACCCCATTCCCCAATTTTACCTTGTTTTCATATTTTTTTTAAAGTTGTCATAGGCAGCCATCCATGTGACTAAATGTAGTCACGGTTAGTTACGTCAAGTAAAACCTGGTGTAAATGTCGACGCCTGAAATATACATGGACCAGGTACATTCTATAACAATGTGCATAGATTTTAGAAGCACCCATGACCCGCCCATTCTATGCCTATGGCCACACCCCCTTTTCCAGCTAGTAGACTTAGAATTTACACTCATCACATTATAGAACATGCTTAAAGAGTTGTGCTAGTAAATTCTAATTAATGCCAATTAGTGTCAATAAATGCTTGATAAGTGGTAATTATCAGCGCTGATTGACTTGTTAACTAAGTTGCAAATGCAAATCCAGTATGCAACTGGATTTGCATGTTCAGCTTAAGTCGCGCTATATAGAATCCAAGAGATGCTGTCTGAATAGAAAATTAGAGCTGTTACGGGCACTCAAGCTTTTATTTTTATATGCAGTGTTTTATTTTGGTGCAATAAAAGTTTATTACTGCTACAAGAATAGCTGGTTTCTATTTGCTGGATTGATTACTACATAACCTTTCTGAAACAGTTTGATAGGGGAAAAAAATGGCTTCCATAAAGAGTGCAAATTTGTCAGAAGCACCATACCTGCTAACTGTGTCAGAGAAGCAGATCAGTCAAAATGTTTGTAAAAGAAAAAGAGTTATCATACCCAGGGCTGGATTTATACATATTGTGGCCCCCCAAGTTGTAACATTTAAGAGGTCCCCCTTGATTAAGTAGGCAGTAAATTTTCATTTTAATAGCTTTCCATTCTAGTGAAGCATGAGGCCCCTTCTAATGTGAGGCCCTAAACTTATACGTAAATCCAGTCGTGATTGTATCAAACCATGGCTGCTGTCTCCTAGGGTGCTCTTGGAAACCAGATGATAACATCAAGAGTCTTATCGCATAAAGGAAAACTAAGCAATAAAAACAGAGAGAGCGAGGGAGACAGAGAACGCAGTCTGAATCCCAAGGATTTAGGACTCATTCTGCTACTGCCTAGAGGTAATTAGCTTAAATGCACTCATTTCATTTAATAACTGTGTTAAACGAAGGATTAAAAACGTATGTTATGAGCACAGCAAATAATGCAGCACAGAATAATTTTCTTACTTATCATGTAGAAATAAGGGTCAACAAACAAGCTGTAGCTAGGACATTTTTATTGGACTAAATCAGTGCATCTGTGACTAGCTTTCAAGAGCTTTATCTCTCTTTATGTATATAAGCATACAGAGAGAGAGAGAGAGAGAGAGAGAGAGAGAGAGAGAGAGACTGCAGTGTTAAAAGCAAGTCACAGTTGTATGGACAATCCAATAAAAAAGGTCTTGTTTGTTGACCCCCTTATGTTTACATATACAAGCAAACTGACACTTCTGTCTCAATACTTATCATTGAATACAGCAATTTAGTCAGCATCTTAAGGTATGTCAATGAGATGCCATTCACAAAGTGCTTTAAAATGTTCTAGGAGCCTCAGAATTCATTCATGTATTTAATTTCTCAAATACTGCCTGTAAGCTATCGAAACAGTGTGCATTCAGTTACAACAGGTATTTTTCAGTCCCTGGAGGGCTCACAATCTGATTTTGAACTTGAATCAATGGAAGATTAAAGGCCCTGATTACTAAGCAGCGTCATAGGCGTGTTAACCTTTTTAATGCGCATTAACAATGTACACGCGTTAACCATGTACGTGTCTACAATAGCCCTATAGTGCCTACATGGTTAGGGCGCGTGCTAAGTGTAGGCACACTAAAAACACTAATGCACCTTAGTAAACAGGGCCCTAACTGACTTGCCCAAGATCACAAGAGCTGCAGTAGGATGTGAAGTGGGCTCCCCTGGTTCTCAACTCACTACTCTGAACATTAGGCTATTCCTCCGCTTGAGTTTTACTGATATCTGTTATGTGCTAGTGTAATATGGACATACCACTTGCCCTAGAGTATGTATTGGAGTATATGTGGGAGTGCTTTATATACCTGACTTTCCCTACATGGAGTTATCAAGTGAACAGAGATGCCACAGAAGTTATAATCTGAAAAGTTGAGGAGGAAAATTACCAGTTGGGAGAGATCGTGAAGTCTGGGGGACAGCCCATGGAGGGTAAGATACTGCTTCTAGGAGACCTCTTTCTCCTCGGGTTCATGGAACCCATTGGTGAAAAGAAGAAACAGAGGTGAATAGAGGAGCTCCAACAGGTTCCTGGAGTTGCTGGTTGCAGTAAAAAGTGGTGTAACATAGAAGAAGAGTGGCGATAGAGGATCTCACAGATTCTAGGGATGGGATGCCCCATGTCATTGCATGTTGTTAAAATCTGAGAATAAGCAGAAAAAAAAATCACAAAACTTTGTGAGTTTTTTCATTTCCCAATAATAGTGAGCATTTCTGAAGGAGTATGCCCTATTTGGAAAAAGGGCACACTCTTTCCAAAAGACTGAGAGCTCTTTTTCCAATAGTGTGCCATCATGCATGTGTGAACCATCACGTGTGAGAACCACTGCACATGTGCTAATAGCATATCCATGCTATTGGGAAAAGAGAACACACACACTTTCAGAAAGGTGCAGTTTTTTGAAAGTGTGCACTATGGACCCGATTTAGTAAATGTAACTGAAATTTGGGTACCAAAAAAAATGAGCACTGAGTGCTATTCTATAAATAGCGCTCTGAGTTGTGTGCTGTGAGGATCCATGCCTAACTTTGGGCATGAGGATTTACACCAACTGAAACCTGGCATAAATCCTTGCATGTAAATTAAATGCGGATCCTCTGAATTTTACAGTTAAATCGTTTTTAATGAAGTTGAGGAACAAGACAACCATGATAATAACAACATTTCAGAGAAATGAAACCAGACAAAACAAAAACCTTATCTCCCAAAATCCTCCCTCAACCTCCCACTCCCCTACCCACCTCTGGCTCCCCCTAGAAAGTGATATAGCCCCCAGCAAGTGCTTAAAAATTCAAGAGGCAGCTTCGCGCATTAGTAGAGAAAGTCAGCCAAAAGGGCTCCCATGTCTCCTGGAATCGGCGGCCAGCACCACTATCTAAAAACGTAATCCCTTGTCTCTCCAGTTGCATCTGAAAAATGAGAAGGGATCTCCAGCATTGAAGTGTAGGACCAGTGCCTTCCAACCAGGCCATTAACATAGCTTTAATACCAAACATCATTGCTTGTCGAAAAAAAAAAAAAAACGTTTTAAAACTGGTAGCTATAGGATTAGAACAAATATAACATCCAAACAGGAGTCATGGAGCATGAGTAACTGTACAATCCCAATAATCCACCACCTTGAGAACAGTCTTTCAAAACCTGGTAATAACAGGGCAGTGCCAATGCATTTGTCCCAACGTCGCTGGGGTTCCTCTTCATTTAGTACAGACCGCAATATCCATAAAAGTTGCTTTAGATGTGCAATGCAGAGAGATATGAAGCCCCCCCAAATTTTATAATAGTGCACACATCTCTAGTGAATACCCCTGACTCACCCATGCTCGTCTCATAGCCCTACCCCATTTTAGTTATGCACTAAAAGATTTACATGTGCATCTGTAGAGAATAGTGCCTAGCAAGATGCACATGTAAATCCAAATGTGGCCAATTATTGGTGCTAATTGGCTTGTTACTCACTTAAATTCTGTGCAAATCAGGCACATGCCCAAATTTTCAAGCACAACTTTGAGCACCATATATAGAATCAGGAGGTATATGACTCTGCTCTCGTGACAAATAAATGGCCAAATGTAAACAACCAAAATGAACATGTCCAGAAATGACATGGGAAACGATACGACATGAAAGTTTTGTGGTGGCCCATCCCTAACAGATTTTGAAGAGAAGTCTGAATGCCTGAGGAGAAGAAGAAAAAACATCCCAGGATTAATCTCTGTTTTTATTGGTTTGGGCTCATGAATTACAACCAATAAAAAATATTTTCATGTATATAACCAGTTGGAGTGGGCAATGGACTTTATGTGTGAATATGGACAGAAAGCATGAAAAGATACATGGAGCTTGAATTGAATATATATTGAAAAGAGGCCTTAAAGGGAAATCTTCCCCCTGCCTCTCAGGACCTAACAAAATAAAGTAAGTAGAGGTCTCCCCGCTTCATTACTGTAACACTTGGAACTACTCACACCACAGTCCACCAAGAGAAGACACAGAAAGGCACAATGAACCCGTTCAACAGCTAATACTGGTATTGAGTCCTTTCATTGTCCAGAGACAATCACTATTTTCTCCCATACAGTGTCTGGCTAACCCTATTCCTCAACACATGGTCCTGCACTCCTTATTGATTGGCTTAAAACAATCAAGGGACAATAATCACAAGCATTTATCCAGATTACAACATCTGCTCTCCGGGTAAGTGCTGCTCATTGAGATGTTCAGCAGCATTATCTGGATATCCTTAAAGACCTCCTCTGTTCTACCTGTATAGAAAACCCATAAGATCAATTATGGGTGGATAATATTGGCAATGCTGCAGTAGTGCCTATATATATTTTATTATGGTGAAGGGATAAAAGAAAAATGGGTGGTGGCGGGGGAGATAAATACTCGATAAGATAATTTAATTATTTTGCAATGGGAGTCTTATAAAGACTTAGGAATTAAAATTAAAATTAACAACATTTTGATGTAATTAAATTAATTAATTAACAAATTATTTAGCAAAAAGGGGTAAACAAAATAAGAAGAGATTACGGGGAAGAGATGTTGTGGTTTAGTAAGGCATTCAAATTAGAGCAGAAAGAATGGTGACATCAAAGGGTATGTAAATATTTTTTAAAGTTGGGGGCGGAGCGAAAGATCACGAGAACATCAGGAAAATTGGCGGGCTCCGGGCTTCGGATAACTGATGGGCAGCAAGGAGGAAAGCTAGTTGAGGGAACTGAAGCAAGAAATATCATCCCACCCAATCCCTCCCAAAATTTAGAAGAGAGTTGGGATTGGGATCTTGGGTAATTTTGTAGTTGGAATAGCAATGTTTAGGGATGTTAAAAGGGGTAGTTTAAGTTGCAGCTGCAGTAATTTAAATGAGAATTTTTTAAGGAGCCTTCATTTAAGGACAATGAATTTATTGGCGATATGGATTTTACAGTGTAATCTGCTTGTGTGCGAAACCACCAGAAACAGAAGTGAGGTCTTGACGTCACCACAGGTCTCACTTTACAAGGTGGTTCATGGAGTATTAATACATGTGATGGAATAAATATGTGCAGCTAGGTCAGCACTGACTAACTTTATAAAAGATAATAAGAAAAGTGAAGGTTGCATTGAAATATTGATAATAACATTTTTATTTGTGTTGGTTATGAATTTTTGATTGGTTAACAAAGCTGCAGCCAAAATTATTTTTTCAATTTATAAGGTTGTCATAGTATTCTTTGTTCATGTGTGTGTGAGGAACGGATGCGATTCAAGTGCCAATATTAGTGCCTCTGAATATCCTTACAGACCGCCTCTGCACTTTGCAGATACTGCCAGGGAGGAACATGGGCAGAGCCATGGCAGGGTCAGAACATTTCTGTACGAGGAGAGACTTGATGACTTGATCATGTGCACCCTGGAGGAAAGGAGAAACAGGGGTGATATGATACAGACATTCAAATATTTGAAAGGTATTAATCTACAAACAAACATTTTCCAGAGACAGGAAGGTGGTAGAACTAGAGGACATGAATTGAGGTTAAAGGGGGGCCGACTCAGGATTAATGTCAGGGAGCATGTTTTCACTGAGAGGGTGGTAAATACCTGAAATGCCCTGCCGCGGGAGGTGGTGGAACCAACAAACGTAGCGGTGATTAGGTAGCAACACCAGTAATTGAGAAGCAAAGCCAGTGCTGGGCAGACTTCTACCTTCTGTGCCCTGAAAATGGCAAGGTCAAATCAAGATCAGGAATATTTATGAAGTATGACATCATACCTTATATATGAGTTTATCTTGTTGGGCAGACTGGATGAACTGTACAGGTCTTTTTCTGCCACCATCTATTATGTTACTATAGATACTGACAATATTTAGTCTGCCATCCAGATAACTTATCTGTATACCTTAGGACAATTTTCGCTGTCCTAGGCTATTCAGATAGCAGATTGAATATTGCCACTATATGGATAACTTCTATTGCGGGCCACCATATCTGGATATTCAGCGCTGACCCCTATCCGGATAGAGGCACCGAATGTATAGATATTTTTTGACTGCCATGGCTGTAGTTTAGAAAAATAAATTCTGACAAGCAGCTGAAGATGAACCTGTCAGTGTTTTATTTATTTATGAACATTTATACCCCACTTTTTTCCACATGAAGCAGACTCAAAGTGACTTACAATGCACAGTGAAATCAATTACAATTACATTAGATAGGGTGAAAGGACAGGGTAAGAAGGGAAAGGGAAGAGAGACTAAGATGGACGGCGAGCCATGAGGGATGATGGAAATCCAGGCAGAACAGAGTGGCTCAAACAGGTCCAGGCATGGTGATCCTCAAACGGGAACTGCAGCAGGACCCAGATAGCACAGACGAAGCACTGAGAAAACAGCAGCAGCATGCGGCCAGGAGAGAGGCTGCGCTCAGCAGAGGCAGACGACAGCAGAGGCAGGCAATGCCAACAGGGTTCTGGATGTCCACCGGTCCAGCAACACCACTGCAGAGGAACAGGGACCGCACCCCAAACCACAGCAGGAAAAGACACGTCAGCGAAGTTGCAGCTGCCTGATCAAGTTCAACCGCAATCGACGATCCAGGGGCTACTGAGTAGGATCCAAGATGGTGATTCAAACAGTCCTCCTCCGTAGCTCCAACTGTATTTTAGGGAAAAACTACCATATGCATATGCTTGAATGATCTAGGAGCTGATTTCCTCATTGCCATCTATTCCTCTAGTCAAATGTAAGAAGCGCAGGGGACGCTCACGAGCTCCCAGCAAGATGGACGCTTAGGAATAGAGCTTTGCTTCCTCTGCTAATTCCTTTATCATACTAATTATACCCTTTATTTACATTCTTTCTTGCTTCACAATGAACTCATCTAAACATAATAACAAAGACTCACCCCCAAAATCAGGGAGTTAAGTGATCAAAACAAGAACCACCTTCACCTTTACAAATCCAGACTGGACCAAACAGAGGACGTATCGATGAATACGCTCCTGCAAGAATTATTGCAAGTGAAAGATCTGATCAAGGAAAATATTGAAGCACTATCTGAATTGAAAGCAGAGGTGCTCAGTCTCAAGCAACAGATGTCCTCTCGCTCGACTCATCTCGATCAAGCCGAAAACCACCTCAGCGCACATGATGTGCAACTGCAGTCAATACCAAAACTCTCGAGGAAGCTGCATAATTTGGACCGAGACATAGAAGATCTTAACAACCGCCCTCATCGCAGCAATACTAAAATACTGGAACTCCCTGAGAAATGTGAAGGTACTGATATGTTTCAGTGTCTCACCCGGTGGCTAACTCAAACTTTGCAACTCTCTTTTTCACCATCTATCGAGTTTGAAAGGGCCCATAGGTTACCATCTTTTCAAATCCAAGGCACCACGAGGCCACGACTGATAACAGAAAAACTACTGCAATATCAACACGCTAGACAAATCCTATAGCATACAAGATTCAGGGCTCCCCTGAAATATGAAGGTCATCTAGTTCTGATAGTGGCTGACCTATACAAGAATACAGTCATCAGGAGGAAACAATTTCTAGTGCTGTGTCCTCATTTAAAGAGTATTGGAGCTCTCTGTGGGCTCTTCTTCCCTATGACCATGAAAATAACTTTGCACAATCAGACTAATGCTTTTGAAGAGCTGGAATTACTCAAAGAATACCTGGAGCAATGAGGTTTCTCATTCATGGAGGAATCTACTCCTGCTAATTTGAAGGGGACCTGAACACTTAAGTATACTAATATATAAGTACTGAAATCACTATAGTTTTAGTGTAACGCATTTGTGTTTACTCTTCTTGTTAATTTACAAGAGTTGTACTCAATTGCATACAATTTATAATTTGCAGTTTATACTTGCTGGTAGAATTTGACAGGTTACATAGTAGGTGCTATGTCTGCAATGTTAAAATGTTATATATTCATCTTCTTTTTCTATAAGGATTGTATTTGGCATGCAGTAAGCTCCCTCTCTCTAGCTCCATGCGTGGCCTCATGCAGGCACACACACACAGTTTTTTGTTCATTTGTTTGTGGTTATTTTAACATGTGAGGCTATGATAAATGTGAACAATTTTTCATTCTGTACTGACAGTTAACGATTATTTAGTTATAGTCATGTCATATATAAATTATGGGGTATGTTTGCTAAGGTGCGTTAGCATTTTTAACGCGCCTGTAAATTTAAGGCGTGTTAAACGCTAACGTGCCTATACATTTCTATGGGTGCATTTCTTAACGCACGTAAACCATTTACGCATGTTTAAAATGCTAATGCACCCATAGCGCCGCTTAGTAAACATAGGTGTATGTTTGTTTATTCTATTGCCCTATTCCTTTATGACTAATTATGTCTAGCTCATTAAACATTATATCTCTGAACCTTAAGGGTCTCAACAATCCGCTGAAAGGACAAGCTTTTGCTCATATATAACTAAATTCCAAATTCATTCAATTACAGAAGCATCCTCAATACAATTTAGGAAATTTTTATCCTGCTCTGAGGAAAAAGAATGGCCAACATTCTCACATTAGCAAATCATCTTCCTGATAGGTTGGTTGCGCTTTTGCTGGATGTGGAGAACGCTTTAGACAAAGTTTTTTTTTTTTTTTTGGTTACATTTGTACCCCGTGCTTTCCCACTCATGGCAGGCTCAATGCGGCAGGCAATGGAGGGTTAAGTGACTTGCCCAGAGTCACAAGGAGCTGCCTGTGCCGGGAATCAAACTCAGTTCCTCAGGACCAAAGTCCACCACCCTAACCACTAGTATTTTTACTACTCTCAAACATTTTGGATTTGGCCTCAACATCATTCAAATGATTCAACTACTTTAATCCTGAGGCCAATCTTCTGGCTAACAATAAGATATCCAGATATTTCTCCATATCCAGGGGAACACGGCAAGCCTGTCCTCTATCACCACTATTGTTTAATCTCGCTATTGAACATCTCGCCATAGTACTGCACAATGATTCTAAAACCTATGGTATTCTTATGGAGAACACCCTCATAAAATTATCACTCTATGCAGATGATCCGCTTATTTACATCACAACCCCTTCTATCCCTTATATACTCTCATTAATCAACAAATTCTCTACAATATCTGGTTATAAGATAATTTGGGAGAAGACTGAATGTCTTCCTCTCCATGAAGATATAAATC